>NC_084469.1:123310702-123950317 GCF_027409185.1 Cynocephalus volans | reverse complement strand
TGGCTTAAGCCACTGTATTTTTGGTAATGTTACACAGCAATAAAAAAAAAATGGATACATTTAGAGACAGAGAGAGGGTGAGAGAATGAGCAATTGGAGCAAAATCAACAATCAACAAGTGGCGAATCTGGGTAAAGGGTATAAGACGTCTTCATATTATTCTTTTCTGTAAATTTTACATTACAGCAAAATAAAAGGTTGCAAATAATTGAAGCACAGGGTAAAATAAACCCCTTTAGCATGTGTGGACCTGCCTGCAGATAACGCAGACTCATAAACCCTCCTTTAAAGTGCAGAGGAGCCTTGGGTTGTCTGCCAGGGGTAATCTTCAGTGAAAAGATGTGTATCCCATGACCCTGATAACAAATTCTCTGGTCTGTTCCAGACAGCACGAGGTCAGAAGAAGGCTTCTCTTTTAAATTTTCGCATTAATATCTCTTTTAAAAGGGGATCTCTGCCAGAATCTAATTGTAATTATTCCTCTCTCCTATTGTGGATCTTATGGGGCATTGCACTAATGCAGAAAATCAGCCTGTCAACAAATGCATGATAATTCCCTGGGCAATGTCTAAAAACACAAATTGCACAACAACACAGTGAAACATTTTGATACCAGCTTGCTGTGTTCACAATGCAAAGTCCACAAAATTAGTGTAGGCTCAATAACGTTAATACCTAGTCCATCCATCAGTGGTGTTCAGTTGTCCCTCAAAATAAAGTAAAACAAACATGGATAAGCTGAATACGTTCATTATTGATTTCCCTGCTTTGCACTTGCTAACACATACATTTGAAAAAGCTCAGAAATAAGTCAAACATTGCTCAAGTTATGCTTTAAAATATCCTCGAGGTCCATTTTCTGTATTTTCTCTGTCAATTCTCTCAGTTCTGCATTTTTCATTAAGCTTCTCGGATTAACTTTCATCCCCATACCTTCTGTCAATAGTACCCTAAGATATTTTGACATTGATCATGAACATCAATTTCGGTTTGATGCTGTGCGCTATGCACTGTGGGACTTCAGTGTATCTTTTCTTTCCTTTATTTTTTGCTGAGCTTATTTGAATTCCTACATCTCCTGACATGTAGGAACATTATGATACTACAAAGCATTTTCGAACAAAGGAAAATCAGACTTTACTTAAGCTCTGCCACTCTCCCATCCCTGGAAAAACAGCTCCCTTGTTTATAATAACTTACCAGTGGTCAAAGGACTAAAACCTAGGACTGCAGCATGAAATATGCAGAAAAGCCTCAGTCTTTCTCCCAAGAGAGTACTTCCCATTTTTGGACACTGATAATGATTTCTTAGAAAATACTTACCTGTGTTGATATGATCTGTGATCCTAATCATTATTCTTTTTCTGGACTTTTATGTCCGTGTGGGTTAGAATTATTCCCTCTTCCAAGTGACAGCTCTTCTAATATCTGAAGACACCCTATTCCCTCCCTGTCTCCAGCTCCTCTCTATTTCTGATGAAGTAAAGCAGAATCTTTAAAGGTTACCTGTGAACACCTCACACCTGGACATCTTCCTCTGGACCAGTTCCATTTGGTGAGCATCACTGGATATATATACAAGAGTACTTCAAAAAGTTCATGGAAAAAGAAAATTAAAAGATAATACAAATCTTTCCATGAACTTTTTGAAATACCCTCACATATAGTAACCTGATGTTATAGAGTATGATAAAACTTCTGGGAAAAAACCACCTATCACTATCTAGCCATTTATCATTTTGTTCTCCCTACGATTGAGACTTCTGTGTTCTCTATTTCTATAAAAATCAGCCAAGCACACACTTCAGTCTTTACATTATATTTATGGAGGATGGTGTGTTTGTGTGGTTTTGGGGAGGTGTCGTATTTCTATTAAAGTGTTATTCTTTCTCTATAAACATACAAATGACATCAGAGAAGATTTCAAATTTGATTTTAATTGAAATAACTGATACTCCATAATTACCAATTTTATAGTTGCTAAGTTTTATCAAATATTCCTATGAAATCATTGCTTTATTATAACAAAGACATTCATACAGTCTATTTCATTCAACTGTCAATCCATTCATATGGGGATGTAAATATGCTTATTTATATTTGTTCTCTTAAAGAAACAACCATCTGAAAAACAAAATGGGCTTATTAACTCTCAAAAAATGCACCTATTTAATAGGTGGCCCCTGTCACAGGCAAAATAAATGGCAGCTAAATCTTAAAAAGTTCAAATTTGCCATATTCTGGGCCAATTAGCAGGTTGAAATATTATTGATATTCTCACAATTCTTTGCAATTCTAAGAAAGCTACACTATTTTATTATAATTAATAGGCCTAGAAGTTCTCTGGGCTTTCAAATCTCTGCGCGGCTGAAGACTCTCATAATTTTCTGTGATCCTGATACAGGAGGTGCTCAGTTTCCCTGGGTTCAGGTTCCAGGACATGCCTCTGGGTTTCCAGCCACTCCCTGAGGTCTCAGACCCCCTCCTCTAGGCTCTCCCCTGGAGGAAAGTTACTGTTGTCAGTTAAACCTATTTTCAGCACCTACACAGGAAAAATGAGACCACAAGGGGCTGGCTTATGCAAATCCAGTGGCTGGGCATGCTCAGTAGAGAGTACAGGACATTCTTGAATATGCCTGGTGCACGTGATAGGGTCTGACCAATGAACAGGCATCAGGAAGAGACCAATTGAGCATGTGCAAGACTAAATGTTACACAACTGGGAGCCACCCCCTTAACTGAATATTCATTAGATAGAGAAACTATAAAACCTGAATCCCAAGGGAAGGTGGGGTTGTTGCTCCCTTTCCTGGAGGCAGCCCCTGCTTCGCTGGCTGAGGTATGCATGCTTTACTTTGTATTGAACTTACTTTCAGCAAGCAGCTGCTCATTCTCTTGAGCCAGCCTGCCCTTTGTACTGAACTTTTAAGTATGTTTTTCTTGCTTTTTATTAGACTTGATGTCTGCACTGAACTTACTTTTGTGTTAAACTTGGTGTGGGCCCTGCTCAGTGTCTGGAGCTAGGCTGCACTCTGTCTGTGGAACCTGTGTTTCTTATCGGTCATATTAAACTTGTTCTCACTGTCTACTGTGACTCTGCCATTGAGTTTTTTCCAGTGGCAGAGTCAAGAACCTGGTGAGAGGACAGGGTGGGTTGGGGATGACTATCGGACACCTCGGACCCTACCTCCGACATCAATCCTACCAGCTAAAGCCAAGAAAATCTCAGGATTAAAATTTACAGAGAATCAGTGGTACTATCACCCTAAATTCACTTAATCGAGTAAAAACAGAAGGCTGCAATATTCACATTATACATCCAGTCTTGAGATTCTGCACCTCTGAATAACTTATTTAAACACATTCAAAATGTTCTATTTAGAAGAATGATACTATGTTAATGTTTAATTCTTTTATATATAAAATTTGAGTGAGCAAAGAAACATATTACATTGGTTTAGGAACCTTTCTGTATTTAGGTCATCTTAAGGTGAAGAGTCATAATTCCAGTTACCTATTGATAAAATGCAGCAGTGACGTTCGTGGAACAAAATTGGAATTTCAACTCAGTATGAGCTGCTTTTACATTTTGGAGAAATGAATCATTTTGTTTTAGATGCCGTTGTTGTTCCTCACATTCTGAATAAGAATGTTCACATACTTTGCAAAAATAAAACTTACAGTTGCACTTGAATCTGTATGTAAAAATTGTGATATAATAACAAATGTAAAAATAAATGTGTCTACCAAATACAAATGTTCTTCACCTACTACGAAATTAAAATTAACATTTTAGCTAGTTCTGCTTATATAAATGTCATTCCTTTTCAGAGGTTGCTGCCTGCTCCCTAATGTCTCTCCTTGGTTATGACCAGCTGTTCTTGTTATTTAAATGTTTGATAGAAAAACATCTGGAAATGAATGACTTCCAAAGGGAAATATGCTGCACCATTTGCTAAAAAATAAAAATAAAAGGGGGTATGAATGGCTACAAGTGAACAACATTGCCACTCCATCTTTTTAAAAATAGTGTCTTAAAGTGCAGATTTCATATACATAGGAAGTCTAACTTTTAGAAAAGTCTGACTCTTTAACAGGAATTCTGTCATCAACTTTACTGTTTTTATTATAATCCAATATGAATGCTATGGTTGACTTCAGCTGTTTTTGTTTTTTAGATCTAAAAATATATATGGCTAATGAATTAAATATGCAACACTTAATGTGCACGTAAAAAACACATTGTGGAGAACTGTAAAATATTCTACTTTGAACCTACACTAAACCCCTTGCTCCATGTTACTGGAGTGCTAACCCACACCCTCTACGTTCCTTCTTGGAGTCACCCATTCTGTAAACAGAACATAAAGGGCAGAGACAAGTCAGATTGCAAAGAAAAACAATTCTGTGATACATGAGCCTAGGATTTCATGGTTTGTTCCAAGTATGGTATGGAGCATCTTATACTGATGTTCAGTATAAAAGCAATATCTCATGATTTCACTCTTGTAAGCACATGCGTGCATACGCACACACCTGTGTAGAACTTGTATACAAACCGTATAACCCGTGAAAAACGTCTGGAAGTGGACATACCGGATTGCTAATGGTAGTTTCTTCTGGAGGTTGGAATTGGAAATGGGGAGGGGCAGAAATTGCATTTTTATTCCATTAGCTTTATCAGTGTATTTCACATTTAAAACAACCAAAAAAAGGAAAATAACTGACTTTGCTGCTTATACCCTTATTGTGATATTATGATATATATATATATATATATATATATATATATATATATATATATATATATATATATATTGCTTTTTTGTCCACAGTGCCTGGCTCATAACTCCCATAGTCCTTGTTATTTCCTAAGCCACTAAAACAATAAGCATATCTTTTGTTATAGTATTTGGCCTTTTGTCCTTGTTTCCTGAAGCAACTTCAGAACAGCTTCAGAGAGACAAAGGTGAAAGAGTTTTTTGCTACAATGTTGGGGTGCTTTAGGCCTCAGAAAACCGAGTCTCTCTCTTTGTCCAGCCCTCCTTTCCCCTGCTCCTCTTTCTCCCCAAGGTAGGCCACAGAAACTAACGTTATACTCTAATCTTCTCCTGCCTTTCTGTCTTCGAGCTGTCTGTAAAGAAATTCGCCGATCTACTTTATCTGATGGTAGGTGATAAGACCCCCATTCCAGAAGGGGTCCTGCCCCATATGTGGGAGGAAGGAATGCTGTACAGAGAGGCGGAAAGAACCAGAACAAACAGGTCTTGCTGGGTTTTCCCACAGGTTAGATCACATGCTTTCTGTCCAGTCACATTTCTACAAGGTTGTTCATGCTTCAGTAATGCCTGTCCAATGAAGTTGCTACAAGAGGCCCAAGATGATAGGGCACAGGAGCTTCTGGGCAGATGAACTTATCCATGTGCTGGAGGGTAGCACACCCCAACTCCACGGGAACAGAAGCTTCTACGATGGGCATCCTTCAAAACCTCGCCCTGTGTATCTCTCATTTGGCTGTTCGTTTGTACCCTTTAAAATACCTTAAATGTAAGGTATTTTACAGTAAATGTAAGTGCTTCCCTGAGTTTGATGAGCTACTCTAGTGAATTAATTGAGCCTAAAGTGGGGGTTGTAGGAACCCCAACTTGCAGCCAAATTGTCATAAGTGCCAGAGGCCCAGACTTGCGACTGGTGTCTGAAGTGGGGTCAGTTTTGGGGACTATGTGATTTAACACTATCTCCACGTAGATAGCATCAGAATTGAATTGGACTAGAAGAGGCCCAGCTGGTGTCCGCTGCGGAATCAATTGCTTGCTTTCTGATGGGGAGAAATCCCCAAACATGTGGTCACAAGTCTTCTGCGTTGATTGCTGTAGTGTGAGAACAGAGGAAAAGAAGTTTGTTTTTACAACACACTCATAATGAAAGTTTTGCTTATGAGTAGTCATACCACCATACATGAGCCTAAAATTCTGTGGCTGATACCAAGTGCTTTCTCATCTGTCATTGCTTGAGTTCCTTGGGACAGCTTTCTACAGTTGGTGGGATAGATATGCTCATTTTCATTTTACTGACTACATGGGCTTTAAACAAAATTCACTGACAGGATTGAACCATTTCACATGGGGATGTAGTAGCAGATAATAAAACCAGGCCTTCTAAAGTCAAATGTACAGGTCTAAACCCTGTCTCTAAAATAAAACAGCCTGTCTTGCTGAAAGCCTTTCATTTAGAAAAGCCTTAATGATAAGGTACCAGGAAACAAAAGGAAGTCAACATATGTTTCAAAAATCTTTTTGGAGAAGCCTCATAGACTAAAATGGAGTAGACCCAAATCATTATTTCTAGAGTCTAACACTGACCAACCCAAGTTTTACAATCTCAGTGTATTTTGTAAAGGCAGTTGCTGCTGCCAACTTGAGTACTTTTGTAAGCATCAGTGATTTCTTCTTATTATTTGCTTCTTACCTTCCTATCTCAGATCAGGAAGTTTTTAAATTGGCTTACTGGTTTTTTCAACTTATGCCTTTCATCCTGGGCATCCCTTGCTTTGCCCTTAAATTTCCATCAGGCATGTAATTATGCAAAGATTCTTTATATGTTCTCTATGTAATTATTCACTGCACAATTTGTGTTGTCTGTGACTATTCTGAAATATTCATAGTACGTTGTTTTACCTGGATAACAGATCTCAGCAACAGCATATTCTGATTAGGGTATCACTCAAGTTTGTTATATATCAAATACATCTTGAGCACCAACTAGCATTTTGCATGGTGGCCTGGGGATAAAATGCCATAAAAGTCACTGCCTTCAGAGAAACAAAGCAAGCAATAACAGAAATTAAGTAATTACTTGCTAAAGAGGCACTACTGTCGCAGGTGCCAAAGAACATACCAAAATAATAAAATAACTACGTATCAATGACATGCTTCTTTGACACTCGGTCACATACAAGGAAAAAAAATCAGATGAAAAAAAAGTTATTATGTGCCCCCCCGTACCAGGCACTGTGAATGGAGCATGAGATACAGAGGCATTTGAATAAAACATTATCCCTGTCTTCAAAGAATGCATAGCTGAACTAGGGGAAAAGGCACAAAAACAGAGCTTTTCAATAAAGCAAGGTTATATTGCCTTAAACAAGGATGCTTTGGATATGAAGTGAATGGTGATCAAAGGATGCCTTCTTGGAGGAGACGATGCTTGAGCCAAAGCTGCAAGGAAGACTAGAAGCCAGACAAATGCCATTGGTGAACAAAAGCCATTCTGTAAATAAGCAAATTTACCTCCAGGAAGGTTCTAGACACTTTTGCTCTCAGCATCAAGTTAAGAACACCTATTTCCTCAGGCTCAAAAATAAATAAATAATGGTGTACTTTTTAAAAATTCAAGTCTGTGTATGAAAATGTGTATCACTTTGGGTTTTAATATGCGAATACAGAATTCTTAACTTTTTTGATGACATCACCTTGAAGAAAACTAAGAGTCTGAAGAAAAACTAAGGCTGTAATCACAAGGCAGGCAGATTATAACCCTGTGGAGACTGGCGGCCAAGTAGCAGGAGATCTGAGAATGTTCCTTCCAAAGCCAACATCTTACACTAGTCTGGGGTTTAAAGTTATCTAGTGAAGATTAGCAGAGCAGATCCAATAATGAGCTTTTACTGAATACTGAAAGATTTTAGTAGCAAGCTAAATTTTAAAAAATGTACAATTTATACACCAGAACCTTAAAAAGTTTATTTCAGGCTGAATAGTTACATATCTATGGTATTCTAATTTAACCATGCTATTTCAAGAACTAGATTTTAACAAAGCTGTATTCAATAATGTCATACTGTTTCATAACCATGGTAGCAATAAACATCATTTCAGAAATAGAGGTTCTGAATATTATTTGTTCATCTGGTTATCACTTTAATCTTCCTGAAGTTCTTTTGCTATATTACATGAATTAAAAACAGACTATCAACATAATCAATTCTATGCTTAACTAGACTAAAATCACTAAATTCATGTTTATTGATTACTAAAATATTTTAATGTTCCTTTAGTAGCAAGAGGATATTGCAAAAGTTGCTGACCAATATGGAAATTTAGTAAATAATAAAAGCTTCTTCATGTCAAAGCAAGATAATAGATTCTTTTTTAAAAATGGTATTGGGATAATTGGTTAGTGTTATCAAAAAAGATAAAATAAAAGCATATAAATACTACAAGAAAGCATGAATGAGTTCCTTTATAAACTAGGGCTAGAAAAAGCTTTTCTTAAAGATGACTCAAAATCTAGAAATGATATGAAAAAGATCAATAAATTTGACCATGTTAAAAAAAAATCATGTGGTAGAAATACCTGAGCAAATAAAAAGACTAAGGGAAAAACTGAGAAAATATTTGCAATTTATATCAGGCCTGATATATAAGAAGCATCTAAAAATAAAAACATTCTAAGAGAAGAATGAGCAAGAACCATGCACAGAGTTCACAGAAAAATTAATGCAAGTAGCTCTTAAAAATAAAGATGGTCAACCTTACTTAAAATAAGAGAAATACAAATTAAAAATAATCTAAAATATTATTCATTCCCATTTGTGGAAGGGGGTATTGACCACTTACTTGGTTGACAATGTTCGAAAAGACGTTGATAGGAATAAAAATCTTGATGAAATGAAAATATTGATAAGAATAAAAATGGTACAATACCTATAGAGAGGTAATCTAGCAATGAATAACATAATCGCATCAACAATTAATTTTGATATTTGACCTCAACAGTGGGATAAAATTAACTTTATTCTATATGTTACTGAGGATCCACCTAAGAAAGCTTAAAAACTAGTCTGAAGGCATAAAACTGTTTTCAAGTAACTTAATTTCTATGGTCAAAAGCAAAGTGAAGTAGGTAAACCTAACTACCAGAGTGATTGCTTAACAACCCAGAAGTATTTACATCAAGTGAATTGAAAATGCAGCAATTTGATTAGTGGGATATGTCCTCAAAATAAAAGCAAAGTTAAGAAATCTTAAGTTGTTTTGATAATATTGGTTACAATAATTGTATTAGTCCATTTCTGTTACTTATAACAGAATACCTGAAACTAGGTAATTTATAAAGAAATGGAATTTATTTCTTATAGTTTTGGAGGCTGGCAAGTCCAAGATCCAGAGAACACATTTAGTGAGGGCCTTTTCGGTGGTGGCTCTGCAGCAACACAGGGTATCACATGGCAAATGGCTTGAGCAAGAGAGAGCTCACCTGCTCACTGGCTCTCCTTATAAAGCCATCAGAACCACACCCGTTACTCCATGAGTGGATCAATCCATTCGCAAGGGTACAATCCTCACAATCTAATCACCTCTTCAAAGTCCTACTTTTCAATTATCATAATAGAATTTCTCATCCTCTTTATACTGTCACAGTGGGAATTAAGTTTCTAATACGTGAACCATGGAGGACACATTCAACACATAGCAAATATCAGTATTATTAATCTGAAATTATTTATTGTATATACACACAAATATGCATAGACTCATACACACATAGTAGAATAAAGGAAATTAAGAATAATATTCAAGATTTTATTGCATACTGTCCAGCCACCAAAAAAAAAAGATTTTATTGCAAAATATATATTAAAATATATACAAATGTTAAATCAAGAAAGCTAAGACTCTATAATTCTAAATTTAAATTTTAAATATCAGTATACATATTTATTTTCTCTGAAATAAAAACAAAAACATATTGCTAGCTACATCCATTGAAAAAGCCTGGACATAACTAACCAGACCAGAAGCAGTGAGCCTGTAGCACTCAGATCTTTTAATATAAATACCATTTCCCACTAAAATGAACAAAGACACTTGGAATAAAAAGCTGGTGCTAGATCTGGAACAGGAAACATACAAGATGAGTTTGGAGCATTTAACTCCAGAAGTCAGACATACTATCAAAGATGGGACAATGTGGAATCAAAAAGAATAACTGCAGTGAATACAAATCTAAAAGTTTATAGTAATAATCTAAAAACTCAATTATTACTTTTGGAGGATTCTAAGGAATCATTTTATTATTCTGAAAAGTGATAAATTAAAGGAAAGGAAAATAATATTTAATATACCTTTCCTTGATTTCCTTAGTGTAGTAAAATAGCTGATGAAATAAAAATATATACATATATATTTAAAATTACAATTATTAATACAGAAGAAATAATTAAATTAAAAATTACTATTATTTTACCCTAGATCATTGCCATTGATCTAGGCAATGTTCATCAATAACTAATATAATGGATGGATCAAGCTGACATCACCTGAACTCACCAATCCCATTTAACATCATAAAAGAGGGGCAGCCAGGTGCAAATTGTCCCTTGATAGCATACAATAGGAGATGCCACCGGTGAAATGCTCTTGGCAAAACATTGACTGTACATCTCATCAAGCCTTTAACTCTAACTGTAATTTATATGACACACAGGGGACAGAGGAGCATGCTAAATAAATCCATGAGATTGCAATCACTCAAACTCAGAATGATCGATAAATTCCACCATGTTAAAAAAAAATCAAGTGGTAAAAATATCAGAGCAAATAAAAGGACAAAGGAAACACTGAGAAAATATTTGCAAATTTATATCAGGCAAAAGGGTTAATATTCCTAATATATAAAAAGCACCTAAAAATAAAGAACATTCTAAAAGAGTGAGCAAGAGCCATGCACAGAGTTCACAGAAAAACTAATGCAAATAGCCCTTAAAAATAAAAATTCCACAGGAGCAACAGTCTACATCATTTAACAAATAAATTACAAGAAAAATATAGATATCGAACACCTATAGATTAACATATAGTTAAAGGCATATCAGCCAAATTTAATGGATTGAACTTACTTGCATGATTTAAAACATATTATATGTATGCATATACTGTATGTAGAATGATAGCCATATATATATAGTTATAGTCATAGGTCATAGTTATAAGGGAACTACTTTAAACCAGACATATAGATATTATAGGAAAAAAGACACAGTCTCTGGCCCCAAGAAGCTTAAAATCTAAGTGGGAGTGAAAGGAGTTTGAGAGTGGAGAATTGTCTATCAATTGGGTTAATCTTCGTTCCATCCACAACAGAACTTTATGGGTACCCTCTAGACTTGTTTTGTTCATTATGTTGTCTGTTTGTTATGTTATCTACTAGCCACATGTGGCTACTAAACTCATGCAGTGTAGCTAGTGTGACTGAGGAAACACATGTTTATTTTTATTTTATTTTAATTAATTTAAACTCAAAAGCCAATACTTCTTTCAGTTATTAGAAGTATTTTAAGTATAATTGAAACAATTTGAGTATGTGAATCTGCTCTTCAATTGCAAATATTATGAAATTTTAATACAGATCAAGTATTTCCAATGAAAATTTATTGTCCAAATTGAGATGTGCCATAAACACAAAAGAGACCCTGGATTTTGAAGACTTAGCGTAAAATAAATTATGTAAAGTAGTTTATTATTTCTGTATTGATTACCTATTGAAATGATAATGATTTGTATATAACAGTTAAATAAAATATATTAACTTAATTCACCCCTTTTTTATTGTATTAGATAATTATGTTACTATTAGAAATTATAAAATTATAAATGTTTGGATCACTTTTCTCCAGTATTTATTGAGTTTTTACTATGTGTCAGGCTCTGTTTAAGGGTGAAGAGCACACGGTTTGTGCCCTCTAGGAGCTGAGAGTCTAGTGGGTGAAAGAGACATTTAAATAAACAATTACCATTCTCTACAACAAATGCTACAGCAGCGCATCCAACAGAGATATAATGCAAGACACATTATAATTTTAAAATCGGAGTTATTATAAGACTCGAATGATGCAGTATCTTCTTTCCAAAGATGCTGCCGACTTCTTAGATCATGCTGCTACCACTTTTGCCAGCACCCTTTGCCACAGTCGCTGACTTGACTAGAAGTCCTGAGTATACATACCGTCCAAGCCACCCTACTCCTACTGAGATGTCCAACCACAACCTGACTTACAAGAAATGCCCATGGAGGATGGGATATGGCTTCCTAAGTGACAAAAGCAATAAATCGTGATTATATTATGCCTCCAAGATTTAGGTCTGTTTCCTGCTGTGGCATAATCTAGTCTGTCCTGACTGATGCAAACTGTTTGTCTGCCTATCTATTAGTCTGTCTGTGTCTACCTAGCTGCATAACCTCTGTGTTCCTACCACAGGTTGTATTCATTTTTCTCTCTGCCTTGCTTCATGCTGTTTCTCTTACCTGAAGGCCATTTTCTCACCTTTCTTCTTTTTTGGGTGGGGCGGGGCAGGGTGCTGACTGGCACAGGGAACTGAACCCTTGACCTTGGCGTTACAAGGCTGCACTCTAAGCAACTGAGCAAGCGGCCTCTCACTTTTATTCTCCTCTTCATTTCACAGGAATATCTTGCATGACAGTTTTAATCATTGTTTTCTTCCTCTTCCCTCAACTCTGAAATCATGTCATATTTTTTGTCACCACTTAGTCTATTTTCTTTTACAAAAATGATGTTAATTTTATATTTCTTTCTTCAGACCTCTGTTTGAGACTTTTTATTTTCTCTGTACCTTCATCAAATCCAATCCATGTCCTACGTCTAAGCTTTGCAGGATGCTGGAGCAGCACCGATCGCTTTGAACAGAGGTTCGGCTGCAGTGGTGCAGGGCCAAGACTCAGGTGCGGAGAGTAAGGTGCTCAGGTGCAGGATGTGCACGTCACCACATCACACTCGGGGTATTTCAGGGCTGACCCTGAACTACAAGTAGTTTAATATTACTGAAAACTCAGCAATAGGATGTGGAATGGTGAAAGGTCAGACTGGAAAGGTAGGTGAGGGCCCCATCATGGAGAACCTTGTATGTCTTGGTATTGTCGGAACCCAGAAAGCCAAACCCCAAAGTGAAGGCCTCAGAAACAGCCTCAAAAGCAAAACTATCCTCTGACCTTCTCCTGCCCTCCTGTCTCTCAGCCTCATTCTCCCCTGAGGCAAGACATAGAATCAAAAATCCCCGTCCCCCAAGGTGGGTCATAGATATACTCTAATCATCCCCCCTGCCTTTCTGTATTGGAGCTGGCCATGAAGAAATTCTCTGACCTACCTTGTCTGATTGTAGGTCATAAGATGCCCATTCCAGAAGGGGTCCTGTCCATACCCTGGAGGAATGAAGGCTACACAGAGAGGCCAAGAAGAATCTGAACAAATAGACCTTGCTGCGTTTTCCCGTCCAGTTATTAGCATTAGCTTATACCTTTCTTGTCCAATCACATTTCTACATGGCTGTGACTGCCTCATAGAACCTAAGCATAAATATGGACAATTTTCCCTGTATCTCTGGGGTCTTCATTCTGAAGGCTCCCATGTCATGTAAAACTATGATATAAAATAATTTGTTATGCCTTCTTATTAATCTATGTTTATCAGGTGATTTTTCAAAGAACCTTTAGGGGATTGAGGGGATGTCTTCCCTTGACCCCTATAGTATGAAATCAGACTACACCCTCAAAGTGGAACCAAAGTGCAGTACAGAGCAGGAGAGGGACATGATTTCAGATGTGCGTGTTAGAATGATTGACTTCATGTCAGCCTGGAGAACAGACGAGAAAGAGGGAAGCAAGAGGCCAAGCAAAGAGAAAAAATACGTAGACTATTTCATCCATAGTGGTGGCAGTAAAAATAGAAGGAAGATTACTCAAGAGATCAAAGGTGAAGGATTGAGGGGATGAGGGAATCAAGGCAGGGAGATTAAGAGGACCACCATGCTTCTGCTTAGCCTCCTGGAATAACGGAGACACCACCCACCAAGAAGAGTCTGTCACAAGGTTGTTGGTCTAGAAGACCTAAAGGTCTGTGCATGTGGAAATGAGGGGGTTGGCATAAGAGAATAGTCTCTAGACAAGTTCAAAATAATGGGCAAAAATCTCTTAATCCCTTTTCTGATGACTTTGATAGCTGGCCAGATTTGAGGGTCATTGCAAGCCTTATAACTTGGCTGCTTTCTAACACTTAAAAATTCTAACATTCCAAAAATTCTAATGTTCAGAATACTCCACCAAGAAAGGAAGAGTTGACAAGAGACTCTCGCAGGCCCGCCCAGCGATCACCCTGCGTGCTGCTGCCTGCCTGTTGCCAGGATCTCTCATGATCGGAACGTCAGAATTGGCAGCCTAACAAGACGGCTATAACAATGAGTTCCCTCAGACTCAGTTGAGAACCATGAAACCAGATGTGGGAGCTGTTACGAAGCGAGGGAGAAGCAGCAGCACTTGGACAAACTACAGAGATAGAAGAACTTTTGAAGATTAACGCAGTCCCCTGTGAAGAAGAGCTCATACAATTAGTCATGTTAAATTGCCAAGGTACATTATCAGCAGGAGCCCACAGCTGCCCCGTCTGAGCGCCAGGGAATGTTATTTTTACTCTTACAGTTACAGCAAGACTCTAATTACTGAAACTGCCGATGTCACCTTAATTACAGTTTTATTTAATGATCACATTGGGCACTGCTGTATGATGTGAAATTTTTTAAAAGTAAAATATGGCAGAGATGTGGAGGAGAACGTAGCTTCCAACGTATTATCATTCAGCTCACTGGGGGGTATAAACTTAAGAGAACTTGGCAAAGAGCTCCAATTCACAGGGAATATTTTTGGAATTTAATTTGGCATTTGTTGTTAAAAAGGTAAGAAAATACCTTTCTCAACTTTACATACATTTATAGCTGCAGAAACCATGATAGGTGGAGGACTTTCCTTTTAGGTTTTTGGTTTGTTTGGGTTGTTTTTAAAGAGAAGAGATTTTTATTAGAAAGAAAAAAATTCCAGTGAATTATGCAGAAATACTGGTTTCTACACCATCCTAACAAAAACTTAAGAGGGTTTTATGGAGTAGAAAAAAATTGTGAAAGTTGAGATCTTAAATTTAAAAATAACCATTGAGTGTCAAAGTTCTAAAAGCAGAACTCATTTTGTGTGATGAACATAGGGAAAGACTAAAAAAAAAAAGCACATTTTAAAAATGTAAGTTCATGCTTTTCCAGCCAGTCATTATTGGAAATTATAATCGTTCATACTTGTATTTCTCAGTACATAGAAATCTATTAGAAATACAGCGAACACAACCAAATTGTGTAGGGAAGTTCTTACATGTGCTAACAATTTGCATATATTTTGTACATCCACTATATGACTGAAGGGGGCAAACTCCAGGAGCTCATAATTAATAGTGGGAATAAGTGACAAAGACATACATTAGCTGCACATAAATAGCTGGGCACTAAACAATCCCTGAAATGGTGTGAGTGACTAGTGTGATTACAGCCAGAAGTGGTTAATCAAAACAAGGCTTTTTTTTATTGTAATGCAAATCGTAGAAGGTTCAATATAGAATACACCTTAGTGTCTCCATCTCCTTCATTCTATTGGTAATGAGAGTGAGGCACAAAGAGGTCAGGGCTTTCCCAAATTGCACAGTAAATTAGAGACAGAGCTGGCATTATAATCTGAGGGTTCTGGGACCTGGAGCTTTGCAGGGTCCAATCCTACACAGGCTTCAGAAGAAAATGGAAGGAGAGATGTGTATGTGCGTGTTTGTGTGCAATAGAGGTGGCAGGTTCAGAGACTTTCATATGCAAATGATGACTCCAACAAAGACAGAGACAAGGGTACATGTTGTGATTTGTTATGTAAATAGAGGGGAAGAACACCAGGGATGGGAGAAAACTTAGAAGATTAGGATAATGAGAGAAGTGTGCTATGAACAATTTATGGAGAACCACATTTGTGAATTTCAAAAAACAATTGGAAATGGTTTCAAAATTAGTAAAAAAAAAAAAAAAAAAAAAAAAAAAAAGTGCTTTCAATGATCAAAACTAATTTTGTTGATAAATCTTGCTTCTGGAAGTAGGACAGATTAAAGGTGGAAAAAGCTAGAGCAGTGAGCGTACCAGAAATAGGGCTGTTGCTGTCAAGTAGATGTATGATTGGGAAAGAGGAGGGAAACAGGACTTATATAAGGATTTTTGTGGAAAATAAATGAGTAAGTTCTGGAGATTTTACTCCATATTTAAAGATGAAGAAATATTTTTTAAAAAATCTAAGAACAAAAGTTTGTAACTAAAATAAAATATTGGTAGTGGAAATTTGCATTTTGGAAAAAGAAAATAAGCTCTATCTTCAATATACTTTAGTTTAGGCAGTAGGTCTCCCAGATGAGGGTGTTATGTAAATAAGAAGAACAAAAATTCAGTTATAATATTATCGGTCAGAGCCAGACAGAAATCTGAGAGTATATATTGAATGTAAAAATTATCTTCAAATACCTGAATTCCTATACGCAGTAAAAACATAGAATGTCAAAGCTTAACTTGGTCAAATAGAGAAAAAGTATGTAGGTTAAAATATAATTTATTTTACACTAGTGGCTTTTAAAAATTGGGAAATAATAAGGGCCTTTCCTACACTAATCTGATACTAAAAAATTATCCTTAAGAAGATCAGAAAACGCCCATAGCTCCATGAGGCTAATGTTCCTCTTTATGAGACATAAACCTGCCTTAGCACCAGGCTTATTGCAGAAGGCAGCTTGAAGAGACATATTTGCCCTGCTTAAGCCTTTAAAAACTTAAAAAAATAGCAAGTGCATCTCATCTGGCTCTACTGAAATAACATCCCTGAAAAGAAAAAGCATTTCAAGGAGGCTGAAAAACAAATGCCTCCCTAGAGATCGAGCCTCTCTTTACAGAGAAGACTTTTTTGTCAAAGCTCTTGGGAGTTTTATGTTGAACCAGATGGGGCAAATTTTTTCTTTTATTGCCTTCACCTCTAATTGATGGGCATCCAGAGAGAGCCTGGCTCATAAAGTGCATGAAACCATCTTCATCCACACTCCTTTAAGTTCTTTTTGAGAGGTTTATTTTCAGGATGTCTACTGCATTGACAAAAGTAGAATCAGTGCAATTAAAATGAACAGATCACTTTGCAAATCTCCACCTTAATTTCTACAGTGAAACTCTTCTTTAAATCCATGAAGGCTCTTATAGCTGTCTACTTTTCTCCACGACTCCAAATTGCTGCACATTCATGACAGTTTGGATAAGTTAGAGATAAATCCAATCTTTAGGATCAATGCATAAAATTACTCTTAAAATCCAACTTTTGTACCCAAATCCTACTTGTGGGGGCACACATTGCTTTCTTCAATCTGCTTCCTCTCTATTACTGGACAGAGTTGTCTTCTCCTCGTCCCCATGTAAATAATTAACAAGGAAACCTCTAAGTTAACACCGAAACGTGCATATGTAGCAAATGCTGTCTGTGCCCAGCTCTTCACCACATGGCACCTGCCACTGCAGTACATGTCAAAGGTGTTCTGTTGTCTCTGCCTGAGGAATTGCTCTCAGCTCCTGCATGAAAGACCAAGTGGAAGCGTTGAGTAAGAAGGATGGAAAGGAGTTGGAGGATAAATATCCCATATTCATTGCCCTTTAGTTGAATAATTTTGAGGTCTGTCACTGAATCTCAGTGTTTCCCAACAGGATTCAACTTCTATAGCCCAGTGGCAAATCATTCCATAAGCACAACTTTTATTGACTTCTGTCTTTCCTTGCCTCACTTCCTCTTACCCTGTTAATGCTGCCTGGAGTTACCTTCCAAATAAACGACTTGCTTTTAAGGCTTGCTTTGTGGTAAACAAAAATAGTCTATTACAAGTGCATGGAAGCATAGGTAAGAAAAAACAGATCAGGGAATACAGACACCGCCTCATCCCTAATCATTCCTCTGATAATGGAATTCCGAACAGGTAAAAAGCAATCTGGCATGTTATAGGGGATAAGCACATGTGCTCTCCTATGAATTTCCCCTTATCTCTAAAGAGGATTCTGGTGGATATAGCTGGGATGCTACGCTATGTATTTCCTCAATCCATTTCTTCCTATTATCCAGCTGTCACAGTAATCAAAAACAGGCCATGAGTGTGTTCCCATGCAAATAAAAGCCAAGAGTTTTGCATGATAGTAGGAAATATTTTTTTAGGACACAGTATAAACTTCAGGTTGGATCCTCAGATCATTCGTATCTTACTCGAACCTGCCTCATTTACCAACTTATATAGAAACTCGTCAGTAAAAAAGAGATGGAAATTTAAAAACTTACATTAATTGCCATTTTTATTTGCATAAATAAAATATGCAAATATGCAAATATAAAGTGTGGGCTGACACCATTTACAGGTATTGAAGCAAACATTTTTAAAATTTATGAATTTCACCAGAAGTTAGTATGAAACTGGGAATCTCTCTAAACCAGTCTTCCTTAGGTAAGTTTTTTGAGCAATATTTGCCATCACCTTCTGGAAATTTACCATTTTTCAAGAAGACTAGTGTGCCTCATAGTTGCTCATCAATAGAGTGGACAGTGAGGTAATTTCAATCCTAATGCCTGATTATGTGTTCGTCCCTCAACAACAAACTTGGATGCTCCCAGCTATGACTTCTTCCTACAATTCTTTTCCCTCTGGCTGAACTTCACAATCAAAGTGAAATTTATCTGCTTAATTTAATATCTGCTTTGCTCAATTCATTTATCAATGTGTGGCTGATTTCTTTCCAAGAGGCAGATACTTGGGCATAAATATTTTCTATTCCATATGTAATATGTAGCCCTGGGTAACTTTCATCAGGGATGGCATTAAGCTATGCGAAATGATGGACTGTTTTCCTTCACATTACCTTCCTCCAGGTAAACTACTCTGTAGATTAGTAACTGGTTTTCCTTGATTTATTTTTGAAGGTTACTCCATGTTCCTTTGCACAGTCCTTTTCTATGAATTATGCATGCTGTTAAGCTCCAACACCCAGCAAAGGCAGTATAATATCATTTCTTCTCTTGTAATTTACATTATACCACCATAAATGGCTTAAGCTTCCGAATTTTTCATTCAGAAGATACATCTTGATAATCAAATGGGAGGTTTTCAAGCCACTTGATAATACCCCGATTGAGTACCATCAATTTTATTTTGAATTTGGTATTTTCATGTTTTAATTATAAACTTTAAATACACATGGAAACATAAGCGTGTAAAACCTACATTGACCCCAAAATATAAAACATCTACAATATGAGCATTTCCTATTTCTTTTCTACATGAGGCCATAAGGTATGTTGAGAATCAAAAAATAGAAGATATTTAAATGGAAAAAAGGGATTAAAAAAACCTGAATGCTAAAGATGTTAGTTTTTATCGTAAATTGCCCGGGTTTGTTTATCAAGCTTGTCTATATATCCTTTTGTTTAACTTTCATCCCTTCACTGCTTCAGTAAACTGTGTTTTAGCGCGTTCTTATTATTCTCCATGTTCCTCTTTTGTTTATATAATTTTCTCCTTGAGTCCTTAAAATCATAGCCTAGAAGAACAGAAGGATCTTGGGGTCCCCAAACCAGTGATTCTCAAAGTATAATTATCTGACCAGCAGCATTAGCATCACCCAGTTTCTGAATCAGAAACTCTGGGGGTGGAGCCCCACAATCTGTTATAATCTTTCTTCCAGGGGATTCAAATGATGCAATTAGGTTTGCTGCCCAAGCCTAATTGCAAGAGCTTCCTCCTATGCTCTGTCTCAGAGCCTCTCTGCTCCTCCTGTTAGCTGGATGACCACATCCTGTAGGGGTCATCTGGAAACACCTGGCCTCTGTTGCTATATTCAATTTTCACTTACCCCCTGGGCTCCAGCCTTCTGAAACACCTTTAAAGAGCAGCTTCTCCCCCTAATTCCCACAATCCATGATGTCATGGCCAGCCCCCAAACAGACCCTTTACTGGTCCACCTTCCTTCTGTTTCCCACTGTTTCGTCTGTTACCCTTCTTTCCTGAGATCATTTCCCAAAATAAGTTGCCTGCATAGAAGCGGAGTGAACAAAAAAAATCTAGACTTAAGCAAACCTCTTTATTTTAAAGATGAGACAACTATTATTGGTGTTTCTGTTTAGATGAGCCTACCAGGAAGAACTGCGCAAGTGCTCTGGAGAGAGGGAAGAGAATTTAATGGTTTCTGTAGGGAAAATATAGGAAAATGGTCAGGGCCCCTCAGATGTTCAGAATCTTGCCAGGCATTTGATGTAAATATCCACGTACACCCAGGTGTTTCTTGGTTACTATCTAATGTAATTACGTACGTGAAAGAAAGTGAGCCGAGAAGCCCGGTACCCATCACGCTTTATTAAAGGAAAAGAATCTGCCAGCTGCGCTCGAAGTGAAGGGCAGCCCGGGGCTGCCCTCAGAATGGGGGACAGCACGAGGTGTGGGGGTGGTAGAGCTTATGTAGGGTGCCAAGGGCTGGCTGAGACCATCAAGGAGGGGCATTATGCTAATGTGGAAGCTATGCGACCAGGGTGGAGAATTGTGCCCTTGCAGAAGCAAAAGGGTTTCTGTTTAAGTCACAAGGCTTCTCGTAAAGTGAAGAGGGGAGGGGTTTGGTGCTGGAGTGGAAGACAAGGCCAGCGGCTATTTTGTGCTTATTGTGTGCACAATGGCGTCCTTCACATCCAAGATCCATCAGGATGGGCATCCAAGTGTCCTGGGTTGTGGACTTAAGTATGAAGGACTAACAGCTCTGATACATGACCCCACTGCTGCCCCCTTGGAATGCTCTGGAAGGTCACTAGGGTGGCTGCTCCTAGCTCTGAATAAAGCCTACTAGTTTTTTACCCACAGCTCCCAGGATCTTTTCCTATTATCTAGCTTGTGGACCTGTGTGTGATGGGTTTGAGACCCAGTCTGTACAATGGGCTTGGAGGGTTTATGAACCTTAAGCCCTAGCTTGATGGTTTCTATTTTAAATTGCAGGGATTTGGGTTGGGTATATTGTTTCGGTTTTGCACTTCTCTCAGAGAGGGCTTTACAGTGAACACTACATTTTTCAGTAAAGCAAATAGAGGTGACATAGTTCCAAGCACGTTTAGTCTATAGTGTCGGGCTAGGGCTCAGACCCTTCAAACCCATTGTACAGACTGAGTCACAGAGCCCTCATATGCAGGTCATGAGCTAGCTAGTTGAAAAAGATCCTGGGAGCCATTGACAATGTTGACATGCTTTAGAGCTCAGTCTCTATCCTCCTCAGCAGCAACCGCAGCAGCCTCCAGCAAATCCAGCAGCAGCAGTAACAGTGGCCTCCTGGGGCTTCCCAGGGGCACGGTGGGTCAGATCCATTTGTCTTTTATACATGTCAGATAACCCAGAGACACCTGGGTGTGAGCCAGATAACCAAGGAACACCTGGGCACACATGCACAGTTACATCAGACAATAACCAAGGAAAACCTAGGCACAAGTGCACAGTTAACATATTTACGTTTAACAGGCTAGGTCGTAGTGGGCAAGATTCCGAACACCCGAGATTGTCTGACTGTCCGTTTCCCTTACAGTCTATAGTAATTGCTGAAACATTTTTGCATTTATCTGTAAAAGGAGATGAATCTTCCCACAATTCAGCTAAGAGTAGAGGGTTTTAGTAACTGTATGGTATAATTTGTGAATCACCTCCGTAAAGCATTTAACTTCCATACGAGCCTGGGTGTGTGTGTGTGGGTGGGTGTGTGTGCTGGGAGACAATCCAGCCTTCCTATCCCCCAAAAGAAAAGTGAATTTCAATAAAAATTGAACTTAACCAGGAAGAGAAAACAACCGATGCAAATCTTACCAGTAACAATGAATTATGAAAATGACTTCACCTAACTGTTTTGTAACTTATTTCCTAACATTTGTAGTGTGATTATAATAATAAACTTCTTAAAGAAGGAAATAGTTTTCTTTTCTGAAAATTATTTTGCCCCCAATCATAAAAATTGCTTCAGAATTCATATTTACATTCTGTTTTATAGTTATTTTTCTAAATACTTTTTCAACCCACACATCATGCAAATGCTTCGTAATCCTCAGAGCGTAAAGCATTACATTCAAACCTGTAGGTTAGTTCCACTAAGGTAACATTACATTATGTATGTTGTTTTATTATTTTTTTCTTTTTTATACTTATCTACATGTATTTAAAAATATACACAGTATCTCTGAAAGAATCATCTTTAAATCAAATATTTGGTTAGCAACATATTTGAGTAAAATAATTGCATAAGATGCATTGTTTGTCATACACATATGAAGACAAAGATAAGGTTTTATCTTCATAGATAAAAAATAATTTTATCTAAATAAATTATACAGAAATTATGCATTTCTAATAAATCCAAATTTTCTCCTTGTTTTTAATGTTTTTCACAAAAAACATTCTACTTTTTACCATATATTCCTTAAATTGTTAGAATTAAAGGATCATGATTGCAATTATAAAGTTGCAGGAAAATATGATCATATAAGGGTTTAATTAATTCTTGTTTTTTAAATTATTTTTTGTCTTAGAAGATTTTATAATTTCTAATTCAAGTGATATTCTTTGGAGTAATCAGCTGAAGATTATAAAATGTTCTTCCTTTTTTATAGCCATTAAGAAAATATTTGGAATTTTGACTGAACCTCTACATGTAAGAAAATTGTGAATCACTACTGACCCTTAGGAAATAAATGTGGCTGACTATAGAAAGCAGATAGGATTTAAAAATTACTTTCTTATTTTCCAGGCTATAGAAATTTTTTCAAGTCCAACTGGAGATGTCAGTATGACTCGTTTATTTTATAGAAGTCAATTTGTTATAGTAACCAAGTTGACACAGAAGTCAATTACACACAAACACACAAAGTATGTGTTAGTGTGTATTTCTTACTACTTACAAAAATCTTTTTATAAAGGTTTACTCCCATAACAAGACAAAGTCCAGTTCCCTTGTCACCATAGACAATGTTATAAAGTGAATCCTGCCAATTTAGCAAACCTTATAATGTTTTAATCACATTGTAGTTAAAGATGCAGGCCCCAAAACAACCATACAATGGATACCACCGAGCTATGGAAAAGCTAGAGACTCTTGATACATGCAGCAACATAGATGATTCGTTATTGCATTTTGCTAAGTGAGAGACACCAAACCCAAAAGGTTACATACTGTATGATATCATTCAAGTGATATTCTGGAAAAGGCAACCTATAGGGAAGGTAAACATCCATATCTGTGGTTGCCAAGGGTTGTTTGTCCACAAGGTGTCTACACAAAGGAATTTTCAGGGTGATGGAACTATTCTATGTGGTGCTTTAATAGATACACAACTCTGTGCATTTGTACACCACAAGGAATGAACTTAACCATATGAAAACTTTTATTTCTTAATGGCTTTATTGAGGTATAATTGATACAGAAAGAACTGCACATATTTAAGGTGTACAACTTGATGAGTTTGGACATATGCAAACACCAGTGATACCATCACCACAATCAAGGTGGTAGACATACGCAACACCTCATAAACTTTTAAAAATTAACCAGGATATTAGGGATCCCAAGGTAGAATGCAGATGGTGACAAATAAATGTAACTGCATGTGGTAAGCAAAATTCTAAAATGGCACCTGAGACTAATCCCCCCAATGGCCCCTAATCCCTGGGACTGGGACCAAATGTCACACCCATTACTATATTACATGCCAAATGGGATTTTACAGATATAATTAAGAATACTAATCAGTTGGCTTTCAATTAATCAAGAGGGATATTTTTCAGATGTATCTAACCTAATCACATGAGTAGTTTAAAGACAGAGTTTACTCCAGATGATAGGAGAAGTCAGATTTTAAGCAGAGGCAGGATTTCATAGGCCATTGCTGGCTTTGGAGTTTGATGGGACCACATATGAGGACCAGAGAGTAACTTCTAGTGTGGACCTAACCCCTTCCCCCACCCTTAAATATTAACTGACTAGCTTTTCTGCTTCTGTAATTAGCTTGTGCAAGGTTTTACAAGCCCCTGTGGGTGGGACTTTCTGATAAGGGCAGATAAAGGACTTCCCAAACCGCCCAAAGTTCACCCAGTTCCGGGAAGGGCCTAACCACACAAAGGGTGGACTGTTGGGCAATTCCCCAGTTCCTTGTCTGTATACCACCCCACTGAAAGCCACCAATGAATTTAAAAGTCACCTCAGGTGACAATAAGCTGTATACAACTCATCCTGTTGCCAAAGTCTGCCTACCAAACTGTATAAAAAGTGCTCGTGTTAAGAGCTTGGGGCCGCTTCTGTCCTGAAGACGGAGCGACCCCAGCATGCTGGAATAAAAAAACCTCTTGCTTGATTGTAGCAATCTCTGTCTTCTGGTCTTTGCCAGATAAGCCTTCCCAACAAGTAAGATTCACGCTTTTGGGCCAGTCTTACACTAGGACTGAGAATGACCCCAGGTGTCAGCCAGCAAGGAAGTAAAGACTTCACTCCTGCAGCTGCAAGGAACTAGCATCTGGCAACAACCCAAATGAGCCTGAAAGCCGGTTCTTCCCCAGAGCCTCTTGCTAAGAGCCCAGCACAGCCAATGCCATGATGTCTGCCTTGGGAGACCCTAAGCACAAAGCCCTGTGGAGCCCACCTGAACTTCTGGACTATCGAACTGTGAGCAAATAGACGGATGTTGTTTTCAGCCACACGGTTGTGGTAAATTAACACAGCAATTGAAAACCAATATGCTGCATTGCAAATGAGTGGCATGTCCTTATTGAAGGTAGCAGGAAAAAATGAGCTGACCTATGTAACTTTGGAAAACAGTGTTCTGACGGTATGTTGAAGCCTAAAGACAAAAAGAACTACAGTAATTTGTACATAATGGGAGACAGATTTCTTACTGTCCCAGAAAGAAGCAACAAAAAAGCCAGGGAGGGAGGATGGAATGCTGGTTTAGAGTCATAGATATGAATATAAACCCATGTTTATAGATAGATGGACACAAAAATAAATATAGCTGTGTATGTACATATGAGTCAGTATACAAAGATTGATTTCCTAGCTCTGTTCACTGAGTACACCTAGAATCAATGACACCCCAGTAGTGATGAGCATACCTAGTACCTAAATCTTTGTTTCTAAATGCCATTTTCCAATAAAAGGAACCTGGGCTCTTTAGAGAAAGTGCTGCTTTTGAGCTCAAGCAGAAAATATACATAATGAGCCTGGAACATCTTACAGTGTCAGCAGATAAGGAAGTGCTAAAAGCAAGACAAAGCAAGAACATCAAAAAAATGGGGCATATTGCAACTTAAAGGAGCCCACAATGGCTAAAGCTGGAGCAATTTAGCAACAAAATAAATATGAATGTTATTGGTATTATCATCCACACAATAAAGTAAATATTCATGAGTGCATACTGAATATAAATAAATGATTGGATAAATAAATGAGGGAGAAGGGACACATCTTCCTCCCAGAAGAATTCCAGATAACAAGTGTAGAAGGAATGAGGGAGACGGAAAATTACAACATCACAGTAGTAATTTCTATAGGCAAAATCTAAGGTAGAATGCTAAAGTTAGTGAGTGAAAACTTTTAGGAGAAACAGGGTACAGGAAGCACCTCAATATATCTGCTCCCAAATATTTATTAATATCAGGATGCTTTTAATGTAAGTCCACAGATTCTTTGATACTCCTCCCCACAAGAGACAGACTTTGATTCTCTTCCCCTTGACTGTAGGTTAAATTGAGTAACTTGCTTCTAACAAAAAGAGTGAGAAAGAACAGAAACTAGTAACTACAAACTTTACAGTGGAGAAACCTGGCAGGCGCCACTTTTACCAAGTGATCAAGGGAATGGTATTCGTTCCTCTTTCACTGTTCTTAAAGACTGGCTTCAGTGTTCACAGCGACTTCCTTTTAATGAATCTAAAAGAAGGAAGACTATCCTGGCCATCCCACTTACTGAGCTGCTTATTTTCACACACCGCCTTGCAAGGTCTTCATTTTTATATACCCACATACGTTTAGATCCCAGAGAAAGGGAATCGCAGGCTGAGTCTGTGAAATCAGGAGCATTTAGCAGTTATGATAAAAAACATAGGAATGGGCAGATTTTTTTCCAAGGAGAAATTTTATCCCATCTCAGTGCTGGCATCAGACCTTTTTCAACATCAAAATGTTAAAAAACAATAGTCTTGAGGACAGATAATATTTTTGCTTTACTTACCTCTTTAGGCAACCTAGTGTTTTTGTAAAGAAAATGCTTGATGTTTATGTGAAAAAGATGAATAAATAAATGAAAGATACAAAATATTAAAATTATTTGGCTCTTTACTGAAAATAATGATGATATCTGGATTTGAAAAATAAATGATTCTCCAAATTTGAGCCTTCAGCTAAGCCAAAATAATAATAGCTACCAACATTTGTAGGGAATTCATTTATAGTTTAACATCAAATTTTCTTATGTATAGATTTATCCTCAAAAGTAGAGTAGCCATGTGTCCCGGTTTATCCCTCCTTTACCAGCATACTGTTTGATCATGTCTGGTTTGACATTTGTCCTGGATTTTCATATTTTAATAAAGTATTATTCTAATACTTGCACTCACAGAGCTAAGCTGGATTTGGTAAAGCAGCATTGTCTTGTTAGCTTCTTCCAGAGCCTGCAAAGGAAGTGTCTGAGTCACAGGTGCAGGAAAGCAGAGGGCTTACCGAAACATGCGGTTAAATCCGCAAGACAACTAGCTGTGACCTCTCTCTCTTATTTCAAGCTCTTTACAGACACAAAGTAATTAGCACCTCCCTCTCAAGGACAGCATGCAGAGCACTCACTGATAAAAACTTAAGTGCTCTGTGACAGGAGCAGCTAGGGAGGCTTGGGCAGTGCAGAGAGAAGAGCACAATGCTTTGCCCTTGCTGGTCACTTGGTATAAATAGCCAATTGCTGTCTGTGCCAAAGCTTGGGAGGGACACAAAGTGGCTAGCCTACCAGACACAGGGGAGCGGGGATGGGGTTGTGTGTGGAACGTAGGAGATGACAGGTTAGGCAATTACAAGCTAGGTGTATGGAGTAAGTGTGAAAAAACGTAGTAGCTTGAATACTCTTGCTACACAGATGTTGTCATTTATTGTGTGTGTAAAGCTTTTATTTCTCTTAGGTGTTTATTGTTTTGTTATAAAATAAAACTTTTACACCAAGGAGCTTAAAAATTTCTGTTTAATGTGAAAAAATAAAAAATTTGATAATGCATGTGTACAGTGTCTAGATTTCACCACCCACAGGAAAACCAGAAGACACAAACTTACTAAGAAGCCTCAACATCTATTTTAAAGTCAGTTGGTTTGAGAAGACAGTGCCCAAAGTCACTAATCCTGATTCCATTGCAGAAAGTGCTAGACTTTTCATTTAGATCAAGTGACTGTCCTGCTAAATTTTGCTTAGTTTTGGCTCCAAATTTTTTGTGCACACATAAAAAGTGGAGCACTTGCTGTTAATACGGTAGCTTCTTTTGCAAAATAATAATAGTAATAATGGTGGTGGCAAAAACTCAAAAGTTAAGTGATGCCATTTTATATCATGTATTTTCAATGAAAAATTTTTGTTACTGCATTTTAATCATTCTATTTAGCTATTGGAATCAAACTTTATCTTTGAGAAGTTTACTTGGGTAGAAGGTAAAACAACTATTGTCATTATAAATATTATCTTAACCAGTAAAATTCTATTTTGAAAAAGACATTATTTAATTTTGTAGCAGTCATACAAATAGAAATTTTGGTGGAGCACAGCATCTTGGTAAAAAATCATGTTCTAAATAAAGGAAGAAACCTGTAGATTAGAAATGTACTTAAATTTGACAATGTCCTACATTTGTAATTGGCAACCTAACAAGCTGCCGCTTTGTAAGCTTTGGAAATGTTCAGGAACTTGCAATTACTAATATAAAATTTTCAAAGAGAATGATGATATTTACTCTCACAAAATAAAGAGAAGATAAAAACTTACTGACAGATGAGAGCTAAAATGGTGTGTGAGATTTAGTTCTGTGTTTCTATCATAGCGTTTTAGAATATCCCAAGTTCCTATCTATAACTGAATAAATTTTATATTCTGTGCTGGAACTATATTGAGAAAGCCTGTAATTTGGTGAACTATGTAAATTTGATGAAACATTCAAAGTAATAATAAATAGAAACAACTGTTGACAAGTTTAGCTTGTAGACAGATTTGGCCAAAAAAAGTACTTTGTATGAGGGCAAAAAGCCAGTGCCTATAAACATATTTGAGTTAAAATATTTATATGCTTCAAAGTGAAACAAATAAACTTGAGGATGTCTCCACTGAGCAGGATTTGCTCCAATTGTATTTGATGACCAGGCACTTAGTTTTTCCCTCAGATTTTAAAATATTGAGGTTTATGGAAAAGAGTCACTTGAACATGCACATACTTTTACATTTATTAACCATAAATGCAATTTTAAAGCAGAATGCAGGCACTTTTATTTTTAAAATTAAAATAAGTTTTAGAAACAAATTCAGAAAATAGCACATACACATTATTAAAGATATAGCTAAGAAAAGGACAAAAATACACAAATACAAACTAAGAAACGTTATACTACTTAACCTTTTTGAATGTTCAGATAATCAGTATAAAGGGTTTTTTTGTTTAACATGCATGGATTAAACAATGTATTATTGATTTATTATTTTTAGTTTTATAGAAATTGTTTTATTCAAGGACATAGTTTTGGAATAAAATTATACTATAGATCCCCCAATATAATGATCCAAATTTGTCAGTCAATAGCTATATACTAAAAATGAGATAAGTTTAACTATTTCAAATTTGTACTTTCCTCTCAAAAGTGTCATCCAGAAAGTTTGGATGATAAATTATAAGAATAAGATCATTGTAAGATAAACATAAGACAGATAATATTGTTTATTTGTGTGACTTGTTCAAAGTCACACAGCTTGGAGGTTTGAGCCAAGTCTTTGGAGAAGTATTAAGTGAGACTCTACAATCTAAAGAGCAGTACACCGTGTGCAAGAAACATAGACATTGTCCTCAATATGCTTCATCTAGTTAGAATACAAAAAGAGGAGATAAAAATAAATAAATAACACAAATGTCCTCAAGAGGACTTTAAAAATTTTAAATTTTAAATTAAGGAACCCAGAGCAAGATACACAGAATAACATAGTGCTGAATATAAAAGGCTTTGAAGAAGATCACTGTTTAGAAGAATTGTGAGCCGCATCATGGGAAAGAAGTCAAGAGTCCCCTCCAGAGATTCAGGCTGGAGCACTGTGGTTTGGTGGGTAACTGTGTACATGCATAAATCAGAACCAGCACATCGTCTGCAGAAACCTCAGGGTTTGTAATGGCCAGAAGATCAGGAGCTCATAAGTGCTGAGTAGAATGCTACATTTTAAAGGTTAGATTAGAAATTCTAGATAAAATGAAACTATTACAGCCTCTTAAACAGAAAAAAGATTTAATACAATTTGCTATACTTATATATAATTTCCCACACAAATTATATCTGGCAGTCATTTATTCATTAATGCATTCAACAAACATTTGCTGGTTGTGTACGATGTACCAGGAACTGCTCTAGGGAGTGGGAAGGGATAGATAAACAAAACAAAGTCCCTGTCCTCATGGAGGTCTCGTAGAGAAAACTAACAAGAATTTACGTAAATCTTAGATTACAATATAATATAGAAATATAGTGAAGAAAGGCATGGGGATTAGAGCAATGGGGCATTACTTTAGGTAAGGACAGCCAGGAGATGAAGCTAACGCTTACATAGTTTGTTTTACATACACAAAAACATTTCACTGTCACGACAATTTTGTAAGGTAGGTATGCAAGTTTAGCAACTTGTCCAAGGGCATACAGCTAGGGAGTGGCATCTTTATTGCAAATACAGACTGTGTGGCTTGAGTCCAAGTTTCTAATCATCATGTTAATACTGTTCCATTACTTTGAGGAAGTGACTTTGAGATAAGACCTAAACTATGCGAGGGAGTCAGCCAAGTGACTATCTGAAGAAAGACTACTCCAGAGGGAACAGCAGGCCCAAAAGCCCCTATCAAAGGAATGCTTGGCAGTTTCAAGAAACAGTAAAATGGTCCAACGTGGCTGAAACTGAGTTAGTACATAGGAAATTGGGAGAAAAATGGAGTCAGATCATTAAGACATTGTGGTCCACTGAAGGGAGACTAGATGATAGATGTGCAAGTGTGGAAGCAGAAAGATCGATTAGCACCACACTGTCCAGTGACAGGTGATGCTGGCTTGGATTAGGTGTTGATGGTTGTGATAGACTTTTTTGACATGTCTACGTGGCTAGGCCACAGTCCCCAGTTATGCAATCAAACACGAATCTAGGTGTTGCTGTAAAGGTGTTTTTGTAGATGTGGTTAAACTATTGACTTTAAGTATTGAAGATTATCCTAGATAATCTGGGTGACTTGATTTAGACAGTCGAAGAGCCTTGAGGTCAGAGCTGAGGCTCCCTGAGGAAGGAAACAAACCCTGCATGACAGCAGCTCAGTTCTTCCTAATGGTACAGATTTCCGGTCACATAAACCAATTCTTTGCAATAAACCTCTTATACGTATTTCCTGTTACGTGGTAAGGGGGTATACACTGGGCAGATTCAGAGTATATGTTGAAGATGACATTAAATATTGGATATGAATAAATAGGGGAGAAATAGAGGAATGCTCTTTTTGTCAACATGCCATATTTTAATTCTTTTCCTGTTGGTGCTGTCAGAAAACAGTGGAGTAATTACTTTGGTAACCCTTACCTCCTTTGGTCTTCACATACCCCTCTTGTTTTTGACTTGGCAAAATAGCGGCAAGAACACAGCCAGCCGATCTGCTAAATATTTGGACAAACTATTCAAAATACCTAAGTCTGCACATTCATATCAAGAGTCCATGTACAGAAATTACAGACAGAGCCCTTTCCTCAGGGCAGAGACTGCTGAGGGAACTGAGAGTAGAAAGCAAAACAAACATCCCCAAATGATAATTATCAAGCCATTAGAAAATGATGTTTGAGAGAAAAAAATTAATAACAAGATAAAATGACTGTAACACTTTACTATTAAGACTGATTCAATATATTTGGGGCAGTAATTAAGAGCTGGAACTTTTATGTCAAATATGCTTGGACTTAAATCCTGGATCAAGCACATGTTATCAGTAAAGACTTGTTCCATTTATTGAAACTCCCTGAGCTTCCATTCTCACCTCTCCAGGTTAACATCATGATAAAAAGGTAGAAAGTATGCAATCGTCAATAGTCATTACAGAATAAATGCAAGTATCCTATGCGAGTGTTCACCTAAACATACATGTGTGTATATATGTATGTATGAAGTATGCACCATATATGTGTGTATATATACTTGTATATAATGTACCTATACATAAAATATAGCTAATAGATATATACACATGGAGATCAAGATGTATATGTATTATTAATTGAGCTCAAAACACAAAAAAGTATTTTCATTTTACACTGTATAACAAATACGAATAGGTTATTCCTTGCTGGGTTTGTGAGCTCATTTCACTCAGTCAATAAATATTTATTTAAGTTCTTTTATGGTCAACATGAAATGCTAAAGGAAAAGAGTAGTGAATATGATGGTTTTTACTGTTTTGTTTTCCAAGTTTCCCATAACGAGTTTGAATTACATTTTAAATACCTAAAATTCTTTTTAAGGATAATGTAATCTAACAGTTATTTCAAAAGAATATTAAATTTGTTCTCTCTAGCAGTATGTGCACAGAAAGGAAATATCAAAAAAATCACTACAAGACACCTGGCTTCATCTAAAGTAAGACTAAATCATCCTGAATCAGCTTTCCTTACACCAGCTTTGGTTTTCTGAGTTCTAAGTGCTTAACCAGTAAGATTTAAACTTCCGTCCATGTGAGTCCTGCTGCTTTGTGAGCAAGGTCTCATGATGACGTCTCCTTTCACAACAGCCTTCAGAGGGCCATGGAGGCTGAAGGGCCAATCTCCTCTGGCCACAAGGCTTCCTGAAAGTGTGCTCCTGCAGGATTTGCTTTTACAGGAACTGTCTCATTCGTGCTAGTCAGAGAGTATGTGTTTGGCTCAATTACCTATTCTAGTACCTCCTGTTTCCTAGCTGAAAGTAAAATTACATGATATTTGTTCTGTCCTGACTTTCCTGTCACAGGTGGGATATCCCCAATTTAGGTCTCTATAAAAGGACAATAATAGCCATCCTGCTCCTTTCCCTAAGTAAAGCACATTAACAGTTATTACATGGGTTTAGAAATGCAAACATGCCATCCTTATATGAAAGACTGTTATATATCATGTGTGGAATGCCTGTGAGGACATCTCCTCAAAGACATTTTCCTTTGAGGCCATTGCTTCTGTATCTTACAAAAAGAAGGATAATACCTGGACCGGTTTCACATAGCTATTACAAAGAGCATCTAAAATGTTATTTTAAGCGACTGGAAAATTATCCTCCAAAAAATGTCAGCTTAGCGCTTATCGATAGTAATTTGAAATACGCAGGATGTCAGAGTGAACTATGTACTTCCGTCCTTATAGATAAAATATACTACATGAGTTCAAAAGCGTTTATTCAAATGCCTCTCCTGAGAGGTTAACAGAGCTGCTGCTGCTAGAACATTCGGTGCACTAGATGCAGATACCCAAGGAGCCTGTGGCTCTGCTGGGAGATTAAGGACTCCCAGCTCCCCATGTCACTGCCAGCCGCCAGCATCCTCATCAATCTCTCCAGCAGGCTGTGGGGATATTGCTTTCTTGTTGCAGTTTTATAAACAGTAGGAAGTGAGCTATTGTTTGCCACATACACTCATGCTTGGCTACAAAAAGATAAATACTTTAACTCTTAAGCTCCAGAGAGTAGAATATCTGGCAAAACACTAAGAAATTAAAAAAAAAAAAAAATGGGTTACTGGGCACCCACTGAAATGAGTTCACAGAGAAACAGCCTTGGCTTATGCTTTAAACTCCAAATGTTGACACTTCATGGTGACATCACACAGACATTGAAGGGACACTTCAAAGACCAATACAAAGATTGGGCATTGATATGCATTATTTATTGTTGAGGGTTAGTTGTCGATTCCATTTATGTTTTATTTCTGTTGTTTTCCCTTGGTGTATTACGGTTCATGTCAGAATTAATCACTCCTCTCCCCGCGGTCTCACAGCAGGCTGTACCTCACTCTGTCTTGCATTGTCACCAGTGTGTATCAGCTATTGTCTATCTGTTCTCTCTAACTGCAATCCACACCTACTGGACAATATCCCACATAAAAAACACCCCCATGGGTTGACCCAGGGTAGTGCACTGTGCCTACTTCAATAGCACATCGCTATAGGGATGACCTTGAATCCACTCTGATTGTTTTCTAAAAATGTGTTCCTAAATGTCAATATTTTAAATACTTGTAATAAAATTCTTAAGATTTGCCTATCACAGGACCACAGGACTCAAGGGTGAAATGCCTCTGCTTTAAGATTCTGTAGTTACAGGCTTCTCTGTTTCTCAGTGGGAGCTGCTTGAAGGCAGGGCCTGTGTCTGGGTCCCTTTGCACCTTCCCTCTCTGTGTCATAGCATACTGAAGTCATCCACTTCTGCCCACTTCCACTGCTGCCACTCAAGTCCATGCTGCCAGATCCCTCTGCTGGACCATTGCAATATCTTGTGTCTCCTCTCTCCAGACTGTCTGTGTCCCTCTAATCTGCTAACCATACTGCAGCCAGAAGGACTTTCTCAAAGCATGGATTCTGCCTTCTCAATCCCCTTCCCTAACACTCTTCAACTGCATCCTGATGTTCTTAGAATAATGGCACAAAGACACACTCTTTCACGTGGCCTACAGATGCCTGCAAGCCTGTCTACCAACTTTCTTTCCAGTCCTTTCTCTCCCCAGGCCCCACCTTGTTCTCTCAGCTCCAGTCTCACTTGTCCTCTCCTGATATCCTCCTGCCCCCTGGCTCCTTATCTCCCTGGGACCTTAACACACTTTGTTCTCTCCCCTTGTTAACCCCTCCTCAAACTTAAGGACTGTATTAGTCCATTTCTGTTTCTTAAAACAAAATACCTGGAACTGGGTAACTTAGAAAAAAAACCCAAAATTTATCATTTACATTTTCGGAGGCTGGGAAGAGAGGAGCAGAGAGAGAGCAGAGAGAGATAGACTCTCTTCTCTCTTCTTTTAAAGCCCAGAAACATGCCCCTGTCCACCCTTTCTAATCCATGCACTACAGCATGATCCTACAATCTAATCACCTCTTCAAGTCTCCACCTTTCAATTACCATAATAGGATTTTCCACCCTCTTAACAGTCACAGTGGGGGCCAAGTTTCCAATACATAAAACTTGAGGGACACAATTCAAGCTTCAGTGTGTTTTGGGGCGACATAATTCAATCCACTACAAGAATCCAGCTCAATCGTTGCCTTCCAGGTAAGTCTTTCTTACCTCTTGACCAGGTAAATCCACTAGTTGGGAACTCACCTGGTACCACATAGTTGCTCTTTACATCACAGTCATAATTTCATATTTATTAGATAAGTACTTGGGGGCTGTGTGATTTTTGGATGAAATACCTATCCTCCCTGTGCCTCAGTTTTAATCTGTATGTAAAATGAGAATAATACTATTCTCATAGGGTTTGTGATGGTTAATTTTATGTGTCAACTTGTCTGGGGCATGGGGTGCCCAGATATTTGATCTAACATTACTGTGGATGTGTTTATGAGGGTGTTTTGGGATGAGATGAACATTTATAGAGGTAGACTGAGTAAAGCAGATTGCCCTCCATAATGTGGGTGAGCCTCATTCAATCAGTTGATGATCTGTATAGAACCAAAAGGCTGACCCTCCTCTGAGTAAGAAAGAATCCTTGCTGCCTGACTGCCTTCTAACTGGAACATCAGCTTTTCTTCCTGCTTTCAGACTCAGATAGGAACTATACCATTATTTTTCCTGGAGCTCCAGCTTCTCGACTCACCCTGCAGGTCTTGGGACTTGCCAACCTTCATAATCACATGAGCCAATTGCTTATAATAAATCTCTTTTTTTATGTATGCATGTATGCATATATATGTTCTATTAGTTCTGTTTCTGTCTAGAACCCTGACTAATATAGGACTGTGTTGCAGATTTAATGTGGCAACATATATAGAGTGCCTCTCCAATTGTAGCACTCTCCGGTTGGTTGCTCTTACTCAGATGTGGTTGCAATAGGAAGGCAAGAGCTACAACTCCTGTGTAATTCCTTGTGGTCACACCTGGGGTGCCACACCAGTGTCCTGGCAGAACCTTTGGGTGTATCCATGCTGTCCATAATGGGCTGGGGCTCAGGCAGCTGTTTAAAAAGCAAGGCTCTTTCTTCTGGTCTGTCATCCCGTTCTTTCTCTATGAAATGGGATATGTCTGATGTCAGTGGGTCAGAGCAAGACAAGGACAATTTGTAAAAGGTAAACAAAACATGAAATGAGATTCACCACCTGGTGTGCTCGTTTGCCCTGAAAGTCAGCGTGACCAAGAGCAGCCTGTGGAAGCTATAACACTTAGGGGGAAACAACATCTGGAGGACTGGGAACTTCCTGAGGAAGAGAACTGAACTAAGTTGTCCCCAGCTAACTCTGGGTTCACAAGAAAGCCGAGTTTGCAAAGCTCCCCGCACCCCTGACTGCCGTGGGCAGCATGTGAACGAGGCCTCCTCTGGAGAGTGAGCTGACCACAGGCCGTGCTGGAGTCCAATGTCCTTCAGTGCTCTCCCACCCTCCTCAAGTTGCCCAAGAAAGGAAGTTGCAGGGTGCCCTCAGGCTACCTCTGCCCAGCAGCCATCCCCAGGGCTCCTCAGAGGCCCTCAGGCACTCTGTCTGTCTGCATCTTCCAGTCTGGGACACCCAGGGTTAGCACCTGCCCAGCAGCCACCTGTCCTAAGGAAGATAGAGACTCTCCCACCAAGAAACATCCCTTAAATACTAGATCAAGAATTAGAAAATAGATACTATAAAGGTGTGGGACAGATGGGTTGTTAACTCTGACTTTGTCACTTTCTGACTATATCACCTTTGCATGTTGTTGAACCTCTCCTGACCTCAAGCACTGTCTCATCTGCAAAATTGGCATGATAATAGTATCTACTTTATAGGGTCATTTTAATATTAAATACTTTTTGAAAATCATGCCAACTGCTGGCTTGACAGTGTGCTAAAGAATTGCTAGCTGTTATTATTAAAAAATAATCAGCTCTGCAGCACTGGGTCATATATTGGAAATATTATTTGCCATTTTGGTGCCAGTAAAATAGCATAAACTTTGTCTCTAGAAACCTCTAACCTGTATTGTGGCAACAACTTAATTTGGCAAGTGCCATGTGGTGTCTGAAAGAGAAGCTAACAACACTGCAAGCAATAATCAGGCTTCCAAGAAGGAACTGCCATCCCAGGCCCAGAGGACACAGCAGAGTTGATGTAAGGTGACGTGGTTGGCAAGAGCCAGGAAGGGTGGGAATGAGCCTCAGAACGCTGTGAGCAGAGAGAGGCAACGCTGTGTTTGGTGAGCCGGCCAGCCACAGAGCAGGAAACGCCAAGTGCATCTACTCCAGAGAGCAGAAGAGGAAACAAGCAGCTGCCTGTGACAAAGATTCTTTGCTTGACCAAACTTCAATCAGGCTCCTAAATCTTCTGTGATGCCCATCTGTACACTTCCATGTAAAATCCAGTTTCAGCAGAGAACCCTGCTAAGTCAGTTTAGCAAGAACTCCCCACCCTTGATATCTGAACACCTGAAATCTCTGATCAGGTTCCTCATCCTCCATCACCCTGATCACCCTGTCCTGCCTTTAGCAAGGATCTTGTTAGCTAGATTTAGCCAGAAACTCGCTGACCCCTGATGTTTCCTCTTCGTAATTTTCTATCCGCTGACCTCTGTCCTGCTTCTTTGCTGTAAATCCCTACTTGCCTATGCTGTATTTGGAATTAAAACCAGACTCCCTTCTGCACCACAAAATCCCACTGTAGTGGTCCCTATACCTATTGCAATGGTCCTGAATAAAATCTGCTTTATCATGCTTTAACAAGTATCACTGAATAATTTTTTCTTGAACAGCCACTGGGATGTGGGGGGAGACTGGGGCAGGAAGGAAAAGGCAGGAAGAAAGCAGCTAGAAATGGGTGCATTTCCCTCCCAGAAAAGAAAATGCCAATTAAAGCCATCCCCTGGTCCTATGCTGTCTAGAGGCTGGAGCCCACTCAGCCCTACTCCAGACGACCACAACTGTGGGGCTGTACAGGGACTCGGGTCAGATCTTCCCAGAATTTGAGTTAAGACTAGACAGCTTGCCTTTCTTTGCTGCCTGTTGATACAGTGAAAGGCAGTTCTCCCATGAGAGTGGCTGATCAGGAAGTTGCCAAGTGACTAGTAAAGTCAATGGGTTCTCACAACCAGGGACTGGTGGAGGGAAGGAGGAGGCAAATTCACAGATGTGGGTGTCTACTATGTGCAGGGGCTGGGTTGGACTCTACACTACATCATCTAATCTGATCCCTACGACATCACCCCAAGGTAGTCACTGTTTCTATACCCATTTTACAGATGAGGAGACAGACTTTGGTGAATTACATCTCTTAGACAAGGAGCTGTGATTTAAACTCAGAACTGTGTAATGCCAAAGGTAATAAAGTCCTGATGGCCCTAGCAGTTTGGTGGTATGAGAATGCACAACGTTGGGACACCACCAGATCCTAAATCACATAAGAAATGAGAAGAGCTTATGGGCCAGGCACTGGGCTTCATATGCATAACCATTTACTCTTTACAGCAGACTTGTGAGAGGATGCCATTGTCACCTCCACTTTAATGTTATAGAAACTGAGGCACAGAGAGATTCAGCACCTTTCCCATACCATGAGGATTTGAACCCAGGGTATCTGGTCCGTGCCCCTATCTGCTATGGTATAGTGTGACTCAAATAATCATTCAATCATCTTCTGTATAGTCTAGTTACTAAATCATAAGGTGCAATGATGAACTTTAGGAACACTTTAAATAAGAAATAGAATATTTCTAGTTTAATTCTAAAACTCTCTTAACTGTATGATACATTCTTTTCTTCTAATGGAAGCATTTTATTTCCATTGGAAATATTTACCACCTATACAAATGTTTAATTTTATTTGATTGTAAACAATTTAAATATTAATAGACTCATGGATTTTGGTTCCACATAAGATAAAAGAAGCATAAACAACCTTGTCTCTCTCACTATAAGCAGCTGTGACTCTCTCTCCCACAACATGCAGCCAGAACATCTGGACAGAAAGCAGCTCCTTGAGGACTCTGAAAAGTAACTAGTAATGATTTGGAAGACAACAGCATTTAAATCATCACTAAACTATTGGTGAGTTTACCATTTTTTTTCTCTTTTGATATTTCTCAGAAAGAACACAACACAATCCAAAACATAGAAGTGGGCATTGGGACAAACACAGAGAGTTCCAAGGGAAACCTTCTAGTCTAGCATGAAGAGTCAGGAAGCAGTCTTTTAATACTTGAATGTGGGGAGGGAAATACCCTGCCCTTTATTTATGTTCACTGGTGTCCTGACCTGCAGTGGCCTAAGAACATCTCTCCCTGATTGGATAGTGATGGTCCAATAGATAGGGATGATTACCCTTTAATCTTGGTCCTCTTGCTGTTTCGTACCAGACTTGAGCACAGCTGCACAAAGTGTGCAGCAGAGTGAGGAAACTAAATTTCCATCCTTCTGTCCAGAAGATTAACAAGGGGATCTCAAGAGAACCATAAAGTAATGAGACCATTGTAGAGAGGAAGGAATGAATCTAACAAACTTCTTTAGAACTGCTGGGCTCAACCCCAACCAGCACCTGCATGGACCTGACCATACACAGAATACATAGACTCTGAGAACTGACCTACAGAACAGACGAACATCCACGTCCCAGATTGGCTACTGATGGCACACACATAATGCAACTTCAAAGAGCACTGCAAGGGCTTTGAAAATGACACTGTCATTGAAGCCAAAATCCACAGAAAGAGGGTGAAAACTTGAGACCTGAACAAAATTCGGTGAATTGCCTGTTGGAAAAAAAAAAAAAAAAATCAGCACTATGTATAGAATTTAAATAAGACCCAATTGCTAATAACATAATATTCAAAATATTAAAGATACAATCCAAAATTATTTACCAGGAAAATCTCAATTTGCATAGGAAAAATAATTTTAAGAACAATGTAAAGAGGACACAGATATTGAAATTTTCCAAAAAATACTTTATAGCAGCTATTATAAAAATGCTTCAACAAGTGAGAAAAAACACTTTTAAAATGAATAGAATTAGAAGATATAAAAGAGAACAAATGGAAAATTTAAACTTGAAAAATACAATAACTGAAATTAAAAACTCACTGAATGGACTCATTAGCAAAATAAAGATCACAGAGAAAAGAATCCATGAACTTGAATTTAGTTTAATGAACCTTATCCAATTTGAACAGCAGAAAGAAACAAAGCTTGACCATAAATAAATAAACAAATAAATAAATAAAAATAAAGCCTCAGGCAACTATGGGACGATATCAACGGGTCTGACAGGTGTGTGCACACACATATGAAAAAATATTAGCTGAAAAACTTTAGGAGTTTGGAAAATGATACACACTTACAGGTTCAAGAAACTTATGATCCCCAAACAGGAAAACCCCCAAATGTCCAAGACCACAAGCATCATAATCAAACTCCTGAAAACTAAAAACAAGAAAAACTTTGAAAGTACCTAATGAAAAATGGCACACAACTTCCAGGGGTAAAAAGGATTCAAATTTCTGTAGATTTTTTTTCATAAAAATAAAAGGAAACTAGAAAGAAATGGAACATCTTTAAAGTCTCTAAAAAGTTTTTTTTTTTTTCTTTAAGTATAGTCATTTAGGAATTCCACACCCAGTGAATATGTCACTCAGAAATAATAGTACAATAAAAAATTTCAGCTGAAGAAAAAAACAAGAACATTTTTTGTTCTAAAATAATTGCTAAATTAAGTTCTTATGCCAAATGGAAAATTATTCCAGTAGGAAGCTTAAAACATCTGAAATGAAGGAAGAAATGGTAATTATTTAGGTAAATAGAATAAACTATTCTTCTCCTCTTGAATGCAAAATATTTTTGAGAGTTGAACCAAAAATTGTAACATTGTTCAACGGAATTTGCAATCTGTACATGTAATGCATAAAATAATCATATCATAAAGAGGTGAGGGCAAAGAGACCTAGATGGTGATAGAATTTCTACATTCCACTTGAGGTTGCAAAATACTGATTCTAGGCAAACCCTAAAAAGTTAAGCACGTTCATTGCCATCCCTAGAGCAACTGTTGGTAGACAAATATAGATTTTCCAAAGAAAAAGAAAAAAATGGATCAGAAACTTGGATCTAAATAAAGAACATCAGAGAGGAATTAAATGAAAGACAATGTAAGTATTAAAAGTAATATTGATTAAAACATGGAAAAGAATGGAAAAAGACATACCATGCTGACACTAATCAAACAAATCTACAGTGACCGTATTAATATCAGACAAAGTAAAGTTCAAAGCAAAGAAAAGTACCAGGATTAAAGAGAAATTAAAAGCTCAATTCATTAAGAAGACATAACAGTCCTACATGTTAGTACACTTAGGAATAGGGCGTCAGAGCGCACGAAGCAAAAGCTGACAAAACTGAGAGGAGAAAGAGACAAATCCACAAGAATAGCAGAAATTTTGATAGTCCTCCCTCAGCAAATGATACTACAGTAGACAAAAAAAAGCAGCAAGTTTTTAGAAAAACTAAACAATACCGTGAACCAACTGGAGATAATTTACATTAATAGAACACCAGCAACAGCAGAATATGCTTTCTTTTCCAGGACACATAGAACATTCACCAATATGAACCATATTCTGGGTCATAAAACACACCTTAACAAACTCAAAAGACTGAAATCATGCAGAGTATTTTTCATGACCGTAAACTAAACAATCTAGAAATTGGCAAAAATATAACAGGAAAATGCACAAATATTTGGACATTAAACAACACCTATAAATAATTATTGAAATAGTTTCTCAAGAGAAATTAGAAAATATTTCAAACTCAGTGAAAATAAAAATATAACATATCTAACAGATATCGGTGAGCTGATGATAAAATTATTATGGAAAGGCAAAGAAACTAGAATAACCCAAAATTTTCTTAAAAAGAATCAAGTTGGAGAGCTTGTGTTCCTCAATTTTAAGACTTACTATACAGCTACAATAATTCTTCAAGAAAGAATAGACACAAAGATCCAAGGAACAGAATAGAGGGTTCAAAAATACACCCAGACATGTATGGTTATTTTAGACAAAGGTACACTAGGAAATTCAATAGACAAATGATAATGACTCTTCAAGAGATGGTATTAGACATGGGAGATCTAGAAACTCCTAAAATGGAGTTATATTATAACAACCAAAACTGATTAGTTTGCAGATTTATTTTTAATGACATTTTGTCCACTGCCAAATAAAATAGCACATTAAAACAATGTATGTATGTATATATGTATGTGTGTATATATGTGTGTTGATGTGTATGTGTTTTCTTTTAGAACAAAGCACCAGGGGTTTTACTTGCCCTATTTTCAAATGGCACTTTAGTTCATGGGAAATCATTGCGATTCATGACCCTAATCAAATCAAATATCCAATGAACATAGGCAATCAATTATGCTCATGTCCATATCATATATGTTTTATCTAAATGATCACAATTTAATATTTCCAAAAATAAAATATTTCGTACAGCAGATTCCACGATTTTTGCTTCCTTTTCAAAATTTATATGCACTTTTAGAAATACTTGGAAGATATCTCATGTTTTCTCTGTCAAATTTCTAATGAGATAATCATAAAGAAAAAGGCAGTAGTGGCATTGGAGATGGTTGATTTCCAGTCTTGGCTCTGTCACTTCCTAGAGATAGCTCTGAGTGACTCATTCTTTCTCAGTGGATCTTCAATTGACTATTTAAAAAATAACAGTGCAGAATTCATGGTATTCAAGTTTCCCTCTACCTCAAAACTCCGTGATTCTATAGCTATCATTATCCTGGCACCTACTAAAATCCCCTTTAAACAATATATCCAATAGGAGGCTTTCTGTGAAATCTGAGGAGGTGTCGAACATTTCCATAGAAAACACTCCAGGGGCCTGCCCGTGGCTCACCTGGGAGAGTGTGGTGCTGATAACACCAAGGCCACAGGTTCGGATCCCATATAGGGATGGCTGGTTAGCTCACTTGGGAGAGTGTGGTGCTGACACCACCAAGTAAGGGGTTAAGATCCCCTTACTGGTCATCTTTTAAGAAAAAAAAAAAAAGAGAAAACACTCCAGACGAAATATTAAATTTGCATAGCATTTATGGAACCCCACGGTGAATGAGACATTTTTGTAGGCACTGGAAAGTTGAAAGATAAAAAGGGCACATTTCCTGGTCTCACCATAATACAAGACCAGAAATAAAAAGCTAAAATGAAAGTATGAAATATGATGGGAATCATTAAATCAACCGGGGGAGAAGGGGAGTGTTGAGATCAGGGAAGTCTATGATGACCAGTTTTCTTAGAACTCGGTATTTGTACTACAGCTTATGAATGTTACTTTTAATAAAACTGTTTGTTTAGGTAAAACTTACAACCTATCAAAGGACTTTCACCTCTAGTACTATTTCCACCACAAGCAAACTAAGAGAGATAAGGTAAACATTGCCAGTTCCATTTAAATTAGTGGAAATTGAAAGTTACAGATCTGACCCATGAGCAAGCTTTGCTAAAACAGACACGTAACACATAATGATGTCTCATAAGATGATGGAACTGAAAAAATTTCTATTGCCTGGTGACATCGTTTCTCCCCTCATTATTCACGTATTTGTGGTGATGCTAGTGTAAACAAACCTTCTGCACTGCGAGTTGTATGAAAGTATAGCATGTACAATTATGTACAGTACAACTAAGTGTCAATACTTGATAGTGGTAACAAATGACTCTGTTACTGGTTTATGTATTTACTGTACAATAGTTAGTTATTTTAGAGTGTATTCTTCTACTTTTAAAAAAACAAGTGTAAAACAGTCTCAGGCAGATCCTTCAGGATATATTCCAGAAGGAGGCATTGTCATCACAGGAGGGGACAGGCTCCATTCATGTTATTGCCTCCATTGACCTTTCAGTGGGATGACACATGGAGGAGAAGACAGGGATACTGATGACCCTGACCCCGTGTAGGCCCAGGCTAATGTGTGTGTTTGTGTCTTATTTTTATCAAAAAAGTTTAAAAAAATTTTTTTTAAGTTTTAAATAATAAAAAGCTTGTAGAATAAGTACATAAAGAAAAAAATATTTTTGTACACCTGTACAATGGATTTGTGTTTTAAGCTAAGTGTGATTACAAAAGAGCCAAAAAGTGAAAACAATTTGAAGTTCACAAAGTAAAAATGTTACAGTAAACAACGGTTAATTTGTTAATTTTTAGAAAGAAAAATTTATGTATTTAGTGTAACCTAAGTGCACAGTGTCTATGAAGTCTACAGTAATGTACAGTGATGTCCCAGCCTTCACAGTCACTCACCTCTCACTCACTGACTCACCCAGAGCAGCTTTCAGTCCTGCAAGCTCCATTCACGGTCAGTGCCCTGAACAGGCACTTGTATGGTATAACCATTCGTATATTTCGTACTGTATTTTCACTGTACCTTTTCTGTGTTTGGATATGTTTGAATTCACAAATAGCATTGCATTACAATTGCCTACAGTACTCAGTACAGTGACATGCTGTACATGTTTGTAGTCTGGAAACAATAGGCTATACCGCAGAGCCTAGGTGTGTAGTAGGCTATACCATCTAGGTTTGTGTAAGTACACTCTAAGATGTTTGCACAATGACAAAATCATCTGTGACACATTTCTCAGAACATATTCCCATGTTTAAGTGACTCATGACTGTAGTTCTGAGGACATAGACAATCCTAAGTTCCAATAAAGCAAGGACAGGTATGGGACATTGAAGGAGGGGAACCCCCCGCCCAGGTCCTTCCTTCTCTTTTAGGACATTCTTTCTCTGCATGGAGAAGATGAAGTCTCTGGAGTGAGTGGGATATTTATCCCACATAGGAGGGAATGTTTAGTTATGAAGCAATTCCACTTTATAACCTTGCTTACCTGCACTATTGCAGGAAGCCATATATCATAAATCCATATGCAACCTCTGACCAGGCACATTTTCTTAAAGACATGTAATAGATACAGATATGTTAATAATTAATTATGTCCCTGATACGTAACTCATTTTATTTCACTCCTGCAATAATCATGGGAAGTAGGTTTTGTTGTAACCGTTTTACAGATGAGAAAATGCAAGTGTCAGTAACTTAAGTGACTTAGCTAGAAGCCACATAGTTTAACCCAGGGCAGGGCTGGGGTTTGAAGGAAGCTTTGCCTTCGTATCACATCACAGTTCTGCCTGAACATAGGGGTGCATAGAGGTGTTCTTCTGGAATAATTGGTATTCATGCAAGCATAATAGTCCCTGCAGACATGAAAGAGTTAACACACACACACCTCATTTCTGACCCCAAGGTGTTTGAGCACTGGAGAAATTAGTATTCATGTTTTTCCCTGGAAATGCTTTATTTAAATATGAAGGAGAGTCATTAGAGTAGTTATCTATTAAAGGAGAAAATTTGGGCCACAAGCCTTCATTTTACTTGGTAGGTCTTGACATGAATTTTGGAATCACAAGATGTAAGTAATAAAGAAAAAGTCATATGATCTTCCAGGAAAAATAATGCGAGGTCGGGGCTAATTTTGTGATGTCAGTCTTTAACACTCTTCGAGCTGTGCGCCCTGTGGACAACTCCATGGGAGTGCTTTTTTTCTTTCTTTTTGATGTGGACCATTTCATTCTGTGCTCCATTTTCCAACTCAATGTATTTTATAATGATATCCATCATGTCTGTTTGTCAGTTTATGGCAGCTTAAAAAATTGCCTCAAGGCCAGTAATGAGAAGAAATCTTTCCCACTTCCTGTAGATTGTTTTATGCACTTCACAGTTTTCTGCACCAAATAATAAAAAATAACACTGCTTTCAAAACTGTCCTTTCTCTTGCCTCTTTTTCTTCTTTTAATCTTTTATGGTTCATTCCCCTTTGCCTTGCTGTGTTTATTCTACTGTGTTTTTGTTCATAATTAACAAGATATAAAAGACAAGAATATCTTCTCAAAATGGAAAGTCTTCCGAAGGCTTCATTTCCTTTATTTCATAAAGGAAACTATCTGGAGTTCTTAGTAGTGTATATACGTGCACCGCCCCCTCCCATACTTACATGAGGGGGCTTCAAAAAGTTCGCGGAAAAAATAGTGTTATGTTTTAATTCTATTTTTCCGCAAACTTTTTGAAGTATTCTCGTATATTCCATAAGAAGAGATTCCACACTTGAAGAACTGTTCTTTGAAAGAAGAGAAATCAATACATGCTCGAGATGAGGGTGTACACTTAGCTGAGTGCTCACGAAACTGACTTTAATATGAAAAGAAACCACCTACAGGTTCCTCAGCGCAATTATATTAGCACCTGGAAGTGCCAATAAGTCTTGGAAAAGTCAATTATTTCTGCTGTTATTAGAAATATGTTGGTGGTGGTCAGGGGAAGTTGGAGAATTTTCCAGTTTGACATGTCTTTTACTCTATTTTTTTTTTTTTTCATCTTAAATCCCTGCCTGTTTCTAAAACATCAAGTTGTGCAATAATTCCATGCTTGGATTACCATTTAGCAGAGTTTGGCATTTCCCAAAACATTGTTTTCACTGCCACTCTATCATGCAAAAGTCATTTCCTGAGGTCAGTAGGCAGGTGATAAATTACTCCAAGATAAATAATTTCTAAAGAATATTCCCAGGTCTTTTCTTTCCTGGGAATTAATTGAGGTTAGCATGTCTCATCAGCTATCACTTCCTGATTACCCAGCACTTAGGAAAAATATGGAAAATCGGTCTTTCATAACAAAATGGCAAATAAGCAAAATGTATTTTTATTTGCTTTTGACAATCGTGTTGGTTTGAAGGAATGGATGAATGAATAGATGAACGAACAGATGAAATGGGTGGATGGACAGATGAATGGATGGATTGACGGCTGTTCTGGGAAGAGCCCAGCTTTTAAACTAACTTGGAAAGCACACTGGTGTATGAGAACTCCAACCCCTACTGAACACTTCTCTTACTTATTTATTTAAATTTAAATTTAAATTAAAAATAATATTATTATTTTTTTACATTCTAAGATGTTGTTGTGGAACAGTTGGGGGGCGGAGAGGGGAAGGGGCTAGGAAATAGGTTGGGAGGAGTAGGAAGTGGGGAGGGCTTCGTCAAAGCCCGTGGCACCCCCCTCATTCCAGCAGAGGAGACCAGGGGGATTCCAGGGGCAGCTTAGTGGTCATTGCTGGTCTGGTTGCAGACATGGCTGAGGCCGACGTCTCCCTGCTACCCTAGCTCGGAAGCCCAGGGCACTTCCTGCGGTGACTCAGTGGTTGCAGCTGGGCTGGTTGTGGTCACCAGGGGAATGTGACTGAGGCCCACGGCCCTCCCCCTTCCCTGTCTTGGGAGCCCAGGGGGCTTCCAGTCCTTCTAGGTTTTATAGGTGTCCTTGGGTGGTGTTAGACCTTTATGGTTAATACCAGAAATTTGTCTCTGATCTATGGGGACTTTGTTTCTTCTTTCTGTTCTGGGTTAGATTATTTGTTGTTCCCAGCACTTAAACTCTGCCCTGTAACTAATTTGTTGTCCTTTGCTTACTTCTAAAATGGGGGAACATCCTGAGGGGACCAGCACTTGAGCCCCGTAGTTAAGCTAAATTGCCGCTTTGCTGATGATTCCCTGGGGAAGTCTTTTTGTGCAGCTCAGGTTTTAATCGTTGACCTTGTATGTACTTCTGGGTCTTGTGAGATCCAGTACACCTGGATTGTGTAGAAACTCTTGTCTGGGCCTAAGTCTTTTCAGCAAACTGCACCCCCTGCAGTCCTATATTCCTGATCAGTCTCCACTGAATGGTCCTGTGCTGATTGGAGGGCAAATCAGCTCTCCATGCTGTGCCTCAGTGTTCCCCTGGTGGGACCGTCTCCCAGACCACCCATGCTGCAAACACTTCTCATGGGATGGGCCATGTGTCAGTCCCTTACAATGACTCACCGGCCTCTGAGTGGCTCCTTTTTTCAGTTGTTGTGGCTCGTCGCTGCTATGTGGGTCCACAGGCCTCTTCTCCCCTGCCACCTCCAAACAACTTCATCTGAAGGGCACAGGTGGAGTTTTTGCCAGCTCTTGCTCTGTGAAGCCTTGAAGTGGCTGGGGCTCAAAATGGTGGGAGTAGTTCTTTCTTTTTCTCCTTATGGCTTCTCCTGCCCTCATGAACTCTATAGGTCTCTCTTCCTCTTCCCCTGAGCTCTAGTGGCCCCAGCTTGGCTGTTGCTGCTTTTTAATACTTGTAAATTGGTCAATTTGTGGGAGAGAGTGATAATGGGGACCATCTATTCTGCCATCTTGACCAGAAGCCCAAACACTTCTGTTTTTGAAGTGTCCACAAATATATATGTGTATGTGTGTGCATATGTGTGCATGTGTGTATGTATATGTATACATAATCTTTTATTCTTAAACATTTTGGAAATATTGAGTCTGCTATTAACTCACCCATTCACTCATAGTTTAGTGTGTGCTTTTCTGTCCTTTTCCTCCATTTTCTTTCATCTCTATGACCCATGCATACACAAAATTACTATTCATATATTTTGTTTTATTCAGTAAAAAGGAGATTTGCTTATCAAGAGAAAGCTCTACATGTGCTTTTATGTCAGTGGAGTTTATTGAAAATAATCGTGCAATGAGAAAGCTTTGTTAGCCAGATACGGGATTCCCTGGAACGTGAACCAGACTCTTACTGAGCCCCTTGTCAGTCACTGTTAACAAGAAATAGTGATAACAAGCCAGGAACTGGCAATATGTGCTAACCACAGCAGGGGGACATAACAAGCCCCTCTGCTGGATGCTTTTGCTTACACTGAGGAAAGGAGAGCCTGGGCAGTTTGTGACTTTAGAGGACCAACTCTTCATCTGTGCTTTGGGCTGCTATCTCATCTTGCACACAGGCTTCTCTGGTGTGACCAGGGTAACTAGGACACTGGCCAGGCCAGAGAAGGGCAGGGCAGGTTAAGGAAGCAAAATGAGCCCTTCTCAGTTCCTTAGTCTTTCCTACCCTACAAGCACATAAACCTGCCTTACTCTTTACAAGATCATCCCGGCTGAGGCGTTTCTAATGGATTCACAGAGGACTGATAAATATTACCTGAGGAAATGTCTCCACAGTCTAAATGCTGGGACCATTGGATCACAAAAGGCGAAGCAGATGATTTTTCTGAATTCCTCTGAAGTCTTTTTGCCCTGATCTCCAAGTGTGAGATTTGTAAGCTTGTCTCACACTTATTTAAATAAATAATCCATCATTTGTATATTGTCTCATGAGATCAGTGTTTTTGTAATAACACATTTGTAAAACTTTGGTTTAAGGTGTAACCTCCTAAAGGTACTTATATTTTAGACTATCTATATAAAAGCAACAAAACTTTTAGAATGATAATGATTGATAATACCTATCACTGAGAATCTAGACATCGTTTGCTATGGACTAAATGTTTGCCCCCCCACAACCAAATACATATGTTGAAACACTAACTCCCAGTGTGATGGTATTTATAGGTGGGACCTTTGGGAGGCAATTAGAGCTAGATGAGATCATGAGAGTGGGGCCCTCATGATGGGATTAAGGCCCTTATAAAAAAAGAAGAGACATGGGATCTCTCTACGCCCCCTTTTCCTTCCCTTTCCTCTCCCCCACTGCCTTTCCCCCTCCACCTTTCCTTCTCTCTCTTCCTTCCTCTCTCTCTCTCTCTCAACCACGAAGATGGTCCTTACCAAGAATCCAACCAGGCTGGCACCCTGATCTCAGACTTCCAGCCTCTAGAACTATGAGACATAAATATTTGTTGTTTAAGCCACCCAGTCTACGAAAATTTGTTACAGCAGCCCTAAGTGACTAAGATGAGATTCAGAGGCAGGCAGTCTGACATTGCATGTGTATGACCGTGACAGACATTGGGAAGGAGCAGCACTTGGGGCCTTCAGTTGGGTTTCATAGACACAATGATGGACATGTGCATGTAGGATGTTTATTAGAAAATGCTCTTAGAACAACACATGTAAGGAAGTATGAGGACGGAAAAGGAGAATCTAAACAGCTGTGTGGTCACAGCAGAGGGCTCAGCCAGTGTGGCGGGCAGCACTGGAACTAGGATGATTCTGTGAAGATATCCCAAATAGAGTGAGAGATGCCAGGGTGTATAACCTCCCCTCCTCCACTGACCCTTCATTAGATGTGGGCAGTCTCCAGGGATGGGGATAATCTTGAACAGTGCAGCATCCTTTGGTTGAGGGCAAGGCTTGAAGAGAGACACAGGAAAGAATGATCAGCAGCCAACATTCCCAGCAGCTGCAAGTAACTAATCTTCTGTTGGTTAAGGGGTGATCTTGGAGGTACACCACAGCATCACCTGCACACGGGGCCATAAACAGGGAAAACTTACCAAATCAAGGGGATTAAGGAAAGGTGTTCCTTGAGAAATAATGATAGATTTGCTACCTAAGGGAAGAGAGGGATTTAATCAGGCAAGAAGAGCATTAAATCATTCTAGCTAGAGGAAACAGCACATGCAAATAATTTGTGAGATGATTAGCAGGGTGTGTTGGAGGAATTTTAAAAGCCAGTGTGGCTGAAGCAGGAAGCAAAAGTGGGTGCTTGGTGTGGACTGGAACCAGATTGTGCAGAGCTTTTATGCAAGGTAAGGATGTCACCTTTAATCAAAGAACAGTGAAAAACTTTTGAACTACAGGGCTGACAATGATGTTTGTTTCAAAAGGTTATTCTGACTCAAGCATTAGGAGCGAATGAGAGGTTGGAGATATTGAATAGGCAGAACAGGTAGAAGGCTGTGGCTGACATCCAGGCAGAAGAGATGATGCTTATTTGAACAAGGTGTAAGTGTGTGGGGTGGAGGGGAAAGCAGGTGACAGCAGAGATGGAATATGTGCATTCAAGGGATATTTAAAATTAAAACTCAGGAGATCCAATCAAGATGGCGGAATAGACGTTTCCCAGCGTCACTGTCTCCCACAAATCAACCAAATTTACGACTATAAAAATGTAACATCAGCCAAGCCGGGGCCGCTGGAGCTCAGGGGCAGAGGAGGAGAGATCTACCAAGTTCATGAAGGCAGGAGAAACTACCATGAGAGAAAGAAAAAGCTGCTCTGAGCATTTCAGGCCACGGCTGCTTTAAGGCTCGAGCTGCTGAGCACATGGAGCAGGAGCTGGCAGAAGCCGCAGCTGTGCCCTTCGGATGGAGTTACTTGGAGGTGGCAGGAGAGAAGAGGACCTTGGTGGCCCCCAGGACAGCAAGACCACTAACAGAGTTCCCGTGGACCCACACAGGAGGGAGGAGCCAGAACAGCTGAAAAAGGGGAACCGTTCAGAGGCCGATGAGTCATTGCAAGGGGCTGGTGCAGGGCCTGTCCCATGGGAGGTGTTTGCAGCGTGGGTGGTGGGGGAGATGGGCCCACCAGGAGAACACTGGGACACAGCAAGGACAGCCAATCCGCCCCCCAATCAGCACAGGACCACTCAGAGGAGACTGGTCAGAATGCAGAATTGCATGGGGTGCAGTTTGATGAAAAAACTCAGGCCCAGATCAGAGATTCTACAGAACACAGATCCACCAGGTCTCTGGAGAGCCGGGAGTACCTATAAGGTCAACCATTAAACCCTGAGCTGCACAAAAAGCCTTCCCTAGGAAAACAGCAGCAAAGTAGCAATTTAAATAACCACACAGCTCAAGTACTGGTTCCCACAGGAAGTTCCCCCATGTTAGAAGCAAAGGACAAAAAATTAGTTCCGGCCCAGGCACACCACCAGCACCTTGGGGCCTGTCCAGGGAGGGACCCGAGGCAAGTAGAAGGGGACCAGACCTTTCTCCCACAACCAGGCACACTGAGCCAATGCCTTGGGGCTCACCCAGGGACCTGGGGTATGGAGTTGGGAACCAGACTACACTCCCACAACCAGGCACAACATGCCAGCACCTTGGAGTCCACCCAGGAACCCAGAGCATGTAGAAGGGGACTGGACCTCTCTCCTACAACCAGGCACAACATGCCAGCAACTTGGAGCCCATCCAGGGACTCGGGGCAAGGAGAAGGAGAATTGTCCTCTCGCCCACAACCAGGCATACCATGCCAGTGCTTCAGGGCCTGCCTGGGGACCCGAGGCATGGAAAAGGGGACTGGACCTCTCTCCCACAACCAGGCACAACAAGCCAGTACCTTGGGGCCTGCCCACAGTCCCGGGACATGGAGAAGGGGACCGGACCACCTTCCCACAACTAGTCATATGATGCCAGCACTTCAGAGCCCACCCAGGGACCCAGGGCATGGAGAAGGGAACTGGACCACCCTCCCACAACCAGGCACACCAAGCCAGCACCTTGGGTCCCACCCAGTGACCTGAGGCATGGAGCTAGGAACCAGACCCTCCTTGCACATCAAGGCATACCATGCCAGTACCTCGGGGCCCATCCAGGGACCTGAGGCAAGGAGAAGGGGACTGGACCTCTCTCCCACAACCAGGGACACTGTGCCAGCACCTCAGGGGCCCTCCTGGCTCAAAGGCATGCAGAAGGGGACTGGACCCTCCTCCCATACCAGGCACAAAATGCCAGCACCTCGGGGCCCACCTGGGTACCTGAGGTATGGAGAAGCGGACTGGACCCTCCTCCCACAAACAGAGACACTGCACCAGTACCTCGGGGCCTGCCCAGGGACCCGGGACATGGAGAAGGGGACTGAATCCCTCTCCCACAACCAGACACATGGCACCAGCACCTTGGGGCCTGCCCAGGGACCAGAGGCATGGAGAAGGGGACCAAACACACCCCACAACCAGGCACACCACCAGCACCAAGGAGCATGTCAAAAACATCACCTCTATGTGGGTGACCCACCACAGCCACCACAATAACCATGGCTGCTGCAAAAGCGGCTAGATGCCACAACCACCACGCAGGTGGTCTGCCAACCACTGGAGAGCATTCACACAAGGAGAGTCACCAGCAGAGATAAAGAAGAGGATGTCTCTTTCCACAAAACCCATTTCAGAGTGACAGAAGAATCATCTGCTCTATGATAATATTGGGGGACCTGATCACATCTCTCAGCATTGGACAGGTCATCTAGGCAATAAATTAACTCATTCTTCTTTCAGAAGGAGAGAAGAAATCTGGGCAATTAGAGGGGGGAGGAGGAAGGGAGAGAAGGATGGGGAGAAATTGGACAAGGGGCATAAAGAATAATTACGATTTGTAACAATATATATGCTAGTAATATTAATTCAATCAACATACCTCAATGTTCAACCCCCAAAATACATATAATCGATTATGATTCAATAAATAAAATTAAATTAAATTAAAACTCAGACCACTCAGTGATTGGATGTAAAGGTGCAGGAGAAAGAGGTCTTGATGATTCCTGAGTGTGTGCAGCTGTGTAGAGGGCAAGCCTTTTACTAAGATGGGTCAATTGAAAGAGTAAATGTTACTTAAACAGTGAAAATGAAGAGTTCCATTGTGGGAAGGTCGGTTTATTTTCCCTATGAGATGAATGGGCAATTGGACATGTGGATCTGAAGTGCTCTGACAGCCTAGGTTTCAGGTATAGATTTGAGTATTCTGTGTGCGATTTATAATTAAAGCCATGGGCATGAATGAGATCACTGAGGAAGAGTGTACAAAGTGAGAAGAAAAGGGGTCCCAGTAAGAGCCATCAGGAACATTCAGAGATGTACACAAGTGGAAAAGGGCAAAATGGCCAGAGGCAACCCAGGCAACGCAGTGTTTAAGGGAGAGAGCGGGCATCAGCATCAAATACTGCTGAAAAGTCCGGTAGAATGGAACTGAAAACGCCCACGGGACTCCGCTGCACTCGCTGAGGGTGTTGGTAGCTTCACGCAAGTGCTTTGGTGGAGGGATGGGCTCAGAGGATGCACTGGGCTGGACTGATTATTGAGCAGGTGGAAAGGAAGTGGAAACCTCATGTTCAGACTGTGCAGGAAGGATGAGCGGGTGAGAACAGGGCAAAGCCCTAGCAAGAGAGTAGAGCTGAGGAAGAATGTGTCTATTATTGTTTTTGTTTCTCATGAAAAATCCGGGCATGTGTAGAAGCTGGTGGGAAGGACCCAACTGACTCAACCCAAAAAGGCCTTCTCCAAGACATGTCATAGTCAAATTGGCAAAACTCAGAGACAAAGAGAGAATCTTAAAAGCTGCAAGAGAGAGGGGTCAAATCACCTATAAGGGAGCCCCAATCAGGCTAACATCAGACTTTTCATCACAAACCCTAAAAGCTAGAAAGGAATGGGATGATATTTTCAAAGTACTAAAAGACTAAGATTGCCAGCCAAGAATACTCTACCCAACTGATAATAAGCAGGAGAAATCACCTCCACCATGGAAAGGATGGGAGCCCAGTACAGACAGAGGGACTAGTGCCAGATGGGCAGGCAGAGGGCTCCTTCAGCCTAACAGAGAAAGGGAACAGGACAAGTACAAACTACATTTGAACACTTGGGACTCAGACTCACACGTGTGCTCCCATCTGATTTTCTCTGTGAGCATGATAATGGAGGTCAGGTTGACATCGTGAAGGCTTATTTATCTCAATTGGATTAGATTAGAATGAATTGAATTGGATTAAAGAGGGAAATTTACCCAAATAAAAGAATGAGAACACTAAAAAAGTGGAGAAGCTCCCAGAAAAAGAACCAAATGAATTGAAGCCCAGAAAGTTACAAGAAAAGAAGGATCAGCTCAATTGTTTTTCCTGTACCTGCTCAGGGCTTCTTGGCATCACATTTAACAAACCAGAGAGGCCCGCTAGCTGGTAGTTCACACCAACAATAAGAACAAAATCTTAGACCATCTTCCCCAACTGTTGCAACTTTTCCAAAAAAAAAAAAAAAAAACTAAATCAGCATTTCTCAAAGTGGCTAGTTTTGAAAGACACAAGATGAAATGTTCTCTTGGGCCTGTTTAAGAATTTAGAGAAAATATACTACAATTTAAAAAGCAATAAGCTATTTTACTCAGCAGTACGGCCATCTCAAAATGGGTCCTGCTCCAGCTTTCAACTCTGTTTCCTGCATCTTTGATTTTCATCACTAAAAAATAATATTGTGATTCTTCTTTCCAGAATGAATATGTGACTGGCACGGTCCATAGTGTTGAAAGAACAAATTGGAAAATACATGTAAGCTTCTTGGTATACTTCCTGATAGCCCTATTAGTTTAATTTGCACAACTAAAGATAAACTGTTTTATGCTTTATCCAAGGCTTTAGTACTTGAAAATATGCAATGAGTTTAGGCTCTCTTTAAGAAACACAGTTCACAAAATGCACTGATTCTTCTTATCCAGACATAATTTAAAATTAAAAATTGCATATAATATTTAATTTGATATTTCATTGTATGACTATAATCGTATTTCTCAGTAACATTCTCCTTTTCCAATAAATATTGATTCATAATTTTAGATTATATGCAATATAATTTTGAATTCAGAGAAGTTAAAAAAAAAATCATTAATTTCAGATTCCTGTAGGAATTTTGAAAGTGTGCTTAAGACCCTTGAAAATTTTTTTTCATCCAGGGTAAGCCTAAACAGTGTTTAAATAAAATATCTAAGATGCATCCATTAAAAATTGTTATAAATATTTTGGTTAATAAAAATTATAATTTTATAATAATGTTAAATGAAAACAAGCAGAATAAAGATGATGAACTGAACACATTGAAAGACTTGGATCCCTTCCCTAATTTTATTAAGATGAGAGGAAAGATATTTTCAGACATTGAAACACAAGAACTAAGAGAATTGGAGAAAGAATAAGAACGACCATATTTTAAAGTCTGGGAAACAGAACAAATGTGCATGAATTTAGCAGATTTGAGAAAGCCGAGTCCTAACTTAGTACTGGGGAAAGTGAATACAAATGGAATTTATACTCAGAATCCCCCAGTTGCCAGGTTATGAAATAAAAGTATGGGGACATAAGTAGGAATATAATTTAAAACTCTTTTGAAGAATGCCCAGACAGTGCCCCAGTCCTCACCACAAACTTGCATAAAGACTGACACTTTAGACTCTGAGAGTAGTGAGAAACTATATAGGAAGAGGAAAATTTAAAATCAAAACCAAGTGTTATTCTGAGAGTTAAAACAGTAGAGCCAGAAAACAAGGATGGTATGGAAGAGGAAACACTGGAATCTCCACCCCTCCCCCCCCAAATTATGAAAAACTCAATAGAAAATTTAGAAATTTAGCTGAGAACATCTTCCAGAAATTAGAATAATTCAATAGGGAAATAAAGAAAAATAAATATTAGAGGAGTTCAGGAGGCCAAACATGTAAATAGGAGTGCTAGAGATAAAAAAAAAAAAAAAAAAAAAAAAAACATTTTTGGGGTGTATAAACACAAGAAAACTTGTTATAACTGAAGAACACATGTTGCCAGATTAAGAATTCATAATATGAGAATATAGACTCAGACCAAGACATATTATTGCAAAATTTCACACCACTGAAGTGGTTGGAGGAGGAAGAACTTGCAGGCTCTGAGAAAGAAACAAAAAAAACTGATCATGTGCAGAAGTTAAACTTAAATTTCTCAAACATTAATTACAACACTGGAAGCTAAAAGCAGCACAACAATGCCTTCCACATTATTGGGGAAAATAAATTCCAACTTAGTTTTATGCCCAACTTACTGCCAGTTAATTTTAAAGGTAGCATAAAGGCATTTTTTTTGTCTGTATGATCTCAAAAATTTTAGTTTCTGAATAACTTGTTCAGAAGTCTGTTAAAGCTTACTCAAGTTTGAGGATGACCAACACTTTTTCAGTTTCAGCACTGCTAGTCCTGCATCTCTGGAAAACTTTCCATCCCAGACAATTCAAGACAGCGTTCACCCTACTGTAGATTTATCATGAAAGAGATTAAAAGCAGGCCTCAAAATGATCAAGCTAATTTCTCAAGTAACTTAACTGCCCACCCCAACAAAGCTCAATCCTTTTTTAAAGGAAAATCTAAAATCTCAATGTCCAATGGACAAAAAAAAAAAAAAAAAATAGACATAAAAGGATCAGGAAAAGGTGATCCATATCGGGGGGGAAAAAGTCACTAAAACCAGACTAGACTGAGATGACAGAATTTGTTTATGAGGACATTAAAACATAATTTATAAATATATCCAATAGAATCAAGCATTTAAAGAAAAACATAAAAGCAATGAAAAAGAGAAATATATAAAGAACCAAGTGGGACTTTTAGAGACCAAAAAAATGTAAGATCTGAAATGAATAGTTCGCTCAATGGGTATAACAGCAGATTAGACACTTCAGAGCGAGATGATCACTGAACTTGAAGCTATAGCAACAGAAACTATCCAAAGCTTTAAAAACTTCTTGCAGCTTCCTCTTTGGTGATTTGGGAGCCTAGAGACATCATGTAAGAAGTCAAGATCTTCTGCTGGAGAGACTTCATGGAGAAACCACATAGAGATACTCACAAAGATGGTGAGAGCCTAGTTCTCCCAGCATCTCAATCAACCCTCCAGAGCAATCCAGCATCAGTTGCCATGTGACCACAACTACATGGGACATCCCACACCAGAGCTGCAGAAGAACTGCCCAGTTGAGCCAAATCGAACCATACAACTATAAGAGATAATGAAATAGTTATTGCATTAACTAAAAATAAAAATAGCAATTACATCCACTGGGGGAAAAAAAAGTTAAAGAGTAGATCAACAGAAATATTCTGACTTTTGACTTTTGGGAGATACTTGGATGGTAACACATAGCCAGCTGCAGCTTAACTATTTGTCATTAAAATATGTGACCATGATATGCAGCCTTTCTTTTCTGCTTGCTCTCAGTCTGACCAATCCTGTCTTACTACTGAAGTTAACCCTATTCTATGACCCCTAATCTTCCCTCTGAAATATCCCTGGCCAGCTCTTCCATAACCAAAGGAACTTCTTGCAGTGTTTTCACCAATGCCGTGTTTCATCACTACCTCCACAAACAAGTACTGCATGTCTGGGGTGGAGGAGATTCCAATTTGCATTACCAAGATATTGAAGAAAGGCAAGAGATGGAAGACAACCTATCATGGACTATGGGGAGGACGGAGGAGGGAAGGAAAGACTGTGTCTTCATTGTTGGGAGTAAGAAGACTGAACCCCCATGCTGCGGACATGCAGAGTAGCGATGTGCTCCTACAAAATAAAACTGCCATCAGGTGACTTGGATTATGGAATGCTTAGCCCTTGGGTATAAAATGGAAAGCTATAATACAACATCATTATATTTCAGTCCTATTTTGAGTTAAATTGGCTTCTGGAGGCCTAACCACCATTTTTAGCATCTGTTTCCATGGGAAAATGTGTTTTGCATTAAAGCAATCTATTAATGATCCTTTACTGAGAGAGCTCACATTTGTAACATCACAAAGCCCAGTCATTCATCAACCAGACTGCAAAAAAGTTCACTCTTACAGATAACCAGTTTTTCATAAATCAGGGTTAAATAAGACTGATAAAGGTGGCTCATAACTCTTCCACCTATCTCTCTCTTCTTAGTCCCTTCTTGCTGCTGCTGTTGCTAATAGATTGCTGTGGCTTTTCTCACTCATGGCTTATCTCCCTGTCTAGGTAATAAGCACAGTGATGGACAAGGACCATGACTCATGCTCCCCCGGATGCTTTTAGGACAGTGTCTGACACCTGATAGGCCATCCCCTCAGTTAGGGTTTAATTTCTGTTTGAATTCATTTCACCAGTTCATATTATATGGCAGTAGTGGTATAAAACCAGAGTTCCTTGTGGTTTTCCCTGAGTGCTCAGGTAACATACATCACATGCCTAAGATAGCTCACTTCTGAGTGGGCCAACACGCATTATAATCTTTCTCAATAAAGTCAAGGAAGTTTGGGTTTCTCACACTCCAGACCTGCCCCTGCCATACACCAGGATACCTGAAGCCACTTTGGAACTACATGGCACAGACTAGGTCAGAGCCCCTTCGAGGCCAAAGAAGCGTTAGAACCAAATACACCACAGCAGAAGGTAATGGTGAGTTTGCAAACTCCAACAATTAGCAGGTGCAATCTAGCAGATATCTAAGGAGTGAGTAAGAATTACTATCATATTCTAAGGCAGGCTGAAGGGGTCTCCTGTGTTTCAAGAACCAAAGTAGGTTGGGGGAAGAGGTCAAAGTATGCAAAGAGAGTCTGAGTCGATTGCTGCAGTTGAAACAGGAGAACCTTTGAGAATTTGCACATCTGGGAGGCCCACTGGGGGCCTTCAGGCACTGTCAGTGAGACTGGCTCTGGGCAGAACTCCTTGTTTCAGAAGTTCTGCAGGGACATGGTGAGGGAAATAGAGATAGCCCCATATCTTTTTGCTTTATATGTCCTGTCTTTGATTTTAGTGCTCAGCAAGTCACACTCGTCTGTGCTTTCTTTGTTGCTTTATCTGCTCCGAATCCTGTGGAAGTTTTATCCACTGGGTACTGGGAACTAACTTTTGCTTCACACTGATCACAATTGCCATCTATTGACTGAATATGATACTGTGGATAAGGTAAGGGAGAATGATCCTGCAGGGACATTAGAGAATGGAGGTGCCCAGAATAGCAGAGGACAGGAGGCTGATAATCACACCGTTTGAGAAATTCTTCTGATGGCATCTGAAGAGATTGATAGATTTACAGTGTCCTGATTCTTTAAGAGAATCCTATATATTAGTATCCCCTTATCCACATCCAAGACCCCCAGTGGATGCTGGAAACTGTGGATAATACCAAGCCCTATATATACTATGTTTTTCCCATATGTATCTATAATAAAATTTAATTTATAAAGTAGGCACAATAAGAGATTAATAGCAAAAATTAATAAGAAAATAGAACAATTATAGCAATATACTATAATAAAAGTGCGAATCTGGTGTCTCTCTCTCAGAGTATCTTATTGTACTATACTCTCCTATTTTCAGACCACGATTAACCGTGGGTGACTAAAACCATGGAAAGCAAAACCACGAATGTGGGGGGGAGGGCAACTACCAGTACCTTGAAAATACCATATTTAAAAATCAAAGTATATGCATCATAGCATAAAACTTTCACTGAATCAAAAGTTGAGGGCATTATGAACATATAAAAGCAAGGCCAGGCTAGAGTTGCATGCCAATAATTGAGAGCAAGAGGAGCAAAATCTCTGTAAACAGTGCTGTGAACGTGAAGTGGTGATGGAATGAACCCGAGTCTACTTGAGTGAGAATAGGTAGGTTACGGCACAGGGTGCTCTCTGGATTGAGTTTATGAATTTTACAAAAATACATAAGTTATGAGGATGAAGCATCAACATGATTATGATTATGTATGAGTTGGGAGCAAATTGTGGAGATTTAGGGATATTCCATGCACATCTAGGGAGCTGCCAAGAATGCAACTTAAATCCCAAGTATTGAGTATTGTGAAAAAAGCATTACTTGACATGGAATTGCTACTAGACGTTATCATATCTGGAGCATATATTTTCTCACTCAGAAATGACTCTGTATGAGAGACACTTATTCTCAGAGAAATATTAAAAAATATCTTTCCAAAAGTCTACTGTTTAATCATCCTTCACCACCTCCCTTGTTCTCTGTCCTGTCCATGTATGAATTGACTGAGAAAGGAATGTCAAATTGATTAGATGTGTTTCCAGGTCATTTAGAAAACAAAGTGGAGCTCAGAGTACTGCTGGAAGGAGAGTTAAGATCATCACAAACCACCCAGAAAGCACAGGATGAACACTACGTCCAAAGTGCACACTTCCACTGGAGCACAGACGAGCATGAGATGAGTTCCAGCTGGTGGAGCAGGGCAGGCTCCAGCCCTGACCACCTGGACGGGTATCCATAGATGTACTAAACACCTAAAAATACTAATTACTAAATTAATCTATGAACGGTCAAAATAGTCTATTTGAGAAGAGAAAATCAATGGTAACATCAGAATTATCTTCAACATCTGAAGGATTACCAAGTTGAGGAGGATGAATATTTATTTTAAGGTCCTCCAGAGGGAAAAGCCAAGAAGCACCAAAGGAAGAATTCAAGGAGACAGACTTATGCCCCAATAAAGAAATGCATTTCTAATAATTTAAGAGGTAAGATCATTTTCTTCGGGAGTCAATCTTTCCCATCAAAAATCAACATGGAGCAAAGAAAACAATATAAAATGTATAGTCTCCAAATAAACAGTCATCTTACCTTGTTCAGATAATTCCTGGAAAACATAAAATGTTGGCTGCAATTTTATAAACATGTTAATTATAAATGTTAAAGACAAATATCCCCTTAAAATATAGCAGTGAACTCTGTGGCATCCACCCTTAAAACTCCCTCTCTCTTTCCCCTTCCTCCTCCCCCAATAAGCAAGTGAGTCTTATAAAAAAAGAAACTCAGCCAAAAGTTATTTGTACACTCATTGATCAATTATGAAATCCCACAACAGAATAATAAGAGGAAAATGAAATTCAAATGAGTAATATGTCATCCACCACTTTGATAACAAATTCAGCAATAAATACTTTAAGCAATATGAAAGAGCTCAAAGAAAGGCTCTGACAACACATTTTGATGTCCCTGCTGGCCCACGTATTCTTCAGAACTCCCTCAAGACCTATTTTTCCATAACCAGGTTAAGCATCATTGACAGGTGTATTTCATAAGTATGGTAAAGGCATTGAGATTTACAAAAAACACAGTGGATTTTATTCGTTATGTCACAGTGGAGCTGTGATATATTCCAAGGGCAGGCACTCACTATAATCATTTGAAACAAAGAGACAGACTCATTCATCCAACTAATCAATATGAATTCCCTGGTCCAGAAAAGAAGAATAAATCAGCTGCTGCTCCATGGTCAGTTTTCACATCTACCCCTCCTCCTAGCTAAAGGAAGGGGGAAAGTGGGGCACGTGTCAGCAGGAAAATGACTCTGGCTTTTATATCAACAGACATTGCCACTGGGCTGCAAATTCTCTATGGCAGCTGGGCTCAGATCAATGTGGCTGAAGGTAAGGAAGGGGAGTTTGTTGGGTTTGAGTATTTATTACTTTTTGGCCAATCACAGTTTGGTGTATTGCAGAAGATGCTGTCGTCTGTTAAAGAATGTGGAAGAAAAGAAAAATCATGCCATGTTTACCCGCCATCTATCTAGCAAGAGTCACTTAAAGGAATTATTTGGCTTACACATTGTTCTGTTTAAAGTTGACCAATCACTATGTTTTCTGATGAACACCAAACAGACATCGGACACAGTTATAAGCTGTTGCTCTCTTCCCCATTGTAACTGTTTCCCATCCCTTAGAGTCAGCAAATGACTCTGTGACTTTGTCGTGGCAGCTTTGCCTGCCAAAGAGGATAGTTGGCTTGGCGTTCTTCTACCTTCCTTTTCTTTCCTGTGTGTACACATGCCCATCCATCATGCATGCTCAGCAACCTGTCTACTCCTTAGTCATGGCACTGACCTGTGGAATCTATTTAATGATATGATAATTTCCTTTTCTAGCTCACCAGCCCATGGGCTTGGTCAGTGCAAGAAAAGATTTCTTTCACCCTTGTGATGGACTCTGTGATGTGCTCCCCAGGTCACCCTGCAAGAGAAGGTTCATTACCCAGCTGCTGTCAGCCTTCAGGGATCGCGTCAGCCGCAGAGCTGCCTCAGCCCAGGCAGTATCCATTCCTGGGGTGGCCTATATCTAATGGTCGATGCATGCAGGAGTTTAGAGTCTTAGCCCTCTAGGCCCAACTCAAGACAGTTTTGAATGGCTGGGCATTCTTGCTCCAGAGCGCTCCACGAGGCAGGCAAGCCTGCTGGGCCTGCAGTGCAGCACATCTCCCACTCCTAATTTTCCCCTCCTTTCAACCCACGTTGATCTCAAGGCCACTCCTTATGAAGCATCCCCCTTAATGAAACTCTGAGTCTGCTCCCTGAAGAACTCAATCTGGGCCCATGCCTGTGTTCATCCCACTGATGTCTCTAGCCAGTGGTGCGCTGGTCAATGTGGATAAGTGGCTTTCGGGCTGGAAAGCCCTGGTCTGTAGCATTTGCCAATTTCTGTGGTATAGATAGTCCCACCATAGCTGATATCAAGCTACTGATGGTTCATCAACTGGCTGGCAAAGTTCCTGAAAATTTCATTGTTGTTTCTCACAAATGAGCCAGCTCTAGCACTTCACTGTCTCTAATCTATGGTAGCCACACAAGTTTTTGCTGAATTGAAGAAATATTGTGTTAATTTCTTTATACTTAGTGCTTCATTTTATCCTCATAGCAAACTTATCATGTTGTAGTTCCCATTTTACAGATGAGGAAATGGAATTTCCAAAAGGAAGACTGTGCAAAGATACGAAGTTTTGAAGTATGCTAGGATACATTTACCTATTCAACCATCTATTGATTTCAAAAATTATTAATGACTGTTCATCTTGTGAGCTGAACCTTGAAAGAGGACTAGGATTTAGCCCAGCTGATAATGGACACAAGTGTTCTGAAGTCACAGTGGTAAGAGACTGGGGCGGCGGGGGGTGTTAAAAAAAATGCAAACAGTTAAGATCATAGGATGAAAATGGGGATTGGAGACAGCTGAGGCTAGGGAGAGAGAGAATGGCCAGGCCCAGACCCCTGCCTTTCTACTAGAGGTTATTGTCTCGAATCAAAATTTAACCATTGAATTGTGTTGGATTAACCATTTAAACTTAAGTATGCAGGTGGTTAATTGTATTGTTATGTCAAGGGTATGGGAATTCTTATGACTTTAAATTAATGTCCCCTTAATGCTAGAAATTTCAACATTAGTAAAAGTTTGGAAAAAATATTCTAAATATTAGAAAATCAGAAAAACTTAGAAAAAATCTAAAACGTAGAAAAGTTATTTTTTATTTTTTTTGTTTTTATTTTTAATTTATCAATATACAATGTAGTTGGTTTTCATGTCCCTTTACCAATTCCTCCTTTTCCCCCTTCTCCCCGCTCCTGCCCATCAACATCATATCTGTTCACATCCCTTAACAAGTTCAGGGAATTATTGTAATGGTTGTGTCTCCCCACCCCGTTTATTTGTTTGTATGTTTATTTATTTTTATTAGCTCCCACACATAAGTGAGAACAACTTTTGGTGTAGACAGGGGAAAGAAATGCATAATAGGCATAAAATCTCTCTAACAAATTGCAATTAAAGAAATATTAAGTGCAAAATTTGGTAAAATTGGCTTTGAAGAAAAAAATATATCAGAAAAGATTTTTAGATGTTTTCTCATTACTTAACTGCCACTGGCTCCATCTTTCTTAATCTGAAGGAAATTTTTTATAGAAATTTTTCATGGCAAAATGACAGGACAACGTGTACTCCTAGAGGGACTGATCCCATGTAGCATTTTTCAATACAAATTGAAACACTTGGGTGATAGATCAGTTCACCAGAGTAGAATTAAATGATCCTTGCCCTTAAAGGCAGTCTCTGAGCTCTCACGGGGAGAGCTCTACATGTGGGGCCAGCTCTAATTGTAAGAAATAATTGCAGTGAATACAAGGCAGCTCCCCACCTCAGGTGATAAATTATACTGAGAGACAAGGACACCCTATGCGAAATGCTAATGCTTTCATCTCCATGACATTGCAAGGAAATGTCAAGTCCCAAACAATAAACCCAAGGAAAAGCACATTTGACAAATACCTCCTAACAGAAACTGGTTATTCCTTCCGTTTGCAGTTTGCAATGGAGTTTTAATCTGTAAATATATATTATAGATTTAGTACCTACAAATATACTTATCTGCTGATAGTAAGCAGAAGTCTCTAAAGTTAGAGAGTGAATAGTTTCAGTAGGATACAATAGGGAAAGCATCTTTCCTAAGTGCTCTATAACTTGAGGGCATATTCCATACCTGAGCCTTACTGGCAAAATCCATAGTCTATAATTCTTTGTGATTGAATGTTCATTGCCAATAATTTCTAATTCCATTAGGCTTTAAACCAACTTGTAGTCACCTGGGGAGCTTTAAAGATACTTATTGTGGCTTCCACCCTCAATGATTATGCTTTAATTGGTCTGGGAAGTGGTCTGGGAATTAGAATTTTTCAAAGATGTCCAGGTCACTCTAATGTACACCAAGGCTTGAGAACCATCACTTCATGGGCCCTTAAGATGTAGCTACTGATCTTTTTCCTTAACTTTGACTGATTCTGTTAATATGTGTTGCTGTGGCTTTTCCTCACTCACTCCTTACTTTGCAATTATCTCTGTAAGACTACAAGAGGTGACTCATGATTGGTCCCAGCTGCAAAGCCATGTCTGATGTTTTACCCTCTCTAGCTCTGCTCATGTCATCCTTGGGTCAGTGCTCTATAGTCCTGGGGAGGGCTTTTATGCTAAGTATTCCCTGTCAGTAAAGTCACACTCTGCTAGTGCTACTGTCCTCAAATTCCCCATTACTGTGCAAAACCCCCTATAGATTGTCAACATAATCTCCAGGCCTGGTACACAATAACACAAAGGGATCTTTGGAAACAGACTTTGAGTCCATGAGGCAGGCTGGTATTTAAATATCCAGGACAAATCTTTTGACATCTTCAAATCTCCCCTCATTATCCTCCAGACCTATTTGAATGCACAGCTGTATTTCATTGTAAATTCCCTCTCCATTTGGACAAATCCTTAATTGTCTTTTTGCTCAAATTTTCATTTCTATTCTTTCCACCTATTTTATGGACACATATATCCCCTCATTTTTGAATCTTAAGAGGAATTCTGCTTTTACATATTTATCCTCTAGAAATGCACATACTTTTGTACACTGTTGTATATTTAATGCTGATGCTCACATGCAACATTGTTGGCACTAGCAAATAATTAGAAAATTCCTAAGTGTCTCTCAGTAAGGCAATGGTTAATAAATCCATGGTATCTCCATCCTATGGAATAGCAATAATATTAAAAGGAAGAAAGTATTGGTAACAATATGAAAAATCTCTAATAGATATTCTTAAATGAAAGCAAGTTGCAGAATAATATGTACAATGTTATCTCCATAATGTAAAAAAAAATTAAAATTAGGTGTCTATATGGAACCACAGGTGCATACTTATACATAAACACATAGATACACACAAATGCATAGAAACTAGGATGTGAAAGAACCCTCCAAATTATTAATAGTGATTACATGTTGGGAAGCATGTAGAATTGGGAATAGGGTGGGTTGAAGGAAAACACTTTTTACTTTAATTGCTTCCATAATTCTTGCATTATTTACATATATTTATAGATTTTTCGGAATTGTTTTAAAATTAAATGAGAAAATTACCTACCAGATATAGCAAATGGATCACTGGTAAACTTGGAAAGATTTTCACTGCAATGTGGGGGTGGAGGTCAGAAGACAATGGGTGATGGGAGATCATCTCCAGACTCTCTTATTAATAACTTATTATTAATCTACTGGCACACAACCAAGAGTGAATTGGGTTTTATGGCATGTGAAACTTACAATTTGGGGATCTCTCTTTAATAAAAAAAACCCAGAAAATCATTAATATAAAATATATTAGAATAAAATCACAAACATCAAATAAAATCAGAAAATATTATTTTATTAATTGTTGCTATAGGTGAATGTGTCCCTCAAAAGTTCATGTATTCAAAACTTAATCTCCATTGTAATAGTGTTAAGAGAGTGGGAAATCCAATTATGGTATTTGAGAAGTAGAACCTTTGAGAGGTGATTGGATCATGAGGACCTGGTCCTTGTGAATGGATTAATCCACAGGTGGTTTAATGGGTGGACACGGGCAGGTTATGATGGCTTTGTAAGGAGAGTCAGAGAGGTTAGCTCACTCTTTCTCATGACATTTTCTCTCACCATGTGATACCCCGAGTTGCTGTAGAGGGTCACCACCAGGAAAAGGCCCTCATCAGATGTGTTCACTGGACTCTAGACTTCCCAGCCTCTGACACTGTAAGAAATAAATTTTGTTTCTTTATAAATTATGCCGTTTTAGGTGTTTTGTTATAAGCAACAGAAAACAAGCATACAATTGCCTAGCACACTTCAATAAAAATTTTCCAGATGTTAGCATCTGACACTGGATATGTCATACCTTGCTTCTCCCATGACTTACGGTGCCCAGAGCCATGGGATGCAGTTCATCACATGGACTTTCTGGTCCTGTACTTTTACATCATGATATCAGGTGGGTCCGCACAGCAGGTGGTGAGAATATTCCTGGAAAACATTTCTGTACTGGTGTGGCTAGCAACTATATATCGAAGTGGCTGCAACCCATATAATATATGTTATGAACCCTAACCAAATGTATTTCTGAAATAACTTCTCTTTAGTTGGATTCCCAAAATGCCCATGACTTTTCTTGTACTCTTTGACAGGAAGAGAATTGTGACAGAAGGACCAGCCTTTGCATGTATCATCAAGAATAATCTTGAAAATCTTAAGATTATAATGGGGAGACTGTCAGGAACATATATATATATGAAAGACTTTCAAATGAGCTAGAATAACAGGACATTTTTCCTAGTGTATCCCTCCAGATTACATAGTGTGAAAATCACCCAGATATACTAGTTGTATCACAAATCTCTTCCAGTAATTTAACAGCTGGGATACAGCGAGACACCACAATTCCTACCCTCTCCCTTCTATTAAGATCTGATGGCATCACTTCCGCTTAAAATCCTGTGACAGGTCTTAACTGTTCTGGAATCAAGTCTTGAGTCCAAAGCATGACATTCAAGACTTTCATAATTTGGTCCTGTCCCAAATTTTACATCTTCACATTTACTCCTAGGGATGTCCCCACCCACATCCACCTATCTGAGAAATTATGCATTCTCCAGCCAAAAGCCCTTTCATAGCCCACTGCCTTTTGAAATATTTGTCTTTCCCTCCTCTTTCCTCCAGTAAAAGCCTTTCTTATCTGTACAACAACTCAAATACTACCTTCTCTGTAAAGCATAGTACATTCTGTCTCACTGGAATTCATCACTTCTTTTTCAGTCTCCCAAGACATTTTGCATGGGATTCTATTATTACACATAACATAACACATAGCATAGTCAAGCGTGAAGTTGTAACTGTACCCATGTGGACTATATCGGACCCAGGTGGGTCTTATTGATCTCTGATCCGTGTGCATGGAACACAGTTTCAATAAATCTTTGTGCACTTGAATTAGGCTGGATAATTGCAAAACTATGTCGCTAAAAGTCAGTCTTGTTAGAAAGCCTGTGAAATGCCAAATGTGGCCTTTACTAAAGGTTGTGTAAGAGAATTACTAAGCAGCTATTGGACCCTAGTGTTAAAACCTATTTCTTTTTTTTTTTTTAATTTAAAACCATGACTGTCATATGAGTATAAAATGAACACTTGTGAAAGATTTTATTTAACTCATGAATTAATGAAGGAACCAGTTAGAAGTTGAGATTTGTTCAAGAAGTTGAGATTTGTTCAAGAATTCCGAGAAGACACACATATATAGGCAACTGGGGATATGGAAATGAATTTACAAATAGATGTGAAACTGGTGAATAGTTACAAAGCAACAATCAATTATATGGTACCAGGCAAAATTTATAACATTATTATGGACAATAATCATTTGTATTACTATCAGCTTTCTACAACTTAGAGCTGTAAAATAGCTCAAAGCAGGAAAAGGTGCAGCTAACCTGGAAGGGTGTGCTAGAAAGAACATCCATTTATCACTTTTGCTCATTTCAAAGTCTTTCCCATTTTTTACTAATAGCCTCCCTCCCATGGTCATAATAACTTCAGAGATTATTCTTGATCACAAAAAAGGCAGGTCTCATTAGGCCTGGCCTAGCAGCTCACTACATTTTAATTGCCTCTTTACTTGTTCATCACGTCCATTAAAATGTCAACTTCCCAAGGAAAGAAACTAAACTTGTCTTTCTTTTATATATTCTTGCTTCGATAAATTAATATGTTTCCTTGTTTTTACGATAATCATTTGGGTCAAGTAAAGCCTCACAATGTGTTTTTTCCCTCAAGAATAATATTTGCAGACTGCAGACATGAATGTTATTTCTTTTCCAAGCGTGTCTTTATCCTGAAAATGAGCTCTTTGGTATTAGGAAATAATGACCTAGTTTGCTGTATCATTTAGTATTACTGTGCTCAAGTACTGAAGAGCATATAACAGATTTGGTATGCTTGTTGAGAGTTAGAAACATCACATTTACAATTAAATCCAGTTTTACTGTCTGGTATTAAAAAAAGTCAACTATATTAATACCACTGTTCGTAAAATCTGTTATCAGTTTCCTAATCCTATTTATAAAGATACTGATATAAAGATATAATTAAAAGAAGTTCACTGTGTTTCTATAAAAGATTCAACTTAGAGATGGACTCAACACTTTTAAAAAATCATTGTTATATGTCATTATAAGATAAAACATTGAAAACCTTTTAAATGCTCAACTGAAGGGACACAGTTTTGGAGAAGGTGATTCATTAATTACATGTATTGTCATGCAGTTATTTTAAAATTATCATTTTGAAAATTGCTTTCAAGGGGAAAACAATATGATTCTTTAAAATAAAATAAAACATGGAAGATTGATACCTGCTTAAAATACATATAATCATTGGAATAAGGCTTGAACAGTAATAATGCATATTGAAAAGGATTGGATTACAGGACACATTTTCTATTTTTGACATTTCCTTTGTGTTGTTACATCAATGACATTTTTTAGAAAGAAAGAAAGGAAGAAAGAAATAGTGTTCTGTAAAGTCTCTTCAGTAGCCTGTGATTTGAGTATTTGTAATAGAGTAAAGTAAAGGGTTTCATTATGCTTTGTTTTGCTAACAGACGTCTAATGTCCTTCTCCTGGTGTGATTTTCATTATAGCTATTTTCAAAGTGCTTGAATTGAGATTAGTTACTTAGTAAGAGTCTTCTTGTTCTTTTAGTCACTAACACAATTTTTATGTGGCCTGTAATGCAAAATTCACCACTATGCTGAGTCATTTAAAGGCCAGGCCACTATGACCTTGAAGATCCTCAAAGAAGAAGACCCAGATTTCAGTACCACCATTCAAACACTATTTGATTCATCACCAGCCCCCCTAGCTTATTCCTTTCACAGGGCACAAGACTTAAACAGGTTGACGTGACTTGACTTTGCTTGATTATGGAAGCAAACTTACTAGATTGAAGTCTTGCCCACTTGACCTATTCATGGAAGTTGCCAGGTACCAGGAAACAAGCTCTTGGGAAGTGCCATGTTCTTATAAAAGTTAGCTGAATGGAAAATATCCCATTTCGTAGCAATAGAAATACCCCTGAACAGATTTATATTCTTTGAAATATTAACATCCACTGTAGACATCCAGAACACGTTCAGTGAAAAGCAAGTGCCTAGGATGCAATAAACAAGAGCTTATATTTATAAACTTCCCCAGTGGTTTTTCAGTGCTTATTTTTCACCTCTTTTACTCCAAATAAAAAGTTAAAGTGAGGGCCGAGCCCGTGGCGCACTCGGGAGAGTGTGGCGCTGGAAGCGCAGCGACGCTCCCACCACGGGTTCGGATCCTATATAGGACTGGCCAGTGCACTCACTGGCTGAGCGCCGGTCACGAAAAAGACAAAAAAAAAGTTAAAGTGAGCTTATCAGTGTGTCTGAATGGAGGAGACCGTTTTTGGAGGCACTTTGGAATCTGTCCTCTTCACTTCTACTTGAATACTTGAAAAAGTTAGTGGAAAATGGAATTAAGAGCTAAGAAGAATCTTTCCGTGAACTTTTGGAAGTACCCTCGTCTGTATGCATAAAATATAATGTTAATTGGGTCTGGAGACTCCAGCTTTGGGAGGTGCTGTCTTTGTCCCTCAGAGGTGGATGGATTCTTTCTACCAAAATTTGTTTCAGAGGCCAACAGTGACCATACCAGACACTTACCAAGAGGGTATGGACAGTTTTATACAAAATATAAATGTACATGATAAAGCTCTCTGTGGAGAGCTGGGTGGGCTCCCAAGCAAGTCCAAGAGTTCCTTCAGTGAGCAGAGAAAGGAGTTTTATGTTGGTTACAGGATTGGGCTGGGGTGAGGGATTCTGCTCTTAGGTCAAGACTGGCATTGTTTGAACTTCTTGCCGGTGCCAAAGGGGTAGAACCTGGGCTTTCTTCTCACCTCCGAGACGTGGGGCAGAAGGGGAAGGGGAGCGATAGGAATTAAAATCTGTCAGCAGTTAAACATCAAAAGTGGAGTCAGATTTTTTATAATAGGGAAAGAAAGAAGTAGGAATTTAAAATAATATATATTCCCTTCTTGTTCCCTTTAAAAACTCTCACCCTCCACCCACAAGTTGTAAATTATAATTTATAATCTGGAATAGAAAACAAGTAAACCAATCTCTATAATTCCAGAGAAAGAGTAAGAATAAATATATGTATAAAGGATTAGTGGGAGCAGATGAGAGGAAGGTATGCATAGGACTGGGGAAGGGGGTGTGAGAACCATGTTGTGGAGAAAAACTGGAAGGCAGAGAGGGAGATAAGACATTCTGGGACAAAGAAATAGGATGTGCAAAGGCATGAAAGAAAGAGCTTACCCCACTAGGAAAGTTTCTAAGAGAACAGGGATGGTTACAGCATTAAAGAGTTCTGAGAAATTAGGGCGGAGGTTTCCACCTAGAGCAGGTCAGAAACCACCTTGAGTACAATAACTTAAAAAGAAAGGTGTGGCATTAAAGAATTTTAAATAAGAAATCGATAAGATTATGTATGCATTTTATGTAAACCACCTGGTAGCCAGCTGAAGGATGGATGAGAAGGGGACTAGACTAGGAGCAAGGACAGTGATGAGAGGATCTTGCATTGACTCAAGAGCGAGATGAGGAAATGGTCTAGAACAGTCAGCAGCAGGGAAGGTAAGGAGGTGAGATTGTGTTAAAGAGGTCACCACCTCCGGACTTAGGGGCTGATGGTATGGCTACTAAGGGTCGGGGGAGATGCAGAGTAATTAAAATGTAGAAACAATTAGGAGTAACTTCTAGCATTCTTAGATGAATAGGCAGGGAAAAAAGAAGCCGATAGTGAATTGTCTGTGGCAATATCCAGGCAATATCCAGACAGCAAGAGGGGCGATGAAACAGAGACGGTGACAAAAGCCACTACTGAGAGAAGGCAGGATGAGTCCCCCTCCCCTGCTAAAAGTACAAAACAGCTGACATCTCACAAAACAAAAACATTGCTCCTTGGTATAGTATAGTAGAGAGCTTTTCTCAAGAGGCAAAAAATAAGTGAGCCTAGTATATCCGATAATATGGCATAAATACTTATTTTAGGAACCAGCTTATGTACTTGTCTTTTCTGAAAATATGTTCCACCTGTTTATAGTGATGTCATTTCTGGGAGAATACAGAAAATCATGTCAGGAGAAGTCAGAAAATTAAAGTTCGAACCATGCATAATTATTAGTTGCTGCTTGATTGAAAAGGCAGCACAAGAACGTAGTAATAATTGCAAACAGTATTAAAGGGTATACCAGGAAAAGTAGGTTGCCCCCACCAGTTCAGAATCCTCAGTCCCCTCTCTAGAGGCTATGACTGTTGCCAGCTTCTTGTGTGTCTTTCCAGAAATCTGAATCGCTTCACTGTGAACATAGCAATGGGTTCTCCACCTAATCTTTCAAAAGGATTTACCTATCAAGAAGTCCATTTTTCAGTTCCAAGGCCCACAGAGCCAGCACTGCCCCCCAAAGTAAATTAAGCAGCCAAGGAATAGATCAAAGTAACTAATGGCTCTTAGACCTAGTTGAGTCATTTTTTATAAATTGAGTGATTTATTATCTGCTTTTGGTGATCATACATCCTACAGGGTTTCCATTTCTGCCATCAAGCCTGTGGCTGCAGGTGGCCACCAGTTTCCCTACAGAGCTCTGAAAATTGTCTACCTTGGAACCAGGCAGCAACATATGCTGCATAAGCGAGAGTAATCTAAAACCACAAGGATGCTTAAGTTGGATCTGTCTCCTCCTTAATTTGGGGTAAGAATAGTTACCAGGAGAGAAAGTGCTTTGGAGAGGCTTTATTTAGTTTCTGCTATGTCAGAAACAAAAGGCTCAAGGAGATAAATCATCATCACCAAACACTTCAATCCTGAAATATCTTCTTAAGTTGCCATTCTATAATCCTTTTAAATGTAAGTTGCTTGGATAAAGCATTAAGTTTTTAAAATAACTTTCTGATTATAAAATATTTAATTGTAAAAAATATGAAAAGCCCATGAAAACAGAAAGAACATGGAAATAATTATATGCCACCATACAAGGATAACCATTGTTAATATTTGCCAAGCTACATTTCATCTATAAATCTTAGAGTTTTGCCTAAGACCTTTGTGGGATTTTTGTTCCCCTTTATACTAAGTTTTCTTCAGATTCAAATCAAAAGAGGTAGCTTATTAAAGTGGTCTCTTGCGTCTTTGTCCCCAAGCAGGAAGCCAGCTGTTTTGGCAGCAGATGTGGGAATGATGTGGAGTTTCACTGCAGCAGGTGTTTAATAATCCTTTCCTTGTTGCCTTCTATCTCCTCCAGCAGTGCTGTGAGCCACAGAAACTGTTCTGAAAACGCACTCTGTGGAAGGTAGAGATTAAGCAAGAATGATTTGCACCTGTGAGAAAGATTGTTTCCTTTAAAACTCTCTTCGAATTGTGGTGAAGATGTATTTGCTTGGGAACGCTGTTGGTTCTGCTTTAGTATTGGGAGAAAGCTGAAAGGTGACTAGGAAGATTACCTGAGTCTATTTAATTGCAAGCTGGCTCTAGCTTCTCCAGCATCCAGGTTGTACACCTCTTTCCTCTATGGAGTGTTTAAAAAAAAAAAAAGGCAGGGGAGAGGGGGCATGCACAGAGCCTACTGCAGTTAGAAATCTTCCAGTTTTATATTCAATTTACAATTTTATATTCAGTAACTTAAAGCTAATTTTAAAAATAATTTCTGATGGAATGATGAAAGTAGTGTACTTATCACTGCTTTAAATGCTATCAAATACTGTTCCAATACACTCTGGTGTAATGGATGACTCACGGAGTGCTAATTAACAGAGGAAACGCGGATTAGGTGGTTAACCTAGAACATAGCATCGTATGTGCTAATCAAGTTATTTCCTTATGCTTACATAACATCAGTAGATCTTATTGCTTTGCGTCAGCAGACACTGCCACATTGGTACTTTTCTCAAAGTACATTAGTATTACTGAACATAAGGCAAAAAACAAATGTATATGCCAGTAAGAATAGCAAATATGAAAGAGGAATTCTGCTAAAGACACTGTCTAATGTGGCAAAATGAGCAACAGCATATTTTTTCATCTAAAAATAAGCACCGAATGTAGTATCAAAGTGAAAAACACCGTTGGTAATCAGATACTCTGTTACACTATTTTACATATCCTAGGATAGATAGCAAGAAAGTTAATTTTACCATCTTTCATAAATTAGATTAATATTGAGAAATCTTTATTGACAATAAACTTTCCTACAAATGTAAAATTAATTTTTCATTTTGGGTGTCTTTGGTCCTATTTTCCATCTTGGCTTAACTCTAAGGATCCAGTATGACAGTCTTCTGGTTTAGGAAGAAAATTAGAAGACTAGGGAATAGCACAGGACAGTACACCCAGGTAACAGAAGAGCCATTTAAGGCTTTTTTAAAAATGAACTTGGATATAACACCTGGATTGTTACACCTGCTTCCTTAACCAGGTAATCTGAATAAGGTGACAGGTCTCTCTGGCCAGACAAAATGTTGCACAACTCTCCAAAGATAAATTCTTTAATCAGTGGGCCATTAACCTCAGCCTCTATCATGGCTTAATAAGGAAGGTGAACAGCTGACATCTAATGGATGCATCAGAGAGTTGGTTCACATTCGACTTTACAATTATCATGATCCCTAGGGTTTTCTTTTAATTTGGCTCCTGTTAATCCACTTTATCCTTAATCTTGTGCATCCTCACTTGGTTCTGATTCATTTAAATACATTTTTAGGAAAAGTAATACATGGACATTTAAAAAAAACAAAAACACACAAACATAGTTAAAAAGTAAATTTAAGCAATAGAAAAATGTGCATGATACAAGGTAAGTATCACTTGTGGTTGGATCTCTAGTTCCTCAGGCCCTCTCTACAGCAAATGCTGTTACCATATTCATATATCCTTCGGGAAATATTCCCACATATAAATATATATATATACATACACACAGGTGCAAATGTTTACCTGTGTCTGTAGCCCATGTTTTTTCACAAATGGAACCATCCTGTACATATTGTTGATGCTTTTATTTTTCTACATAGCACAGTTAATATAAAGATCTAATATAAGATCATATTTCCCTGTTATTATATTCTCATCATAAATCTAGGGAACTCTTTAAGCTTGTCAAGGTCACTTTCATCTAAAAGAAAAAATATGTGTGCGTGTGTATATGTATATATATACACATATGCATACATACATATAAGAATGCCATCTATGTCTTCTCTATACCCAAATGTTGATCACACCGAGGACGGAGAACCTGTAACACTCCATTGCCAACTGTCCTCACTCTGGCAAATATTAAATAGTAACCAACTGATTATGAACACATTTAATAGTATTGTTATCTTGCCCATATTTTTTCATCTCATACACATAAATATCATGCAGGACTTTCTTGAAACACATAACCTGTTGAATCCAGGTTCCATGTTTGTTGTAACGTTTCCCAGTGTGTGTTCCTCCAATCACATATCCTGAGAAACTCTGAGTATAATACATTTGTGAATATCCCTAGCATATCAAAGCCTCTGAGGAGAGAAAAACAAAACTATTTATTTTTATTTAATTCAGAATCCACGCATCATACATGGCCCCAGATTCCCCATACCTTTTCTTTACTAATTAATATCTCCATTAAAACCATCAATTAATATCCCACTTTGGGAAACACTGGTAGGTAGCATTTGCCTGATGTGCCAATTCAATGCCCTAATCAAAAATCAAAATAAGTTTAGCTTGGCTTGATCCTGGTGACCATGGATCCTCTTCTGAATACAAACCAGCCATTTTTGAAAAATTTTGTTATGGCTATTATAAGTCAAGTATCTTAGAAGTTGAAAGTGATGGAAAATTGGCATAAGCTGAAAAGGATCATTATTGGCTTAGGAAGCTTCAAGGTTCAAAAATATGATGGGCTTAGAGTAAGGGCAGACCCATATCTCAAATCCACTTCTGTTTTGTTTCCTTTCTCAGAAATGCTTTCTTTTCTGGATTTACCCAACTTTACCTACAGGAACTCTTGGTACCCTGGGATGTAAGCCAGAAGCACTAGGAAATCTGAACACAGGCAGAGCTATATCCTCAGTTATTCTGAGTTGCAACTTTTATTGACATCCTCCCCTCTCCCCCATTCCTTCAGGCTTAAGTAGGAGAAGAAAAGACCTTTATAACTTATGCTTCCTCTTATACAAAATGCTTTGGACAGTAAGTCTTTACCTAATGGGAACATCGGGGATGGCAACAAAATAAAGGTATTGATAAAGGCTAAAAATGATGAACTATAGTAGCCAGATTATCGTGGACCACAGATTTTGATTTCTTCCCAATGGGCTTCCACAATGCTTCTAGTACAAACACACATCAAGACATTGCAGACCTTTGTGCTGCAGAGCAGGCTATTCCTGTGGGTTAGAACAGCACAGAGACCAGATGGATTGCTTTTCCCACACATCTATCCATCTGGGATGCTTCCACCTCTCCTACATCTAGAAATCTAGCCTTCCTGCATAAGAATTCATTGATACAAAGCATAATGAACACATTGAACAGACCATGGTACTTTTCACTGCTGCATAAATTTTCCAGAGAGCACGTGCCATATGTTTTCCCTTTCTCTAATCTACTTTTGATTCCTTCTGTAGGCTTATTTCATGCACTATCATTGGCATGTGTGTGCTTTTCACAAAATGAATAACCCAATAAAAAAACAATTGCATCAATAATTGCCTAACTCCATGCTTTATGCTGAATTGTATATACTGTGGCCATTCAAAAGTAACAATATTTAGTCTAGGGACAGCTTCGCAGGACACATACTTTCTGTTTTAAAGAAAGTATATATACTCAGACAGTTTTGAGGACAATACGAATATACAATTAAGTCACATATGGTTTAAAAACTGAAAATAGAGTTTATCACGGATGAGATATGTGTTCAATCATTGGCAAAGCTGTAAGGTTTTATTTATAAAGTGTAGAAATTAGCAAAACAAATTAGTCATAATTTAATTGTGGGTGTATCTACAGTTGTAAGTACATTCCCATTTTTGTGAAATGTTTATATTTCAAACTTTTGTTTGAAAGGACATCAATTTTGAAGCCAATCTTTTTCTCTTGTATTGATATTATACTTTCTCCTTCATCCGTGTTATAGGGCGTATCTCATTGTTGTCACAAATGCACATAAAGCTGGTTGCTTCATCATATTTTAGATAAGGAAAAATAAATGGATAATTAATATTACAATTACATCTATAATGTCAAATTATTCTAATAACTATTGTTATTTGAGACCTCATAACATGGACCTTTGGATGAAATTCAATATACATTTTATGTGTGTGTTCACTTTTGCTAACTTGGATCATTCACATCTCTTTCTTTGATTAAGTTTTCATGCCCTCCAAAAGATAAGAGCTGTTTAACTTCAAACATTTAGAAACTTCTGTTTTACAAAACTTCAAGATTTTCATCCATTTATACCTATATGAATCAGTAATGCTATGATCATATTTTACATTTAGTGTTTACAGTATCCCATTGAGTTCTCATGACAACCCTGCAAGATAGATATTATTACTAAGGGGGTAAATTGACACCCATGGAAGTTACCTAATATGTACAACTATTTACGTGGACATGAGATCCAAACCTACTGCAGTCAAGCTTTTTGATGTGGCAAGGAGTGAAGACATGGCCACAGGCTTTTACCATCACCACAGCAATACCAGAAGAATCAGAGAGAAATGTTCTGTCTTTGGTTCTGTTTGTAATGGTACCAATGAAGTAACATGATTGGCCTAAAGGAGCATGTGCCCGCCTACCCAGGACCTAGCATCAATCATTATGGTCATGTGCATATGGTATTACTATTGGACAGACTGAAATCATATACCCACCTTGTGATCAATGGACAGGAAACTGGTTGAAAACCACACCAGCTTTCTGTGAAATGGGTAATAGAGGGGAAGAAGATTCCCACAGGAAGATGAGTGATCTCATCAGGGGAGGGGTGAAGGTGCTACATTAAACACACACACACACACACACACACACACACACACTCGGGGGGGGTGAAGGTGCTACATTAAACACACACACACACACACACACTCACTCACACATACATACACACACTTATAAAACACAACTTCAGATTCCTTTAATGTGCTTCCCATTGAGGGGTGGGTCTAAGTCCCCTAGACTTGAATCTGGTTCTGTGCCTGTTTGAACAATAGAATATTGGGGGGAGTGCTACTATCCAATTTTCACCCCAAAGAATTAAGAAAATTGGCAGCTATCCTATCTCTTGGGCTCACTCTTAGAAACCAGCTACAGTGAGACAGGGAAGTTTGTGAGGAAGCTCATGCAAAGAGGTGTCGGTGTGCTCTCTTGGCCAGCCAGGCCCAGGCTCCAGATTTCCCTGGCCGTGGAGACCGAATGATCCCCGGCAGACTCCCTATCCCCCCCAGGCAGGACCAGATAAGTTGCCCTCTGTGGCCTAAGCCAAAGAAGGATCCCCGAAGGTGGGTGAGTGCACCGCCTGCCTATTCAGCCCGCAACACTCAGACGTGGTGGGGGTTCTGTCAAGCAGTTCCGTTTATTGTCTTTTAAGCACTTGTATTTATATCTAAGCAAGTGTGGATTTCCACACTGAGAGCCAATCACTGGAAAGGTCACATGTGCATGCGCCTTACTTTCCTATGCTTAGCCTACTGATCATGCACTGATCACGAGCACGGAGTGAACTAAAAGTGACACTCCCCTTTTGCTTCCTCTAGGCACCATCTTGTGTGGACCATGCGGGTGGGGAACTTAAACAGCTGCCATTTGGTGTGGCCTCCTTTCACCCTAGCAATTGCTATAGCAAGTAGAACGGTTGCAGCCCAACACAGAGGAAACAGGGTCTGAGGCCATCATCCCCCACGAGCTCTCAGCCAAGAGCCAGGACCAAATTGCCAGCCATGTAAGTGTGAGCATCCTGCAAACATGACCTCCAGCTCCCGGTCCGTTTGCCCCTGCTGATGCTATATGGAGCAGAGACAAGCCTTCCCTGCTGAGTTCTGCCCAAGTTGCATGTGTGTAAACAGACTGTTGTTTTAGGCCACTGAGTATCAGGAATATTTGTTATGTAAAAATAGATAACTAAAACAACCAGAGTCACAAAATGTTTGCTCTTTCTTTTGCATTGAACACACAAACTTCACTCAGTACCTTTTTCATAACCTTCTAAGTACCCAGTGCTGTGCCAAGCACATTGGACTTGTGCTATAAATATTTCTGAAATAATTGAATTATGCATTCATCACTTTGTAAAGGGATAAATGGCTCAAAGAGCTGAAGTGATTTTCAGGAGTGGGTCTTAGGCTGAACTGGAAATAAAAGATTTTCATATCCAAGTTGAATATATTACCTATCAGGACCTTCAGAATAGTTTCTTTACACTAAGTAAAATCTAACTCTTCTTTTCCACATGGAATAAGATGACAGGTGGTGGTGAATGTCTTCTGAGCTTTAAAAATAGGCATCCTCCAAATGCCTGGAAGAATAGGCTATAAACCATTAACAGGAGTTAACTTTGGAAAATAGTCCTTGGTGTTTGAGGAAGCAAATTAATTTCTACCTTCTGTACCACTCTTATTTCTTACAATGAATATACCTTAATTTTATACTTTTAAATGACATTAGATTAGATCTAGTAAGGAAATTCACCAAAATGTTAGCAGCAAGTGTCTTGATTATAGGATTATGAGGGTTTTACACTGACATTTATCACCTAAATTGTACATTAATAGTGAAAATGTATTCCCTTACAGTTCCTGAAAAATTTAATTTCAAGTTTTTGTACATTAAGATCCCAAATTTTATATAACAACAACAACAAAATTCATTGCACATTATCTGGATGTGTCATGTCATGCAAAATTGACTGTAATGTCCCAAGCTTTAAATTCACACATGAGGTGGAAAATTACACATCTGGACACCCACTCCCACATGCTCTAGGAAACCATTATGGTAAAGCTTTGCTCTAGGACACAGCACCAATAAGAATGTCACAAATAACTTGCTGATTAGCCTTCTAACTCTCGAGGCTTTTGTCTTGCCACAGCAGCATTTCCAGGAAAGAGGTTTGAAACATGTGCTTCGTGGTTAAGTGGAAGATGGTAAAGTGCCCATTTGCGTCTATCTCTGAGCTCAAGCACTGCTAAGGGATACTAAATCTTTGACGCTTTCAGAACTTTCTACTTATGCTAGAAAATTAGCTAATATGGTACTTTAGATTCTCTTCAGCTTTAACTGAAAATTTCCTCTAGGCACAAATTTCAGGGCACCAACACTTTTCTTCTTGATTTTCTATTTCAATCAGTGGATTGAGTAATTTTCAGCCCAAATTACAAGTTATCAAATACCAAGCATTTTATTTGTTCTCTATAGCTAAAAAGCAAGTACTATTTGACAGGCAGTCTTCTGAGCATTAAAGAAATGTAAAGTTGGAAGATGTATAATGGATAGTTCTTACTCTCAATTAAATGTCCAAAAGGATGATTTCCTATCTGCCATGGCTATGTTAGTTGCCTACTTAGCCGTCATCCATGTCCCCTTTTTTCCTATTAACAGAACTTAAATTTTGCTCAAGGTAGCACTGTGTCAGTCCACAGGGGATAAATCGGATTGGTCTGTACAAGTCATGACTATTTCATTCCCTTTGCTAGGGAATGAAATTCCAGAAGCCCCTGCATCTAGGGGTAGTCATATGACCCTGTTCTGGCACCTATGGTAAGGGTCTTCTTGGTGGGGAGTTTCTGTAGAGTCCCATGGCAACCAGGGAGAGAGTTAATGTTCTCTCTTACTTTCCTTGTAAAGCCATCAGAATCACTCCCTGAAAATCCATGAAACCATTAACCCCTTTGGTGGAGTTTGGATGTGTTGTTCCCTCCAAAACTCATGTGGAAATCTGATCCCCAATGTGGCAGTGTTGGAAACTGATTGAGTCATGAGGCGAATCCCTCATGAATGGATTAATGCTATCCCTGGTGGAGGGGGGACTAATGAGTGAGTTCTCGCTCTATTAGTTCCCACGAGAGCTCGTTGCTTAAAAAGACCCTGGCACCTCCCCTCTCTCTCTCTTGCTCCTCTCTCTTGCTTCCTCTCGCCATGTGATCCGCTCTTACCCACTGGCTGCCTGCCACTTTCTGCCATGAGTAGAAGCAGCCTGAGGCCTATGCCAGATACTGCTGCTGTCCCAGGATCATAAGCCAAATAAACCTCTTTCTTTTCTAAGTCACCCAGTCTCAGGTATTCTGTTATAGCAACACAAAACAGACTAAGACACCAGTACTCCATGAATGGGTTAATCCATTCACAGTGGCACAGTCCTCATGATCCAATCAGCTCTTAAAGACCCCACCTTTCAAATACCATAATCTGATTTTCCACTCTTTTAGCACTGTTACAATGAGGGTCAAGCTTTGATGAATTTTGCAGGGGGATATTCAATCCATAGCAAGCATACATGTATTTTTGCTTCATCTCTACAATGTTTTCCCTGCTTTTCTTGTGCCATACCCAAGAAAACTTTACAAGATCCTCAAAATTATTTGGTCACCTTTTATTTCTAACAGCACTAGAAGTGTATTCAATTGTTTATTTGCAATACTGATAAAAACCAAGCATCTCCTTGTGATTACATTTTTGTTTTTGTGGGAAATTCTGATTTTGGATACAGTGTATTAGGATGGAGAAAAGGATTTGCTTCTTCTTTAAAATTTTTATTTTTATTTTTTTTTGGTAAAATAAACAACATGAAATTTGCCATTTTAATCACTTTTAAGTGTACGTTGTCGTGTCACCGAGTACATTTGCATTGTTGTACAAGCATCGTCACTATTCATCTTCAGAACTCTTCCATCTTCCCAAACTGATGCTCTATACCTATTAAACAATAACTCTCGTTCCTCTCTCCCCTCAGCCCCCAGCAACCAGCATTCTATTCTCTGTTTCTGTGAGTGTGACTAGTCTAGGTACCTCATATAAGTGGAATCATAATATTTTCCTTTCGTGTCTGTCTTATTTCACTTAGCATAATGTCTTCAAAGTTCATCTACTTTGTAGAATGTATCAAAATTTTATTCCCTTTTAAGGCTGAATAATATTCCATTGTATGTAGATATTACATTTTGTTCACTCATTCATTCATCTATCAAGGGACGTTGGAGTTGTTTTCACCTTTTGGCTATTGTGAATAATGCTTCTCTGAACACTGGTGTGCAAGTATCTGTTTTATAATTTTTAAGATGAGGAATTTACCACTGTAAATGCTGTTATTTTGAACTTCAGCACAGGTGATCCTGGGGTGGTTCCATCCCCAGCAGCCAGGCCTGAGGGGGATGGGAGGGAGCACTGTGACATTCTGCCATAGTCACTGCTTGCAAGGGCAGGTCCTCATCAAAAAGGCTTTGGCCAAAATTACTCAGAATTATCCTCCCACTGTTGCCATAATCCAGGCACTGAAGGAGGAAAGCCTTGAAGTCTTCTGCAGTTTCCCATCTTATGTCATGGTACATCCCTTCTAAGGTCCAAGTAAAGTTATCTTCAAGTGCAGAGAGGTTCAAATTCAGCCTCTCTGGAGTCTGAAGTCTTCAATTCACTAAAAGAGAAAGAGAACTTCATTCCACTAGCACTAGTGGGGAACTTTTCCAGGACCACCACGCCAAGTGAGACCAGAGGTCATCTAGATTTAGGAACCAATAGGACAATTTAAAAACAGCTAGAATCAATTAACCTTCACATATGAGTGTCCCTTTTTTTTTTTTTTTTTTTTTTTTTTTGTCCTTTTCGTGACGGGCACTCAGCCAGTGAGTGCACCGGCCATTCCTATATAGGATCCGCGGCGGGAGCGTCGCCGCGCTCCCAGCGCCACACTCTCCTGAGTGCACCACGGGCTTGGCCCTGAGTGTCCCTTTTAATTGAGGTAAATGTATATTGCTTTTCTGTCTTATTGGTAAATTAATCTAGAATTTTAAGATAATCATCTATTGTAACATGAAATCAAAATCTACAAATGATATGACAATTATAATTATATATAAGTATATTTATTATTTTTAAAGATAAGGTTTATGCATGTGTGGATTTCTGACTCTACGTTTATTTTATATCTTAATCTTCATTAATTTATATATTTATTTCTTGGGCTTCTATTTATGATCAGTTTGCCTTTACAAATCATGCATTTAGAAAAGTAGAAGAAACATTTATTTATATCCTTTTCATTTTTATTAAATACTATAAAAATATTTGGTTCTTATCACTGTGGGGAGTGGAAAAAGGATATTTTTTCATTGTATTTAAATGGGCCGAAACTGTAAAGGTAAGAAAATATTTTCTAATGAAGCTTATTTTATCCTAGCTACTTTTCTTTTTATTAAGAATACTTTTGTGCTATTTTATGGGGAAAAAAAATGTCATTTGTTTATTTGTTTTTATTTATCCATTTTTCACATTTTTTTTCCTGCAGACCTACCTAAATTGCAATTACCATATACTTAAAACAAGTTTCCCAAGTAAAGACAATAGCAAATTCCTGCTTTGCTTATCACATACACTCTGGTGTGAGGCTCTGCTGTGATCAATTATAAACTTCAAGTTCAGAAAAAGTCCCTTTCATTGGCAAAGTGTTTCTGTGAAGTCACAGTCCATATTATAAAACCAGAGAGAGAGAAAGAGAAGGCTGAATTCGGATTTTTCCCATCTATATTACCAGTACTTAATTCTCACTATCAGTAATGCTGGTAGTCTGCTTCTTAATCCCTATGAAAAGAACCAGGCTTTAACTGAGCAAGACCTTTAACAGGGTGCTAAAATCTTTAATGCACAACCCCCTTTATTTATCTATAGCTACTGTTGATGTGCTGCTTTTTATCCTTGCAAACTTCCTTCCATATGTGTGTGTGTGCATCTGTGTGTGCATGTATCCTACAAAATGAAATGGTATGGTGTATACTGATTTTTAAACGACCCTTTCACTTAAGATATCATATAGCTTCCCACATCAGTACATTTATTCTGCAAAATCTATTTTCTATTTAATTTTTTTAGTTAAAAATATTGAAACAATAAAACAAATCCGAATCTCTTTTTTAGGTAGCACTGAGAGAGAAATCCAACCCTCTTTTCCAGCCCCCAGAAACAATTGCTATCAACGAATTGGTGGGCTGTCTTCAGAACTGTTTTTATTTTTTTTCTGTTTTATTGAAGTGTAATTGACAAATAAAAATTGTAGCAATTGTATATATTTAGGGTGTACAACTTGATGTTTAAATATGTGTGTACATTGTGGAATGATCACAATAACTCAAGCTAATTAACATACCTATCACCTCACATAAAATAGTCCCTCCTTATCTTCAGGGGATAAGCTCCAAGACCACCTATGGATGCCTGAAAACTTGGATAATACTGAATCCTATATATACTGTGCATGAATTTTTTTTTCCTTCTTCACAACATCACAGATATAATACTCATTCTTACCATAGATCTTAGCAACTTCAGCATACAAATTTTTTTCTTTCTTAATTGAGAACTTCTAACTTTTTACTTAAAGGAAACTTTACAGCTTTTCTTTGGCATATCCAAATTGCCAGCATCACCACTCTTGCACTTTGGGGACATTATTAAATAAAATAAGGGTTCCTTGAACACAAACAGTATGATAGTGAGAGAGTCAATCTGATAAGTGACTAACAGAGGATAGGGTGTACAGTGTGGACTTCACTTCCAGGGTGGGAGGGATTGGGGTGGCATAAGATTTCATCACACCACTCAGAATGGTATGCAAGTGAACACTTATGAATTGTTTATTTCTGGATTCTCCTATCTAATATTTTCAGACCTCAGTTGACTGTGGGTAACTGAAACCACAGAGAGCGAAACTGCAGATAAATGTGACCTACTGTAGTTACTGTGTGTGTGTGTGTGTGACTATCTGTGTGTCTGTGTGTGATGAGAACATTTAGATTTAATTTTACTGAGTTCAGGATAATAGATTCAGATCCCATGTACAATCTCTCAATTGCACAGGGTTGATAGTCCAGGAGGGAGCTGGGGTCATCCAGTAACAAGTCTTGACTCTGCATCCTAATGAACGAGCACCTGTCTTGGGGTCAGAGCAAGAGGCTGGGGGTTTGGGCAATATCAGGTCACTCTGCACACTTTGTCCATCAGTGGGATGAACACAGTCAATAAAAGAGATGAAAACAGAAATCCTAAGACATTCTGGAGTAAAATCAACATGTTGTAGCCACCCCCCCCCCAATTTTCCTTTAGGATTTCTTTAGAAATATCTAGCAATACAGACTCACTCTGTATTTCACCATATTTCAGTGATTTGAAGATGGGTTTTTATCATTTTAATGGCTCTGAAATCTGGATGTGTCTTATGATCACTGTTGACCAGGCAGCAGCTGTGACACAGTAAAAGAACCTTATGATTAGGGTAGCATTGTGAAGGAGAGAGAGAAGAGAATACAGGTTCTGAGTATAATACGCAAGTTATTCTTTAACTTTAGAGTATATCAGAATTACTTGGAGAGTGTGTTAAAACACAGATTGCTGGATCCCTTCTGTAGGATTTCAGATGCAGTAGATCTGGGATAGAGCCAAGAATTTGCATTTCTAATAAGTTCCTGGTGCTCCTGATATTGCTGGTCTGGGAACCACTGAGAACTACTTCTCTAGGTATTATGGACTGAATGTTTGTGTCTCCCCAAATTTATATGTTGAACCCTTATCCCCAATGTAGTGATATTAGCAGGTAAAGCCTTTAGAGGCTATTAGGTAATGAGGGTAGAGTTCTCGTAAATGGATTAGTGCCCTTAAAAGGGATTGATGAGACCAGAATTTCCCCTTTCATCATGTGAGGACATAGCTAGAAGATACCATTTATGAACCACAAAGCAAGACTAGATGTGGAATCTGCCAGCTCCTTGATCTTGGATTTCCCAGCCTCCAGAACTGTGAGAAATAAATTTCCATTGTTTGAAAGCTACCCAGTCTGTGGTATTTGGTTATAGCAGCCAAAACAGATTAAGACACTGGACCTTGGCACAGATCCTAGCTGGTCCTGGTTGTAGCCCATTTCTAACCTGTGCCCAGGGTAGGTGATTTCTGCAGGTTGTAGGGCATCTTTGTTCCCTGTTGACTTTTACACCCTTTTATGTTCATATTTTGTCCCAATTTCTTATTGCTTACTGACCAAAGATGTGAAATGACAATACAACATCCAATCCCTTATATCTACCCTTATATATATTTTTAATCTCAAAATTTCCTCATCTTGTTCCTCAGGGACCAAAATTAGGGATCTATGGTAGACATTCTGACAATATGAGGTCACCCCATAGTTTAGTGCACTCTCAGATTGGATTCTTCTATGGTATATTTGAGTCTGGAAAAAGATGCCCATTTATTCTTGGTATTGTTGGTATTGTTATACATATATTACATATATTAATATTCTAAATGCTTTTACATAGATTATTTTGTTTGAAATCGTGAAAGGGGTAAAATCTATGGTTCCTAATTCACAAGTGTTACCACCCAAAATTCTCTCATTTGTTCCATAAACACTTATTGAGGTCCTGCTAATGTGTACAGAGTCTGCACTCTACAGGAGGGAAAAGGGAGGAGATTGTCTGTGGGCCATGGCATGGCTCCTGATTGACAGGGATGCTATGCAGTGGGATGGGAACCAGAGCACAAAAGGGCATTGGGGGTAATGGGGAGGGCTGAGCCAACTGTGCTTTAAGTCAGATTCATGGAAGACTTCATGGATGAAGGGATAGCTGAAGTGAAGCCGGGTCCTCAAACTGAATTGGCACTTGTATTAGTCCGTTTATGTTGCTTATAACAAAATACTTGGAACTAGGTAATTTATAAAGAAAAACAAAATTTGTTGCTTACGGTTTCTGAGGCTGGGAAGTCCAAAGTCCATCTGGTGGTGGTGACAGTGACCCAGGGGTCTCACATTGCATGATGGTGGAAGCAGAGAGAGTAGAGAGAGTGAAAGACAGACTCTCCTCTTCTTTTGAAGCCCTCAGAACTACTCCCCGACCACCATTTTTAATCCATTCACTACTGCAGGGTCCTACAATCCAATCACCTCTTCAAGTCTCCACCTTTCAATTACCATAATAGGATTTCCCACCCTCTTAACAGTCACAGTGGGGGCTAAGTTTCTAATACATAAAATGTGGGAGATACAATTCAAGCTTCAATGAGTTTTGGGGGGTCATAATTCAATCCACTACAGCATTCATCAGACTACAAAGAAGAGGAAGGTCACTTTAGATGGCAGGACTAACTGTTTCAATTAGTCACTACCTTTATTCATCATCATGTCCTCACACTTAGCCCTGGGCCTTACCCAGGAAGAATTATTTAACTGAATTCAGGCCATCTTACATTTCTGCAGCGTGTTCCATGGCGCTTTCTCACTCCTGACTGTGCATGGTAATCTGCTGGGATATTTTTTTTAAAAAATTGCCTGCACCAAAACAAGGAATTCCACTGATATTGATGGGGTACAAGAATAAATATTTTAGATAGCTCCCTAGGTTTTCCATGGGCCGAATGTTTGTACTTCCCCAAAATTCACATGTTGATCCCTTGTCCCCAGTGTGATAGTATTTAGAAGTGGGAACTTTGGGAGGTAATTATGTCATAAGTGTAGAGCACCCAAGGATGGGATCAGTTAAACATCATAAGAGTCATGAGAGAGATCCTTTTTCACCCTGTGAGGATACAGCAAGAAGGTGGCCATCTACAAACTAGGAAAAGAGCCCTCACCAGGAATTCAATCGGCCAGCACCTTGATCTAGGACTTTCCTAATTTCTGTTGTTTAAGCCACCTAGTCTTTGATATTTTTGTTACAGCAGCCTGAACTAAGACAGTGATTCTAACATGCAGCCAGTTTTTGCCCTGCGATAGAGTTCAGCAGCTCAGGGAAAACATTGCAGAAGTCAGACATACAGATGGTGTGACCCAAATGAGTTATTCACACTCTTAGCATTAGTCTCCTTATTTTTGAAAGAAAGATAATTGTTCCTGCTTCATAGGATTGTTGTGAGGGTTAAATGGATTTAAGCAGATGCAGGATAGTGCTTAGGAAAGTGTCTGACATAATGCCATAGAATTTTAAATTGTGATATGGTGGTAATCTTTTAGGAATATTAGAGATTGACTTAGCAATAAGTCATTTCCTCTTGTTCAACAGTAACAATACAAATAGTGTTAAAAGTAATAAAGAAGGTGAAGAAACTTGATCTTCTTACAGATAGTTACTTTCTGAATGCAAGCCTTTCTCACAACTGCCCTACATGACAAGATGGCTGAGTGACTCAGTGTAAGCCTCTGAAATATCATTTGACACCTTGTTTAGCCCATTGGCTAAGTGAAAACAGCTGTTGTTGTTTTGCTACGTATTCAAAAACGATAACGAAAAAGAAAATGATTTCTTCCTGAGCCACTCTTCAAATAAATTGTACTCTATGAAGCTACTTCAAAAAGTTCTTGGAAAAATGAATTAAAAGATAATGGGAATCTTTCCATGAAGTTTCTGAAGTACCCTCATATTCTCCCAAAATGTACAGAATTCTCTAATTCCTTGCTACCCAAAGTGTGGCTTAGGAGCCCCACCCCATACCTGCTGAAACCTAATATGAGTCTCAACAGATCCCCAGGTGACATCCTCAGGTTTGACAGACACTGCTCTAGCTCTTGTCCATGCTGGAATTGAAGAAAGAGTGATTTCTTTTCCTAAAAGAGGTAAATGCATGAATAAGTCCTGGGACTGGTGCTGTGTAATCTCTTTCCTAGGGAATTGAGTTTATTTTTGATTGTGGTGCGATTCTTTCTGGCACTGCCTGATGCAGTCTCTTGGCAGCTCTACAGTGGTTCTGAGCACCCCGTTTGCAGCTCTCTCCTTTGAAAAAGAACACTTGAGCCTTCTTGCTGAGAGTCCTAGCCTAAAAATGTGTGCCCAGGCAAGAGGAGAAAGGCTGCCATTTCAAAGACCAGTGCCACGCTTTCATTCCCTTTTAAATTATAAATGCAACATGTGAGTTCTATTCTGTGGATTATTTTTTTACCGATCTGGAAGAATGTATCAAGTGACAGTCCAATGGAAAATCATCACAGCACACACAGAGTTTTCTTATCCTGCTGTGCTGCTTTCTCCCCCTGGGTACCATTCTGCCCAGAATCCATTATCAGGAGAATGAGAGAAGTCTGAGGTATTAAATTCCACTACCAAGAAAGTACAGATGAAAGAGTCAGATCTTTTGAGATAGTGTTATTTCCAATATAAAAACACCACATTATTTAGACATTGAATTAAGGATAGATGATTTATCCTTGTTTAATAATGACCTACAAATATTAAAAGAACAAGAAACTTGACCTGTGTAGAGACAGATGCTCTCTGAAGGCAACTCTATCAGAACTACCCACTAGCATGACTGAAAGCCTGTGTATCCCTCTCTGAAATATCACTTTGGACCTTGGTTGACCAATTCTAATCAAGCTTTATTGAGGTGTAATTTCCAAACTATAAAATTCACCCATTTTCAGTACAGTTTGGTGTGTTTTGGTAAATTGATACAATTATAGAATATTTCTATCACCCCCAAAAGTTTCTTCATGTCCATTTTAAGTCATTCTCTCTATTTATAATCAGCCCCTGACAACTGTTCTATTTTGTGACTGTATAGTTTTGCCATTTCTGAAAATTCAGCATCAATAGAATCAAACATTATGTAGCTTTGTGTCTGTTTTTTGTGTTTGTGTCTCTTAGTATAACTTTTTAAAATAGGCTCAGCATAATTTTTAAAAAATTTTTAACAAAGCTATTTCATATTGTATTTTATTTTTTTTTATCCCTTAAAAAATTTATTTATTTATTTTTGGTTACCCATATTTATGGGATATGGAGTTGATTATCAGTATTTGTGTACAGTATGTGATAATCAAATCAATATTATTAGCACATTCATCATTACAGATTGTAATTATTCTTTGTGTCCCTTACCCAATTACTCCCTAACCCCCCCCCCAGCATAATGTTTTTAAAATCTATTCTTCCTGTTGTGTATATCAGTATTTTTTGTCTTTTTATTGCTGAGTAGTGTTTAATTGTATGGATATACTACATTTTGTCCATTCATTCAACAACCAATAAGATGTTTAGATAGTTTATAGTTCTTAGGTATTATGAATAATGCTGCTATGATTCATGTATAAGTCTTTACACAGGCATGTGTCTTCTTTCCTTTGAGTAGATTCCAAGAAATAAAATCAACAAACTAGAAATAGAAAGAAATTACTTGAGCCTAATAAGGGCCATTTATGAAAAGTCACAGCTAACATCATACTCAGTGGTGAAAAATTGAAAACCATTCCTCTAAGATCAGAAATAAGACATAGATGCCCACTCTCACCACTTTTACTCAACATAGTACTAGAAGTTCTTGCCGGAGCAACTAGGCAAGAAAAAGAAATAAAAGGCATCCAAATCAGGAAGGAAGAAGTATAATTATCTGTGTTTGCAGATGACATGATCTTATGTCCAAAACCTTAGACTCCATTCATACACACTTGTGTGTGTGCATACACACGCACAAAAATGGAACTAATAAATGAATTCAGTAAAGTTTCAGAATACAAAATCAACAGCAAAAATCATTTGCATTTCTATGCACTATAACAAACTATCTGAGAAAGAAATTTAAAAATCTCACTTGCAATAGCATTAAAAAGAATAAAATACTTAGGGATAAACTTAACCAAAACTACTGTTTTGGTAGGACAGTTGTATTAAAATAGAGTTGCTAGTGTGTCCTGAGAAGGGCCTTGTATTTCAGAATAATCATTGTAAGAACATTCGAGTGAATTGCTTCTCAAATTTACCCTAAATTCTTGATGAACGTTAAGTGTATGTGGTGCTTGTAGCATTAACTAGTGTTTACAACACACCTGCCTTCTACACCTTTACAGCTGCAATGATAAAAGCGAGCTGAAAGACAGACAGAGGCAGACAAGAGCACAAAATCAGTGCTTAGAAAACGAAATTACAGGAACTCTAAACATTTGTCAAAGTGCTGTCTTTAAGCAAAGGTGAATCAAGAACTGTTTCTTTTTAGTTTGAAAATATTGCGTATACATGTTGCTTCACATTTTAAGTAGTGGGGTTTTATGCAGGAGCTAAATTTCTAAGTGTCTAAACCTCATAAACATAATTACTTTCCAATTATATGCAAGCAAGGTGAACAAACCTCTACTAAAAATCAAATATCCCCAAGATATTGAGAAAAATAAGTAGTTGACATTTTTTATAAAACTCAGATTTTTTTTTCTTATTTGTTTATTTAAATTTTATTTTATTTTGTCAATATACAATGTGGTTGATTATTGTGGCCCATCACCAAAACCCCCTCCCAACAACCTCAGATCTGTCTGCTTGTCGTATCAACTTCAAGGAATTGTAATTGTTGTGTCTTCTTCCCTCCCCCCCCACCCTGTTTATTTGTGTATCTATTTATTTATTTATTTTTATCTCCCACAAATAAGTGAAAACATGTGATACTTCTCTTTCTGTGCCTGCCTCAATTCACTTAATATAAATATCTCTAGGTCCATCCATGTTGTTGCAAATGGCAGTATTTCATTCTTTTTTATAGCAGAGTAGTATTGCATTGTGTAGATATACCACACTTTCCATATCCTCTCATCTGATGAAGGACATTTGGGCTGGTTCCAACTCTTGGCTATTGTAAAGAGTGCTGCAATGAACATTTGGGAACAGGTATACCTTCAACTTGATGATTTCCATTCCTCTGGGTATATTCCCAACAGTGGGATAGCTGGGTCATATGGTAGATCTATCTGCAGTTGTTTGAAGAAACTTCATACCATTTTCTATAGAGGCTGCACCATTTTGCAGTTCCACCAACAATGTATGAGAGTTCCTTTTACTCCACAACCTCACCAGCATTTATCATTCACAGTCTTTTGGATATTAGCCATCTTAACTGGGGTGAGATGGTATCTCAGTGTGGTTTTGATTTGCATCTCCCAAATGTTGCATGATGTTGAGCATTTTTTCATGTGTCTGTTGGCCATTCATATATCTTCCTTTGAGAAATGCCTATGTAGCTCTTTTGCCCATTTTTTAATTGGGTTACCTGTTTTTTTTGTTGTAAAGTTGTTTCAGTACCTCATATATTCTGGATATTAATCCTTTGTCAGAGGTATATTTTGCACATATTTTCTCCCACTCTGTTGGTTGTTTTTTAACTCTGTTAATTGTTTCTTTTGCTGTGAAGAAGCTTTTTAGTTTGATATAATCCCATTTGTTTATTTTTCCTTGGGTTGCCTGTGCTTTTGGGGTCATATTCATGAAGTCTGTGCCCAGTCTTACTTTCTGAAGTGTTTCTCCTATGTTTTCTTTAAGAAGTTTTATTGTTTCAGGGTGTATATTTAATTCTTTAACCCATTTTGAGATGATTTTGGTATATGGTGAGAGGAATGGGTCTAGTTTCATTCTCCTGCATATGGATATCCAGTTATCCCAGCACCATTTGCTGAAGAGGCAGTCTCTTACCCAGTGTATAGGCTTGGTGCCTTTGTCAAAGATCAGATGGCTGAAGGTGTGTGGGTTGATTTCTGGATTCTCTATTCTATTCCTTTGATCAGTGTGTCTGTTTTTATGCCAGTACCATGCTGTTTTGGTTATTATAGCTTTGTAGTGTAGTTTGAAGTCAGGTAGTGTTATGCCTCCACCTTTATTTTTTTTGCTCAGAATTGCTTTGGCTATGTATGGTCTTTTGTTATTCCATATAAATATCTGGATAGTGTTTTCCATTTCTGAGAAAAATGTCATTGGAATTTTGATGGGGATTGCATTGAATTTTTATATCATTTTGGGTAGTATGGACATTTTCACAATGTTGATTCTTCCAATCCAAGAGCATGGGATATCTTTCCATCTTCTTGTGTCCTCTTTAATTTCTCTCAGCAGTGGTTTGTAGTTTTCATTATAGAGATTTTCCACATCCTTGCTTAACTCTATTCCTAAGTATTTTATTTTGGGGGTAGCTTTTGTAAATGGGCAAGCTTTCTTGATTTCTCGTTCTGCATGTTCACTATTGGAGAATAGAAATGCTACTGATTTTTGTGTGTCAATTTTGTTTCCTGCAACTTTGCTGAAATCATTTATCACCTCCAAGAGTTTTTTTGTAGACACTTTAGGCTGTTTGATATATAGCATCATGTCATCAAACAGGGACAGTTTGACTTCATCTTTTCCAATCTGGATGCCTTTTATTTCCTTCTCTTCTCTGATTGCTCTGGCTCTTCCAACACTATGTTGAATAGGAGTGGTGAGAGTAGGCATCCTTGTCTAGTTCCTCTTCTTAAGGGAAAATCATTCAGCTTTTCCCCATTCAGGATGATATTGGCAGTGGGTTTATCATATATGGCTTTAATTATGTTGAGATACTGTCCATCTGTGCCTAACTTGTAGAGAGTCTTTATCATGAATGAGTGTTGAATTTTATCAAATGCTTTTTCAGCATCTGTAGAGAGGATCATATCGTCCTTGTGTTTGATTTTATTGATATGGTGTATGTCATTTATTGATTTGCATATGTTGAACCAACCTTGCATCCCTGGGATAAATCCCACTTGATCATGGTGTATAATTTTGCATATGTGTTGCTGTATTCTGTTAGCTAGTATTTTATTGAAGATTTTTACATCTATAGTCATCATGGATATTGGCCTGTAGTTTTCTTTTTTAGTTGTATCTTTACCTGGTTTTGGTATCAAGGTGATGTTTGCTTCATAGAATGAGCTTGGGAGAATTGCCTCTGTTTCAATCTTTTGCAATAGTTTGTAGAAAATTGGTGTCAGTTCCTCTTTGAATGTTAGGTAGAATTCTGCTGTGAATCCGTCTGGCCCTGGGCTTTTCTTTGTTGGGAGCCTTCTGATAATAGCTTCACTCCCTTTTATTGTTATTGTTATTTTCAGATTTTGTACATCATCTTGGCTCAGTTTTGGTAGTTTGTATATGTCCAGAAATTTATCCATTCTCTTCAGATTTTCAAATTTGTTGGCATATAGTTGTTTATAGTAGTCTCGAATGATTCCTTGTATTTCAGAGGTGTCCGTTGTAGTATCACCTTTTTCATTCCCAATTTTTGTTATTAGGGTCTTCTCTCTTCTTTTTTGCTAATGGTTTTTCAATTTTATTTATCTTTTCAAAAAACCAACTTTTTGATTCATTGATCTTTTGTATCATTTTGGGGGTTTCAATTTCATTAAATTCTGCTCTGATCTTAATGATTTCTTTCCATCTGCTAACTTTGGGTTTGGATTGTTCTTGTTTTTCTAGTTCTTTAAGGTGAAGTATTAGGTTGTTCACTTGCCATCTTTCCATTCCTCTAAAGTAAGCATTTAATGTGATAAATCTCCCCCTTAGTACTGCTTTTGCAGTATCCCACAGGTTTTAGTATGATGTATCATTATTTTCATTAGTTTCAAGAAATTTTTTGATTCCCTATTTGATTTTTTCTTGGGCCCATACGTCACTAAGTAGAATGCTGTTTAATTTCCATGTGTTTGTATAGTTTCCAGAATTTTGTTTGTTATTGATTTCTAATTTTAATCCATTGTGGTCTGAAAAAATAAATGGGATAATTCCAATTTTTTTGAATTTATTGAGACTTGTTTTGTGACCTAATATGTGATCTATCCTGGAGAATGATCCAGGTGCTGATGAGAAGAATGAATATTCTGAGGTTGTTGGATGGAATGTTGTGTAGATATCTCCCAAGTCCAAATGGTCTAGAGTGTTGTTTAGATCTTGTGTTTTGTCTGCTGATTCTTTGCCTAGATGATCTGTCCAATATTGATAGTGGGGTGTTCAGGTCCCCAGCTATTATGGTATTAGTGTCTATTTCCTTCTTTAGGTTTAATAGATTTTGCTTTATAAATCTGGCTCTTCCGACATTGGGTGCATATATATTTATGATTGTTATGTCTTCTTGATGGGTGAATCCTTTTATCATTATGTAGTGGCCCTCATTATCTCTTTTATGGATTTTAGTTTAAAGTCTATTTTATCAGATATAAGAATAGCTACTCTGGCTCATTTTTCTTTTCTGTTTGCATGGTAAATCTTTTTCCATCCTTTCACTCTTAGTCTATGTGAGTCTTTATAGGTGAGGTGGGTCTCTGGATGGCAGATATAGTTGGGTCCTCCTTTTTAAGCCAGTCAGCCAGTCTATGTCTTTTTATTGGGGAATTTAATCCTTTTACATTAAGAGTTGTTATTGAAAAGTGTTGATTTACTCCTAGCATTTTATTGATTTTTGTTCGGATGTCTTAAGTACCTTTTGTTCCTTTCTTTCCGATTTACTGTCTGTCTTTTGTATTTGTTGGTTTCTTGGGTTGTAGTTAAACTTTTTTTTTTCTCTTCATTGTTGGCATTTTTATTTTACTAGTGGGTTTTGATTTTTCTTGAGTTCTATGGCAGTGGTAGTTATTTTTCAGGTACCAAACCCAGTTCTCTCTTGAGAATTTCTTGTAAGAGTGGTCATGTGATAGTGAACTCCCACAGTTTTTGTCTGTCTGAGAAATATACTATTTGCCCTTCATTTTGGAAGGATAGCCTTGGGGGTAGAGTATTCTTGGCTGGCAATCTCTTTTAGTATTTTGAATATATCATCCCATTCCTTTCTGGCTTTTAGGAATGTGATGAATAGTCTGATGTTAGTCTGATTGGGACTCCCTTATAGGTGATTTGATGCTTCTCTCTTGCAGCTTTTAACATTCTCTCTTTGTCTTTGAATTTTGCCAATTTGACTATAACATGTCTTGGAGAAGACCTTTCCGGGTTGAATACATTTGGGGATCTTTGAGCTTCCTGAATCTGAAGATCTGTGTCTTTTCCTATATGTTGGAAGTTTTCTGACACTATTTTGTTGAATATATTTTCAATGCAATCTCCTTTTTCCTCCCCTTCTGGAATACCCATGTCTCAGATATTTGAGCACTTAAGGTTGTCTGATATCTCTCTTAGATTTTCTTCAATGTTTTTAATTCTTTTTTTCTTTTTTCTTTTTCTTTTTTTGTCTGCCTGTGTTATTTCAGACAGCCCATCTACAAGGTCAGAAGTTCTCTCTTCTGCTTCTGCAAGCCTGCTGGTTAAACTCTCTTGTGTTTTTTATTTCGTTGAATGAATTCTTCAGCTTGGCAAGCTCTGCTACATTCTCTTTCTGGGCACTGATTTCCTTGTACATTTCTTCTTTCAAGTCCTGTATACTTTTCCTCATTTCATCATGTTGTCTAGCTGAGTTTTCTTGTATCTCATTTAGTTTCCTTAGAATTATCACTCGAAATTCCTTGTCAGACATTTCAAGGGCTTCTTGTTCTATAGTATCTAGAGCTTGAAAGTTATTACCCTTTGGTGGTGTACTTTCTTGATTTTTCATATTTCTGGTATCTTTTTCTTTGATGTTTAGTCATTGTGGCAAGGGATTTCATGGTCCACTGGTTCAACACTATTGTCTGGCTATGATCCTGATGGGGCTGCCAATTTGGCATGGCTGCCTCAGTGTTTGCTCAATTGCTTGCTGGCACATTGGGCGTGTGGTCGCCACAGGTCTTGGGCTTCTCAGAGGAGGTGCCACTCTGGTCGGGGCACACTTGGCCAGGCTGTGGATGGGGTCCGGCAGCGGTGAGGCCCACCTGCTTGGTCGTGCACTGGCACCACAGGGCACGTGGTCTCTGTGGAACTCAGCCCTCTCTGGTGGGGCACCTCTTTAAAACTCAGATATTTTAATAAATTATTTTTCTCCAACACAGAGTGTGAAATAGCAGCTGGATGTATTAGTATAAATGTAGCAGTACTGAACACCCTAAGAGATGCAAGAATGCCTACCATTAAGGTTCTTTGCATGTGCCCCAGATATTCTCTGGTCCATCTATTTAAGGAAATAATCTTCAGCAACCCATATAATACCATTCCTATCCACAGAGGATTGCCTTTTTTTTTTTTTTTTTTTTTAAATTGCTAAATAAGATTTTATTTATTTATTTTTCATTTTATTTTATTTTTTTTTAATTTTATTTTGTCGATATACATTGTGGCTGATTATTGCTCCCCATCACCAAAACCTCCCTCCCTTCTCCCTCCCCCCCTCCCCCCCAACAATGTCCTTTCTGATTGCTTGTCGTATCAACTTCAAATAATTGTGGTTTTGCCTTTCTTTTAAAGCAGTTAAAAGTGCCTTCAAGTCTAGATTCGTTAGAGAAAAATACTACTCACTTCTCAGGTTTGCTGCAACTTTATTGACTGGAGAACCACATAGGAAAGCGGGCATCTGTTGCCATGGTTCATTAAGTTCTCTCTCTCTCTCTCTCTCTCTCTCTCTCTCTCTCTCTCTCTCTCTCTCTGAGCAACCACTTACAGGCTACAAAGGAAGGCAGAGGGAACACATCAAAGAAAAATATCAATCAAATATTTTTGCCACTGCCCTGCATTTCATTCCCTCATTAGATTTTACCTCAGAACCAAAACAAAATGAAAATTAACGAAGAAGCAGGCTTCCCTCCTGCCGTGGTTTTTTCCAGCTTGAATGCAAATGCACAAATGCAATACTGTCCTTTTCTTGGCTGGAGGCCTGTAGAAGCAGTGCTTTGAGTCTATTTCTCACTTCACATATGCGCTCAAACCTCTTATTAGGAGAGGAAAATCAGAGGTGGCGTTTCTTCCAGTAATAACTACCTAATGTCCCACTAGCCTCCCAGGCCAGCCACCTAAACTCTTGAGTGGACATTCGAGGATTTTTTTTTTCTACACTGATAGCCACATTCCCAGTAACCTAATTGAAAACTGCAGGGTTACTCCATGATGCTGCTCTTTGAAATAGCTGTGCCACCTCCACTGGGCTTTTTTTTTTATCAATCTGTAGGGTAGAAGCTCTCACTGGGAGGTGAGTTTGACTAACCCTCATTTTATAAGTAGAAGAAAGGAAGCACAAAACCAAGAAAATACGAGGCTGCTCTCCTGAAAACCAATCTCAGATCAATTTTTAGTTCTCCATTGTAGCCTAATTTTCGTTTTGTGCCCTGGGAAAGCTAAGGATGCCTCTTTCTTGGAACAGAAAGAAGAATGGTATTCCTTCATACTAGTTTACACCAGACTTCTAAATTAATATAAATGACAAAGGGACAATAGGCTTCTGGGTAGACGTGTAGAGATGAGAAAGAAAAAAACTTTAAAGAGGATCATGGGAGGGAAAAGGACCTTACAGACACCTTTCATAGTTCCCTAGAGCTGTCCAAAGTCTTGGTTTCAGAAAGACTTGAATTGAAACCTCAGCTTCTTGGTTAACTTTTTGGTTAATTTTTGAACCCCAGTTTATTCTGTAAAATGAGGAACATGGGCAGTGTTCTTGTTCTTTGTCACCCCAGCAGCTAGCATGACATCTGAAAACATTTGTCCATAATGTTTATGGAGAGAAAGATAGAAAGATAAGGAAAGGAAGGATGAAGCACTCTGCTTCCACTTAATAAACTCCAGACAGATGTTGATTTACATTCTGTAGGTCTCTTCCAGATGGTTCCAACCACACACCTTTTCTGCAAAATTCATGCTTAAAGTCATTAACTAAATCAAATGGAGAGTGGGTATTCTAGTTTTAAAAAGTAGGTTGGTTAAAATTTTACTTGAACAGGTTTGTCAGGTTGTTTGGTCATGGGTAATAATTTTGGCAATTTTTTGTGGTTGTTTAATAAAAAATAGGTGTTTAGATTCAGTTCAATTAAGCAAAATGGGCCATTTTAATTCGGGCTCCAGTCTTAACTAGGGACAGACTGACTTGGATGGAAGAAAGTCTAACATAAGCCAGCCTGCAGCTATTTTCTGGGTTTATTCTGAAACTCGAGCACAAAACACTATTGATTACAGCCCTGATTTCCTAAAAATGTCAGGGACATTCTATACTTTTTCTCTGAGGTATTAAATATCAAGCCTGCCATTAACCTGATTGTGCCAACAGACACAGATAAAGCCAACTGCAAAGTTAACAGTAAAGAGTATTTCTCCAAAGGTCATGCTGCAGATGTAGCATATCATAATGACCCTCTTCTTTGAGGACTACTCATTTCTTATAAAATATGTCCCTGGCCCAGCTGTGCAACTTCCACCTCTCCAACAAATGTGACACTTTATGACAACATACAATTCAGAACTGATTCCTGCTTCCTCTAGTCCTTCCTAAGACTCATTTAACACTCCACAAGCCTCAGAAAAATTCTCCCTGACCCTTTTTACCAGGAGACACTTCATGGTTCACCAACCATACCCTTCTTGTTGCAGTAAGTCAATGAAGCTACTTTGTTGAATTAAAAATTTGTCACTGGTGATCTTTGGCTGTAGGAATTTTTCATCTCCCTTGCAGTTAATGGTATTTCTAACATACTCAAAACCAGCAGTCCCAGGTAGAGGGGCTTTTTCTTCCCCCAAAGTGAGGATAAGTCTGAGGTTTGTATAGAGCCATTCCAATCTCCTGGCTTGGTTCACTATCAACCAGCCCACCAAAATCAGCAGAACAGCAGAAGCAGGAAAAAATGCTCCTCTGTCTGTGATTGAGCACAGTAAGCTCCTTTCTCTGACTCCAGCCAGTATTTTCCAACCTCCTCCTAAAAACAGTTATGAGACCTTGAGGTCCTCAAAATCTGATACCTCCTCTTTCTCTGAACCCATGCATCACTGACTGGGGGTATCTCAAAGTTTGGCATTTGACATTCACTGTCTATTTCAGGGCAAGACAGGTCTAATCATTCGAAGTCTTGCTAAAATGTCATCTCTTCAGAGACACCTTTGACCACACATAAACCAAGTAGGCTCCTCGTAGACAATCTCTAGCACAACATCTTACTTTATTTTCTTCTTAGCACTTATCACATAAGGAGCACTTACTAGTAGCTGATATTATCTCACTGACTTGGTTATCATCTGTTCCCCTGCCCCCACCACCCTCCAAATCTAGTGTTTAATCTTTTTAATGGTAGTTGCCTTGTCTACCTAGTCCCCCTAATGTATAAGTGTGGCTCCAATGTATATTTGTTAAGTGAGAGTATTGTCTTCTCTTCCACAAGGTTTTAAGCCACAACTGGTCTACTTATAATGCCACTATACAAAACAGTCAAGCCCTGTGAACTCCGTCAGAGACATAAGGAAAGTGAAGTAACTTTTGTGTGTGTGTGTGTGTGTGTGTGACTGGCAAGGGGATCACAACCCTTGGCTTGGTGTCGCTTGCACTGCGCTAAGCCAGTGAGCGCACCGGCCATCCCTATATAGGATCCGAACCCGCAGTGGCGCTGCACTCTCCTGAGTGTGCCACAGGGTCAGCCCAAAAGTGAATTAACTTTTAAGCAGTGGACTGAGATCACAAAGAGTCACCATTGTTAAACAGCATATGTTTGATGGCACTAAAAATTTATAGTATTTATTATAATTTTGTCACATTATAGTATTCACTATAATCATAATTTCCAGCAATACTATAAAAAGGTTTAGAGGTCCAGGTGAGGATATAATTAATGAACATCCACATGGACTCTGACCATTATCTGGTGAGACAGTTACAGTCTGTACCTCTGGATTCAGAGACACCTGGTTCAAACTTCACTCTGCTCATTCCTACTGAATGACTTGAGAAACACCCCTGAATTTCTTTTCAATTATGAGGTAAAGATAATAAACCATGTATTAGTCCGTTTCTGTTGTTTATAACAAAATACCTGGAAATGGGAAATTTGTAAGAAACAATATTTATTGCTTACAGTTTCAGAGGCTGGAAAGTCCAAAGTCCAGGGAGCACACCTGGCAATGGGCCTTCTTCAGTGGTGGCTTTACAGCAATGCAGGGTGTCATATGGTGAGAATGACAGAGCAGAGAGAAAGACTAATCTCCTCATTCACTCTCCTTTTAAAGCCATCAAAACCGTGCCCAAGACCACCATTAAACCATCAACTTCTTCATTTACTAGGGCATGGTCCTCACAATCTAATCACCTCTTCAAGGCTCCACCTTTCAATTATCATAATAGGATTTCCTACCCTCAACAGTTACAGTGGGGATTAAACTTCAATGAGTTTGGGGGGATATTCAATCTACTGCAACCTATCTTGTAAATTGTTAGTGAAAAATAGAGGAAATTCTTGGGAAGTTCCAGAACCTGAAAAGCACTCATTTTTTAAAATCACCATTATTACCATTATCTTTGAAAAATTATTTCCCAAGTCTGTTTGAGCACAGAATTCAGCAAGAGTACATGTTCCTTGAAGCTTGGAATAATAAATTGTGGCCCATTCTTGGAAGTCCTTAAATTCTAGGCCAAAGAGTTTGGATTTTGTCTTAAAGCAAAAGGATTTTAGTAGAAGTAGCTTGATGAGCGTTGAGTACTAGGAAGGATGTCCCAGTACCTGTGTTAATGTTTTTCACATGCATTTCACAGCTGATGCTATTATACCTTTAATGCTATCAGATTGGTTAGTTTGTTTCATCTTCCAGTGTAAGCATGGTATGTTATGCAACCTTGTATTTTGCACAGTTCCCAGCACAAGGATAAACATGAAATGCCATGTGTTCAGTTAATATTTACTGAATTAATGAAGTTCCTGAAAAATATGTCAGCTTTTACTACACTTCTTAGGAAAATTCTAAAGTCAGAAAACAAGTGACTCACCCTGCTTTCCTTCCCATACCCCCACCCCCTTTATCTTTTTCTAAGATGATGTCTTTTAAAGATGTAAAGATTGACTAAGGGGAGCTCAAATAAATATGAGAGGTTCCAAACAAAGTGGGGCACCCATTCTCTGGAAAGCAAAAAGCCACATGTGAGGTAAAGGTGAATTAATTTGCAGGGATTCTGCAAAGAACCTTTCCATTTTATAAAATGAATTATCAGGTTTTACCTATTAAACTTTTGTTTGTTTTTAATTTGCAAGTCCCACAGATAGAAATTTTACTATTACGGTGTTTAACCACTCCACACTACCCATCCAGTCAGTTCATGGGAGTATTTAATACACAAGTCTCAGGGAATGGCCTCAACACTCAGGTACCCAAGCCACAGCCCTCAGTACCACCCTTGACTTTGTTCTCTTCTCTTGCAGCTCATGGCTGGCCTAATCAGATCAATCCTAATCAGATCATGATCACCTGCTGAAAACTTATTAGAATAAATTCCAAATCTCTCAGGACCTTATGTGATCTGGGCCTTCATCTCCAATGTCATGTTCCACACTGAGCTCCTTCCTGCCTCTAAATCTTTGCATTTGCTCCTTCCTCTGCCTGCAGCACTGTTTCCTGATGTTCCCAGGGCTCTTATCATTCAGATCTCAGAATAAATGACATCTTCTCAGAAAGAGGCTCCTGTCACTCTCACATCCTACTACTCTTGCAGTTATCTTGCTCATCAGCATGTCTGCTTGCTAATTGTCTGTCTCCCTGCTCTGGAACATAAGGCCCAGGATTGCTGAGGGCTTGCGCACAATAAGTAGGTTCTAGATTTCCCCTCCTTAAACCCCACCCACTACTAGCCAACTCTCAAGTCCTAGCCTCCTATAAGAGCCTATTCACCTGGCTTCTAGGAGGCTATAGGCAGGAATTTTAAGCACAAATCTGACTATGTCACTCCTTTACTTAAATCCCGTCAGTGGATTCCCACTGTTCCTAGAATAAACCCGAATTCTTTACCTGGCTTACAAAGCCTTCCTCTCCAGTCCTATCTCTCACCAGACAATAATCTGTAATGCTTTCTACCTGCCCCTCTGGGTCTAGTCCATGATTAGCATTCATGGTAAAATAGACTTGGAATGGGCACTTGACTTTCCATCAACCAAGCAATAACAGGGCCCTGAGCCATTGGGCTACTGTGAGGGGTGAATGGGATAACAGGTGAGAATATTAGGAACAATATCACAAACTAGGGATTCTAGAGAGGGCTAGGGTCTGGGAGATGGAGAACAGGAAAGAGCCAGAGCTGACTTACCCAGTAGAAGAACTGTAGAGGTGGGATTCAAATCCCATGTATCTGACCATGAATTGGGTGCTCATTCTGTCATGGTGTTCTCTGACCTGGGCACTTTAGACATTGGGACATTGAGACTGAGGGTCCTCTTGCCTAGTACTACTTTTTCTGTGCTAAACATTTGATATATAGAAAACCTCAAAAATAATTCAAAATTATATTTTTTTCCTAAATCTGGAAGTCACTTGTTAAAACATTGTATAGTTTATACAGATATCATATAAAATGTTCATTAAGAAAAAAAAAAAACAGTAAAATAAAAATAACTTCACGTCCTGGGAACACCTTTGATGATATTAAAATAGTCTTTCTCACTGCCACCTCAGATCATTTCCAAATCTGCAGTTCCCTCCCCAAGCTAACTCATGCATCAGCTGATGAAGTCTAGCTTCCCATTTTCCATTCATTTGGTCAGTGCATCAAAATACCCTTTGACCACCTATTACTGTGTTCCAAACATTATTCTTGGGGCTGAAGATAAAAGGTCTAAAAGGGCAGGACTCCATCCATCAAGGAATTTCCAATTTACTAGGGGATACAGAGAGTAAATCAATAAGTCAATTGTTATAGTACAATACAGTATGCGCATATATGTAAGAAAGGACAGGATAAGATAGAATAGTATAGGATTGAGTAGGGTAAGGTAGGGTTGGGTAGGGAAGGGCAGGGTCGAGTAGAGAAGGGGAAGGAAAGGTAGGTTAGGATAGGGTAGGACAGTTCGGTGTAGTCACTGAAAAACAAAAAGTTGCAAACCCAGAGATGGGATGCAGGAGTTGTTTAAATCAGGCTGTGAAGCCCAGAAAGCTCCTAGAGAGGATACTTAGGCTGTTCCAATGAATAAGTGGAAATTAGCTGGGTAAAGAATGTACCTTTAGCTGTATAACAATAATAAAGAGGACAATCTCTTGGGTCAGATGGCCCTAAATCCAAATCCCTCTTCTGTTCTCTGCCACCTCTTAACTCTTTTAGAGCTTACATCTCAGATGAGTTATTTCATTGATTTCCTGGCAATTAAGTGTTCAATACATGTTGTACCATCAGGCTCCTTTCAGGTTCTTGATTCTATGCTTGAAGTTTCATTTTAGTAAAGAAAATCATTGAGGCCATGTTCTTGGTTCTGCTAAATTACATACACCAAAATCTGGACTAAATCAGTAAAATGACAATTTTGTCTTTTTTTGCTTCTGGCCTCTATCAGTCTGCCCTTCCTTTCCTTCACCACTTCCTGCCTCTCCTCTTATACTCAAGCCACACCTGTGGCTCAAAACCATGCTGGTTCTCACCTCTGCACCTTTGCTCTTGTGAAGAACTCTGCCTAGAATGCCCTTTCCACTCTGCTTACTGGAAAACTCCGGAATAATCCTTAAGAATAATTTTCTTTATCAGCCATCACCCCAACCTCAAATACCCCCTCCTTTACATTAATTCTATAACTTCTTTTCCTATGGTCCCTGTGTCACACACTCTTAAAACATTTCTGGACTTTTCATTACCTCTGTTCCTACTAGAACGTGACATCCCTGAGGACAGAGATACCCGGATCTCAATAAATGCTGATGTGTTAATAAGACCAAAGGTTTCTTCCAGGCACAAATGTACCTTCTTATCTGACGGAGGAATCCAGTCTGATGGTGCAGCTACAGATGCATTTGTTATAAAAAAAATTACCAGTTTTCCCTTGTGAATGGAAATGTCCTCTTCCTTGGTACTTTAAGAAAATAAATTCATATAATAGTCATAACTGAGAGAAAAGGATGATTCTTTTCACTTAGCCTTTAATTTACCTTGTTCAGTAGTAACTGTCTATTTTTGTTAGTTGGTCTTAGACATGCCCAATTTTTAAAAAATCTGTTAGGATTTGCTTTTCTCTTCTTTTAAGATTCTTTGTCTTCAAACTTTGCCAGTTAGACTATAATGTGTCTTGGAAGGATCTTTTTGGGGTTGAATCCATTTGGAGATCTTTGAGCCTCCTGGATCTGAAGGTCCACGTCTCTCCCTATGCCTGAGTAGTTTTCCATTATTATTACATTAAATAGATTTTCCATTCCTTTCTCTTTCTCCTCCCCTCTGGAATACGCATGATTCCAATGTTTGTGTGTTTAAGATTGTCCGGTAGCTCTCTTAGATATTCTTCATTTTTTTAATTCTTTTTTTTTTTTTTTTTTTTTTTTGTCTGCTTGGGTTATTTTGAAAAGACTATATTAAAGATCAGAAATTCTTTCTTCTGCTTGTTCTAGCCCGATGCTTAAGCTCTCAGTAGTGTTTCTTATTTTGCTGAGTGAATCTTTCAGTTCCATAAGTTCTGCTACATTCTTTTTTAAGGGATTAATCTCTTCGTAAATTTCCTTCTTCATATCCTGGATTTTTTTCCTCATTTCATTATGTTGCCTCACTGAATCTTCTCATATCTCAGTGTTTCCTTAAGATTGTTACTTGGAATTCCTTTTCAGTCATTTGAAGGGTTTCCTGCTCAATAGGGTCTGGTATTTGAGAAATATTGTATTCTATTGGTGGGGTAATATTTTCTTGGGTTTTCATATTTCTAGTATCTCTATGTTGATGTCTGATCATCTGGAAGAACAATTGCTTCTTGTATTACTCTGGAGTGGGTTTTGAGGAGAGAGACATCCTCTTTCTTTTCCAGTCTCTGCTGGTAACTCTCCATGTGTCAGTGCAGTCAAGTGTCCGGTGGGCCACCTGCACAATGGCTGTGGCTACTGCTGTGCATCAAGCCACTTTTGTGGCATTTATAGCTGTGGCTACTGCTGTGCATCAAGCCACTTTTGCAGCATCTATAGCTGTGGCGGTGGCCGTGGTGGGCCACCTGCATGGAAGTGGTGTTTACGGCATGCTCCTTGCCTGCTTCTGAGTATAGGGTGCTGCCCTTGTTTCTTGCCTAGGACCCCAGGCAGGCTCTGCTTCCTGCCTGCTTCCTAGTGGAGGAGGCTTCCCCAATTTCCATTTTATAATAGTGTTGCAAATATAAAGAAAAGCAATTGTATATCTTTTGCTCAATGCTTTATCAAACTATCATCTTAATTTTCATAGCTTATAGTAGAGTTTCATGAGTTTTTTTAAACTTCACAGTCATGTCATCAATGTGTCTGTTTTCTAATATTTATTGTAAATATTTTATTTTTTGTTCATATTGTATTAGCTACTACTCCAAAAAGAGAAGAAAAAAAAAAAAAAAAAAAAACGATCAAAAGAGAGTAATAGAATCTGATTCCAGTTTTTTGTTTGTTTGTTTGTTTGTTTTAAAAAAGATGACCAGTAAGGGGATCTTAAACCTTGACATGATCTGGTGTTGTCAGCACGACGGTCTCCAAAGTGAGCTCACTGGCCATCCCTGTATAGTGATCCGAACCCTTGGTCTTGGTGTTATCAGCACCACACTCTTCCAAGTGAGCCACGGGCCGGCCCTGATTCCAGTTTTTAATGAGGAATGGTCTTAATATTTTTCCCTTTAAAATATTGTTTGCTATTTATAGTAAATAGCATTTTTTTGTTTCTGTGGCTTTCTTCTAATTCCACTTTCTTTATAGTTATTCACAATAGCTCTATATTTTATTGAATACATTTTCAACATCTATTGATATCCTTTAGTTTGTTGATATAATGAAATATGTTGACAAAGTACCTGTTTCTGAAGTCTTTGAATTACTGGAATTAATCCCATTTGTTCATATAATATAATGTTATAAATGAATATCTGGATTCAGACATCTAATAGTTTACTTGAAATGTTTACTTCTATATTTGTAATTGGACTTTATCTAATTTTTTCTTGTGTGCTATCTTCATCATACTTTATAAAATGAATTAGGGATCTTTTATCTTTTCCTGTGGACTGGAATTATTTAAATAACACAGGAATTACATGATGTTTGTATTTATATTAAACTCAGCAGTAAAACCATCTGAGCCTGCCACCAATTTGGCTATGGTTACTGGTCTGTTCAGATTTTTTCTCATTTTGGGTAAATGGAATATTTACATTTGATAACATTATCCATTTCTCTGAGATTTTTCAAATTTATTATTATTAGTTAATGCAAGATGCTTTAATATAAATCTTTAAGCTTTTCTGTATTTGAAGATTGTATCTCATTATTAACATTGTATATTTGTTCTCTCTCTCTCTCTCTCTCTTTCTTAGTTTTTCCAGGGATTTTCTTTTTTATTTAATTGTTCTTATCAAAGAAAAAAATTTGTATTTTGTGTCATTTAACACAGAACATGTAGTACATTACAAAACATTAAGTAACAGTATCATAAATAAGAAAGAAGTTATTTTTTCCCTCAGGTAAGAGAGATCCAAGGTGTACAGTCAGATTGGTGTGTCAGCCATAGAGCCAGAACAGGAGGCATGCGAAAGCTGGGCGTGCAACTTGAGTTGCTTTCTATCCCCTAAAAAATAAAAAATAAAAAATAAAAAATCCTATTACTACATGAGAGGAGGATAATGTATAGTGGGTGGAACTGAAAATGCCTGCCACAATTGCATGTATACTATCAAATATTTCTACTTTTGCTTCTACTTTAAATTTTCAGGGCTTTCAGCTTTTATCTGAGTTAATTTTTCTTAGTAATATTAATTAGTTTCTTCTGATACTAATTTTTCAAGTCCGAAGTCAAATGTTTTGTGTAATTTAGTCTTTTTAAAAAATTACAGTAAAACATTTGAGAATATAAATTCAAAATTCTGTATTTCATTGCCCCGTTTGCTAGATCTTAATCCCCTACCAATGGGGTAAGTATTTATGGAGCTGCCCAGAGGCAGCTGGAACTGAGAGCATTAGATTTTAGGGCTTACAATCTTTGAACATATATCCCCTGAGCTCCGTGATTGTTTGACATACTAAATATCTCTTCTCAAGCATATAGGCTCTCTGTATCATAATTCATTTAACCAATTGCCTTTTGCCAGACATTTAGTGGTCTCCAATTCTTCAAGATTGTAAGTAATGCTGTATCTACCATCCTTATTATATATCTTTGTCCATCTGTGTAATTGTTTCTGTAGGATTAATTTCTAGGTGTGGAATTGCTTTGTCAAAGGGTATACACATGTGAAATCTGACACTTATCAAAAAACTACTTATTAGTTTGTTTTTTCCCCAAAAATTGTTTTCTAGAAAATATAAAATTTATTTTTCTCATACATGTCTGATGACAGTATACTTGTTAAAGCTCATTTAGATAGCAATCTGGTGCTATCAGTCAAAATTTAAACAAAGCCACTCATGCAGCACGTGCTCCTCTAAAAGTCTGTCTTACCGAATTGCATGTATATGTACGCAACTATTCACTGTATGTGTCAACTTGGAAATGTAACCTAAGCACATTTTAGGTTATATTAAGTGAGAAAAATCACTTTGAAGACATGTACATGTACTGTGATTCCATTTTGTAAAAAGCAAACCGTATGTGTACATATGTAAGCATATACTAGAACTGAAATGCAAAGTAAAGAAATGAAAAGAGTACATATCCAACAATGACCAATGGTTACCTCTGAGGAAGGGAGTGAGCCTGGGCCCAGGTGAGGAAGATTGGGGTAAAGTGGAAGTTCTATTTTTGAGTAGGTATACTTTTGTATTATATGTATTTTTTCCACTAAGAATGTGTTTTCATTCTGCTATATTAGAGGCAATAAGATACTTGTTAATTAAAGTTAAATTAGAATATGGTACATGCTTCTATATTATCTGTTATTTAGTTATTTGCATTTCAGTGTGTTCACATCGTCATCAAGGAGCTGCAGTCTTTCTTTCTTGCTGCTCTGCTGGAATAGAGATTGGCCACTGCAGTCTCAGGTATTATATAAAGAACCAGTAAAATCCAGTGAAAGAAAATAAGTTGCTCTCACAATGTCTTCTCCAAAAAACAAAGAAATATTAACTAGCACACCACACAGACCTGCCTGAATACACATGCACACATCTTCATGGTCATAATTTTTCCCTGTCCGTTCCTAGACCAGTCCCTGGAGGGAGAAACGGGATGACCAAGAGAAGCTTAATGAAAAACCTGACTGTAAGAAGGAAAGTATGTACGTGAGCAAAACCAGGAGTCTTTAGAAAAGAAAAAAAAAATGAGGTAATGGCTATTGTGTAAGCTACCAACAAGTTCTGGCAATATGGTGAAAGTGATCTCTCTTCCACCATGACAAGAACCCTCCCTGTTGATTTTTTTTAAGTAATTATTCTAAAATTGGACATCAAGGTAAATCTTACAATGAGTGCACTTCCCCAGAAAGATGAGTTTTCTGGTTCGGCCAGTGTAAGTTGTGCTTCAGGACAATCTATATTGAATGGAAATGTGTGTTAAGGGTCTTGGAAGAAAGATTCCTCCTGTGCTACATGTACCCACGGATTATGAAGTTCGTTAGGGAATTCAATGGACCGCCACATTTAATCTGAAAGAGTATAAAGTTTGAGAAATCATAATATAAACACACAGTTTTAGAAATGTATCTGTAGCTTGGAGCCAGTCTTTTGCTCCCAAAAAGGAACCATTCAAGCACCAGAGTGGCCTGGCTTTGGGGATTGGTACAGCGAGAGAGTTTAGACCAAGAGAACTAACTCCATGGGCAAGGTTATCCAAGTATTCCTTCTCCCATCATAGTTTGGACTTCCAGAAATCAGAGAAGGGTTTGATATAAACAGAACTTTCCCTTGAGTCAAGAGATCACTCTACTTTCTTCACCAAGTCAAGCCATATAAGCCTTACAAGTGGGCAAGATTTCATCTAAAATTTTTGATGACTTGCTAAAGGCCAAGTGTGGGCAAGTGTAAGAGTATAGAACCCCTGGGAGATTTAGACATGAGGAGAGTGTGTAACACACAGGCTATTTTCCATGGACATCACTAGGAACTTATGAGAAACGCAGGAAACAAGGTAGTACAGAAAGGCATAAAGCTCCACACAGATCCTCCTCTGCTATGGAGCAAAAGACTTAAACTGTTGGGGAAGGGGCAACAAGAACCATTAAACCCAGAACACAGGTAAAGACCCACTGTAGCTAGGGAAAGGAAAAGGGAAAAACCCACTACTGTCAGGAAAATGGCAGGAAAGCAAACATCTCCTTTTGTGGGAGTATCAAGATCACTGAGTGAGGCTCCAGCACTGAGACCCAAGAATATAGTAGAAGCCTAAGACTGAGGTTTAAGAAGGAAAACCAAAGAGAAACTCTCCAGTCCCCCCCAACCAGGTAGTGAGTATCAGTTACCAAAAAATATCTGTCTACTGCATAAAGAGGAGCAAAAGTGTGCAGAAAGACTATCCCTGAAGTTCCAGTTCACAGGGAAAGTCTATGACTGAAGTGAAACAAAAACTTTGAGAAAAATCCTCTGGCAACCTGCCTGCACCCTAAACACAAGGTAAAACTGGAAGAATTCAAAGGTGATGGCTAACAGAAAGTGACTATAGCAACAACAAAATGCATACCTTGCTCACTTACTAACTAAATTGACTCAAAATTTCTTACAAAAGTATGCTGGAAGAAGTGTGCCTATTTCCAGACATAAATATGATTTTACTTAGTTTCTACTGTCCTTCACATGGTGGCCAATTTTCTACCAAAAAAAGTGTGAAACACACAAAATAGGAAGACTTTCAAAAAAAAAAAAAAACCTGTAAAAAAACAAATTAATCAAAAGAACTATACTCAGAGATGACTCTGTTGTCCAAACAATCAGATAGGGAATTAATAATAATAATTTAAATATATATATATATATATGTGTGTGTATGTGTGTATATGATTAACTTATTAAAATCTATAGTAGAAAAGGTGGAAAATACACAGGAACATATGAGTAATTTCATCAGAGAAAAGAGAACCATAAGAAAGAGTCAAATGCCTATGCCATGGGAGAAAAATAAGTGATAAAGAGTCTTTGATGAGCTCATCAGAGGATTCAACACAGCTGAGGAACCAGTTAGTAAAAATGAAAATAAATTACCCAAACTGAAACAAAAGTTGAGGGAAAAAAAAGTAAAATTAAAATAATGTGAATGGAGCATCAAATTGCTGTGGGACAATATGAAATAGTTTAACATGCCTGGAATAAGAATCCCAGGAGAACAGAGATAGTACAGGGGTGAAAAATCCAGTAATAATTCCCTTAGTCCCCTTTCTTCATGCCTTTTGACTTCATTGTGTTTCTTTTTTCTTTTTTTTTTTACTTTATAACCCTTTATTTTTTGTTCTACCTTTCATTAAATTTTGTAGTTATCCTCAGAAATTACAAAACAGACAACGTATTACAGTACACCTTAATTTATTTCTGAATTATGCTTGAAGCCAACGAAAGTTTAATTCCATTTCCCCTTGTGGCTTTTTGTTGTTATCGTTATTTTCATTATAAATTTGACTTCTGCATTTGTTGTAAATCTCAGTGTTTTCTATTTACTTGTTTTAGGGTTACTTATTCCTCTTGAATGCCTCTGTTACCATCTGGGGTTATTTTCCTTTAGCTTGAGGAACTCCCTTTAGTATTTCTTATATAGCAGGCAGATCTCCTGGTAATAGATTCTCATTTTCTATAGGTGAAAATGTCTTTATTTGATCTTTATTTTTGAAGATTATTCTTCTGAAACAGCATTCTAAGTTTGTAGGATTCCCCCCCCCCTTTGGCATTTTAAATATTCCATTCAATTTCTTATTGTTTTCATGCTTTTAAAAGTGTTAGCCATCATTTTTATTCTTTTTGCCTCAAGAGGAATGTTTCTTTATTTTTTGGAGTAAGTTTTCCTCTTTATTGTTGGAGTTCAGCAGTTTGAGTAAGAATATGATGTACCTGAGTGTGGTGTTCTTTGTAGTTATTTGGCATGGTATTTACTGAGGTTCTTAATCTATGTCTGGCATCAGATTTAGAAAATTCTTGGCTTTTATTTCTTCAAATATCATTTCTGTGCATCTTTTTCTGATTTCCTAATTACATATACATTAGACTCATTGACAATGTCCCACATTTCCTTTCTGCTCATTTTTGTTCTTATTTTGTTTGTTTGCTTGTTTGTTTTGCCTGCCATGCTTCATCTACATTCATCTTTGCTTTGAACATTCCTCAGGTTTACTAATCCTGTCTTCTGTTATATCCATTCTGTAATTAAACCCACTCAATGAAATTTTTATTTCAAATACTGTATTTTGTTATTTCTAGAACATTTCCTTGATTCTTTTTCTAGGTCACAGTTATCCATTGAAATATTTTATTTTAATTTACTTTTGTCTTTGTTTCTCTTGTATTTCATATATTATCCAGTTTTCTGAAGCTCTTGCCTGCCAACTCTGGATCATCTCTAGGTCTGTTTCTATTGGTTATTTTATCTATTGGACACTTTTTCTTGCTTGTCATGTATATTAACTTTTTTATTGTTTGCTGGACATTTTAAATGAGACTCTATATTATATTATCTTCCTGTAAAGAGTGTTGACTTTAGTCCTGGTGGCAGTTAACATACCAACAGATCATTTTGTTCTTAGTGAGGCCCACTTTTAGATTATGTCAGGTTGGATCTTTTTTAGTTTTGACCTAACACATATGGCTTTACCCATATTGCATTGACTTTATGGGGTCTAAACTGAACTAAATGGCAGTTCATGTATTTTTTTAAAGTAGTAATCTTTCTTTTATAATATTCTTTCTTCATTTCTAGTTTCTACAAACAATTAAGTTTGCTGCTCTTTATTAAAGTCAATATAAAGCATAAATGATTGGTGGTGGAAGAACAACGTAATTTAACTTGACCACTGCTAGGTTACACCAGTTATGCTTTCTCCATAGTTCTGTGCAGAACAATACCCAAATCTGCATTTTCTTTTCCAACCATACAGCCAGCTATCTGGGTGTCATAAAAAAGGAAAATATGTTCTTAGAAAACCTCAGGATTAAAGAGAAATAAAAGTTTATTATAAACAAGTACAAACACTCGCCTGTCCTAGTAATTACCCATTCCACATTCTGTCTGCATTTACAATGAGATGAACTAAGTTGAGTGTTAACAGGGATGAGTATCAAGTTCTGGAACTGAATTAAAAACAACTTCCCCGGAATAAAATAACATTTGAATTTAATGAACATCTCATATGAGACTAAATCATAAGCAGAGTTCTAAAGTTAAAGCTTTAAAATTAAAACTAAACATATATTGGTTAGAAGGCTTTAGGTGCCTGAAGATACAGGGGTCTGAAGATGCTCTAAGGCATCCATGATGAAAAACGTGTCACTGAGCTACCCTACAGAATAAGTGCTGGAGTTTCCCCATTATTTCCCCCAATGAAAGAACATGAGAACACAAAGCCGGGCCAGTAGCAGGGTGGCAATATGTAAATGCAAGGAGTAGTCAATAGCAAACATGCAACCTACAGCTTCAGGTTTCCCAGAAACAAATACCTCAACTCCCTTCTTCCTGCTTTATTTTGCTATCAATTTTATTTCCCTGAGGAATCAAAAATAGTAGTATAGGCTATGAAAGGGCTGCTCAAGTAGGCACAATAAATGGTTACTCTCTCTTTTCTGTCTTTTGTACAACTCCTGGAATCCAACATGCAGAACATGCCACATGGAGAAGTTGTGGAAATGTAAGAGCCTGCCACAGCAAATAGTCATAGACAATTGGCCTTAGAAAAGCTATTTTGTAAAATGTAGCTTTAAGATAAACATTAGCCATAATGAAGTCTTTGTGTAACCTTTGCTCACAGCATAGCTCGTGAGAAAACATTGTGGGACTTGGTGGTCAGGAGGGACAAGATAATAATGGCTAATCAGGAACTTGGTGAACTAACCATTGTTCCTTTGGAGTCAGAGCTCCTTGTGAACAAGACAATACCTAGTTTGTGGGAGCTGGATAACACCCACATTCCAAGAATGAATGAAAGAATTACAGAACCAAATGAAAGAGTTACAGTAGCAGCCCTGAGATAAAGAAAGCCCAGACCCTGCAAAATTTCACATAGCAGCTCACTGATGGTACTAACCTCCCCATTTTGTTTCCCACCCTCTTCTCTTTAAAAACTCTTGCTGAGGCTCTTGAGCCTCTGAGACAGTTTATAGCTGAACTGTCTCCCAGGCTGAGCTTCCTGATAATAAAGCTTCCAACCTTGCATCAACATTGGACTCCCAAATCCTTTATTCCAGCTGAAGGAGCAGCCATTCTTGGTTACTGGTTTCAGAGGCAGAAAAGAAGGCTCATTGAAGAAACCTGGAGGGAGATGGAGAGAAAACTAAAATCATCCAGGGTGTCTGTGCAAAAGGCGTTGATGCAGAAAGTGGGCATCTTAAGAAGTTACTATAAGGCTGTATAAAAGAAAGTTATTGATCTAAAATTATAGGTAGGAAATCCAATACTTAAGAGGGATGCACGGTTACTTAAAATCCATGGCTGCATACAGGTGGCCCACATCCCAAATCTGGCCCAAGCCATGCTTCCTTTGTCTTAAAAATAATGGACTGTAATGCCTGAGGTAGTGTCTGCAGTCTTCAGAGTACCCATTATTCCCTATTCACACCTTATTCTGACTCCCTCTCCCCCTAACCACCCATAGACTCACAGCAATGAACACTGGCATGGAGCCCTAAACCCTCATTTCCAGAAGGAACAAAAACTAGACTGGCGTGAAATAATTTTTTCTAGGCTTGTTGGTGGATTTCTTTGGGCTTATTTTGTTTTTAGCAACTCCTTTCAACTTGTCTTATAATTATGCAACTACAGTACCTGCTAGAATCAATTGGCCTTCCAGACCCAAACACGTTCATCTTTATCCAAATGTAATTTATCTGAAATGCCATGTTGTTGTGAGCATTATGCATTACTGCATAGGCTTCTATTTTCTTCTTAAATAATAAAACACCCTAATGGAAAAATATTCCCTCTAAATAAATTTTAATGAGCACTTATTTGTCCAAATTGTCCTTTCTCTGAATGACAGAAATTTAATATGAACTCAAAATTACCAAGAGCATTTTGTTATAATGGGCTTTGGGAATAAATCATGTAGAGATGAATTATTTCCGTATATCTTCCTAAGCTGCAAGTGCTGCAGTAAGAACTTCCTCCTAAATGCTAAGTGAGTGTCAGCGTCTTATCTTGCATCTACACAGGAAAATGTCCCATCAGAAATCATGTCAAGGTGTAAGATATCACTAGAGCTTGAAGTGAACAAGTAAGAAGCCTAATTGCTCTAGAAGGGCATATATCCCAGACTTTGCTACTACAAATGACAATGCATGTGTCTACTTCATTTTTTAATTCCATGCATTGAATCATTTTTCTGAGGGAAAAAAATCGAATGAGAAATATTACCCCACATCCTAGGCAGTCTAGAGAACTTGGGTCTCATTTGTGCTCACCAAAAATTAAAGCAGAACACATGGAGAACTTGAATCAGTGCCTTCTAGAGGAGAGTTCCAGCCCTAGCAAGAATTATGAGTCGATGGAGTCGGAAGCCAGATTTGAGGGTGCCTCTTAGACTCCTGAATGTACATTAATTGCTCCTATAGACTTTCTCTCCATCTGAAATACTGCCAAAGGGAGCCATTGCCATTTCTGAGTGTTTTCTTATAATAAAAATGGCACTGAGAGGGGCTATTGAGTTTGGTTCAAGAAATATGTATTGCATACCTAGTAAAAACTTCAGAGTATTAAAAAACAACATGAAAAGAGAGCACTTCCATTTTCAAGGCTCTTCTCTGGAATGAGGAGCTCACCATGAAGTCAAAAACTCCAGTGAGTATCAGACAATCAGGTGTCTCTTTTTAAATCAGAAAAGTATCAGCTCAACGAGCATCTCCAGGCGGTAAAAGGGCACCAAAGTCCCACTCTTCGTGTTCACAGGAGGCTTCTGGGCATGGCAAGAGAGTAGGGGCTCCAGATGCTGCTGGCTGCCCCACTCACTAGCAGGGTAGCCCTGACAAAGACAATGAATACCCTAAAAACTCTGCCTTGTAAGCAGCAAAATGGGCAAGAATTCCCATCTTGAGAGGAAGCTTTGAGATGCACACAGGAAGCACTCAAGGAATATTCTCTTGACCTTCTCTCACCAGAGCAATCTCAAGTTGCCTCTGCCCCCACCTGTCCCCACTCCGCTGCCAGTGTTGTACAGGACCAGCTCTGTCCACAGAAATGACCAAAGGATTCGAACATGGGATCTCAAAGAAAATATGGGGAGTGGAATTATTTAGTCCGTGTAGAGAGAAGGTGGCAATAGCAAGTAATATTAAATGTGACAAATTATAATCAATAATGATAATATGCCCTTCTTAATTTAGGTATACTAATAATCATTCCAGCTTTAAAGACATAGAAATCATGTTCATAAAGCAATTAAAAGTTACAAAGTACTTTCATATTTATTTTATTATTTATATAATCCTCAGAACAATCTGGTATTATCAACAGAGCAAGAAATTTTGCTACCAATTTTAAGGATAAGAAAACAAGCACTGAGGATTTATGTGGCTTGACCTGGTCACATGAACAGTCAGTGGAAAAACAAGGCTTGGGTAAATTTTTGGTTCCAAACCATATTCTCCTCACAGCATGTCATACTGCCTGAATCTCAAAAAGAGATTCAACCTGGACTTTTGTTCTGTATCAATATGTCTACTCAGTAGCTCGACTGAAATGGCATAAAGGTAACTCAAGCTGGGTCCAAAACTTTATTCATGAACTCTGTCTCACACATCCACCACTCTTGAAAGCTTCCTCTCTTAGTGCAGGTACCACCAGTCATCCTGGTGTTGCCACCAGTAGCCTTGGGTCACCCCTGACACCTCACCTTCCCCCACTCAATGGTGTCTATTGCCCATCTTAGTGGACTTCACCTCTTAAATATCTTCTGGATATGACCCCAGCATCCTAGACCAGCCACTGCCATCTCCTCCTTACTACAGTGGCCTCCCAGAATCCATTCTCGCCATCTCTAATCTAATCCCCTAGAGAAGCGTCAGTCACCTTTGCAAAGCACAGATGTAGATCCATCACTTCCCTGCTTAAATCCTTTATCCTCAGTCCTCTCCAAACACAGATCTCTCATAAATTGGCCACTCTCAGGTGCTTTGGTCTCCCTCTTCCCTACAACACCTTCCCGGGGCCCTTCCATTTCCAGCCTCTGGACCTTTCTAAAAGACACTGTCTCTGGGTGGTGTGTCCTCGCGGCCCACTACACCTGCTTACCTCCTACTCTCCTTCACATCTTCTGAATGTTATCTCTTCCTAATGCCTTTTTCTCAACTCCTCCATGAGGTAGGGAGAACAGTGGCCTCCCCGAAGATGTCTACATCCTAATCCCTGAAACCTGTGGATGGCAGAAGAGACGTAGCAGAGGTAATTAAGGATCTTGAGAGGGGAGGATTATCCTGGATTGTCCATGTTGGCCCAATGTAATCACAAGGGTCCTTATCAAGGAAGGCAGAAGGCGAGAAAGTCAGAGGAGTCATGACCATGGAAGCAGAGGTTGGAAAGATGTGCTTGCTGGCTGGGAGCCATCTGCCAACGGATGCAGGCAGCCTCTAGAAGCTGAACAATATAAGGAAATGGGTTTTCCCTTAAAGCATCCAGGAGGAACATAGCCCTGCCAACACCTAGATTTTAGCCCCTTGAAACCCATTTCAGACTTCTGACCCCCAGAACTGTAAGATGATAAATTTGTTTTTGTCTTAAGCCACCAAGTGTATTGTAATTGGTTACGGCAGCAATAGGAAATTAACACATCCCTCAACTCTTATACCCCAGGCCCTTTTAGGTCTCCTTATCTTGTGCTTGTATAGCATCCTGTGCTTCTCTCAACTGCACATAAAAATCTTGCAGTTATTTATTTGAACTATTTCTTAATGTTCATTCTCCTGGTCAGAGAGTGTTGCACTCCTCACATATCCTGTTTGTGCCACCCTGAATCCCCAGCTTCTAGCATAGGACCTGGTCCAAGGGGGGATTCGCGAATTAGAAGAGAAAGTTCACAAAGCATTGTTGTGGCAGGGGAAGCCACCATATATTAGTAAAATAATCAAAATAAGTGGGCAAAGACTTCAGAGAAAGGGACAACTTCTGAGCAGTGTGTGTTCATAATGTAGAGAAGGACTATTTCCCAGGGCTAGCTCACCATCCTTCTAAGCTGACACAGGGACAGTGGCTGCTTGCAGGGGGTGGCGTAACCTGTGCAGTGGGTTTCTGAGTTTGTATAGCAAGGGCAGTTGTCTCTGAAGGATGGAGTATGCCCAGGAACCTGAACTTTTAAGTCCCTCTCCTCTGAAAGGGAGTCCTCCACCAGGCAGAAGGAAATGTGGGGCAGAGCTTGGCTTCTATCTGCTCTGGAGTGCAGCGATAGGGGAAACAGACAGTATCTCCTATGGGGAAAAGGGGAGTATTTCTGAGAACCTAGTATGTACACATATTTTACTGCCAGCTGGTAAAACACACATGTGTGAACACACCCACCCAAACCAGCTTGTTTGAAACGTATCAGCTCACTCCCTATGAGGAGGAACTCTAGCGCAGTGCTTGAATTAATCCATTAAAAAGTTAGGCACATTTGGCTTCAAATTCTGGCTCTGCCAGTTATAGTAAAGAGACCAGAGCCAAATCCTTAAATCTCTCATTTTTTCCATCGGCAAAATGAATTTGTAATGCCCACCTCATAAGATGTTTTGAGGATATAAGAACCTACAGGTTAGAAGCCTGGCACACACCTCATTTGCAACAAATGGAATTATTATTCTGTTCTGAGGGAGAGAAGGAAAATAACACTTACTGAGGGGGTTTACAAGCCACGCACTTGCTCAGGAGCATTCACAATCAAACCTCACTGTATTCGCACCACAATCCAGTGAGGTGGACATCATCATTCCCATCTTGTTGGTGAAGATTCTGGCTCATGAAGAAGTGTGACCTGCCCAGAGCCACCCACTGTGTCGATGGCAGAGTGTCTGATCATCCCAGAGCCAGAGTGGCTTCATGATAGTGGACTTGGTTGTTCTTTCGCTGTGGGTAGGAGTCATCAGCACATCCACAGAAACACTGTTGAGAGAATCCTAACATGAGCACAAAATTTCTAAAAAAAGAAACTGGCAAACCTTACTGTCAACAATCAGAATGTGATCAACAGGAAAAAAGTATTATGAGAAGGCACTTTTTAAAAAATCTTTGAAACAGAGCTGATTTCCCTAGGCAAATGGAGAGCTGAGTTATAATTACCTATGCATACACTCCTGTCATCTTCTATATTTGTGGAAAGTACATTTTATTTTTTAAGCAAAGAAAAAAACAGAGATGTCATTATTCGTATCTTAGCAAGCAGAAAAATCTCTCCCCCTCACATCTCTATTGCAGTCATCAGCACATGCTACAATGAATTTTAGGAGTAGGTCAACAAGCGTATCTATAAAAAACAAGTGAGAGAAATGTATACTGCTTCTTGTTAGTGTCAAAATATAATAAATTGCTTCCTGATTCTTGGGAGAAGGGAATCAAGGGTCTCTCCCTCAGTGGAAAATGAACTCTTTGCTTCAGCCAAATGTGTCTGGTGAGTAGGAACATTAACTCAGGGGGACAGAACCCATCAATATCACTGCCTATGGTCTCCGCACGTTCCACCTGGACAACCAGCTCCTCTTCCCAAGGCCCATCTGGGCTCTGTATCCTCAAAGATGGGAAAGCAAAGCCTGGCTGGCTGTTTGCTGAAACTTGCTTGGGACTGTTGAGGTTAGTGTGTGCTGTGGGGTGGAGAGACCAGGTGTATGCTGGCTCAGCGGCAGGGTCCTAGATTTTATGTAACCGTGTCTGCCCATTGCAAATTGGGCTGAGAACACACATTCATTCACATGCACTGAATTCTGTGCTTTCTTCCAGAACACCCTCTTGAGTCCCAGAGTGGTAAATACTCTTCTTCCAAACCCACAGAAGCCTCTAAACATGCTTCCAGCTATATTCAGAACTTCCCATCAGGCCAAAATAAAGCAGGTATTTCTGCATTCTAAAAAATTAATTCTTTAGAAAACTCATTCTTGGGACTCTTCAGAGAAGCCAGTGGGAGGCAGAGCGGCTGTTGGTCAATTCTGTGGTCCCCCAACTTCCTCCTTTGCCAGGCCTATCCCACAGCCATGGTAAGGACAGAAGCCATGAGCACTGGTCTACACCTTCCCTCCAGAGAGACCCAGGACACCAAACCCAGCCTCAGCTGGTTCATAGGGCCAGTGGGAAAGGACTTCTGTGAATCAACTCGTGACCCAGGAGAATGACTAGACACCAAAAGCCACTCAGAAAAAGCTATGAAGCCAGGGGTCAAAATAAGTAGGTTAGAAATTTGAGCAGTGTAATCCCATTGTTGTTAAAACAGTAAAATGTATATATGTTCATATATTTTGAAACAATGCTAGAAGAAAATATATCCAAATTCAAACAGTTTTTTTCTTTTTCTCCCCTGACTGCTAGGAATATGGATGATTTTTATTGATTTATTTATGATTTTGATACAGACCTATTTTTTCCCCTTAATTTTCTACATTAACTATATTCTACTGTCATAGTGAAAATAAAAGCTACTGTTAAAAAAAATTTACAAATTATCCACACTGGCCTAGGAGTTGAAAGGGAGCTCATAGGCCAAGTGCAGCCAAGTAAGTATAGAAAGAACAGAGTCATTCTCTAAGCTGTCTCTGTGCCCCACAGATGGCTTCCCTTTAACCAAGAGACTGAAGCTTTAAAATGTGCATATCATCAAACATTTAGTCATTAGACACAGAATTTGTGATTGAGGATGAACAACTGCCTTTGCACAGATTAGACTAAGGCTGCTTCGTATGTTGAAGAGGCGGAGGCAGCTGCCTTCATCCCTGGTCTAGTTCTTCACCATCACAGAGCAGGGCGGCTATGCTTTGGACCGTTTCCATCCCTACCTGGAGGCTCAAGGGGCAGCAAGTTACACATCAAGGTTGGTAGTAAAGGAATGGGGACTTGGAGAAAATGACTTGATTAAACTCCAGTGAATCAGATGCAGGGCAAAGCTCAGGACCCCACTGTGGACAAAGAAATAAAGTTCCAATCCCAGCTCTGCAAGCATCCAGCCTGCAATCTTAGAGCAACTTATTTTTTCTCAGCTGGTCTCATGTTAGTCATCTGTATAGGTGTCCTCTCTTTTGTTTCCAAGCAACCATTGTTGAAATTTCACAAAACATTGACTGCTCAGAAAAGGAACCGAAAAAAATTACAACTGTAAATCAGAAACACAAAAGGCGTATTAGCTGGGTAAACATGGAATAGAAATAAAATGTTTGCCTTTACTTTTGCCTAAAAATGAAAGAGAACCAATACATCCCACCCTCACACACACTCCAGATAAACTACCACTGAATAATAAGAAAAATTCAGTGTTTTCAAAGTAAAGCCAGGATGTTGCAGAATCTTCTAAGCCAGTGTTGTGCAATATGGTAGCCACCAGCCACGTGGGGCTATTGAGATGTCACTGGTCTGAACTGAGATGTGCAATGTGTAAGTTTGCTAGTGTGTCTCAACAAAATATCGCAACCTGAGAGGCATAAACAACAGAAATTCATTGTTTCAGAGTTTTGGAGGCTGGAAGTCTGAGATCAGTGTGTCTGCAGGGCCATGCTCCTTTTAAAGGTGCTAAGGAAAGATGTGTTCCAGGACATTCTCCTAGATTCTGGTAGTTTTTCACTTGATTATACATTGAACTGATAATATTTTGGATATATGGAATTAAATAAAATATATATTAAACATATATATTAAATAAAATATAAGGGCTGGCCCGTGGCTCACTTGGGAGGGTGTGGTGCTGGTAACACCAAGGCCCCGGGTTTGGACCCCTATATAGGGATGGCCAGTTGGCTCACTTGGGAGAGCGTGGTGCTGACAACACCAAGTCAAGGATTAAAATCCCCTTACAGGGATTTTTATCTTTAAAAAAAATAATAAAAATAAATAAATTAATTAATTAATTAAATAAAATATATTATTAAAATTAATTTTACCTGTTACTTTTACTTTTAGTGCACCTTTCTAGAAAATGTAAAATTACTTATGTGCCTATTCTATAGTACTGAACTAGAAGAAAAATTTTCTTTCTGATCTACAAGGTTTTTCTTTCTGGGGATAGACACTATCTACATGCTTTCCTGGTGCCACATGGCATAATGAGAACACTATGTGAAGTGCCTTTCACAGAGGGCAGGTGGAAGGACTAATGGTATTCCAACCACCCTAGTACTCATCAGGTGTGACCTGGTCCACTTTTTCCCCTTTCTTTTTCCTCTTGTCATTCCCTTCCTTCTTCCTCTTTTTTCTTATTCTTTCCTTTAAAAAAAAATAAGATTAGCTATGCAATATGCAAAATGGATTTCCATTGTGAGCTTAAGCAGCAGTTAAGTGTCAGTGGGATCATTAGCTGCTATTATACTTTACTCATCATTAGCAACTGATTTACTGGGAAAGCTTTACTTCAGATAAAATCATTACCTGCCAGTGTGATGTGACTTGTAGAGACAGGTTTTGCCAGCCTGGAATACTTCCAATCTTCTTTAAGTAACAGTGCTCCGAGTTTGTATTTTCTTTTTTGCAAAATTGATCAGTCACTTTGGTTGTGTCAACCACAGAGTCCCGCACCTCTCCCTTCCCCACCGGATTTTCAGGACAATCCAATTCCCTTCCCCAGAACTTGAGTCTCAAGAGTAATAACACACCCTGGGCATGGAGGTGGAGCTAAGCCATTTATATATCAGTGTCCAAAGGAAACTGACCAACTGCTCCTGATACTGGATTCTTGGAGCTGCTCTTGAAACTGTCCCTGACTGATACTCAGTTCTTCCTTTTATGTTACCCAGTAGTCTTGAAATAACTTCCACATACACTTAAGCTACCCAGAGTCATTTTTCTGTTCTTTGTACCCATAGCTGTCTATGTTATTATTCTGATTTTTCAAAACAGGGAAATGATATAAAAAGTATTTAAGGACTTTTACCCCTAGCTTCAAGTATTAGTACCAACGGGAAACAATAGAATAAAGAGATAAATTGGTTGCAATATAGCCGTCAGCTTTGTCTTTGTAAAATCTGCTATCACCCTGGTCCTGACCTAGCTCAACTGAGCATGAAGCTGAGTTTCACAGGGCCTTGCAGACCTCACCTCCACGCTAGCGGACTGAGCTCTGAGAAACGGGAGTTAAGTGGAATGGGATGGCCTGGATTTCCCCAGACATTCACTTTTGAAACACTACTCCAGTGAGCTTTTCACACTTAGGCTGTCCCTTACAGAATTGAGTTTTGATGTTGTGCCTGAAGCTACACATTTGAATTATCTTTCAAGTACTCCTTAAATTTCATCCCCAAAGATCCATCTATTTTCTTGTGACATGTAGATGCACCTTCAATTACCTTTGTCATTCAGGCAGAATACTGGTGGTTTTGCCTGAATTTCCTGGTTAATTGAAGTAAAGAAGGGCTTTCTTTCCTCCCAAAGGCTGCCCAACTCTCCTTTTATTTGGGAAGTTTTAAAGGTTTGGCCACAGTCTCTCATTAATTCTAATTGTTACCCAATACAGCCTGTCTAATATTTTACAGTGGGATGAGGAGAAGGGGATACATAAGACATACCGGAAGTTTTGTAACAGTGAGTAGCGGATTTGGTATTACTAAAATACATTGCATTTGCAAAATAAATTATCAAGAAATTGTAAGACTGGCCCCAAAGTGCGAATCTTACTTGTTGTGAAGGCTCATCTCGCAAAGACCAGGAGACAGAGATCGCTGCAATCAAGCAAGAGGTTTTTTATTTCCAGCATGCTGGGGTCGCTCTGTCTTCAGGACAGAAATGGCCCCGAGCTCTTAACTCAAGCATCTTTTATACAGTTTGGTAGGAAGACTTTGGTAACAGGATGGGTTGCACACCATTTATTGGCCACTTTAAGCAATTTTTAAAACCACTGGGCTTTTAGCTTTTGGCAGGCAAAGGAAGGACTGAGGTATTGACTAATGGTCTACTCCTCCTTTCCCCCCTCTTTCCTCCCTTGGTGTCCAAAGATAAGGAACTGGTCATGCTGTTCCTGGAATCGGGTGAGCATACTCCCTTCCTGGAACTGGGTGTACTTTGGGCGGTTTGGGAAGTCCCACACAGGGGCTTGTAAAACCTTGCTCAAGCTAATTACAGAAGCAGAAAAGCTAGTCAGTTAATATTCAAGGGTGGGGGAAGGGGTTCAGATCCACAAAATTTGTTGTTGCTTCCTGAACTCTATAACTGTAGGTCCTATATTTGCTATAAAAGTAGGATCCAGTCAGGATAAAAGGACTCAGGGAAAAACCTAACTCCTTTGATCTGTGTAACCAAGAGACCAAAGTAATATTCGTCTGTATAAAAAATGTTTATTAGTTGCATACCAAGTTTCAAGCACTGAACTAGGATTTTTTACTTATTTTTCATTTGTTTTAGACAAAGCCCTAAAAGTTAGATATTGTTATTCCAATTTTATAAATGAAGAGGCAGAAAACCAAAATAATGTCACCCAGCTAAGAAGTGGCAAATCAAGATTTCAAACTCCAACAATATTTCATTTTAAACCCTAGTTAATTCCATCAGATCTGTTGCATTGCTGCTGTTGTTGCTGTTTAATAAAATTAATTTTAGTAAAAAAATTAAACTCAACTTTCACCAACATATCCTCTTTCTTATGTGTTAATCTGAAATAAAACATGAAAAAAGAATGGAAGAAACAGACCTCTCATCCAAGACAGGTTCACTAAACCAACATCGTATGTCTGGTTCCACTTTTTAAAACTTAACTCCAGTTGCCAACTCTCTGACTGAAGCTGTGTGATGTTAGAAGCCATTGTCCTCTACCTGAACAGACATGATCGAATTAGCATATTCTCCCAGGTCCTGCTGTCTGAAGTTTCTGGATCCAGGGACACTATCCCCCCCAGGCATTCTGTGACGTGTTGGCTGTCCTTCTGTACAGGTTACATCTGAACATCCTTTGCCTCTAGGCTTATCCTGCCAGATTTTTCCCTGAGGCTTAAACTAAGCTAAAGTTGAAAGAACCTCACTGATTCTACAGGTTACCACCAGCCACCAACCCTGCAGTCCTAAGTTTCTAAACTTCTCAATGCCCCTCCTTTTAATTAAATATTTGAGCAACTACACAACTTTCTTAGTTATTCTCTGCTTCTCCATCCAGGATAAACCACTTCTCAAAGGAGCTGCACTTACTCCTGACTTTCAGCCAAACACCTAAAACAATTTAAAATATAAGATACTTAGTTATATGGTTATAGGACACCAGTCATATTGGACTGGGGGTCCACCCCACTCCAGTATAGCCTCATCTTATCTAATTACATCTTCTGTGTCCCTATCTCCAAATAAGGTCACATTCTGAGGTACTGGGGGTTCAGACATCAACATATGAATTTTAGGGGGACACAATTCAACTCATACCATGCTGTAAGTGTAAGTGTAAAACAAAAATTATCAGAGGCCACTGTTTTGGATGAAGTTCCCCTCACTAGGCCCCAACAGACCAGACTAAAAATCAAAATGGAGTCACCCCTGCTAAGTTCCACATCACTTAGGTTGTGGTCTGACCTTCTAAGAAGTCAAGAGAAAGAGATAACAGCCAATTTCCCAAACAGGCCAATTTCAATCTTCAATAGGTATGATAATGAAGTACCCTCTGCTTTCATTCTTACACAAAAGAGATAGCCTGAGTAGCCTCGATGTTAACTAGTCAGTTATTTTTCTATTGTTCTGTCTTCCTGTCCCTACCTTACAAAAAAAGTAACTTGAAAGGACCAGTCTGCTTTTTGTTCTTTGTTTCTGCTTTCTTCAGCCTTTTTCTGTCTATACTATCAACCTCCTCTGCTAGACCCATTGGAACACTTATTCTATTTAATGTTGCTCAATTCTAGAATTACAACAAAACCAAATGAGGTCTTTAATGAAATTTGTTGTAACTTTGTTCTTTGACAATGGTTATTTCCTAATAATGTCACGGATAGGCTTATCCTATTATAATATGTGGTTATTTCCCAATAAAGTCATAGAGGCATTTATCATTTCCAAAGCCAGGCATTCCTGGTTCCACGTGCTGTTTCAGCATCCCTCTCTGAAGTTAATTTGTGATATTGTGGGTGAGATGGCAACCAGGCTCACCAAGTTCACTCACTCCCACTTCTGAAGGAAGACCCTTTCTACAATTCTTGATTAAAGAGGGAAGGGGGTAGGTTAGGATGTTTTCATAGTAAAGGCTGACATTTTTTCGCACTCTTCCTATGTACCAGGCACAGAGTTAAGCCTCTCATATGAAATGTCTCATTTCATGTTACAATGACCCTATGAAGTAGATACTATTATCATCCACATTATATAGATGAAGAATCTGAGGCTTAATAAATTTAGAAAACAACTTACCAAGAGGAATTTGGACCCATGCATCCTGGCTGTAGACAGTATCCTCTACCCCACCACGGTATTATTCTCGATTTACCATGATTCATACTATCTTGATGCCTTCTGACCCCTGACTGGCCCAGGGAGTAAGCACCCCTTGTAAAGGTGGGCCAGCTCCCCACAGGCTGCAAAACCTGTCTGGAAAAGGTGAGCTGGAGCAGTCTTCTTTCCATTCTTAGAAATGTGAATGAAGATACAAAGAATTTTTCAGGTAGCAGTGAAACCTAGGGTTTAATGTTTAAATTATAGATAAGATCTATGTCAATTGGCTATGTAATGTGCAAATAAAGGTGGGCAGCAGAAATCTGAGCAGGTAGTGGGGGGTAGCTGACAGACAGGGGAGAAGCAGATGTGGAGGGGCAATTGTGGAGGGTAACTGAGTCAGTCTGACAGCACAGCCCTGAGAGCAAAGATCCTGTAGCCGAGGGGCTCTGCCTACCAGTGCAGTCTCGGCAAGGTCAGTCTCTGGAATTCCCATTCTTGGATGATTCCATGTCTGTGGTAAGCAGAATTTCTTTTTTCCTTGCTCCTTTTTTAAAATTTAACTTAAATATATTTTATTTTTAGCTTTGGCCACAGAAAGAATCTTAATACATTTTAAAAGACTAAGATCATAGAAAATAATAGAAAATATGTTACCTGACCACAACAACAGAAGGAAATTTAGAAAATTCACAAATGTGTGGAATTTAAGCAACACTCTCTTAAATAAACAATGAATAAAAAGAAAAATCACAGTGAAATTAGAGTACTTTGAGATAAAGATCAAAGTGCAACACACCAAAATTTATAGGATGCAGGGCTCATGCAGTGCTTAGAGGAAAATTTATACTTGTAAGCACCTATATTAGAAATAAGAAAAATCTCTAATCAGTAATGTAAACTTCTACCTTAAGAAAGTAGAAAAAAAAAAAGAGCAAACTAGACCAAAAGCAAATATAAGTAGGAAATAAACAAGATTACAATGGAAATATATGAAGTAGAGAATTTAAAAACAATACAGAAAAACAACAAAACCAAGAGTTGATTCTTTGAAAAGATCAAAACAAAAAAATTGCTAACCTTTATCCATACTGACAAAGAAAAAAAGAGAGAAGACCAAAGTTACTAAAATCAGAAATAAAGCAGGGGCATTATTACATTGTCTTTATCGGTTTTTGTAGTGGTAATATTTAGTTTCTTTGTCTCGCTCATTTGTATTTTTGTTCTACCAGTGGGTTTTATTCTTTCTTGTTTATTCATGGTAGTGATTATCATTTTCAGATTCCAGATGTAGGACTCCCTTGAGAATTTCTTGTAGGGCTGGCCCTGTGGTGGTGATTTCCTGCAGTTTTTGTTTGTCTGGAAAATACACTATTTCCCCCTCATTTGTGAAGGATAGCCTTGCTGGATATAGTGTTCTTGGCTGACAGTTTTTTTCTTTTAGTATTTTGAATATATCATCCCTCTTTCTTCTGGCCTGTAGAGTTTCTGTTGTGAAGTCTGCTGTTAGTCTGATAGGAGCTCCCTTATAGGTGACTTAATGCTTTTCTCCGGCTTCTTTTAAGATTCTCTCTGTCTTTGAGCTTTGCCAAAGATACATTTGACTATAATGTATCTTGGAGAGGATCTTTTTGGGTTGAATTTGTTTGGAGATCTTTGAGGCTCCTGGATCTGAAGGTCCATGTCTCTCCCTATACCTGGGAATTTTTCCATTATTATTTCATTGAATAGATTTTCTGTGCCTTTTCCTTTCTCCATCACTTCTGGAACACCTATGATTTATACGTTTGTGTGCTTAAGGTTGTCTGCTAGTGCTCTTAGACTTTCTTCATTTTTAAATTCCTTTTTCCTTTTTTTTTTTTTTCTGTCCACCTGGGTTCTTTTGAAAAGACTTTTCAAGATCAGAAATTCTTTCTTCTGCTTATTCTAGCCTGATGCTTAAGCTATAAGCCATGTTTTTTTATTTTGCTGAGTGAATCTTTCAGTTCCATGAGTTCTGCTACATTCTTTTTTAAGGTATTAATCTCTTTGTAAATTTCCTCAGTGAGTTCCCCTAAGATTGTTGCTTAGAATTCCTTTTCAGTCATTCCAAGGGTTTCTTGCTCTATAGGGTCTGGTATTTGAGAATTACTGTATTCTTTTGGTGGTGTCATATTTTCTTGGGTTTTCATATTTCTAGTATCTCTACATTTACATCTGGTTATCTGGTTCAGCAGTTGCTTGTCTATTACTTTGGAGTGGGCTTTGAGGGAAGAGACATCCTCTTCCTTTTCCAGTCTCTGCAGGTGACCCTCCTTGTGTCAATGCGGTCAAGTGTCTGGCAGGCCACCTGCACAATGGCTGTTGCTACTGCTGTGCTGTTGAGATGTTTTTGTGGCAGCTCTGTCTGTGGCTGTGGTGGGCACCCATGTGAAAGTGATGTTTTTGGCATGCCCTGTATGCTGCTTCTGAGTGTAGGGTGCTGCTGCCCTCAGGTCCTGCCTAGGACCCCAGGTGTTGCTGTCTTGCCTAATTCAGGGCAAAAGGACCAGAATTTCTTAAATGGCCTCCTGAAGATGTCCTTTTCTAATCCTCAAAAACTGTTAGTATGATGAGAGTATGTTATTCTGAATGGCAAAAGGGACTTTGCAGATGTAATTATGTTACTAATCAGTCAACCTTAAAATAGGGAGATTATTCTGGACTATACAGGTAAGTCCAGTGTAATCTCATGCACCCTTAAAATCAGAGAGGTACAGAAGAGGTGCAGAGAGGTGCAGAAGAAGTCAGAGAGATTCAAAGTATGAAAAGATGTACTATTGCTGGCTTGAAGATGGAGGGGGCCAGGTAGAAAACTCAGAAGAAAATGTATTCTGCCAATAACCACTAAGCTGTAAGAGGACCATGAACTGCAGATGAGAACCCAGCTGACCAACTCACTCTCACTGAGTATGAGGCCCAGAGCTGGGATATCAGCTGAGCTTATCAGACTTATAAGTATTTTGCTTTGTTTCATTCTGTTAGCTGCTGGATTATGGTCATTTGTAATTAAGCAATAGAAAACTAATACAATATTCCATTGTCCCTATTTCCTTATTTGTAATTGAGTAAAGTGTTTCATCTACCCCCCAACAAATGTGGATGAAGAAACAAAATAATTTAATGAAGACCTTACTAGAATGACCAATCAGAGCCCTATTTTGGGTGAGGACAAAAGTAGACATTTTATATATATATATATAATATTGCATATATATAAAATAAAAAGTTTATATATAATATATATTATTATGTATAAGCTTTATATATTATATATAATATATATAAAGTTATATATAAAAATTATATATATAATATATATTATATATAATAAATATATAAAATAAAAAGCTTATATATTATTTCAGCAGACCTAAAATAGAACATAAAAAAGTCTAATGCTACTTTGCTCATTGATACAAATATTATCTTGGAATACAATGTTCCCTGAAGAATTCTTATCTGCCCTTGATAGATGTGCATATACTCACTGAAGCAGGCGTGTCTGAGGCTTCCGGTGGTGAGAGTGTTAATAGTATTTCTAGCCCTACGAATTCCCACCAGTGCAGGTGACCTAGTGTGCTGCAGCTGCTCCTGCTCTGTCTGACCCATCCGTGGGACTTTGCATCCGTAGGCTATAGCAGCCTTCAGCTGAAGCTCCATGTGCTCTTCCAATCTTGATGATTCTGACTCGGTGGAGGACGTTAAAGAACAAAACTGCAACATGTTGAGTTTCAAAGATCTATATGGCTTTTATTATTGATTCATGAATCAGGCAGCCTCCCATCTACAAAACAGAAAGGCACTCCAATGAGCTGAGCAGAGTGGGTGGACTGTGTAGGCAAAAAAGGCTAAAGAAAACAGAAACAAGGAACAAGAAGTGGATAGGTCTTTTCAAAGTTACATTCCTTGTAGGGTTAAAGCAGAGAAGACTTTCTTATCATGCCAGCTCAATTTGACTGGGCCCTTTTGGACTGATTGCTATGACTCTCCTGATTTTTGGAGAACTGGCCCATTTCTAAGCTCAGTTTGATGATGTGGCTCCTAGAACGACTGACTCCATTCCCATTCAGTTTAACCTGTTGGAGCCCAGTGCAGGAGTTCAGGCCAAAACAATGGCCTCCCATATACTTTATTTAACATGGTGAAGGGTTCAGGACTTGGGACCCCTCTTTGAAAAAGATGTACAGTAAATTGCAGGAAAAAACTTGAAGATGAAAGAAAGAGGCTCTGTGGTTAAGAGGAAATATGGAAAGAGTGAACTCCTTTTTTTTTTTTTTAAGCCAGCTTTATTCCAAGGGATCTAAACAGCACAGAAACAATGAACATGAGTTTTAGATGACCCATCGGACTACTTAGACTTCCCCTCTCAGTGGCTATATGACGTTACAAAAGTTACTTAACACCACTGACCCCCACCTCCTGTCTTTCCAGTTCCAGCTCTCGGGTACCCACACTCCAAAATTTCTTCAACCTCATTGGAACCTCTCAGGCTCTGATGCCTACTGCTTTTCTACTGTCTATCCCTTCCCTCCTATCTCCACTTTCCACCTTTCCCCAGATAGATTCCATGGTTCGTTGTTATAGGTCTTTGCAAAGAGTTTCAACCCTCTCCCTTCATCATCATCATACTAACCTAGAAGACCTCCAACTCTTGATAAACTCGACTCAGACCTTTCTGGACCTGTGCTCAAGCAGTTGATTGTTGCTGGAGAAAGACCACACAACATGGGCTGGCTTCACTTTACCTCCCTGACTATATATGGGTATATTGACACTCATGACATAAACGTAATTAAGAGTGAACTCCTGAAAGGATGTGCAGCTCAAGTGGAGTCAATAAAGCCAAACCTCCCATTGCCATATATTAATGGATGCTTCCCTCTAGGAATTGTAAAAGGCCCAATACATGGGCTACACTACAATTATCATTCCTTTCCCCATATTCACTTCACTATTCAATTATGTCTGTTATGTTATTCAGCCATCTATGGCGGACTTTAAGTCAATTGTGGTGGAAATATAGGAAAAAAATAAAAACACTTAAAACTGTATCCAACCAAGCTTAAACAAAACATTTGAAAAATATTATTACTCCTTTACATACAAATTTTACAATCGAGAGAGAGAGAGTGAGAGAGAATCACTACATTCCTCTGGAATTTACCAAAATCTGTTAACATCGCACAAAGTATTTTTCATGTTTTGTTAAAAGACTGAGTTAGCAAGCCACAAAACTCCCAGAATAATCAGTCAATCAGATAGGGGCCTGTGTCTTCTTTAACAGTGATATAAGATAGTCAATAATGACAATGACACAGGACAGGGATGCACAGCACAGCTCCTGTGAATCATGTGGTAAGTCCAGACATTCTGTAAACCTCCAGTGGAAAATAAAAAACCCTATATTATCTGCATGAGAATTGGGTTTCCTTGGAACCCTTCAAAGCCTTCTTCATATTGTTTACAAAAGGAAGGTCTCCTGCAATGTTAAGATAGCAAACCTTTTCCTTTCCAAGGGCTATTTTGTACCACAATGCCATAATTTGCTGGCTCTTTCACTGAGTCTTTTTCAGAACTACTTGCTCTTGTTTCACATCCTCTTTTCATGTTTTATCAGCGATATTCTCCCTTGTTCCTCGAAGTATATTAATTATACTAAAAGTCCTATGTTAACTGTTATACCAACATTTGCCTTATGATAAATTCTTCTCTATTCAGCTTGTGGATTCTCTTTTTTGAATTAATACTAAAGTCAGTTTTTGGTGAATCTTGATGATAAGCTCATCTTTCAAGTATAGTCCCTCCTCCTTTCCGCTGCCCCTGCTTCTGTAGCAGCCTGAAGGGAGCAGATGTGGGCTCTGCACTGTTTCAATGACAACAGAGCAAGCTGTTAGGTAAAGTTCTGTGGGGGGCTGTTCTTCTCAGCTTGGCTATTTCTGATTTTCCAAAATATCACTGGCCACCAGGGCCATTGAATTCTCCCTCTCTACCTTCAGTATTGTTCCTATTTAAAGACAGACACATGGTGGGGAAGGATGAAGAAGGGCCCACTGCCCTGGTTGCTCCTAGGTAACATCAGAGGGTTCCAGCTTCCATAATCTCCAGGGATGGAGTACAGCTGGTACCATCTTTCGTGATTGGGCTCTTCTCAATATTCCTGAATGCATTTTGTTTTGCTATCATCACTTCAATATGATCCTTTCTGATTTCAGACTTTCAGGCATTGCATGCAATTTTAGAGAGAGAGAGAAAATGAAGAACAAACTTTAGAGTAAAGTATGTGTTGTATAATCTTGGAGAGGAATAAGGAAAGGCAAAAATATAAAAGCTTGAATCAAAGAGTAGGGTAAATGACTTTCATTGTGCCATTCTCTCTGCCTATGAATCTTATTTGGGGGAGGGGAAGAGATAAAGAAAAATATTTCCTGAAACAGCAAAATATAAATTATACTTATGCCCTATGGTAGTATTTCCCATTTGTTCCAATCCTATGAATCTGACAAAATTGAAAATGCAAATGTTTTTAAAAGAAGCATTGATCACTACTCTGAAATATCAAGCACAGAACATTCATAGTCCTGTAGCTAGACATGCCATTTAAAATCATTCAGCAAAAATTCCAAAAGCCAGATGAATCCAGCTCCAGTCCTGTCTCAGTATAACTGGAAAACAACCCCTTGAATGCCTGTTGAAAAGGAGGAACATGGGGTCTCTGCAGTTCTATGGAGGCATATGCTCTGAAAAATTTCTAAGGCAAATGACTTCTACTCCTAGTTTCATGGAAAGTAAATGAAGATGACTATCTGTATCTCAATCCTGGCTCCCCCAGCTTCTAGCTTTGTGAACTTGGGTAAGATGTCTAACCTCTCTATCAGGTTCATCAATTATAAAAATGGGCATAATTATATTTGCCTCATAGGACTTGTAAAAATTGAACAAGATAATGTGTGTAAATGAGCTAGCTCAGTCTCTGGCATGATAGGTGCTTAATGAATATTAGATTTTTTCCCCTTAACTCTTAATTTGAGTATATCTAACTGTTCTGTTTGAAAAGAACCTTTATTTTAACTACAAATATTGTTGCAGCCAACTTTGTGGACTCTCAGATGAGACTTCCAATCAGCCTTCTCAATTTCCCTAAAAATGAACAACCTTCATCACATACCCATAGGGTTTGTAAAACCCGCAGCTAGTCAGATGTGGAATTGTAATTTTCTGAGACTCAGAAGTAGGGAGTTGTTTTTACCAAACAGGATTGTATGAGTAGAAAATTGAACTACATAAAGCACCTGGCATTGTATGGTGCTGGCATATACTGCATGTGAGTGTGTGGGTGTGTTCCGTTGAAGAGATTATTGCCAGCCACAAAAATCATGAAGTTATCCTCCTAATTTATATTCTAGAATCATTATTGTTTTATCTCTCGTATTTATATTTACAAGCCACATGGAATTGTTTTTTGCTTATGCTATGAGAAAGGGAATTTATAATAACTATTGATATTTATAAGATAAAACTGTCAAGCCACCTCATTCTTCACCAGACTCTTCTTGATCCATGGGACACTCTCATGGCCTGGCCCCTCCAAAATTACCAGGTTGCCACTACACTCTGTCTTCCTTCCTGCCCTGCTGCTTGTGTCAAATCCTCTTTCCCACTCTTCAAGCCATTTTCCTTTATAAGCCAACACATCCAAGTAGAGAAAGAAATTGCCTATCTGTCCTTCTGAAGCACCCATTCTTTATAAAAAATGGTCTTTGAGGATTTTTAAAAGGTTGGGCCATAGGCTCTTCACAATGGGAAGAGTCACAGCCTACCCAGATCCCTCTTTGTAATCTTCTGTTCATATAAGCTTGACAGGGAATGAGAATGGGATAGTGACTGAGAAACAACTTGGAGACTTCTCTGGGGTCTGACTTTAGTTGTTTAGTCTATAATGCCTTTTCTTCCCCCAGCTTTAGTTTCCTTTTGTCAATTCCCAGGCACTTGGACAAGTGCCACAGATTTACTCCCATTACACCAGGGTGGACATACAGAGAAGAGACAATAATAAAAAAAGGGAACTGCTGTCCAAACATAGATGGCGCCCACTCGTCCATTTTACTGGAGGCTTTACCTGTTTACGTGCTTAGAAAAATGAGGGGTGCAAGTGCCCCCTGCAGTACAGAGTCCCTGGTACTCTGGAGGGCATCAGTAATTCAGACTGACATTCCGGTGCATATCTGACAAGGGGCTCTAATATCACTCCTAAAAATAATAAATTTTTAGCAGAGCAGCCAGAGATAATGTTTATTAAAAACAACTAAAGCAGTCTGTGTTGTCAAAGAGCTCCATGACACCTGGAAAAATAGCATTTTAATATATTAGGGGGAAAAATCAAGCAAAACAGAAGTTAAAAGGAAAAATTTTTTCTATCTCAAAAGACACAGATTTTTCCAATTCTGAGTATGCGAATTACAGCCAACATAAAACGTCCCTTGAAATTAGCAGGTTATATTAGAAGAGCTGATACAGCCTTATCTAAAAGTCAGCAAGAACAGCCCCATTATGAAGGAAAGCAAAACAAAAAGACTTCTAAAGAATACTTATGACCTGAGTCAAAGAAAAATCAAGGTCTTTGCATAACATTGCCCTAGAAATGAGCCCATTTACATTTTCCTGAGGAACTTGGAATTGGGACCAAGTCAGATTTTCTGGTGTGTCAGAACTCATAACAAGGGAAATTTTAGAGCTGTGGGTTGCCAAGATTTTCACTAAGAAGCATGAAAAATTCAGGACTAAGAAACAAGAATAATGATGATGTTTGGAGAGAAGTATTAGGCAGGGGTGACGGAGAACAGAGAGAGAATTCTTAGGAGCTTTCCAGTTCTTAATTCCAGCCCTCCTGAAGTCTGGCTGCTTTGCAACCTACCTGCCATGAGGTACATGTTAAGTGATTTCAAAGACACCTTTTTGATGCGCTGGCTGAAGTTGGTTTATCCTACTTTCAACCAAGAGTTCTAACCACCATAGCAAGTTTTAGGAAGTGGGTCAGGGAGTGGGAGGTTGTTTTCTAGGTACAGGCCTCTGACACAGCACACCACATCACTGACACAGCTCACTCTGTCTCAAAGATACTGAGCTATTACATGAAGCTCTTGACCATGAAGTTATACCACCAGAGAAACACATCACATCGAAAGAACTTCAGCGATGTATTTCCTGCAGAGGAGTACAGTGTGGGATAGACTTGAGTTAGTCCCTCGAAGCATCTGAGATGTGTGACTTAGCTACTCCATCTCACCGAAGAGGGTCATTGTTGTGGTTGGAATGTCCCCCCCAAATTCATGTTGGAAACTTGATCCCTACTGTAACAGAGAGTGGGAAATCCCACTCTCTCTATTTAAAAGGTATGGCTTTTGAGAGGTGATTGGATCATGAGAACTGTATCCTCGTGAATGGATCGATCCATTCTTGAAGTAATGGGTTGATGGTTTAAAGGTCTGTCATGGGCGTGGTTCTGATGGCTTTATAAGAGGAGGGGATAAGAAGGTTAGCTCTCTTGCTCATGCCACTCTTGCCATGTGATACTCCGTGTTGCTGTAGAGGGCCACCATCAAGAAGGCCCTCACCAGATGTTGTGTGGACTTCCCAGTCCCTGAAACTGTAAGAAATAAATTCTATTTCTTTATATATTACCCAGTTTCAGGTATTCTGTTATAAGCAACAGAAAACAGACTAATACAGAAAATTGGTACCAAGAAGTGGGGTGTTGCTTATAATAAATACCTGAAACAGTTAATGGGCAGAGAGGCTAGAAGAGTTTGGAGGAGCAGGCTAGAAACAAAACCTAGATTCTGGTGAGGGCATAGAAGACAAGAAGACCAGGGAAAGTTTGGAAAGTCTTACTCCCCAGTCTCTGAAACTGTAAGACTGGGTAAGTGGTGGTGACCACTAGTGCTGATAGAAATATGGACAGTAAAGGCCATTCTGAGAAGCTCTTAGATGTAAATGGGGAGAGCTTATTGGAAACTGGGGGAAAGATTACCCTTTTTATGAACCAGCAAAGAACTTGGCTAAATTGTGTCCATGCTGGAGGGCTTTATAGAATGTGGAACTTGAAAATGATGAAACAGGGTATTTGGGGAAAGAAATTTCACAGCAGTACAGCATTCAGGCAGCTGTGTGGCTACTTGTAATAGCCTATGCTGAGTTATGGCAGCAAAGGCATGATGTAAAGCCAGAATTTATAAATAAAAGAGAAGCAGAGGGTAAAAAATTGGAAAACTCTCAGCCTGGCCACGTCAAGAGTGAAAAGGTGCCTTTGTGAGCGGAAACCAGGGGTGTAGCCCAGTGACCATCTGCTAAGGACATCAATACAGAAAAAAGGGATCATCAAGAGAGTGGAAGAAAGACCTTGAAGGATTTCAGAAACCTCCAAGGCTGCCTTCTCATCATAGGCCCAGAGGCCTAGGGAGAAAGAATAGTTTCAGAGAACAGGCCCAGGGCACTCTCCACAGGCTCACTGCCCAGGGTGGCCTCAGGATACTGCTTCCCACACTCCAGCTGCTCCTGCCATGGCTAAATTGGTCCTAGGTTCTGCTGGACCTGCAGCTTAAGGAGAAACAATCTGGAAGCCTTCATGGCATCCACATGGTGGTAAATCTGTAGGCTCACAGAATGCAGGTGGAGGGATGGCAGCCTCCACCCAGATTTCAAAGGATGAGCAAAGAAGCCTGGGGCCCAGAAGGGATTTGTCACAAGGGTGCAGTCATCACAGAGAGCCTTCACGAGAGCAAAGCCAAGCAGAGTGCGGGGTCAAAGTTGCAGCAGAGAAACCTCAACCAGGGCTATGCCTAGTGGAGCCATTGGAGCAGGACTGCCATGGAGACCTTGATATTATAAAGCTACCAGCATGCAATACCAGCCTGGGAAAGCTGAAGCATGGGCTAACCCCAGGAAAGCCATAGGAGTGGGGCTGCCCAAGGACTTGGGGACCGAACCTCCACACTAATGTGCAGAGGATACAGGACACGGAGTCAAGGGAGATTATTCTCCAGCTTTAAGATGCCTTATTCTATTATAAGCAACAGAAAACAGACTCATACAGTCACGTAATCTGGAGACTGCAGGACATGCCTGGATGAAATATTCTACTCAACATCACTGAGTATCAGGGAAATGCAAATCAAAACCACACTGAGATATCATCTCATGCAAGTTAGGGTGGCTATCATCAAAAAGACAGAGGATATCAAATGCTGGCGAGGATGCCAAGAAAGGGGAACCATCTCACACTGTTGGTGGGATTGTAAATTAGTACAGCCTTTATGAGAAACAGTATGGAGGTTCCTAAACAACTACCAATAGAACAGCCTTATTATCCAGCAATCCCACTGTTGAGTATATACCCAAAGGAATGGAAATCATCATGTGGAAGGGACACCTGCACTCCCATGTTTATTACAGCTCTATTTACAATAGCCAAGATATGGAACCAACTAAATGTCCATCCATAGATGACTGGATAAGGAAAATGTGGTGTATAGACACAATGGAATACTACTCTGCCATAAAAAAGGATGGAATACTGCCATTTGCAGCAACATGGACGAACTTGGGGAAAATCATATTAAGTGAAATAAGCCAGGCACAGAAAGAGAAATACCCCATGTCCTCACTCATCAGTGAGAGCTAAAAAAATAAACAAATATAAAAAGAAAGAAAGATATAGCAATCACAATAATTTTTTGAACTTTCAATAGGACAGAACAGAACTGAGGCCACCAGAGATAGGAAAGGGAGGGGGAGGGAGGGGTTAGTGAGAAATTGGTAAAGGCCCACAAAAATGATTACATTATGTAGTGTTGAATATACTAATTATCCTGATTTGAGCAACACATATTGCACACAGGTATTGATATCCAATGCTGTACTCCACAGATATGTACAATCTATTTGTTTCATTTGGAAAAAAAAAAAGAAAAAGTCACTCTTAATAACCAGAAAAAAAAAAAAAATCCCCCTAACATTATTCTGGGTATTGTCACAGTATTCCCTTAATCATTAACTTATGGTCACAGTTACTCAGGATAACACATCTAAAACTGTTGCCCATATCCACTATTTCCAGTGGTCTAGTAATGAGAAGATTTTAACACACGTGTCACAGGGTCAGGAGAATGTGTTATCTGAATTCATAAAATTCTGACAATGCTAACATCAAGCACTGCAATGTTAATTCCGTATAGTATAAATAAATAAATAAACAATACTCATGTACATTTTTCTAAGTGTATGACCTTGGGCGAATTACTCGAGTTCTCTGGGCCCTTATATACTTTTCTATAAAACAGATTTATCATATATTATGTCATATGATTATTGTGATGATTAAATTAATTTATATGAAGTTCTTAGCACTGTGTCTGGTACATGGTAAAGTGTTGAACAAATAACAGCTCTTGTTATGATTAGAAGTGCCTGGCTGTTCCCACTGACTTGATTTCAGAGGCAGATGAACTCTCCCTTGTCCAAAAATATTTCACACACTACTCTGGCCATTAGAGATTTATCACTTTGGGCTTTCAAATAATCTCTACTGCAATGCAGAAAATTCTGGTAGAAAACATGAAATACTACCTAGTAGTTATTCAATCCTTTTATAAAATAGTTTTCACAGTAGATCATTTCCTCCTAATGGGTTTTAATGAAAAGGATGAGATCACCCATAGGACTCTTGAGAGAGGTATCTATTTGGAGGATTTACATCAGGGTGGGCTGATATCACAATGATCCCTAATTCTCTGTATTCACCAGGTGGTCTCCTCAGAGATACTCGAAGCTCCAGATCTTTGAAGCTGGTGCAACTGCATCAGACATATGGATTTTTACTGCCATCTAGTGGCCTTGTTTCAGGACACCTTCTTCATGTGAGCAAAGAAGGTGTTACCCACCTGAGCCCTGCACAGGAAACTCACTGGCTCCCAGGCATGTTCTTCAGTTTACACGTTCCAGGGAACACTCCTAAAATCTCCTCTGAGGTGGGAATTAAAACAAAGGCCTTGGTTTTCAGGGAGGCACAAGCCTAGGACAAGCTTTTAGAATACCAGTAGCTTAGCCACTGATTCTATGAGTAGCCTCAGGCCAAGTCCCTTCTGTCTCCCAACCTGTTTCCTCATCTGTAAGATGAGTCACACTGGCTGTTCCCTGCTAGCTCTAATATTCTGGAGTCCCTCTGATTTCAAATCTTTGTTTGAAAAAGCATATCTCTACTTCTTTTATTAATAAAACTAAGTTGAGGGGAAATTATAAGATCTAGACAACTAGCTTACTATTTCCTAGGATAATTCAGTGATAAAGTGGTTGAGTATAATGTTTCTGACATCAGCTTCCTCTTGAAGAAGCTCTTCCTTTTCAATTTCCTTATAGAGACTATACCAACCATTGATTCATTTATTCTGAAGTCCATAAGTAAAATGCAAAATAGCAATGAGCAAGTTGCTTTTTTCTGATATTCAGATATTTCTTGATGAATGCTATAAAGATTTTAATCACAATAACAAAACACAGTAATTTATTCATTTTTTGAAACTCATTTAAACTATAATTTTCCGTTTTCCATGCCATGGTACTGGCTTAAGCCCTGCCTAAGTCTTAGCTGAAGGACTGCCGTATACTGTTTTGCATTCTACCTGCTTCTAAAATCTCTCCTTTTCCCTCATCATTATTACATCCAATAATCAAGAGAAATTGTTTATTTTTTAATTAGCAAATAAAAGTTGTATATATTTATGATGTACAACTTGGTGTTTTGATCTATGTGTACATTGTGGAGTGGCTAAATGAAGTGCAGTTGGCCCTTGGTATCTACGGTTCTGCATCTGCAACTGTGAGTTGGGTTGAATCGGCAGGTGTGCAGCCCCCAGGTGTGCAGCCCACAGATACACAGGCTAGACTGCAGGACTTGAGCATCCATGGGTTTTGCTATCCTCTTGGGTCCTAGAATCAATCTCCTGCCGATACCGAGGGACCACTGTAATGAACGTACACGTCACCTAACACACTTACCATTTCATAGTGGTGAGAACACTTAAAATTTACAGTCTTAGCAGTTTTCAAGTATATGATACATTGTACTGAAAAAAGGTACAGCCCACTATGGCTGGAGTTACTTCCAAGTAGCCTCACTTCCAAGGCCAGGGTGAAACTTTATTACCTTAGGCCACCTGAAATGTCCATTGCCATAGCCATAGTGATTGTTTCAGGGGTGGACACATTATCCAACATGAGTCAAGGATATTTCCACCCAGATTTCTGAGAAACGGTTTCTTTCCAATCCCTTCTGGACTTAATCAGGTCATAATAGACAGAGACTGCTGGAGCTAACTTGGAATTAGAGGGGAGAAACTGCTAGAAAATGGAATAAACAAAGGAAGAAGAGCAAGGAATGAAGAAAGAAACAGAATCTTGGTCACTTCACTGGAGCCCTGAACCAACTCTTGCTTGAAACTTGTCCTCTCTCCTCTCTTCTGTTGGCCAAAAAAGTTCCTTTATCATTTAAAGCAGACTGAGTTTAGTTTTCTGCCTTTTGAAATAATAATAATAAAACTCATAGCTCATATATGCCCCCAAAATACTTTCCATGTATTTCCCATTAGTCCCCATAGCCTCTTTTCTTCCAATTTCACCAGACTACAGGAAAACACCTGGGCAGAAAAGACAGTGTGGGTGAAGGCCCAGAAGTGCTCATCCAGAGTCCTGACTTCACCATTAATAATTGGACCTGAGTGTTGGGGAGAAGGTAAGGGTGACCCCAAGGTGATGGACTTGAGTTCCCGTCTGAAACTGCTGGTGATATTAACTAAGAGAATAAACAAGTTTGGGGGAAGGAGACAAGGTTCAGTTTGGAACAATTTGAATTTGAGGAGCATTTGTCATACTGAGCTGCAAAAATTGTGGACTGGTCTGCAGCAGCACCCGAGGGCCTAAACTGAGGGTCCTTAATCTTCAACCTCTCTCCCAGAAGACCCTAAGGAATATGTGTTCAATGAATGAAGAAATAAAATAAATGAAAGCTAAGCTATCTAAAAACAACTAGCAAACAACTAAGTACTCCTTTGCAGGGCCTGATGATTAAGTATATAGAAAGTTCAGAAAAGCTCTGAGATGCTTGCTGGTGGGAATGAGTGTGCGGTCTGTAGAAGAGGCAGCACTGAAGTTGTGCTTTGAATATTTAGGAGGAAGACTATTTAGAAGAAAGAAGTAGGACAATCAAAGCTGGGAGAAGGGTTTGAGCAAAGATGCTCCTGTCTGATGGGAGGAGTACCACTGTACAGTGCAGGATTATAGCATTGTTTCAGATAACTGGGGAGAGGGCCAGTGCGATGCTACCAGTAAGAGATCTTACTGCATCTGACAACAACGACCCATCACAGTGGCCAGAGAATTGGGTGCCAGAAAGAGACTGTACTTGGAGGTCACAGACAATTAAACAAAACAGTACTCTTAACTGCAACTTTCTACCTCCTTTGGCTGAGCTGGGAAACTATTAAGTGTGTCTATTGAAATCCAAGGCACAGGAAACGAGGCAGCTGGTGCTGGTGTTTTGTGCTTCTTTTTTCTGATTGCACACAAAATGGAGTGAAGGAAGAGGTGACTTTGAACCATGCTGATAGATAAATCTAGAAGTTTATTGCATTGTTTTGTGGTCTTTACCGCTAGAAGAATTTTCCAGGGGAAGAGTTATAGGGAAAATATCTATTTAAAGAAGAAAAGTGTGACACCCACAATTTTTTCAAATTTAAGAAAAAGCATCTTCAAAAGGAAAGCATTACTTCTAAGCTAGTTCTATATGCATTTTAAAAAGAAAATATGGAACAACCTAAAGCAGCTTTCTGTCAGCTACTGGGGATTTGCATGAGAAAGATCAAAAGGCCCTCTTTGCTCTCTGAGAGATACGTAAACTCTTATCAGTCTCTTCTTAAAAGGCTGTCTGAGTAGGCAGCGAGGCCTCTATCATAACTGTTTACACTTCCAGGCAATATAACGTTTATGGCTGGTTTTATGAATTTCCTGGCCATCTGAAAGGAAGTACTATGAAACATTAGAAAACCCATTCAAATCTTATTTAACTGGCAGCAAGTGACTTGGAAATGATTTTGTGCTCCTTCTTTTCTAATTCCTTGGAGAATAATGATGCTGACTGACTTTATTACTCTGCAGGGAAACAGATTTAGAATCTAGAGACCTGTGATGACAGAGGCACTCACCCATCATCACTATGCAATTTATACTTTCTGAGTTTTTGGTGACCACATTAGATTTAGTCCAAAGAACAACGGGATGACGGTAGCCTTGCGTTCTGGAAAATTGCTCATGTTAATACAAACTCTATAAGGGAAAGCAGATGTAGCGTGGGGTAGTGGATGAGGCATGGAATTGGGTATTATGAAATCTGCGATATGAATTCGAGTTTGACTTGATTAAATAATTTAACATTTCTAATCTACGTACTTTAAAATAGGGGTGTTCTGGGAATTAAATAATATACATCACACTTCCCCTGTACATGGTATTGGTTCAACAAATTGTTTTGGTGGTGGTACTGGTATGATTATTATTGAACTTTAAATATTTACCCATTTAAATGGGATAGTCAATTCCAAAGTATCCATGATTATGGCAAAGGGTTAAAGTAGGAATTAACATTATAAATAAGTAATGTGAAACTAACATTCAATGTGGAATAAATATTTTTATTGTTTTATGAGCTAATATATGCCAATTTTCAGATATTTATTTTTTTACATATAAAAAGATATACATATTTACTGTATCAACTTGAGTTTGGGGATAAGTATACACCCATGAAACCATCATCACTATCAATGCTGTAAGCTTATCCATCTCCTCCCAAAGTTTCCTCCTGCCCCTTTATTATTATTTTATTTTTGTGGTAAGAACACAAGATCTATTCTTTTAGCGCATTTTAAGTGTGCAATACAGAATTGTTAGCTATAGGCATTACGCTGTCTAGTCGACCACCAGAACTTATCTTGCACAACTGAAATTTTGTACCCTTTAATCATCTCTTTATTTTCCCTCCCCTCGATTCTTAGCAACCACCACTCTATTCCCTACTTTGATGAGTCTGACATTTTAGATGACACATATATGTGAGATCATACAGTATTTGACTTTCTGTGTCTGGCTTATTTCTTTTAGTATAATGCCCTCCCAGTCCATTCTTAGCAACCACCACTCTATTCCCTACTTTGATGAGTCTGACATTTTAGATGACACATATATGTGAGATCATACAGTATTTGACTTTCTGTGTCTGGCTTATTTCTTTTAGTATAATGCCCTCCCAGTCCATTCTTAGCAACCACCACTCTATTCCCTACTTTGATGAGTCTGACATTTTAGATGACACATATATGTGAGATCATACAGTATTTGACTTTCTGTGTCTGGCTTATTTCTTTTAGCATAATGCCCTCCCAGTCCATGTATGTTTTCACAAATAACAGAATTTTCATCTGTATATACCACATTTTCATAATCCATGTATCTGTCCATGGATATGTCGATTGTTTCCGCATGTTGGCTATTGTGAATAATGTTGTAATAAACATGAAAGTACACATATCTCTTTGAGATCCTGGCTGCAATTCCTTAAATATATACCCAGAGATGGATTTGCTGGATCATACTGCAGTTCTATTTTTAAGTGTTTGTGGCACCTCCATATTGTTTTTCGTAACGGCTGTACCAATTCACATTCCCACCAAGAACATACAAGGGTTTCCTTCTCCACATCCTTACCAACATTGTTATATTTTATTATTTTAATAATAGCCATTCTAACAGGTGTAAGGTGATCTCTCATTGTGGTTTTGATTTGCATTCTCCTGGTGATTAGTGATTTGAGCACTTTTTTATATACCCGTTGGCCATTTGTATGTTTTCTTTGAGGAAATGTTTGTTCAGTTTCTCTAGGCATTTTTCAATTGGATTATTTGTTTTTGTGCTATTGAGTTGTATGTGTTCCTTATATATTTTGGATATTAACCCCTCTCATTTTCAAATACTTAAATAATAAAATTATATAAAGTGGGAAGGGAAAGTCCCTTATAATTTTATAACTTCTTGCTTAGAGATACGGTGGTTTTCCTTTAAATTTATCTTTGTGTGTATATAAAAATAGCTTTAGAACAAAATAACGAATTTTTCATTCAGCAATAAGACTTGATCTTGGTTTGATGGTGAACTAATTTATCTCTGGGGCCTTATCTTTAGGGTGGAGTCCACAGGAACTTTAAATTTTTTGTTCAGTTAGTAAGTCAATGGTAAATTAGACTTTGAGATTGTCCTAACAGAGGGACTGTGAGTTGTCTATTATCAAATAATGTCTAAAAACATTAGTATTTCCTGCTAGACTTTACCAGTGAAATAGTAATTTTTGTCAAAGGATTTCAAGAAGGTAAAAACATGAGTCTTATAAACAAAGAAAAAAGAAATATGAAGATTTCTTTCTACTCTGGTTTAAAGTAGAATTCAAGAAACAGAAATTTAAATAGTCATTAATAGGAACGCAGAAACAAATTTGCTAATAGATACAAAGCTGGTTAATGCTCTACAGGGCCATAAACTGTCACCTTTGAAGTTTATATTTCTTATCAGACAGAAATATAAAATTTAACACAAAATCAAACTATCAAAAAATCAAACACAGATTCATTCTCTTATATAATTAATGTTGGATGAGACCTTTTCACAATGACCTAGTGTGATTTAGAAAGAACATGATGTTATCTTTTACTTTATTTCTAAGTTTTGGATATTAATATTTTTAATACTTATTTAAGCTTATTCTTGCTTATCGTGATCATAGTCCCTATTATCTTTTGACCCACAAAATCTTCTCATGTGTCTTTGATTTTCTTTTCACGTCTTTGATAATAGAAAGAAAAGTTTAATAAAGAAATAAGATCTTAAATTTTGTTTACTTGCTTTTTTTATTTGGTAGATATGTAAAATGGCAAGGAGGACCATTTTATTTCCCACTCTAGAGCTGATTCCACCAAAACATAGTAATTATTAGACTCTTGTTTTATTACTACTATTTTTGCATATTTCTCTAAATTTCAAGCTTAAAACAAATTCTTCTCATGCCCTATCCCACCCCCAAGACCTCTTATGTGTCTCTCTATGTGTCTCCTTGCACATGTCACACTAATGTGACACACTTCCTGGTTACCTATCACCACCCACACACATTCCCATTAACTTGGAATCATTAAATGCAAAGATATGTTTTCTGTTCCTCAGTGCCTGGTTTATATTAGGTACTCAATAACTAACATTTGAATTATCTGATGCTGTATGGACACCTTCTTATGGTCAATGAAGCAAACGTAAAAATAAAAATAAAAAATGTAAAAATAGAAATTAATAATAGATTCAAAACTCCCTTTCTCATCTCCCCCTCATGTCTTTTTGTTTTAGTCATTCTACAAAACTTACTTTATCACTCAATCTAAACATCCTAAAACTCTCCATCTTTTAATGCATTTACTCAATTAATTGCTACTTTTGCCATTACCTAAATTAATTACTCTTCTTTAGTTGAAACAGCAAAAATGTCAAATCTGAGTTTCCCAACTCAAAGTTGAGCTTGGCTGTTCGAAACCAGCTTTAGTGGATGTAAACAGAGTTAACTTTGTTTTCTATTTAATAGCTATAAAAGGGATATTTTTCCCTCTAAGAACTAAACAAAACAAAACAAAACATAAAAGGCACCATTCTAATTTTTAAAGAAAAGACCGAATGGGAAAAAATGTCTTATCACAAAACAATTTCATGGTGAAACTAAGACTAGTTCTTGACACAAAAACTAGTGGCTGAAGCATTAGATGCTGCAGTGACAAGCTGGTGCGTATTGCCCGGCCAATGTGACATAACGTCCCTCTCCGTCTTAGGTCCAAAATACGTGGTAGATGGGGACAAGCAAAAGCAGACCATGGTTGTGTAATACTTGCTGTATAATGCACCCATACAAGGGGATCAAAACCCAAGGATTATTAGGCGATTCAGGAGAATTACTTAAAATAGTAGGTAATCTCACACTACAATAAATCCCCTTTATTCATGGTTTTGCTTTCTACAGTGTCAGTCACCTGTGGTCAACTATGGTCTGAGAATTTTAAATGAAAAATTCTAGAAATAAATAATTCATAAGTTTTAAATTGTGTGCCGTGCTCTGAGTAGTGTGATAAGATCTCTCGCTGTCCCTCTCCGTCCTTTTCTGTCCTGCCCAGGACATGAATCATCCCTTTGTCCAATGTGTGCACACTGCATAAGCTACGCACCCCTTAGTCACTTAGTAGTCACTTTGGTTATGAGATCAACTGTCACGGTATTGCAGTGCTAATGTTTAATAATAGCCCCAAAGCTCAAGACTAGAGATGCTGGCAATCCAGAAATGCCAAAGTGAAGCCATAAAGTGCTTCTTTTAAGTGAAAAGGTGAAAGTATATGAAAAAACATAGTACATGCAGGGTATGGTACTAGTCACAGTTCCAGGCATCTACCGGGGGTCTTAGAACGTATTCCCCATGGAAAAGGAGGGACTCCTGTAGCATGACGAGAACCGATAGATGCTAGAGTGTTGGAAAAGCAGAAAGCCAGCCTTCCCCTATTATTGTTATCAGCACTGAGTGAGCAACGTAGTGCATGCTCAGTGAATAACCATCCACACCACTGCTCTCTCCCCTGCTATCAAAGGTCTGGTCCAACCCCACCTGCCAACCCTTACACACACACACACACACACACACACACACACACACACACACACACACACACACACACACACACACACACACACACACACACACACACACACACACACACACACACACACACACACTGACCAAGTGAGGAGCAGCACTGTTCTCTGGTGTGTTGGAAGATCGGGAGTGGGGGCTCCTCTTTGTTTTCTGCAGGAATTATCCAGTGCCATGGATGATTCCTACAACCAGCGCTTCCAGGAGTGGGAGTGGGAAAACCTGATTTTCAGCATTTGCCAATTTTTATCATCTCGTCACCAATTTCGACCTACTAACATGAGTTTGCTGAATTATATTCTGTTATATGCTCTTATATTACATATATTAGATATTTTGGCTCCTTCCTTTAGTAACATAAATAAACAGAAAATACTGAATATTTAGAAGACATGAACAGCACTATCAACCAACATGACCTACTGGATGATTACGGATCTTTCCACCAAACAATGGCAGAATACTAATTATTTTCAATTGCAAATGGTACATTCTCCAGTACAGATGATACGTTGTGACATAAAATTAATCTCAAATATATAAAAGGATTCAAATAAGACAAACTGTACCTCTGACCACAGAGGATTGAATTTATAAAAAAAAATTATTGGGGAAGTTTCCACGTATTTATAAATTAAACAGCACACTTCCATATAACCCATGGATCAAAGGAGAACTCGCAGAGGGAATTAAGATGTATTTTGAATTAAATAAAAATAAAACAAAACATTTCAAAATATGCAGGATAGGGCTAGAAGAGTGTTTAGTGTATCATTTATAGCTTTAAATCTTTATATTAGAAAAAGTAGAAAGATCTAATATCAACAACCTAAGCTGCCTCCTTCAGATGTTGGGGAAAAAAGAACATGTTATACCAAAACTCAAGAAAGTAAAGGAAATAAATTTTATTGTAAATCAAATAAAAATAGAACAAAGTTGACAATATCCAGTAAACTACAGGTCACTTTTTGGAAAGTCCAATCAAATTGACAACCCACTAGGTACATTAATCAAGGAAGAATTAGAAAAGGTGCAGATTACCATCATCTGGAATGGTAAAAGAACATTACTACAAAAAAAAAAATCACTACAGACTTTACATACATAGAAGTGGAATAAAGGTCTTTATGTTAATTAAGTTGAAGGCTTAGATGAATTGGGCAAATTTACCTTGAAAGATAAAAATTACCAAACTACGATGCTACTGTATTGAATATTTTCAAATGTCTAGAGGGGAGGAATTCAAATGTTCTCATCACAAAAAAATGATGAATATTTGCAGTGATGGATATGCTAATTATCCTGATTTGATCACCACACAGTATACACATATATTGAAATATTACTCTGCACCCTATAAATATGTACAATTATTACATGTCAATTAAAAAATAAAATTTGAAAAAAATGAATAAATAGAAAATTTTGATACCACTGAATCAATTAAAGAAATAGACTTAGTATATTGAATTGTTTTTGCAGTCCAAATAGACTTCAACTGAACTCTAACAAACACTTAAGGAAGAAATAATACACTCACTCTCAAACTCTTTAAGAAAACAGAACAGAGATAAATGTTTTTTTCAAATTATTTTATCAGTGAAGAATTATTCTGATACTAAAATTTTAAAAAAATAAACAAAAATGTCCCCTTACATCAATATCACTTATGAACATACACACAAACCCAATAAGAAAAATTTAGCAAACTAAATCCAGCAGTATGTGACATTGGGTTTCAGGTCCCACAGCAAAGTTGGTTTACTGTTAGGAAAATCAAACAATGAAATTTACTACATTAATGAAATAAAAGCCTATTTAATTATATAAGAAAATGCAGGAAAAAACATCTGACAAAATTTAACAATCATTCTTGATAATATTTCTCAGAAACACGGTGAATTAAAACATTATTAACCTATTAAAAATGTATAATAACACCCTACAAGTAACTTCATACTTAATTGTTAAAGACTGAATGATTTCCCCTTAAGATCAGCAACAAGGTAAAAATTTCTGCTCATATCCCTTCTATTCATCATTGTAATGAAGGTTTTATTCACTACATATGGCAATTCGAAGAAATGAAAGTCAGTGACTGAAAAAGATGAGAAGCTCCTTATTCACAGATGACAGAATCTGGCATGTAAAAATCCTTAAGAAATCTAAGGAAAAGCTACAGTAACAAATAAGTGAATTTAGCTAGGGTGTGGGGACAAGAACAATGACAAAATTCTTGTGTATTTCTACATGACAGAAACAACAATTACAAATTAAAATTAAACATCAATATCTATTACAATAGCATAAAAAATAAGAAATAGAAAATATGTAAGAACGAGTTTAACAACATGTGTGCAAGATTCGTAACACTGTAAATACCAAATATTGCAGAGAGAAATTTTAAATTGTATAATAAATGAAGAGATATAAAACCTTCATGAATTTGACAATTCAATATTGGTGTCATTTTTTCTTAAAATCATCATTAGATTCTAATTCATGCCAATCAAAATCCCAAAAGGCATTTTTGTAGATATTGATGAGCAGTATCTAAAATGTACAGTATTGCAATGGGGTTTACACATAATGGAAATAGCCAAGATAGCTTTGAAAAAGAACAAATTTGAAAGAATTACACAACCCAATTTCAATTATTTTATAAAGTTACCGTACAAAGTATGGTATTAGCCTGAGAAAAAATATATAAAGACAATGGAACAAAATATCCAGAAACAAATCTACACATGTAGGGTCAGTTGATATTCAACAAGGAGGCCAGAGTAATACAATAGAAATATTGGTCTTTTCAAAAAATGATGCCACCACAATTGACATCATCTGAAAAATAATTAACTTTTATTCTGCCCCCAGATCACAAGCAAAACTTAACTTGACATGGATCATAGATCAAGTGTAAAAGCTTAAACTGTACAACTATTAGGAGAGAACAATAGAAAATTTTTGCAAGCTTGGCATAGGCAAAGAATTTCTAAACTGGACAAAAAAGAATAAAGTGTTTTAAAAATAACTTTTATTTAAATATAATTAAAAGAAAAAAGACACTCCTGCTCTCAAAAGACACTGTGAGAAAAAAAAAAAAAAACAGAAAAGTTATTGGATATTTTATGCAATAAAGTTGAAAAATAAAGCAACTGATTATCCCTTTTTGAAATACTCCAACTTAAATGCCTGCCAAAACTTAATCTTTTAACATCCTAAAGGATACTAGTGGTGGTAATATCTGTCATAACAGTAGTGTTAGCTGTAGCAGTAGTACATGAAAATAGAAGAAGCAGTTTATTGTTAATGAAAGTGTCAGAAACACTTGAACTCGTTATTTCTTTCATGTAAATCCCACTATAAAGTACCTGCCAAGAAATGGATTTTATACTGTATGGATGTTATTACTATTGAATTACTAGAGAAAACACAAGGCTTATTTGGTTAAAAAATTTTCCCCTCATATAAAGTATGTTTCCTTTCACTTAAACTTGTCTAACTAAATTGTGCTTAAATACTTCTAATTAAATTGTGTACTGATAATTAAAAAGAAAATTATTTTATTATTGGATTAACTTTATATCATTAAATTAAGTTAATATTAATAAATTCTCCTAATGAAACCCTGGCCATCTTCCTCCCGACTACGTTTCCACAGATACCACCCCCTCCAGTCACCCTGGTTCACAGACCTGACAACTCTCATCCCCTACACATTGGCACACATTGGCCATAGTTAAAAAGGATTGTCTTGCTCTTAATTCCCTGACACCTGTTGCCCATAGTTTCTGACCCTTCAACTCACACCAATTATATGCATTTTTGATTGATCCTGAAATATTGATGAGGCCCATTTCTATAATATCAACACTGAGACAGGTGCAGTTCTCCTGCCCAAGTTGCCAATGTTTTACATGACTTCTTACTTCCCTATCATGCCTGTCATATATGAGCTACATCTGTCCACCTTTCCCATTTCATTGACTGAAATTATGAAACAATATAAAAGTATTCTGTTGGGTACCTCTTGATTATGTTATTAGTGAGCTTGAAATCCCTCAGCAGGCTCTCCATAACCAGATGGCTGCACAGACAATGCAGAGTGGTAAAAGTCAGGAACAACCTAGTCCAATAGGAAATAGACAGCTCACTACTCAGAAGCATGTATCACCAGCATTTTACTAGTCAGGACCTCGCTCAGAGCATTGCATCAGAGATTTGATAAATAGGGCCACAAAAGACAGACAGCAATGACTGCTCACTAGAATGAGCTGTAGACAGAATGGCCAATGTGAATTATGAGTGGCCTATATGAGGCAGAAACCATTCCATAGAGAATATATAAATAGAGATAGCCCATAGTTGAAAAGTGTTTTTTTTTAAGTTTTAATGAGGCATAAATAGAGTGTAAATTTTAGGTTGTGACAAACATATACACCTATGACATATATATCATACAATCAAGACATATCCTTTACCCCAAAAAGTTTCCTCATGCTCTTGCATAATCCCACCCCACTGTCCTACCCTGCGTTCATCTCCCAGAAACCACTGTTCATTACTACTATAGATTAATTTGCATTTCCAAGAATTTTGTATAAATGAAACCATACAGTACTATTTTAAACATCTATATTGAGGTACAGACATTTCCCAGGTACCCCTGACCTCACCCATGAATAGCTTCCCCATCATTATCTGAATACCCAATAAAGTAGTACTTTTTTTTTTTTACAATTTATGAAACTACATGAGTACATCATTATCATTCAAAGTCAGTAGTTTCCACTAGGGTTCTCTGTTAGCGTTGCACATTCTATGGGTTTTGACAAATGTGTAATGTTATATGCATCCACTATTTTAGTATCATACATAATAGTTGTACTACCCCAAAAAGTCCTCTGTGCCTCAACCCATTCATCCTTCCTTCCCCACTAAACCCTGCCAACCACTGATCCTTTTACTGGCTCCTTATTTTTGCCTTTTCCAGAGTGTCACATAGTTCAAATCAGTATGTAGCCTCTTCTGATTAGCTTCTTTCACTTAGTTCTTTCATTTAGGTTTTCTCCATGTATTTTTATGGGTTGACAACATTTAGTCTTCCAATCCAGGAACATAAAATGTCTCTCCATTTAATTAGATAATTTTTAAAACTTTTTTCTTAGCAATGTCTGTAGTTTTCACTATACAAGTCTTTTACTTCTTTTTAAAATGTATTCCTGAGCAATATTTTAATTTTATTGCTATTTTATTTTCAGATTCTTCATTACTACTACATAAAAATGCAATTAATTTTTGTACATTGACCTCATATCCTATAGCCTTGCTAAACTTGTTTTTTATTTCTAGCAGTTTTTGTTGTTGTTGTTGTTTTGGTTGGTTTTTGGTATTTTTGGTTTTGGTTTTTTATATTTTCTACATACAGAATTATGTCATCTGTGAATAGACAGTTTAACATCTTCCTTTCCAAACTGGATACTTTTATTGTATAATGTTGAATAGAAGTGGAGAAACAAATATTCTTGTCATTTTTCCAATTATAGTAGAAAACATCTGAACATTTTACCATTATGTATGAGGTAAGGTAAAGGATGTTTTAACATATCATGTCCTTTATTTCACATTTATTTAAATATATTTTCACTTGATAGAGACTTATAGGTTCACCATATTTTTTTCTTTCAGTTTTTTAACATTGCTCCATTGTCTTCTTACTTGCAGATGCTTCTAAAATTTTATTTTTACCACTAGTTTTAAACAGTTTAATTATGTTGTGCCTTTGTGTAGTTTTCTTTATCTTGTTTTGGGGGCTTGTTGAGCTTGTATCTGTGAGGTTATGGTTTTCAACAAAGTTGTAAAATGTTTTATCATTATTTATTTAAATAGTTTGTTAGGCTGCATATTCAAGGGACTCCAATTATGCATATTTTATACCACTTGAAGTGGTCTCAGGCTCACAGATGACCTATCTTTTTTTAAAACTATGCGTTTTATATTGGAGAGGTTCTACTAGTGTGTTTTCAAATTTACCAATATTTCCTACTGCAGTGACTAATCTGTTAATCTTACCCAGTGAATCTTTTATCTCAGACATTGTAATATTCATTTTTAAAAGTTTGATTTTTTTTAATCTTCTATATATCTACTTGTCTTCTATCACGAACAATCATCCCCTGGTATCCTCAAAGAATTTGTTCAAGCCCCCTCACCCCCCATCCTGTTGGATACCAAAATCCGTAGATGCTCCAGTCCCTTATAAAAATAGTGTTGTATTTCCATATAGCCTATACACATCCTCCCATATACTTAAATTATTTCTAGATTCTTTATAATGCCTAATACAATGTCAATGCTATGTAAACAGTTGCTATATTGTTTTTGTTTATATTATTTTTATTGTATTTTTTTCCAAATATTTTTGATTCATTATTGGTTGAATCTGCAGATATGAAGAGATATGAAGGGATGACTATAAAATTCAATGAAAATAAACAATTTAATGTTCTTATCTGCTCATTCTGACATCTGTTTCAGTTCTGGATTGATTTTGATTGCTTTACTCTTCTCTTCATTATGAGTCCTATTTTTACACACATACACACAATCATTGATCAGTACTTTGCTGAATACTTGGGGGAGATTCTCTGCAGAACTATGAAGTTCTCTCTCTATGCAATTTTCTTCTTTTAGTTATTTTGTTCTACAGACTTTAACTACATTGTTCTTCCCAGATTCTCACCTCTGTCTCCTGATTCATGGAGTCCAGGAGGCACTATCTTAGTTCCTTTTTAATGCCTGAATATTCTCCCAAGGCAGAAAGATAGAATAATCATAAGTTTCACATCATTTGTTTCCCATCTCAGAGAGATCAATGTCTATTGTTATCTTATGTTCAATAAGTTAAAAATTATTGATTTATATATTCTGGGATTTTTTTTTTTTTTTTGGTTGTTTCAGGTAGGATGACAAAGCTGGCTCCTGCTACCCCATCTTTGCTCAAAGCAGAGATCCCTGATCCCTGATTGAGTTGTTTTGAAGTCTGCAAATTCTTTTTTTTTTTTTTTCTGGTGGTTGGCCAGTAAGGGGATCTGAATATTTGCAATTCTTAATGAAAAGATGCATCAATATGAAACCTAGAATAAACACTTTAATTCTAAATTTTAACTTCATCACCTTTCTGGTATTATCCAGCCTCACCCACACTGATTTGGCCATATTTCTGCCTGAATTTACTGTTTCTAAGGCACCTGTTATCATTTAAGTGCCTAGATAGCCTAGTGAAAAATGCTAAGACTCTTCACCCAAATATGACAAAATAGGCTGCAGTTAATGCAGCATGTCTTCTGGAAAACATGGAGAAGCATTTACATTGATAATATTTTTTGCTTATTAATTTCTGCTTTTCATTTTAAAGTTAATGTTTTCCTTGGAAAGTGCTACAGACACAATTGTAAGAATTTGGGTATTGTCTCTGTGTTCTCAGTGATAGAATTACTGTGGAATCATTGATGGATGTTCTTTGAGTCCATAATGAATGTTTGATCGTCTGATTTGTGGAAAATTTGAGAGATTGGTAATATAAAATTTAGGCAGCAGTTCTGGAAACTCGTGTTTAGATAAGGGTGTCAGTGTGGAGATCGATATGTGATTTATTGGTCAGATATTGGAAGGTTTCTATGGTCAGTGATGGGAAATGTTTGAGTGGATAATGGGGGCATAAGGGATAAGCTATAGGATTTGGGATTAATTATGATTAACTATTGTAGAGTGAGTGATAAGTATCTGTGGATTCAGTGGTAGAGGCTAGTGTGTCAGTGAGGAGAGGCTGAGGGATGAGTCACAGAATACCGGTGGTGTTAGAAATAAGATTTCTTCAAAGTTAGTAACTGTGTTCTCTAGATGTGGTACCTAGAAGTGCAGTTTGAAATACCTGAGATGTGGCACCCACTGTGACCTGGGGACTACAGGCTCAGGATACAGGGTCTTATATATCAGTGATGTAGGGTCTGTGTGATAGTGATGGGAGTCTCTGAATAACTTAATCATTTTCTGTTGCTATACAGTCGTCCCTCCTTATCTGTGATTTTGCTTTCCACAATTTCAGTTTCCCAAGGTCAACCACAGTCCAAAAATAATCAGATATTTTGGAAAAGAGAGAACACATATTCACATAACTTTTATTACAATAGATTGTCATAACTGTTCTATTTTATTATTAGTTATCATTGTTATCTCTTACTGTGTCTAATTTACAAAATAAACTTTATCATAGGTATGTATATACAGGAAAAAACATAGTATATATAGGATTTGGTACTATCTGAAGTTTCAGGCATCCAATGGGGGTCTTAGAGCATATACCCCACAGATAAGCGGGAACAACTGTAACAATACCTGAGATGGGTAATTTGTAAACAGTAGCAGTGTATTTGGCTCACAGTTCTGTAGGCTGGGGAGTCCAAGAGCATGGCACTAGCATCTGGCAAGAGTCATCCCATGTGAGACATGAGCAAAGGAGACAGAGAGAAAGCAAAAGAAGCTAAGTTTGCTTTTATAACAACCCATTCTCAAGATAATAGACCAACTCCCACAATAACTGTATTAGTCTGTTCATGAGGGTTCTGCCTTCATGACCTAATCATCTCTTATTAAGCCTCACCTCTCAACATTGTTGCATTGGGAATTGAGTTTCCAATACATAAACTTTTGGGAAACACATTCAAATCATAGCAGTGAGTTTATTGATAGTCTCTGAAGGTAGTAGAAGGGTCTCTGGGGTCAGTAATGAAAATTTGTAGGGTCAGTAGTGGAGTTAGTATTGGCTCAATGATGGAAAGTCTGTGCTGTCAGAAAGACGGTCTGTGGAATCAGTGATGGTAGGTCTTTGAGTCAGTAGTAATATGCGTATGACTTTAAAGATAGGGGTCTGTAGTATCTGTAACAGTGTTGTTTTTGAACTTCTGTATCACCATCTGGACTAGTGAATTATTTTAGAAAATTTCTGTAAATATGTTCAGCCATGACTGAGTCACGCAAAGTAAAAGAGTTAGTGCCTTGGCTTTAAGGAAATGAAATAATTTGTTTTGAACCAAATCAGGCAGAAATTTACTGATGTAATTCCCATAAAATGGGAGCAATTCCCTAAGGGTGAGTTGGTTATCAGATGTCAATGGCCATCGTGTTCACAAGGTCTCAACCGTAAAAGCAGCTGAGAGAGAAGAGCTGTGCCCCACACAACAAACTAAAACAGATAATATGATTATAAATGTAAAAATCACAAAATAGAAATTAAAAAATCACTGCAAGTAACCATAATATTTAATAAAATAACAAGTTTTAGAATTAACCTACTAAAATAAATACACTGGATACATAAAGCAATAAAATATATAGTGGAATAAAATTGTCCATTTATAATCACTAAATAAGTGAGTAAATAGATAAAATGCTTAGGCATAAATGTGTAAAGAATGGACAAACACCAGGATACAATTTTAATTTATTGATATTCTTGGCAAAACTGCATAATCTGAATTCAATCATGGGAAATATCAGACAAACAGAAATTGAAGGAATATATTCAAATGTATATTCAAATGTATGGAGGTCATGAAATAAAGAGAATATCTGAGGAACTATTCCTTACTAAAGAAGTTTGAAAAGACATGATAACTTAATACAATGTTTGGTTCCTGATTGGAGCCTGAGATAAAAAGATAAAAATTTAAAAATCCAGCCATGAAGCCATTACTGGCACACAAAAAATATTGAAAGTCAAATCAATAATGCATTAAGTAAATTTACTGAATCAATGAGAAATTTCTTGTACCTATAAGAGAATATCCTCCTTTTTAGGAGATACATGAATTCAGGAGCAAAATATCTTGCTGTTTGCAATTTGCCTTCAAAGTTGTTCAGCAATAAAATGAGCATGCAATTTTTAAAGAGCTAAAAACATCACATCACTCAAATAAGAAGTTCAAAAACATGTAATAAACTGTAAAGATTCTCAAAAGACACAAAAGTAAACTTGAATGAATGAAAAGGAAAAACTTAGCATGTCTGAGATTCTCCAGATTTGGCTCTGAGATGAAGATTTATGTTGTCATTTATAAAGGAGATTGTTATTACTTATGAAGGGCATTCTCCCAATAAAAGTAGTAAGATAATTGAAGAACCAGGACAAGGAAGGAAACCAACCAATGAGCAATCTCAGGCCAAAATACCACTGATAGTCTTCAGGCCTATCGGGCAGTGCACTAATATATAAATTTTGCCTCAGAGTCATCTGACCTTGAGCAAGGAACCTGGTTTCATGTGCTCCTTCCCCTGAATTTCATTGTAAATAGTCTTCCCAAAGGTAGATTTAAACACATTGCTTTTCTGACTTTCCACACAGAAGATGTATTTCACAGCAGTTTGCCTCCATTTGCCTGGAGGTAGAATTCCAATGAAAAGAACCACACAAAGTGTGAAAGGGATGGAATGTGCCTAGTGGAGTTCATTTCTATGTCTGCAGTGGATTGAATTATGTTACCCCAAAACTCACTGAAGCCTGAATAGTGTCCCCCAAGTTTTATGTATTAGAAACTTAGCCCCCCACTGTGACTGTTAGAGGGTGGGAGATCCTATTATGCTAATTGAAAAGTGGGGTCTTGAAGAGTGATAGATCTCAGATGTGGCCGGTGCCATCTTAGATGCAGTAGCATCACTGACATCATCACGGATGTGACTGGTGCCATCTTGGACACGGTCACATCACCTTGGATATGACTGACATCATCATGGACAAGACCAGTGCCATACTGAGTACAAAATGACCTCCAGTATTTTACCCTACCTGGTAGTTTCTTCAAAACAAAGAAAAACCTCTACCTCGTGGTTTCCCAGACAAAGGACCCTTCCCCTCCCACCTAGAGGTACCTCCCATCTTGACTACATCACCCCTACCCACCACACCTGCACCAATAGTCGACCTGATCCCACACAACACACTCCCTCCCTGCCTGCGTTTTTCATGCCCACCAACCCATATAAGGGTATGTACTCCTCCTAGCTGCCTGCCCCACCATTTTGAGCGCAGCCTGGCAGGTTTTCCTCCTTTAATAAAGCCTGAATGGTACCCGGCATTTCGGCTCATTTTCTTTCATTTTGGTGCTGAAACCCAGGAAGAGTCTTGGCTGAACCATCGGCTGATCCCCTCTCTTGGGTTGATTGGCTCCTGGACACCCTTCTCAGACCTGCCGGAATGGGTGGTCCCAGGACTCTCTGGTTTTCGCCTTGGCGCTTCAGACTAACACATCCATCACCAGCCTCATTTGGGGTGAGTTAGAGGAGTCCTTCCCATCTACTCCTACGAGTTTTCTTGATCCTCTGTCTACAACTATGGTCTCACTCAAAAGACCGGGTGCTTGGCCGAGAAAACCCCTCTCCTGCCCCCGTTACAGGGGACGCCCTCATACCGGTGGCTGCCCTCCATCTGGGGTGGCAGAGCAACAACAGGGACGCCTCTTGTTCCCACCCTCTTTCTACTGGGACTGCTCCTCTTTCTCACCCTCAGCATGGGATCCTCTCAGACCAACCCCCCCCCCCCCATCTACTCCTCTGGGGTGCCTCTTGGCTAATCTATGACTTCTCGGCCTACAAGGAGATAAAAAACCCAAGCGGCTCCTTTTTTATTGTAATCAAGTCTGGCCTAGATATAAACTCAATAACAGATCCTAATGGCCAGAAAACGGCACCTTTGATCTGGCCACCCTAACAGATCTTGATAACTTCTGTCACAGAAGTGGCCGAGCAGGAGAGATTCCCTACATTCAGGCTTTCCTCTATCTTCCGTCTCGCCCCTCCCTCTGTCAAACCTGTGCTATGTCCCAAATCTTCCTTGCCCACGCTTGGCCTCCCCCATTGGATGCCAACCCTCCCTTTGACCCCTCAGACCATTCCGGCACCCCAGCCTCCGCCATATGCCTCGGCCCCTCCCCAACCCCTTTGCCTGCACCAACCCCGCCCCCTTTGCCACCCCACAGCTGGGATGCCTCCTCCACCCATCCAGCCCCTCCTGACCCACCAGCCCCCTTGTATCCCCTTCATGAGGTTGCCGGTATGGAGGGCATTGTTTGAGTCTATATTCCCTCATCTCTTTCTGACCTTTCCCAGATTGAAAACCGTCTCAGATCTTTGCAAACTGGCCTCGATAGTTATGTAAAGGAATTTAAATATCTCTCACAATCCTATGAGCTCACCTGGCATGATATCTTCATGATTCTTACAACTACCCTTTCACCTGAGGTTCAAGAACAGGTCTGAGTTGCAACCCAACAACACACAGACAAGTCACATGCACAAAACAATAGATTGCACACAGATGTTGAAGCCGTCCCCTGTGTTGACCCCAACTGGAATTATCAGAGTGGACATGGGGACCGTGACCTCCAAGATCAAATAGTTACCCATATACATTCTGCTTTACAAAAACTTACCCACAAATCGGTTAACTGTGATAAATTGAGAGAAATTACCCAACAATCCACTGAGAACCCCAGCGAGTTCCTAACCCGTCTCTTGGAGGCACTACAAAAATATACCCACATAGATCCCTCTTCCCCAGCTGAGACGACTCTCCTCCATTCCCATTTTATCACTCAGTCTGCCCCAGACATTCAGAAAAAACTAAAAAAATTCAAATATGGTCCCAATTCCAGCCAGAGAGATCTCCACAATCTGGCTTTCAAAGTTTTTAACAATCGAGAGGAGGAGGAAAGGAAGGAGCGATACAAGAGAGATCAGGCCAAACACCAGCTTCTGGCCGATGCCATTTGGGGACCTTCTACCCAAAGGGCTCACATATCAAAACCTCGAATGTGCCACCTGGCAACTGTTTCAGGTGTGGCCAACCGGGCCACTGGGCTCGAGCCTGTCCTAATCCTAGGCCCCCTCCCGGGCCTTGCCCACATTGCAGTCAGGAGGGTCATTGGAGGGTCGACTGCTCCACTTGCCAGAGAGGGAGTGGGCCAATCCCTGCCCCATTGGTAAGACTGTCCTTGTCTGAACTTCTTGGCTTTGCCCAGGAGGAGGACTGACGAGGCCCAGGGTTTGAGGCCCCCATGGAGATCACCATGCATGAGCCCAGGGTAACTCTCCTCGTAGCAGGTAAGCTGATCTCTTTTACTATTGACACAAGGGCCACTTACTCCACTCTCCCCAAATATTTAGGGTGCACCACTTCATTCTCTGTCTCTATGGTGGGTGTTACGGGATCCAAATACCACCCTCGAGTGACACCACCCCTCTCCTGCACCCTCCACCACACCCATTTTTCACATTAATTCCTGGTTATGCACTAATGTACTGCCCCTTTATTGGGGCACGACATTCTCTCAAAGTTCAGGGCAGCTTTAACCTTATATGACCGAACACCTTCCTTGCTGTTGTTGGGCCAAGCCACCCCAGACCTGGACTCTATGGACTCCACCCTTCCCTTTTTCTCTAACCTGGTCAACCAGATTGTATGGGATACATCTTCCCCCTCCATCACCACTCATCACTCCCCCATCCATGTTCTTTTAAAAGACCCTTCTCTTTTTCCTAACATACCTCAGAACCTCATTGCTCTCAATCATCTCATGGAGTTAAAGCCCATCATACATAAACTCCTTTCCTCCAACCTTTTATGACCCACTCATTCACCATAGAACACACCCATCCTCCCAGTGAAGAAGTCCAATGGCTCATACCGCTTAGTTCAGGACCTTCAAGCCATTAATGCAGCTGTTTTACCCATAACCCCAGTTGTTCTGAATCCCCACATCCTCCTATCCACCATTTCTACTATGACTTGTTTCTTTTCAGTCCTTTACCTCAAAAATGCTTTCTTTTCTATTCCCCTTCACCCCTCCTGTTAAGACTTGTTCGCTTTCACATGGACCGATCTCAACATGCATTGACCCCAACGACTCACCTGAATGGTCCTGCACCAAGGGTTTCAGGATAGGCCCCACTTTTTTGGCCAAGCCTTAGCTCGAGACTTATCTGAACTTCTGCCTAACTCTAGCACTATACTACAATATGTAGGTGACCTTCTCCTGTGTAGTCCCTCATATGAGGATTCACAGGCCCACACTATTGCTCTCCTTAATTTCCTGGCCTCCAGGGGATATCAAGTGTCCCCCAGCAAGGCACAAATTTCCTTCCCTTCAGTCACCTATTTGGGAGTCCACTTTACTCCCAGCACCAGAGAGATAATGGTAGATCTCAAGAGTCTAATTTCTGAATTCCCTACCCCCACCACAAAGGATGAAATCCTTTCTTTCCTGGGACTTGCAGGGCATCTTCACCTATGGATTCCCAATTTTGGTGTGCTAGCAAAGCTACTTTATGAAGCAGCCAAAGGGGATCTCGCCCTTCCCTTAGATCCCACAAAGCCCATTCATTCTCCCTTCTAGCAATTAAAGGCTGCTCTCCTCATAGCCCCAACTCTATCTCTCCCAAAGTTGCCTTGTCCTTTTATTCTATATGTAACTGAGACCCAAGAATTGGCAGTCAGCATTTTGGGACAAGAGGCAGGAGATATTTTCTCCCCAGTTGCAAACCTCTCAAAACAACTAGACACCACAGCCTGGGGATGGGCCCCTTGCTTATGAGCCTTGGCAGCAGCTGCCCTTCTAGCACAAAAAAAAATCTCTAAATTAACCTTTGGACAACAAACAGTTATTTGTTCCCCCCATCATCTTCAAGACCTTGTCAGTCATAAGGCAATGTCAATTCTCTCTCCCTCCCATCCACAACTCATCCACCTTACTTTAATTGAAAATTCTCAGTTTTCCTTTAAATCTTGCCCTCCCTTGAACCACCCACTCTCATCCCAAGGTACTCTCAACCCATAGAATACAATTGTATGGAGTCCCTAGACATTTTCCTCTATCCCTTTCCACACATCTCACCACATATCATTACAGAGCCCCAACACACATGGTTCATAGATGGGAGCACCACCTCCGCACCAGCCCCCTGGGTGGAATATTCCATAGTAAGCTTAACACAAACCATTGAGGTTGCTCCCCTTCCTCCTAACACCACCTCCCAACAGGCAGAACTTGTTGCCCTCACCTGCACTCTCATCCTGGCCAATGATAAACAAGTCAATATATACACAGATTCTAAATATGCCTACCACATCTTATATTCTTGCACAGCTATATGGAAGGAGAGAGGATTCATGACTACCCAAGGAGGGCCCATAAAAAATGGACACCTCATCAGGATGCTTCTTGAGGCTGCCCAGCTTCCAAAGGAGGTCGGAGTTATACACTGCAGGGGATACCATGCCTCCAATAGCCCCATAGCTCAGGGTAACAAATGAGCAGAACTTACTGCAAAACAGGCCACTCAATCATCAGACCCCCACACTTCCTTCACCCAGGTTCTTCTTATGATCTCTACGCCTTCACCCCAGTATACCCCTCAAGAGGTACACAGCCTCCTAGAACTGGGGGCACAAAAGAAAGATGGCTGGTATGTTATTTCTGGTCATTATGTTCTCCCTGAGACATAGGCAAAACAAATCCTCTTAGATTTCCATAATACTATCCACATAGGCCATGAACTCCTGTCACACTTCGTCCAGCCTTTATACTATTATCCCCACATGACCAAATTACTTAAACAAATCACCAAAAACTGCCCCATTTGTTCCCATTGCTCCAATCAGGGTGGCCTCCAGATCTGATCCTTTCCCACCCATCAGGCTAGAGGCTGTACTCCTGGCCAAGATTGGCAAATCGATTTTACCCCACATGCCTCCACACAAGAAAATGTGCTACCTCTTAACCTTAGTAGTATCTTCACAGGATGTGTAGAAGCCTTCCCTTCCATTTCAAAGGATGCAGCCACAGTGACATGAGCTCTCACCTCAGAAATCATCCCCCACTTTGGCCTACCCACCAGCCTGCAGTCAGACAATGGCCCGGCATTCATTTCCCAAGTACACAACTCACAGCCCAAGCCCTAAACATCAAGTGGAACCTTCACATACCATATCTGCCTCAGTCATCCAGCAAAGTAGAAAAGGCTAATCATCTTATTAAAACACACCTAACCAAATTGTCCATGGAGCTTCATCTTCCCTGGACACAGCTCCTCCCTTTGGCACTAGCTCACTTATGGGCTGCCCCCTTGTAAACCCACTGGCTTCAGCCCATTTGAACTCATTTATGACAGGCCCTTCACCCTTATGCCACTACCTCCTAGCCCATCACCTGTAGGCCAGTATCTCCCTACTCTTTCACTTATTAGGGACCTTCTTCATGAACAAGCCAAACTTTTACTACCTCATCCTTTCCACACTGCTCGCTCAAATTTAAAACTAAGCCTGGGACAACAAGTATACATTAAAACCTGGACCCCAAAGCCCCTCTCACCATGCTGGGAGAGACCTTATACAGTACTTCTCACCACCCCCACAGCAGTAAAGATACTAGGAAAGACCTCTTGTTACCACCTATCTTTGGTAAAGTTAGCACCTGAGGCTCCACCTGAGGTTCCACCCAACAAATCTATACACACCAACCTAGAGGGGTCCCTGTGCTCAACCCCTATCCCAACATTTCCTTATACTTCATCTATCTTAGGACCTACAAAATTTAAAATTTCCAGGACCTCCACTCTTCCCCCAATTCCAGAGGAAAAATAATCTCCCCTCCTGGCAATCATCCTCTTGCTTTTACAGGCCCCCTCTACCTTGCTCACACAAGAGCCACTCCAATATTGATCCCAACCTGCTATCATGAATTTGCCATCATGGGACATGATAAGTATATGCCACCCTGTGTCTCTAACCTTTATTGTACTACTTGTCCTAACACTGGCTATAGGATTAGCATCCACTGCCCCAAGAGATTGCAGCAACATAAAAAAATTCTCCTGGCACTCCTATACCTCCTGTCAGTAGGATGTTTCTTAGCAATCTCACTGAGTCAATGTACCTTTTAAATTAACTCTCCCCCAATGCCAAAAGAGATGATATTTCCCCTGTCAGTTATCCTTTCACTCTTACAGGCCTGCTTCACATTGTTTATTCAGGATCCAACCCGAGACAGATCCCAGCCTGCCTCCTTTGACGTGGATAACATCCTTGAGTGGGTGACTGAGCTAGCCTGGCTGGGCATCCTTTGCGATTACACCCCCTATGAATTTGCCTTCTACTCCTTTTTTTTATTATGTGTTCTCTCAGCCCCCCACCCTCATATTTTTCCTCCTCCTGTTTATGCAGCTCTCACCATTGACACAGGTATCTGCTTCACCATGCACACAGTGCATTTCTCAGGACAAAATCTTTGGGTCAGGATGGACAATCGGTGCACAGGCACTGGCTAGACTTGGGCACGGGACTGTCAAAACTAGTTTCACAGCTATTACACATCTTCTGGCCCCCTGCTATGATAGGTCCACAGCCACATCATGTTCCCACAAAAATATAAACTACCAGATGGTTCTTTCCAAGGGAGATTCTGCTGGAGCCCAGTGCCCTCTAAGAGGCAAATATGTGTGCTTCACTTAAACTACACACCTAGGTTATAATGATGGGGGAGGGCTCCAGGATGAAACACATCAAAAACAAATTAAACAAGTTGTTAAACATCTTACTCCCACCCAGCCAAGCTGATGTCCTCTCCAGCTCCCCTCAGCCCTGATGTCCATCCCAAATAGACCCCAAAGTTACACAGCTCCTCAATGCCACCCACTATTTGCTTAATTATACATCCCCCTCATTAGTAGGGAGGTGCTGGCTCTGCCTATGATCGACCCTTCCCCAATACCTGGCTACACCCTTGTCTAACTTCAATCTGTCTAACTGGCCTATGGACAATCATACCCCAATCTTCTTGGGGGTGGTGGCCGCCCACATCACTTTAACTCAGCTGGCAGGGTATTGTCTAACAAATCTTACTGGCAATATAGAAGTGGGCAATCTCACAGTAAAAGATTACAACCAGACCATTCCGAGGGACAACACAAACATCACCTGTAGCTCCTGGAAGGGGGTCTACTTTGTAGGCCATTTTCATACCAATGCCTTCCACAGAACTAGATGGGAACTTGTGCCTTAACAATTTTAACACCCCAAATTAACATTGTCCCTGGCAACCAAATTTTAGTGATCACTCTGGTGGCTCACACTTGGGTGAAATGAGCTATTCAGGTTATTCCCCCTCAGGTGCAGCATAGCAGCAGCAGTGGGAACAGGAGTGGGAGGCATAGCTACCTCAACAACTTACTATCATAAGTAACCCAAGAGCTAGCTGATGGAAATGAACAGGTAGCCCCAACTATGATAGCCCTCCAAGACCAATTAGATTCCCCAGCAGAAGTTGTCTTACAGAACAAGCGAGGGCTAGATCTGTTGACAGCAGAGAAGGGAGGTCTCTGTCTATTCTTAGGAGAAGAATGCTGCTTTTATACCAATAAATCTGGCATCATTAAAAATATGGCCCAACAACTCCATGACCAAATGGCAAAAAGGAGACAGGCTGCCACCGATTCTGGGGAAAGGTGGAGTGAGCTATGGAAACGGACCCCTTGGCTGATGCCCCTACTGGGACCCCTTACCATGCTGGGACTTCTCCTGCTGTTTGGCCCCTGTCTTTTCTGCTGTTTTTCCAATTTTTTGCAGGACTGTATGCAGGCTTTTGCCGACCAAAAAGTAAATAAACTGTTCATAGAACATAAATATCAACCTCTCCCTTTAGAAGATTTCACCCTATGACAGGATGATGGCATTTTTGTGTGGCTAGATTTTTCCTCCTCACCCACTCTCAGCAGGAAGTAGCTTCAGAAGAATGAGACCTTAGCCCCTTTTCTCCTTTTCTTATACTTAAAAGGCAGGAATGATAGCTCTCAGATGTGGCCAGCACCATCTTGGATGTGATCGCATCACTGACGTCATCACGGATGCAACTGATGCCATCTTGGATGCAGTCACATCACCTTGGATATGACTGATGTCATCACGGACGTGACTGGTGCCATATTGAGTACAAAATGCCCACCAGTCTTTTACCCTACCTCATGGTTTCTTCAAAACAAAGAAAAACCTCTACCTTGTGGTTTCCCAGACAAAGGATCCTTCCCCTCCCACCTAGAGGTACCTCCCATCTTGACTACATCACCCCTACCCACCACACCTGCACCAATAGTCGACCTGATCCCACACACCAGCACTCCCTCCCTGCCTGCGTTTTTCATGCCCACCAACCCGTATAAGTGTGTGTACTCCTCCTAGCCACCTGCCCCACCATTTTGAGCACAGCCTGGCAGGTTTTTCCTCCTTTAATAAAGCCTGAATGGTACCCAGTGTTTTGGCTCATTTTCTTTCCAAGAGGTGGTTAGATTGTAGGACTTTGCAGTAGTGAATGGATTAAAAATAGTGGTCAGGTGCATGCTTCTGAGGACTTTAAAAGAAGAGGAGGTCTGTCTCCCTCTGCTCTCTCTGCTTACACCATCTTGCAATGTGAGACCCCTGGTTCACTGTTGCTACCACCAGATGTACTTTGGACTTCCCTGCCTCAGAAACTATAAGCAAATAAATTTTGTTTTCTTCATAAGTCACCCAGTTCTGTGTATTTTGTTGTAAGCAACAGAAACAGACTAAGACAATGTCCTTGAATAGGAAATGTGTGTATATATATACACACATATACATACAAACACACACACTCACACACATACACAAACATATACCAGCATTTCCTAAGCAAATTTATACACTGATTGAAAGAATTCCACCCCATCATGGTTGGAATAATGCCTCCCAGTGATGACCACATCCTTATCCTTGAAGCCTGTGAATATGTTAATGTTAAATGACAAGGGGCAATTAATATTGCAGAAGGAATTATGTTTGCTGATCAGCTGACTTACAAATAGATTATCCTGGATTATCTGGGTTGGGCCAATGTAATCACAAGGGTCCTTTAAATGTGGAAGTGGAAAGCAGGAGTCAGTGTCACCTGATGTGATGTGAGAAAGATTTGACTAGCCATAGGAGGCTTTGGAGATGGAAGGGGGTCATGAGCCAAAGAATGCTGGCAGTCTTCAGCAGATGGAAAGGAAAAAAAAAAAAAGACTCTTCTCTAAAACAATATTAAAATATGTCTTAAAGTCTCTGTAGTGTGGTATCGGTGCAGGAATGGACACATAGAAAAATTGAATATAATATAAAATCATGATATAGTCTCAAATGTATGTGGAAATTTAGTATATGATAAAGATAACATTTCAATTAAGTGTAGAAAAGTTTTCTTAGTAATGGTATTGGGTTAATTATATATCAATTGGAAAAAAAAGATAAAATTGGGCTCATGCCTCACACTGACACTAAGATAAATTCCAAATGGGTTAGAGATATAAATATAAACATTAAAATTATATAAATGATAAAAGAAAATCCTCTACTAATTGTTAGTAGGGAAAATCTTTACTATGACTCAAATTCCAGGAGCTCTAAGTCAAAACATTATCAAATCGATTATGTTAAACATTCTTTTTAAAAAACTCAAGAAAAGTAAATGTTATATGACAAATTGAGAACAGTATTTGCAATCATACCATGAAGAGTTAGTATGTTTAATATGTTGTTTCTAAAAACAGAGGAAAAGTCAATAGATCCTACAGAAAAAGAGCACAAGTCACAGAAAAGAAATGCAAATGGCCCTTGACTCAATCTTCTTTCAGGAACTACTAGAGACATATTTTCAAATATAAGAAAAGACGTATTTACAAGCTTATTATCGAGGTACTATATATAAGAGCAAACAACAGAAAACTATTCAAAGGATCAATAATTAGGGACTGGTTAGATAATATAAGGCATATCAACAAGGGATGTTATACAACTGTATAAAGAATGAGGAATTTATATACTATATGTTGTGAGATCTAAAAAAGCAAGGTGGCAAATGCTATATACAGCATGCTACAATTTTGTCTAAGAAAGAGGATGCCTGTGTTTATAGATGTTTGAAATTAAAATAACAAAGAAAGGATAAACCATAACATAACAAATGAAGGCCTATAGCGGGTAGGACAAGGAATAAGAGGTATGGGGAAAGAATAGAAATTGGGTGACTGAATAAATCTTGTTTGTACATTTGGTGTTGGAGGTAATTTTTTTTTTTTCTCAAAAGCCTAATGCAAACTTAAATTGCATAAAGCCCCTAAATAGTAATTTAAAAAATAAAATGAAGGAGTCTGTTTTCTAGGGCTGTTGTAACAAAGTGCCACAGACTGGGTGGCTTAACAAACGTAAATTTATTTCCTCCGAGTTATGGAGACTAGGATCAAGGTGTCTGCAGGGTTGCTTTATTCCAAGGGCTTGTCTCCTTGGATTGGAGATGGCCATGTTTTTCCTGTGTCTTCGCATGGACTTCACTCTGTGTGTCTGTGTCCTAAACCCCTCTTCTCATAAGGTTCCTACTTAAGTTGGATTAGGGCCCACCCAAATGTCTTCATTTTACCTTATTTACCTCTTTAAAGGTCTAGTCTCCAAATACAGTCACATTCTGAGGTATACTGGGGTTAAGACCTGAACATATGAATTGGGGAGTGGGGACACAATTCAGCCCATAATCCTGTCCATGAATGAGTGTAGTTGGTGGCTCTTTGTACAACCCCACAGAGAAGAAGGATTCCAAGTGACAAGTGCACCCACTGATCAGATTGCCCCTGCCTGGTCGATATGCCAGAAGGATGAAAAAGAAACGCAGATGAGAAGGATGAAAAAGAAATGCAGATGAGAATAATGATTCCAAGTGGCTAGTACACCCAGTAATCAGACTGTACCTCCCTGGTAGGCATGCCCCAGGGTTGAAGAGGAAGTGCAGATGACTATTTATCTTCCATCGTGCCAGGTGTTCTGCAGAAGCTGTTGCACATCTTGGTTCAGACTGACACAGGTAAGGCATTCTAAAGGTGAGGCACAAACTTGGGCATCTGGTCCACAAAACCTTTGGAGCTGGACCACCCCATCCTTCTCGGGTTCCTAGACATTAAGGGAGGGAGAGGGTTCCCAAATCCAGTCCAGTTCCTGTCTGGAACTGGGTAGGGGAGCTGGGCTGTTAAATGTTCATGTCTGAATTTATACCCTGTATCTCCCAGCACGCACCATGAGCTTCTCATTCCTGCTGGCTTTTCCTTTGCTCCTGGCTCTATCGACACCTTGCAATGCTTGTACATGTAAATTAAAGCACCCCCAGACTTTTTACTGCACGTCAGATTTCGGTGAGTCTAGGGAGTCAAGGATGTCTTTACCAGGGAGGAAGTCTCATTGTGGGATGTAGAAATGCAGGGGAGGGGGGAGACTTTTAGGATGGGGGAATCTTAAATCAATAAACCCAGAAGCCTCCTGACCCATTTCTTCCTCCTCCCAGTTATACTTGCTAAGATACTGGGACCAGGACCAAAAACCACGACTAGCCAAAGTTACAGAGTCAACGTCACTAAGGTAAATTCAATAACTCCTTCCTTCTCAGCCCATCCCCCACAAATAAACAAGTCTCTCCAATCTTCTTTTGCTGAAGGAGTTGATTTCTAGAGTCCAAGCTTCTGTAAAAACCTACAGTCCTAGCTCCCTTTTCTCCCCTATCACAGGTGTTTAAAGCTCCCGTGGAATTCTCTGAAATCCATGAAATCTACACACCTCTTTATATGCATGACTGCGGTTACCGACTAATCACTACTCGGCAATCACAATTACTTATCGCAGGTGAGCACCCCTGTCCACACACACCCCCTCACCCTTGCTATCTCCTCCTGAAATTATCACTCTACTTCTGTAAGTCCAACACTACCAAGGACCAGGGGCCCTTTCTCCATGGTCTGACAGATTCTTCCTAGGGAAATACTGGTCCAGCCAATCGTGCTAACTTTGCACCAGCGCCTTAGGGTTTCTAGACTCTCTGGAGCTGACTACCTATGGACCATAGCATGTCCTTCCCAGGGGACGTCCAGACATGCTGTGCTGACTCACGGCCATGCTCTCTGTTGGCTACAGGCTTTGTGAAGGGAGGGAAACTGCACTTCACAACATGCCACATGACGTATTTATGGTATCGGCTGAGCACACACCAGAGAGTTGGTTTCGAGTCAGCATACAGAAAAGCATGTCAATGTCAAGTGAGTGGCCTCCTTGATATTTTGCTTGTTTGCTTGTTTTTTCTGAAGCCTAGGTCCTTGTTCCCACACCCTGCTCCCAGATCCCTCTTCTTGCTGTCTTTGCCCTCTGGCCCGTTTCCCCCACCTTCTTCCTACTCCCTGGTCTTCCTGTTCCCTGTCCCCTGTCACTGTTGTATGTAGCTTCTGCCAGTAGCCAGACCCCTATTACCCTTGTCTTTTTAGGATGGGGTGTGTTAACAAGAGGTGGGAGGGAAACTCCAACAAGCCCTGTATCCCCTTCCACCTCTAGGTTCAATCCTGCTATCTCTGCTCAGCCGTCTGTCCTAAACCTGGTCCCACAGACTGTGTGTGGAAAAAAAACAAATGTGAAGACACAATCTGGCGAGCAGACCTGTCCTTGTTCTCCATGTGTCTTCCCTCTGCATCTGGTCAGTGTGAATGGACCAAAATCAACCCTTCCCAATTCACTCAAATGACTACTCCGTCTATTACTTATAATTTAACCATGGGTTAATATTCTCTTTCTTGATCTGGATAATGTTGACAGAACTAGGTTAGCTTTGTAAACAGGCATTGAGTTGTACACTGAAATTTCATTTACTTTCTGCAAGTAGTGTATACATCAATAGAATTTACAAAATAAATTCCAGGCTGACAAACCCTACACTAGTGACAAACCCCTTTGCAGCAACATGGATGAGCTTGGAGAAAATTATGTTAAGTGAAATAAGCCAGGCACAGAAAGAAAAATATCACATGTCCTCTCTCATAAGTGGGGGGGGAGAGGGAGAGGAAGGAAGGAAGGAAGGAAGGAATGAAGGAAGAAAGGAAGGAAGGAAGGAAGGAAGGAAGGAAGGAAGGAAGGAAGGAAGGAAGGAAGGAAGGAAGGAAGGATCACAATAATATCTCGAGCTTTCAGGAGGAGAGAACAGAACTGTGGTTACTAGAAGTGGGAAAGGGGGAGGGGGATTAGGGAAAAATTGGCTTATGGACACAAAGAATGATTATGTTTTGCAATGATTAACATGGTAATTATCCTGATTTGATCATCACATATTGTACACAAATACCAATAGTCAACTCTGTACTTGCACAAATATGTATAATCAATTATGTTTCAATAAAAAAAAAATCCTCTTGATTCTCTACATTCTCCATTCACTTTTTATCTCTCATTCATTCAGCGACTGAATACATGACATTAATTCTTCTCATTCCAAAGTTCCTCTCATCTCCTCATCCTACCTAGAGCAAAAGCCCTGGGCCCAGATAAACAAGCAGATCCAGAGAATCTGAGGTCAGACTCCCCCTAATATGCCCTGAACATTCCTTAGATGATTTACTGTACCAGTCATCACTGACTGAGTGAGGAGAAAGACATTCCTTGTCACCACAGAATCAAGGTAGACTTTGTTTCCTGGCAGATTGAAGGCCTGAGAACAAAAACCGAAACTTTTAACTTTTATAAGAACACAAAGGGGAGCAATGAAGACACAAAAGGCAAATACTGATAAATTCTGCCGGAGACCAGCTCCAGTCGAGTTGGGGGTCCTTGAAAAAGGGATGAGGAGATGGCGAAAATAACAAACACAGGCAGAGACCTCGGTTCCTTTGAAGCACGTTCTCACCCTGCAGGCTGTCAGCGCTGTCACAGCCAGAGCAGCTAAAGCAGCTGAAGCAGCCTTCAGACTGAAAACAGCATTTTTATTTGTTACACAACATGGGGGGGGGAGGGTAATGTGGGCATTTTAACTACATAAACCTTTAAAATTATTAAACCAATAGATAAACCGAAACTTTTCTTAACCATTATGTCAGTTCTCATAAAATTAATAATCCACAAGGTTAAATAAAACTCGGTGGTCAGCCAATTCTTTCTGGTGATTATATCTGTTGTGGTCGATTAGTCCGTGACTCACTGTTCTTGACATTTTTCACCATTGTGTTTCTTTTCTTCTTGCCCTTGTATTAACCTTAAACTTATTACTACCAGCAAGCATAAATTATATGTCTGATTCAAAATTGAGACGGCAGTGATTGTGGTTTCAAAGTGTTAAACAAACTTTATATATATTTTTAACTTTGACTTAATGATTCTCATATTTCTATAGGTATGAACCTATTGTTCATTTGGAAAAGGAATAAAGGATATTTGAACAGATTTATCATGCATGTACTTAATATAGTGGCTGTGTGGCCCAATGTAAAGTGTCAAAGTGCACAGCACCATCCCTCCTCACAAAACCAGGTGCATTCTAAATTCCATCTATAATCTTTATTTTTAGGAGGGAAAGTTGTGCATCATATGTTTTTGTCCCAATATCTTACTAAGATGTTTTTATTTAACTTAGGACACCAATGAGTAACAGGGTTTCTAGGCATTCTTTCTCATAAACTTAATTCTTTCTATAGTATCTTTTTTCATTAATTCCAACCATTCTCTTACCATTAATATAATCCCCTGTAAATGATGTTTGCCAACTTAAGTCATATTTAGGACGTCCCCTAGAAGGGTGCCAAATTTTTCCTTTTCCCATTTTATAATCCATATAACCATTTACCCAGATGGTGGGAAGAGGATGGGGATTTCTATTGTTAATTAATTTCTTTGGTAAAAAGAATTGCTCATGGCTATTCATAAGGTGTTTTTAAAACATCCGTTGGTGTAATAAATTGACTCAAAAGGGGCAATTTGGAATTGTTCAATCTTCCCGGATCTTTTGTGGGATAATCTAATTTTATGACAACAACTGTTTGTGTGTCATTTTTTGCATCTTTTGGAAACTCAGGAAACTGCCACGCTGACCAAAACATCAAAAGAGAAAGCAAGAGCAGCACCACTGTGCCGAGGCCGAGATCTTTACAGTGAAAGCAAGTGCTGGTAGCCGTGGCCCTGCCAGCAGCTCTCCCTCCGGGGCCTTGCCAACTCGGAAAGGGCAGCCCAAGCTATTCTTTTCAAGACCCCACCATGGCGTGGACCGTGCCAAAAATTCGATTACAATAAAACATATTTCCAAAAATAGAAGTACCATTAACACTATGAAAAGATAAGATGCAAACACAGACTGGAATTGTGGAGGATTTACAGCTTTGTAGTATAAATGAGGTCTCGACAATAAATGTTTTGGGAAGTTGACTGAAATTTTCCTTTGAGCAAAATTTATCAACTTAAAATTTTTCCAGATTCCTTCCCAAAACAGTGTCTTCTCTCTTTATTTGATTATTTTGGAATAATTTTATTATTTATTTATTTTTCTTTTTTTCTAGCTTGGAATAATTTTAGATTTACCAAAAAACATTTTTTTTTTTTTTTCAAAAGATGACCGGTAAGGGGACCTCAACCCTTGGCTTGGTGTTGTCAGCACCACGCTCAGCCAGTGAGCCAACCAGCCATCCCTATATAGGATCCAAACCCGTGGCCTTGGTGTTATCAGCACCGCACTCTCCCGAGTGAGCCATGGGCCGGCCCTCAAAAAAATTTTTTAAAGTATATAGAGAATTCCTGTACACGTTTCACCTAGTTTGCTCTAATAGTAACATCTTACAAAACCATGATACATTGTCAAAACTAAGAAATTAACATGAGTACTATACTATTAATTAAATGAGAGTCTATTCAGAATTCTATAGATTTTCCTCTTTTTATGTGCCAGGATCCAATCCAGAATACCACAACAATTTGGTGTCTGTCTCCTCAATTCCTCTCTTCTGTGACAACTTCTCAGTTTCACTTTATTTTTCATGACTTGGTAATTTTGAAGAGTACTGGTCCAGTATTCTGTAGGATGGCCCTCCCTCAATTTGAATTTCTCTGCTGTATTTTCATGATTAGACTGGGGCCATGGATTTGGGGGAGGAATGCTACAAAGAAGTACCTTTCTCACTGCATCATATCACAGGTATACAGCATTGACATGGTATCACTAGTGATATTAGTATCAATCACCTGGTTAAAGTGGTGTCTGCCATTTTTCTATACTGTAAAAGCCACTATTTTTCTCTTTCTATATTCTGTAAGTTATGTGTCACTTAACAATGTGAACATATTCTGAGAAGTGTCATTAGGTGATTTCATTATTGTGCAAACATTACAGAGTGTACTATACAAACCTAGATTGTGTAGCCTTCTACACACCTAGGTTATATGGTATAGCCTATTGCTCCCAGACTACAAACCTATACGGCATGTTACTGTACTGAGTACTGTAGGCAATCGTAACACAGTGGAAAGTGTTTGTGTATTTAAACATATCAAAACATAGAAAAGGTACAGTAAAAATTAAAAATACAGTATGAAAGATACAAATGATTCACCTTATAGGGCACTTATCATGAATGGAGCTTGCAGGATTGAAAGTTGCTCTGGGTGAGTCAGTGAGTGAGAGGTGAGTGAATGTGAAGGCTGGGACATCACTGTATATTGCTGTAGACTTTATAAACATAGTATGTTTAAAAACTGGATGCTAATGTATAATTTTGGCATTTTAAAAATTATTTTAGGATATATGCAACATAGTGTATTCTATACCATTTTTCTCCACAATTTCAAGTGTGGATGTATTCTCAGTAGATTATATCTGATGCAGAGACAAGAGGAGCTTTGGTGGTTGAATAAGTAGATAATGTCCTGTTGCTTTTATCAGAGTGTACGTTACCCTCAGCCTCAATTTACCATAAGCTTCAATTTACTCCAGAATATGTATCACTATAGGCCTAAGGTCATTGACATGAAGACTATATGAGATGTTAACAAGGGTAAAATGTGCTCTCATCTCACTTGACCAAGCCATAAACAATGGCTTTAGGAAAACTTGGATGAAGTTTTAATCATGTCATGATAGGCCAAGCCCCTCTTTATTCCCAGCAGAGGTGCTATTTTTACTTTCTTTCCCTTTGTTGCTTTTGCTTTCTCATCCTTAGCTTGACCCACAGTGGCTCTTAAATATGGCTTTCCTCTTATCCACTTTCTTCTTCAATGGACTTTGCCCTGTTTTACCTTTGTTATAACCCCAAACTATGGCTCAATGCAGATTCATGCAATAATTCCACATGATGTGTTATTACTTCCAAGTCTCTCCAAGGGACTGTGAGGAATGTCAGGTTAGGCAGAGGAGGAAACTCATCTTACCAAAGGAGGTTGAATGCAGAGGAAACGAATCCAGACAAGGGGTGATACTGTTGGGCTCGTGTTCATGGTCTTGGTAGTGTGGACTCGTATCTTTTTGAACCTGTAGTCCAAAGTCTAAGATTAGGGTTCTCTAGAATGCCATTTTCTGACCACTCACCACCTGAGGACTTCTTCCCTCCTGCGTACCTTGCCTGTCTCAAAAGGATTTCCCTGTAAATTTCATGCTGAGGACCAGACTGGGGTAGGGGGAGATCTCTTCATCCTTGTACTTGCTAACTAAACATATTGGTTGTTTCCTATTGCACTTAAGACAAAGATAAAAATTCTTACTATGGTCCTTGAGGTTCTCCTAAGCTTTTCAATCTTAAAAAAAAAAAAAAGAAAGGAAGAAACTCTATAGAAGTCAAGTGCCTGCCTGGGATTGCTAGGAGCCAGGAGGGATTCCTTACTGCAGGGACAGCTGGTGGGACACTCTTGGTAGAATTACCATCCGTCCTGGAAATACCAAGATGCCTTCCTGCTCCTTCTAGTTGTGCTATTTTGAATATTTCATGCTACACTTGTTTTAGTTTAATTTACTGATAGTCAAAACTGCTCATGGAGACAAAAGTCACACTCCGAAGGTCAGCACACTGTGTCCTCTCTGCTGACTATGTGATTCCAGCCCTAGAGCCTAGAACATCATGAGCAGGGTACAGAATCAGCTATGGGTGAGCAGTCATGGAATCATAGAGTTCTGAGTTACTCAGGGGAGACAATACCTGTGTTTCTTGGTCTGTTGGCCAAAATTGAGGATTCCACACAGGGGGTCAGAGAAAGCAAAGGGCTCACCCTAGATGAGGTATTTTCTGCTAGAAAAATATCCACTCGTGAATATAACCATAATATATTGTGTAAGTGTTGTATATCTCAACAGTTGTATAGATAGATCCAAATCTCTGCTCCTGGGCCTTGATCATCTATGGAGAAAAGAGGAAAAATGGTATGTACTCAGGAATGTTTGTAGGGTGGGGTGCTGGAGTCTTGGTGTTTACCCAGGACTTATTTGACTCCAAACACCCTCCACACTCTCTCATAGCAGATGAGAGTCTTCTGTTTTGGTGGGTGATACAGATTGAACTGTGTTCCCCAAGTGTTACATATTAGAAGCTTAATCTCCATTGTGACAGTCTAGGGTGGGAAATCCTATTATGATAATTGAAAGAAGGGGCCTTCAAGAGGTGATTAGATTCTGAGAACCATGCCCTAATGAATGGATTAATAATAGTGGTCAGGGATGTGGTTCTGAGGGCTTTAAAAGAAAAGCATGTGACAGTCTCTTTCTCTCTGCTCCACCATTCTGCATGTGAGACCCATATGTCATTGTCACCACCACCAAGGCCATCGCCAGATGTATTCCCTGGACTTTGGGTTTCCCAGCCTCCAAAACTGTAAGCAATGAGTATTGTTTCTTTATAAATTACCCAGTTTCAGGTATTTTGTTGTAAGTAACAGAGACAGACTAATGCAATAGGGAAGTATATATGAGGAGTTGGTACATTTACCCTTGTAATGCAATCTCTTAGAATGACATTTTCCTGCTGACAAAACCTGGCCTTGGAATAAAGAAATAATGACTGAGAGAATGGAAAGAGTATGCATGGGATACCTTATGTTTAGTTATTCAAGAATGCATTTACATCCCTCCAGCCAAATTTCAAAACAACAAAATATGTAGCCCCACTGCACCCCTGCCCAGGATCGCCCACCCAACTGCCAGAGGGAATAGAATCCTCTCTCCTTCATAACTACACCATAGTAGTAAGATACCATGGTGAGGGACTCTACCTTCTTACTAGACTCACCAACTTCCAAGTGAAGAATCCAGTGATGTCAATACTGTACAGAAGTAGGCCTGCCCAGATACAGCGCTGAGAGTCAGGAGGATGCAGTCAGGAGAGACAGCAGGAAGATAAGAGACAGGTGGGAGCCCAGGGAACAAGGGAGGATTTAGAAAAATACTTTCTTTTAGTTCCTCTGTCCTCGCTGAAAAAACATTATCATATTGACAAAATATGGATAAATAATATTAGTAACTGTGAAAAGTACTCTTTAATCACTGTGAGAAACATACAGGTTAACTAAATGGAGCCTGGACTCAAGGTGCTTGGGTTAAATCCAAGTTGCATTAATTCATGGCCGTACTACCTCAGCACGTCATTCAACAGCTCTGTGCCTCAGATTCCTCAACAATGAAATGTAGATAATTACAGATCTCTCTATAGGATTACCACCAAGATGAAACATTTTATACATGCAATGCACTTTTAGTACCTAAAATCAACTAAGCACTTAATAAATTTTGTGTTTGTGTTGTATTTATTGCCATTGCTCTATGGTTGGTATTTATTATTACTAACACATTAGCAATTATCAACTCTGCTTTAATAAATGAGGATCTACCACTTTTAAACTGCGAAATATCCATTAAGATGTGGATTTATCCCCCTGGTTTACAAGTATCTCTTTATTCCTAATTGTAGCATTAATTTCAATTATACTATTAATATAAATGCAAATAATAATTATATCAATGATGCATCATAATTATCCCAACTTCACGAAGATTAAGAAGGAACAACAAGATCCACCAGAGTAGTATTAATCATGGTTATAATGTTATGTTAATGCAAATAAACAATGTAATTGAAGCCTCTCCATTTACCAAAGGAAAACCAATATTCCCAAAGAAAATGTCAATAGTCTTATGACTACTACCTTGACCCTGGATAGGTCCCGGGATTTGAAAGGACTCTGTAGGATGTCACAAAGAGCTCAGAGATTAATCCCCATAATCATTATCCTCCTTTGGGCTTCTTCTTGGACATAGCCATTCCCTGCATCCTCACCCCAAGACTGATGCCTCACCAAGATGAGGCCATGACCCTACTCTTTCCCTTTATTCTGAGAATTCCCAGATTCAGGCAGACATTTAGCTAAAACTTACAGATTAGTGGCCTGTAGCCATGCCCCCAACATAACCCATCCCCCAGCGTACAAACTTTTTGAGGCCACGAGCCCTGGGTTTAACCACACACTCAGCCTTCCACCTCTAGATAAGGTCACAAATAGGTCGTGGGCCAGTTGCTTGTTCCCATTCCCTATTGCAGGGCTTCTTAGTGCCACCAGAGAACTCATTCAATCCTCCTGCATAAGCAAAGAAAAAATATATATATTGTCTTCTATGGCGATATATCAGAGATATCAGTACAGTGTGAACTCATACCTATTACAATGCATATTCGAATATTTGTATGCAGAAATAAATATAGATATACTTATATGAAAAGATTTTCTGGCTCTGTGCCCCAAGCAGGCCTAGAACCATTGACACCAGGAGCAATGAGCACACCTGCTGCCCAGATCTAGACACCGCTGGTTTCTAAACATCATCATCCATTAAAGAAAATCAGGGCCTTTTATAGAAAGGGCTAAATATAGGACTGGGGCAGGGAAAACACAAGACGATCCCAAATATTTCAAAAGGACACGTGAATCAATCTGAAAGAGCTTCCAATGGCTAAGGCTGGAACAATTTTTATAGCAAAATGTTTAATGATAATATTGAATTATAAATCAAAGAGTAAAATAAATATCCATTATTTCATACCAGTATTAACAAAAAATTGAATAAATAAGTCAATGGAAAGAGGGAACAAATCTTCTTTACAGAAAAATTCCAAATAACATATTCAGGTAACTGCCATCTGAGGGGTGGAAATTAATTTCTTTACTCTTAAATATGGGGAGGATATACAATATCTCAAAGAAGAGAATCTGGAAAGGGGAAAATAGTGTTTTACAACAGAGAATATCAGCAGTGATATTTCATGTTGAAATCATGTGTCCCTGATATGATAAAGTGAAAAATGTACTTTGCCTCTGAGGTATATGTCTTAAAACCTATAATCCAAGTCTAACCATGAAATAACATAAAACAAACCAACACTGAGGGAGGGACATTCTACAAAATACCTGAACAGTACTCTTCAAAAGTCTTAAAATTTTGATAAACTAGGAAAGTCAATGCTATGGTCTAAATGTTTGTATCCCTCCAAAATTCATATGTTGAAGTCCTAACCCCCAAGGTGATGATATTTGAGGCTGGGCATTTGGGGAGGTGATTAGGTCTTGAAGGTGGAGCCCTCATGAATTGCATTAGTGCCCTATAAAAGAGGCCCTAAGGAGCTCATTCACCACTTCTGCAAAGCGAGAACACAGCAAGGAGGCACCATCTAGAAAAAGTGGACTCTCACCAAATCTGCTGGCCTCTTGATCTTGGACCTCCCAGCTGCCAGAATTACAAGAAATACTTTCCTGTTATTTATAAGCTTCCCAGTCTATGATATTTTGTTATAGCTGCCTGAATTAACTAAGACAGTCAAAAAACTTTCACATATTGTAGAAATCTAATGGCACATAAGGACTCAGTGTAATCTGTTACTCTGGATTTGATCAGGGAAATTCAAAAGGATATGAGTGGAAAAACTTGTTAAACCCAAATAAAGTATACAGTTTAGTTAACAGTATTGCACTGATGTTAATTTCACAGTTGTGACAAATGTACCATGGTTACAGAAGATGTTTGTACTAGCTTTCCAACTTGTCTGTAAATATAGAAGTATTCCAAAATAAATAGTTCTTTTTAAAAAACTTAAATTGTAAAGATATTCCAAAAAGAATAAATGAAATAAAACAACAACACCCAAGAATGGGTGGAGTTGGGGGCTGGTGTAAACGAAACTTAAAAATATGGTTACAAATTAACTCTGAGCTCATCATTAGCCTGTATCTCCCTCATAAATATGACCAAAAGATGAACAGGAAATGCAGTTGACTATACATCCCCAAAGGATAAGACACATCTTACCATCCTTGTGAGTGTAAAGTACTGTTAACCCTAGATAATTCACTGCACAGCAGATATTGACGAGTCTAGAGAGACACCAGACACAAAGGAGGAAGCTGAGACACTTTCCTCTTGCCCATGTCTAGCCACCTCCCCAAATCCCACAACTTCTCCAAGCCCTTCCATCCACTGGTTTCTGGAGACAAAGTTGGTTTTGGTTTTTGAAGCTCCAATAGTTGTACAGTTATGGTCCTGACTGCTGGGCGAGGTGGGGTGTTACAGGTGCATTTCCTTCCAGAGTTGGAGCAGCCATTCAGGCACAACGAATGACACGAGTCCTCACAAGCCTTCTCAGTGACTCAGCTAGCACCGAAGTTGCCTTTGTGAAAATTAGAATAGAGCGCCCCCTGCTGGCAGATAAGATATGTGCAATTTCTGCACGTAGTTACATGAATTAATTCTCAAATCCCCCTTCAACCTCTCAGGCATTCAGAAAATGCTCCTGTGTCCTTCACCCTTCTCACTACAAAGCTCCTCCTGTCTCACCACCCGACACAGAACAGGAAACTTAGGCCCTGGAAAAAGGCTGAAACCAGAGATCTTGAGGTGATACATTCCACTTGCCAACACCAGAGCTTTTCTGGACTAGGATTTGCTTGGGGGGTAGCAGATGAGGAAGGTTTCCCTAGCCCCACAGCATCGAAACACAAAACAATGAAACAGATAGGATGCTAATTGGAATTGTGAAGGATTTATAGTTTAATGCTGAAAATGGGGCCTGCATATCACGTGTTTTGGGGAATTAATGTCTTTTCTTTGGACGCAACTTACTTAGAACAAAATTTCCCAAGGAGCAACCATAAATGTGACCTCTCAGTCTTTAGGTTTGTAACCGACACAACCCAATCCACAACTACTGCACAGGATTCTACCCTGAAGTTACAAAAGTTTCCTTCTAGCGCTTGGGTTGACCATGGGAGGGAAAACACGTGGAGGATACAGTGATCCCAGCACACATCGAGCATTTGAGTGAATCGAATGTGCACAAACAGGAGCCTACACACACACAGTTCTGGATATTGACACATTAGCTACTCCTGCCACGTTCAGGCTCCAGGTTTCTCCCCTCAAATAAGAAGTGTCCTCAAGCTTCACTGAGAGGAAGATGGGGTTATTTTCACAGGCTCTAGAATCTGAGGGGACACAGTTGTGGTCTATAGAAAGAGGAGCTTTCCCAATTCCTCCAGCAATTCCCCCTGACCTCCCCTGTCAGAATTCCAACCTTACTTCCAATGCAAGAGATGGCATCACTGGCACAGACTCAGCAACGTGAATGGACACAGAGGGGATTCCTGTGGCTTTATACTGGTCCTATATTCCTGAGACCTTGTCCCCTAGAAGCTGAGGGCAGCTTCCAACTGATAGCCAGGGAGAAGCCAGGGCCTTCAGTCCTACAGCAACAAGAAAATCAATGCAACAAAAATCCTGACTGACCTTGGGAGCAGATTTTTCCTCAATTAAGCCCCTCCAGATGAGAATGTGGCTCCTCTGAAACTTTGATTGCAGCCTGTGGAGCCCTAAGTAGAGAACCATATAACGCAAAGGTCAGATTTATGAGCCAAGGAAACAGTAAGATAGTAAGTATGTGTTATTTTAAGCTACTAAGTTTGTGGTTGTTATTTTGCAGCAATAAATAGCCACATGGCTCACTGTTGAACCATCATCGACCCCAAGTTTGGAATATTCCTCATCACTGACCCCAAATATCTGAGCCTGTAAATACCACATCACTGATCTGACTTCACAGCCAATTTATTCATCCACAAATCTCACACCATGGAGCCTAAAATGCCACTGACAACACAGCACCCTTATCACTATATGCATATCATTGAAACTACAGACTCTACCCCACTAACTCTATAGTCATCACCTCCCTGAGCTTAAAGCCCCACATTATGTTAAAGAACATAATGAGCCCCATAACATAGAACCTAAAGTCTCCACGTCACTGACAAGAGAGTCTTCTCCCCACTATCACTGACCCCACAATCTGCCATTGCTGTTCTCACAATTCTTATCATTGAACCTACAAGTTTCATCATGTGATTCTGAAGTGTAATAACCCTATATAGCACCATGATTGGGCATACAGTTTAATAAAACCGCACTAGAAACCCTCATTGCTGAAGTCACAGACTCTCATCCCTGAGTCCATATAGCCTGTTACTTTTCCCCAAATGCTCATAACTCCTCCTTTACATTTTGTATAAATGGAATCACCAACTAGGTAGTACAGTGCGTTTGGCTACTTTCACTTAGCGTAATATTTCTGAGCATACTATTCTATGTCAGAGCATACATGAACACTTAATTCCTTTTATATTCTCTAATAGTATCGCATTGGTGAATATGCAATTGTTTATCCATTAATTAGTTGATGAACAAATATTTGTGTTGTTTCCACTTTGGGCTATTATGAGTGAGGCAGCAATATACATTGACATACAAATATTTGTGTGGACATATGTTCTTATTTATCTCTGATAGATATTCAGACATGAAATTGTCATGCATATGGTAAAATTTATATTCACGCTTTGGATAAACTGCCAAACTAATTTTGCAATGTGGCTACACCGTTTTACTCTTCCACCAGTAGTGTATAAGACTTTCACTTTCTCCACCTCCTCAGTGCCACTTGTTATTAATTTTTTCATTATATCCACTCTAGTGGGTATGAGGTGGTATTTCATTATATGTTTTATTTGCACTTTCCTGGTGACAGATGATTTTGAACATCACTTTATAAGCTTATGGATTGTAAGTATATTATCTTTGGTGAAATATCTATTAAATTTTTTTCCACTTTAAATTGGATTATTTCTCTTTTTATTATTGAGTTTAAAACATCCTTTATATTTTAGATACAAATCTTTAATTAGGTATGTAATTTAAAGCATTTTCTTCCATTCTGTTGTTTAATTATTTTTACTTCTTTGATAATGTATATTGAAGTGCAAATTTGAATTTTGATAAAGTTCAGTTTATTATTTTTTATTTTATTGTTTTTTATAAGGCATTTAATACCTCAATATTTGTTGGAAATATTATCCTTCCACAATAGAATTGCCTTTGCAATTCTACTGATGACTTATCTTCAGGTTTACTAATTCTTTCTTCCACCAGCAAAGATCTACTATTGAGTCCCTCTGGTAAAATGTCCATCTTAGTCATTGTATTTATCATCTGCAGACTTTTCATTTCATTCATTCTTATACTTTTAGTCTCCTTACTGATATTATCTATCTTATGAGTCCTTGTCATGGTACTTTAATTCCTTAAACATTATTTCCATTAGTTATTTGAACATACTTATTATAACCATTTTGAAGTCTATTCTTGCTAAGTCCAATGCCTGACACTCTTCCCCGACCCCTCAGAAACAGTTTCTATCGATAGATTTTTTTTTCTTCTGTATGAGTCACACTTTCCTACTTCTTTACATGTATTGTTCAAAGTTTGGCGCTTACATAATACATTGTAGTCACTTTGCATTCGGTTACCCTCACATGGGTGGTTTTGTTGATGAACCCACAAATATCCTTGTGGCCCACTTTCTAGTAGACTTGAGTTGATCTTTGATTCAGATGAGAGCTCCAATCAGCTTCTCACCTTCTCTTTACAAACTTACCCTCATCATGTACCCACTGGATTTGCAAAGTCAGTGGCCAGTTATATATTGAATTTTAATTTGTCAAATTTCAGAAGTGGAGTGTTACTCTTAAATCACATAATTATGTGAGGAGAAAACTTCATTATATAAAAGACCCGGCACTGTACAATGTTGGCATATGAAATGTGTGAATGCATACATGTGTCCTGTTTAAAAATTGCCAACAAGTAAATCATGAAGATATTCTCCTAAATTATTTTTAGATTATGATTGTATTACCTTTCAAACTACCTTTCTAGTTTGGACCTAGAATCTACCTGGACTTTGTTTACAGTATGAGAAAGAGACTTTATAACAGCTATGGATGTTTGTAAGATAAAACCAACAAGAAGACTTGAGACCAGCCAGTAGCCTCCTCTCAATCTAGGTGCACATGCATGCTGCTTCAAAACCATGAGGTACCAAAGCATTCCACCTACTGTTCCTTCTGCTGCCTGTCTCAAGTGTTCTTTCCCTTCGAGCTAGTTCCTTGGATAATCAGACATCCTTCTAGGGCATGAAATTGCCCATTTGTCTTCCTGAAGCCCCCTAGTCTCTATAAGGAATAGAGTCTCTATAAGTGCCTCGGTCTTTATAAGGCTCTTGGAAAATCTGTAAGCTGTTAGGATGTAGGTGGAAATCACAGTGGGAAGAGCCATAGCACACACTTACCCTTCTTTGTAATCTTCTATCCATAGCACACACTTACCCTTCTTTGTAATCTTCTATTCATATAGGCTTAGCAGGGAATGAGAATGGGATGATGACTGAGAGCAGCTGAAACAAGTTGGAGACTTCTCTGGGGATCTGGGGTTTTTGGTCTATGATGCCTCTTTTTCCTCACCTTGGGTCCCATTAATCAATTCCCAGGCAACCAGACAAGTGCCACAGGTTAACCTTTCATTATGCTTGAGTGCACAAGCAGAGGAGAAAAAATCAATAAAAACAGGGAGCTGGGGTCCAAACATACAAAGGCACTTCAAAAGTTTTTGGGAAAATAGATTTTAAAAATAATATGATTCTTTCCATGAACTTTTTGAAGTACCCTTGCATATGGTGTCCACTTGACACTTTTACCTGAGGTTTTACCTGCTTACCTGCTTAGCAAAATGTGGAGTGCTCCTGCAGAACAGAGTCCCTGGTACACAGAAGGGCATTGGTGATTCAGTATGACATCTGGATAGAAATCTCACCAGGGGCTCTCAGTCACCCCTAAAGATTAAAAAAAAATTGTCATAGTTAAGAAGCTGGAAATGGTGCTCATTAAATGCAATTAAAGCAGTCTCTGTGTTGTCAAAGATACATACATCTGGTACCTGAAAGAATAGCAGTCCATGTTTTTAGGAGGAAAAAAAAAAAGAAGGAATAAAAAAAGGAAAGGAAAAAGAACACTTTTGTCTCAAAAGACACAGATGTTTCTGAATTCTAGGGATGTGGATTACAGCAAGTTTCTAAAGGCCCCTGAAATTAACAGGTCGTATTAAAAGTGCTGATGCAGCCTCATCAAAGTACGCAAGAGCAGCCCCATTATGACTGGAAAAGCAAAACATAAAAACTTCTAAAGCCTCAGATAATGAAAAATTGAGGCCTTTCAATAATATTGCAAGTCCTTGACTGCTTTGATAATGCTCTAATAGTTAAATTCACATCCAAAAGCTGATGTTGGAAACATAATACAGAATTTATAGGATACAATACAATTAGAAAGAGCAAACTATTAACTGAAAACCATTATGATATACAGTTATTTCTCAATATCCATGGGAAATTGGATACAAGACACCCTCGGATATCAAAATTCACAGATGCTCAAGTTCATTATATAAAATGATGTAGTATTTGCATATAATCTACATACTTTCTCCCATATGCTTTAAATCATCTCTAGGTTACTTGTAATACCTATTACAACCGTGTACAGACTATGTAAACAGTTGTTATACTGTATTTTTAAATTTTTATTATTTTTATTGTTTTATTGTTATTTTTGTTGTGTTTTTAACAACATTTTTGATTTGTGTTTGGTTGAATCTGTCAATGCAGAACCCGCAGATATAGAAGGCTGACTGTACAGTGTGATTGGGGTCATTATAGCTAAATGTATTTTATCTAGCTTTGCAGAAATACCTAAAGTTAGCCTTGAAAAAAATTTAGAGGACTTTCCCCTCAAGTTAGGAAATTTACCTTTACAAAAATAATTTTGTGATCTTGTCTCTAAATTTTTTACCTAAGAAAAAACAGACAGCCATACAATATCCCTAAATCTATGAATTTTTGCATGATGCAACACCAAATGTTGCTAATCAGCACCAGTTATTGAGGCTACTTTGTTTTTTTGTTTGTTCTTATTGTTATTTTTATTTTTTTATTGATTATGAATATTCATGGGATACAAAGCAAATTGTCACCACTCGTGCCTAAGATGTGATGGCCAGGTCCAATACTGGCAGCATTCCCATTATGACAAATTGTGATTATATCCCATGTCCCCCACCCAATTATCCCCCCAATTATCCCCAACCTTACTCCCCATCCCCCTTTCCCCACTCCACTTTGTATCCCTAGGCATATTCTCTCCCTTTGCAAGTCCAACATACCACTGTGGTCTTTCTTTCCTTCAGTCTTTCTCTCTTAGCTCCCAGAGGGTATTTATCCCTCTATGCTTTGCTTATTTCACTCAATATAATTTTCTCCAAGCTCATCCATGTTGTTGCAAATAGGAGAATTTCATTTTCTTTTATGGCAGAGTAGTATTCCATGGTGTATGTATACCACATTTTCCTTATCCAATTGTTCATCAATGGACATTTAGGTTGGTTCCATATCTTGGCTATTGTAAACAGAGCTGCAATTAACATGGGAGTGCAGGTATCCCTTTGACATGATGATTTTCATTCCTTTGGGTATATATCCAGAAGTGGGATTGCTGGATTATATGGAAGATCTATCTGTAGTTGTTTGAGAAAACTCCATACTGTTTTCCATAGTGGTTGTACTAATTTACAGTCCCACCAACAGTGTAGAAGTGTTCTCTTCTCTCCACACCCTTGCCAGCATTTGTTATTCACTGTCTTTTTGATTATAATCAGTCTAACAGGGGTGAGATGATATCTCAATGTGGTTTTAATTTGCATTTCCCTGATGACTAGTGATGTTGAGCACTTTTTCATGTCCCTGTTGGCCATTTGTATGTCTTCCTTTGAAAAATGTCTATTCAGTTCCTTTGCCCATTTTTTAATTAGGTTATTATTATTATTATTATTTTACTGTGTAATTGCCTGAGTTCCTTGTATATTGTGGATATTAATCCCTTGTTGGATGCATAGTTAGCAAATATTTTCTTCCACTCTGTAGGTTGTTATTTCACTCTATTGATTATTGAGGCTACTTTGAAGAGTGATGAATAGTGATGTTCTGGACCCCGTTGCTGATTAGTTAGATGTCTTCCTTTGAAGATCTTTACAAATAAAATAATCTACCATTAATGAAATTATTAAATAGGGCCTGTGGGGACCCTCAGAGCCTGTTGTGGATTGATGCATATAAGGCAGTGAACTAGGCTCAAAGTAGTTTAAGTAAAAGAGAAAGGATTTACTGACTCTCATAGCTGGAGAAGACAGATTGCACTTGGTTTTAGGGCTGGCTTGAGCCAGAGACTCAATGTCTTTAGGGCTCTTGGTCTGTCTCTCCACCTCACAGCTCTGCTTGACTCTTCTGACAAAATTCCTCAGACAGCCTTCCTCTCTTTGCCAGACTAGTGGTCTTTAAGAATCCCAGGTTCACATCCACCTGCTCGGTAACCCCACTACAAAGAGGTAACCTTTTTGCTTCTCAGGTATAAAAAGTCCCAAAGAGAATCCTCATTGATCCACCTTATGTCACGTGCCCTTTTCTGAACCAAACACTATGGTTTGGGCTGAAATAGTCTGATTGGACTAGCATGGTCCTGTCCTCCCACTCCTGTGTCCAGGGAAGGGTAAGATTCACTGGCCAAAAGAACCATGTGGTTAAGGGAGGAGAAATTCCTGAGAGAGAAAAAGGAAGACACAGAATGAAAATTACATCTCACACAACCCTCTGGAACTATAGTGTTCCCTGACCCAGAAAGACTATGATCATATTGCAACCATCCGTATGAGCCTAGCAGAGCTCCCCAGATGGGGCCTCAGACACTACCCACTACCCCTTACTGTGCAGAACAAGGTCCACTCAAAGAAAAACTCAGATACGAAGCTTCTCTCTGCCTGCTGCAGCTTTGTTGATCTATACCCTAAATTTGGTGTCCCTCTCCTAAAGTGACTCTTCCACACATGGTAGGGACAGGCTCCCAGAAGTCATGACTATATCATGTGATCCTTCCCTACACACAGATTATCGGTAAGAGGTGAGACATAAAACTGAGTTTATCAGATATTTGGTGAGGAATTTGAAGTTGAGGCCAACAAGTCAAATTTTCCTGTGTGGCTGAACACTAAACAATTTGAGAGCTTTGTGCGGCAAGGATTTTTACTCAGAAAAAAAAAAAATGGCTGGAGGCTGAGAAATAAATTACAAAGATATAGAGACAGATGTACAGAAAAATTCAGAGAATATGTATAACAAAGATGTACAGAGAGGAGCACAGGCAGAGGGCAGAGAAAGAGTCCTCAGGAGCTTTTCAGTTCCTAATTCCAGCGCTCCCGAAGTCTGGCAGCATTCAATTCCCCTTGCCATGAGGTGCACTTTAAGTGATTTCATAGCCACCTTTTTACCAAGCTGGTTGGAATTGGTTTATCCTACTTTCAGACAAGAGTCCTGATGACCATAGTGAGTTTTAGGAAATGGGCTTGTGAGTGGTAAGCTGTTTTCTAGCACAGGATTCTGTCACAACACACTACATCACTGACACAGCTCACTCTGTCCCAAGGATGCTGAGCTGTTGCACAGAGATCTTGAATATGAAGTTGTTCCACCAGGGAAATACATCAGATTGGAAGAACTTGAGTGGTGTTTATCTGCAGAGGAGGTGTGGGATAGACTTGAGTCAGTCCCTCACAGCACCTGGGATGTGGGACTTAGCCACTCCATCACACTAAAGAGGGTCATGGAACCTGGAGCTGGCAGAATAGTTCTGGTTTAAAAGACTCTGATAGCAACAGTCTGGCTATTGTCACAATATCCTCTTAGAATTGACATTATCACACTTACTCAGGGTAATACAGCTAAAACTCTTTTCCATGTCCACTCTTTCCAGCACTCTACTAATGAGAATATTTTAACACATATGTCATAGGGTCAAGAGAGCAATTACTTTTCAACTGAATTCATAAAATCCTAATAATGCTAACATAAAACACCACAATGTTAGTTCCATGTGGCATGAATATATAAAAAGAAATAGTCCTGCACATTTTTCTAATTATATAACCTTGAGCAAGTGATCTGAACTCTCTGGGAATCAGTGTACTTCTCCATTAAAAAATGTTCAATATGTACCATTGCATAGAATTATTTTGAAAATTAATGCTATGGTTTGAATGTGTGCTCCTCACGAACTCATGTTGAAATGTAATTGCCATTGAAACAGTATTAAAAGGACCTTTAAGACATGATTAGGCCATGAGAGCTTCACCCTTATGAATGAATTAATGCCATTATTGAGAGAGTGAGTTTGCTATCACAGGAGTGGGTTTGTTATAAAAGGGCTGGTTTGGTCTCCTTCTCTCTCTATTTCCCCCTGCTTTCCACCATGGGATGATGCAGCAAGAAGGCCCTCACAAGATGTTGACCCCTCTATCTTGGACTTTCCAGCCTTCAGAATTGGGAGAAAATAAATTTCTGTTCACTATAAATTGCCCAGTCCGTGGCATTTTATTACAGCAGCAGAAAATGGACTAAGACAGAAAATTTGTATCAAGAAGTGGGGCTATTTCTATAACAAATTCCTGAAAATGTGGAAGCATCTTTAGAATTGAGTAATGGGTAAAGGTGAGAAGAATTTAGAGAAACAGGCTAGAAAAAGCCTAGATTACCATAAATGGAACAATAAGGGCCATTCTGGTGAGGGCTCAGAAGATGAGAAGAACTGTAGGGAAAGTCTGAAAGTTCTTAGAAATTACTTAAGTGGTTATGATCAGAATGTTGGTAGAAATATGGATAGTAAAGAAAATTCTTGTGAGGTCCCAAGTGGAAATGAGAAACAAGATATTGAAAATTGGAGGAAAGGCCTTTCTTGTTATAAAGTAGCAAAAAACTAGGCTGAATTGTATCCATGCCCAACAGCTTTGTGGAAGGCAGAATTTGAAAGCAATGAACTAGGATATCTGCTGGAAGAAGTATCTACTCAGCAAAACATTCAGGGTGCTGTGTGTTTTCTTTTAATTGCATATAGTAAAATGCACCAAGAGAGAAATGATTTAAAGAAGAGTTTATAATTACAATGGAAACAGAACTTAAGGATTTAAAAGATTCTCGGCCTGACCATGTGGTAGAGAATGAAAGAGCATTTTCAGGAGAGGAAACAAAAGGTGTGGCCAAGTGACCATTTGATAAGGAAATTAGTACGGATAGAACAAAGCCAGAGGCTATTCCTCAAGACAATTGAAGAATGACCCTACAGCCACTTTGGAGATTACTTGTGCTGCCCCTTCCATCACAGACCCAGAGTGCCAAGGCCTGGGGGAAGAAAATATGTCAAAAGAGAGGCCTTGGGACCTTGGGGTTCACTACCCAAAGCTGCCTCAAGTCTCTGCTCTCTGCATTCTGGCACAGCACTCCATGGTTGCCCCAGCCATGGGTCAAGTGGGCCCACACGTGGCTTGACCTACCACTTTGGAAGGTAAAAGCCATATGCCTTGGCAGCTTCTATGTGATGCTAACTCTCCAGGTGAACAAGATTCATGTTCTATGAGGACACAGCTTCCTCAACCTAGATTTCAAAAGATGCTGCAGACAGCCTGGGGGTCCAGGTGGAGACTTGTCACAGGGCAAAAGTCATTGCAAAGAATACCCACTCAGGCAATGCCTAGTAAAGGTGTGGGAGTGAGGCCACTACAAAAAGTCCCCGCTAGGGCAATGCCTAGTGGAGGCATGGAAATGGGGCTGCCTCCGAGACCCCAGAACTGTAGAGCTACCAGCCTGAAACTCCAGCATGAGAAAGCTGCAGGCATGACACTCTAATCCCTGAGAGCTGCTATGTGGACTGAACCCAGCAAGGCCATAGGGGTGGGGCTTCCTTGGGGGCCAAACACCCACCTGGTATGTATGAAAGCTGGAACATGAAGTAAAAAATGATTATCCCCAATCCTTAGGCTTGGAGCCTGTTACTCCTTTCTTTTCTTCTATTTTTCCCTTTTTGAATGGAAATGTCTATCCCACGCCTATCCCACCATCGTATTTTGGAAGCACATAACTTGTTTAACTTCACAGGCTCACAGCTGGAGGGAAATTTGTCTCAGCATGAATCATGCCCTGGGTCTCATCCATATCTGATCTGGATGAGACTCTGGATTTCGGACTTTTGAGTTGATGCTGGAAGGAGTGGAGACTTCTGGAGCTATTAAAACATAGTGAATGTATTTTGTTATGTGAGAAGGACATGAGTTTGGGGGGGCCAGGGTAGAAAGTCCACTTCCTGGACCCCATCTCCAGAGAATTTTGCATTTGAAAGAACTTTAAGAAATGTTCATGCCTTTCCTGTTGTGGTCTTATCCCAGGGATGTCTATATCTAAAACTTCCTTTAGTCCCAGAGTTTTATGCCCCTCGCAGGGAGAGACAGTGTGCCTTGGAGTAAGAAAAAATAGACACATGGGTGTGGTTCTTGGAGAAAGGAAAGACCAGAGATGTGAAAGATGAATTGAATGCAGGTAAGAGGGTGTCTCTAGATGGGTTAGGGTTTGTTTGCTTTTTAAGTCCAGATACTTTTTAAAGCTTATCAATATATAAACTACATAAAGAAATGTGTACCTGTGATAAATGTATATCTGTATAAATTTTTTAAAGTTCACAACTGCTCTTGTTAGCATCCAGATCAAGAGACAGTCCAGGAAGGTTACCCCAAAACTGACAATATTTGATGGTCTTAGGGAGGAGGGATGGTTTGGGTGGCTGGTGGCATTTGTAGTCTGGTAGAAGTGTGGGGGCTGTACATTTGGGAAGTTTGTGTGTTAGAGAGGATCACTTGCTTGGAGGGGTCATTGGCATGGAGAAATCGAGGAATTTATCTTTTAGGGAAGTTTGTAGGTATGTTTATTCCAGGAGGATGGGGGTTTAGGGTGCTTGTGGATTTGAATATGTTGATGAACTTGGAGATTTTGGCTTTGTAAAGAATGTGGCATTAGGGGGCAAGGATGTATTTAAAGAATTTTGAAGAGATTAACAATTTGAGGGATTGAATTATATGGTGGATTGCTTCAGAGCTGGCTAAACTTTAGGTTAATGAGATTGGTGACCTTGGAGTGTTAAGTGGAAATGGGGATTTGAGTGCCATGGAGAATTTGAGGTTTGAGGATGTCGAATACTTTGGAAATGTTGATGCCTTGGAGGAGTTTTGAGCTACTGGATATATTTGGGCAGTGTTGGGTGTCAGGAATTTTGCAGGTTAGGGAAAAATGATTGGCACCTTTGTGGATTTGAGGCAGTAGATGATCATAGAATATTGTTGGTGGATTTGGGACAGTTGGAGTTTTAGTGTGTTTGGTCTTGATGGTTGGTGTATTTAGGAGGTTATGAATCTGTGACAGTTGGTGGCTTTAGGAATGTAGGAGGGTTCATGGGGGTTGAGATGCTTGGGAAGGTTAAGTGTTTGGACATTTTGTTGAGTTTAGAAAGTTTGGGAGTTGTGGGAACAATGTTGGGTGTGGTGAGAATGGGGTTTGTAAGAGGTTATTAGATTTTGAGAGGCATGGTATTTGAGAGGTTTTGGAATTGTAGAGATTGAGAATTTTGTGGATGTTAATGGCTTTAAGTATATCTAAGGATTTGGTTAAATTGGCAAATTTGGGGATTTTAAAAATTTAGGGAAGTTGGTTGGCTTGAGGAGGATGTCAGGTTGGGAATGGAGCCAGCTCCTTCTTGAGTAAAATAGTGAAGAACATAAGGCTATCAATTGTGGTTCTGTTTTCATTGATTAGTCTCATAGGGAGGCAAGTGCTAATTTTGTTCAATTTTTGCCCTTGATGAATCCCATTCAAACCTACTTATCTAGGAAAGGACCCAACCCTTTCACTGTGGAAGTCTATCTGAAGAATGCAACAAATGCAGCTAAGATTATCATTTCTCTTCTCCCAGTTTCTGTTGCTAGCCCTATTTGAAGAAGGTAACAAGAGCAGGGAATCAAAGACAAGAAGAGTGTCAAGGCAGAGACAGAAGGGGCAAAGAACAAGGTGAGGAAGCACAGATTCAGGAGACAGAGCAGAGAACAGCACGATAGGACATGGAACAAAAAGTAGGAGCAGGGATCAATGAAACAGATCAAAGCAGAGAACACTAAACAAGGTGGGGAGGCAAAGAAGAGAGAGGAGGAGCAAGGAGCAGCAAGAGGGGGCAGGTAATAGTGAAGGAACACAACACATGTTCCTGGACTGCAAGTACAGCTGAGGCAGCTAGCCACAACTACACAACTACACTACAAGTTACATTTTTCTGCTCATGGTTGGGTTCCTCATTCCACCCCAATTCCTGCTATTTGTATTCAAATTCAATTTCCTAGCATTCAAGGAGTCTAAAAAAGCAAATGAACCCATGCCTAAGGGTCATCATAATGTGTCCAGATGGGCACAGAGAAGTTTCTATTGTGGTGTATTGTCAGTTCCAGAGGCTCAAGACACCCCTGGGGCATGTGTAGAACTAGACACGGTCGGCGAGTCTTGGGAGTGCAGTGTAGTAGGACCTCATGAAGGAAAACATGCATAGAAAGGGGCTCTTTCCTGGGCTGTTGAGTGGGGCCCAATATGGAAGGATACAGGCAGAGGGTTAACGGGCAGGGATATGGAGACTCATCAAGTCACTTAGATGAGTAATTTTTTACTGGAATTGTTCACTTTTGGATGTAACACATTTATTCTCCTTAAAAGTCATATAAATGAACTCAAATACCCTATATCACCTTGATTATCTGTAATGAGGATTGAAGAGCATTTATGTGGATTCAATGGACTCCAGAAACTCACCTGTCTCCTTCAGCCAGAGCTATTTTTCATTCCTTGTATAAGGTGCTTTAAAAAGTTTATGGAAAGCTTCATATTAACTTTCAATTCTATTTTTCCACCAACTTTTTGATGTATCCTTGACTTTTGGTGGCAATGTGGAGGTTGGAAGTGTTGGTTTGTTTGCCTGATGATGCTGACTTCATGAAAAAAAGCATATTCTTGCTAATATGATGAGGACCATGGAATTTTGCAAAGCTCACTGAGGGGAAAAATGTCACAATTCAGGGAACTCCCTCTTGGGAAGGGATGGAAGAGTTTACCCTTCAATATCCTGAGCAGAGTGTTCAGAGGATATTTCTCCTAAGATTCCCCAATGCAAGTGGTTGGGCTTTTGTGATCTGGGAAATTTGCCAATGGGGGTTGGAAGAGAAAAGACAATTGATTTGATTCTGAAGATGGTGATGACACCAAGGGGACTCGCCACATCCATAAGGTAATTCTGGACTAAAAACTTCCCATTGATTCACTCTGTAAGCTGGTCAATACAGGTATGATGCTTGCAGTGCCAAGGAGAGAAAAAGGTTGTGGGACCTTGAATGTGCCTATGATTATGATCGTGCAAATGGGGTCAACCTTATGGGGTCACTGTCGCAGAGTGACATGAAAGGCCTTACAGAAATATGCTTAGTTGGGGACCTTTCCAAGGATCTTATTCCATTTATTAACCTGTTGCTCTCCACCAAGATATATTGGTAATATCCATGGCGGACCTGGAAATGGCAAGGTTATAAGCCAAGCCTAAATGATATTTTAATGGATTCTATTGAGATACAACTTACATGCTATAAAATGCACCCATTTAAGAGTACAGATGATGAGCTATGACAGATAAGTTCACAAATAAAACTACTCCCAAGATCACGATATAAAATAATTTTAATTATCAAAAAAGGCCCCCTCATGCCTCTTTGCTGAAGTCTCCCATGATCCCTGCAGTTGATGAACACTGGTCTGCTTGCTGTCAGAACAGATTTTATATTTTTTCTAGAATGTCCTACAAGTAGAATCATAAAGTTTGTACTCCTTTGTATCTGGATTTTTTGTTCAGTAAAATGCTTTTGAGACTCATGCTGTTGTTGTACGTATTTATGGTTTATTTGTTTTCATGGCCGAGTAGTATCTCATTGTATAAATATACCACAATTTAGCATTCATTGTCTTTTTGATGAACATCTGGGGCTTTTTTTCAGTTTTTATTTATTATTTTTAAAAAGCTGCTGTTAATGTGTATAGAAATCATTTTGTGGAGATATGTTTTTATGGTAAACACCTAAGAATAAAACTGTTGGGTCATGCCATAAGAGTATGTATATGTTTTTTAAAAGAAACCACCAAAGTGTTTTCCAAAGTTGTACCATCTTGCATTCCTCCCAGGAATGCAGAAGAGAGTTAATTTCTACAAATTTCCTACAACACTTCATGTGGCAAGCTTTCCCTAAATATTAGCAATTCTAGTGAGTGTGTTAGTCACTTATTCTAGATGTAATGTGTTTTTCTGGGATTGATTTTAATGTTGAGCATTTTTTCATATGCTATTGGCCATTTGTATTTCTTCTTTGATCAAGTGTCTGTTCAAATCTTTTTTATTGGGTTGTTTTCTTTCATATTACTGAGTTTAGTGTGTCCTTTTAAAATTTTTGTATTACAGGTACAAGTTCTTCTATGCACACAAGTATTTTTCCCTCCAGTCTGTTGTTTGCATTTTCACTTCCTAACACTGTCTTGAAGAGCAGAAGATTCTAATATTTTTTGAGGTTCAATTTGTCATTGTTTCTGTTGATGGTTCATGCTTTTGTGACAAAACTAAAAATTGTTGTATACCCCAAGATTGTAGAATTTTTCTCCTGTGTTTCCCACAGGAAATATTCCAGTTTTAGCTTTCATATTTAGTTCTGTCATATATTTTGAATTAAATTTTTGTATGATGTTATATGAAGTTGAGGTTCATCTTCTCCATAAGGACGTGCACTATTCCAACTCCATTTGTCGGAAAGAGTATCATCTCTTCACTGAGTTAGCTCTGTAACTTTGTTGAGCCATATAAGTGTGAAAAAAATAAGGACTGTATAATCTGATCAACTGATCCATATGCTCATATGTACATCAATACATGATCTTTGTTACTTTAGCTTTATAGTAAGTATTGAAATAATGTAGTGTAAGTCTATTGATCTTTGTTCCTCTTCAAAAATATTTTGGCTATCCTAAAATAGCCTTTCTTTTTCATATAAATATTAAAATAATTTTGTAATTTGTCTTTACAAACCCTGCTAGGTTTTCCATTAGGATTACTTAAAATTCAATGGATAATTAGAGGAAGAATTGATGTTTTAATAATGTGACTTTTTAATCTATGGATACAGTAAACATCTCAATTTACTCAGATCTTCTTAGTTTCTTTTAGCAAAAACTTGACTTTATAGTAAATAGCTTAAGCATACATATCATTGTCATTATTTCTAAGTATTTCATGTTTTTGATACTATTCTATATGATGTTTATCTTTTAGGATTCCGTATTTCATTCCTTCATTGCTAGTATATATAGTTGATTTTTGTGTTCTGTGACCTTTGTAAATTCACATCACTTAAAATTTCTATATGCAAGGCCATTTTGTGGCAGAATAGAAGAGATTATTTTTCACTGTTAATATATAAAGAGGTCTCATTTCTTTTTCTTCCCTTTTAACACTGGCTTTAAACATCCAGTGTAATCTTGAATAAAAGTGGCAAGAACAGACATTCTTGACTTTTCCTCAGTCTTAGGAAGAAAGAAGTCAGTCTTTCCTCATAAAGGATAATGTTAGCTATAGGTTTTTCTTTCATGCTCTGTATCAGCTTAAGGATGTTTTATTCCTAGTTGATGAGAATGTCTGTAATGAACAGGCATAAAATTTGATCCTACTGTTCTTCACTTTTAATCTGTTGATATGCTGAATTCAATATCCTAAGGATTTTTTAATTTATATTCATGAAGGAATTTGGTCCGTTTTCTCATTTTGATAATGTTTGTTCTAGTTTAATTATCAGGGAAATTCTCAAATCATAAAATGAGCTGGAAAGTATTTCTCCCTCCTCACTTTTCTGAACAAGATTGTGTAGAATTGGTAATACTTATTACTTAAATATTCGAATCCACCATTGATGCCATCTAGGCCTGGAGTTTATGAGAAAACTTTAAATTATGAATCCAATTTATTTAATGATATAGAGCTCTTCAGGTTTGTTGTACTCCATTTCTGCTGCTTATAACAAAATACAAGGAACTAGGTATTTTATAAAGAAAATGAAATTTATTGGTTACAGTTTCAGAGGCCAGGAAGTCCAAAGTCCAGGTGACACATCTGGTGAGGATCTTTTCTGGTGGTGGTTTTACAGCAATGCAGGGGTCTCACATGGCAGAAAATGGCAGAGCAGAGAGAGAGACTTTCATGTGTTCTCCATTTCAAGCCTTCAGAACCAAGCCCACAACCACTATTAAACTATTGACTTAATCACCTCTTCAAGACTACATTTTTCAATTACTATAATAGGATTTTCCATTCTCAACAGTTAACAGTGGAAATTAAGTTTTGGGGGAACATTCAATCCAAGGCGAAGTTTTTAGTTCCTTGTGAATAAATACTTGTATTGGTTTCTTTCAGTAATTTTTTCATTTTATCTAGGTTGTCAAAGCTTTTGCCATTAAACTGTTTATAATAATCCCTTGCTAACCATGTAATGTCTATGGAATCCCTAATCCATGTTGTTTCTTTCAATCCTGTTATTAGTAATTTGTCCCCTCTCTGTTTTGTCATTTAAGCACAAATTTTAGTAATTTTATTGACCCTTTTCAAAAATTTATGTATTAGTACACTTCCCAGTTTGATTGCATGTTTTTTATCCCACTGAATTCCTCTCTGATCTTTATTATTTCTTTATTTATTACTTTGGGTTTAATTTTCTCTTCATTTTCCAGCTTCTTAAGGTTCACGTGTAGTTCACTAATTATGGGCATTTCTCCATATTTACGTGAGCTTGCAAAGCTATACATTTCCTTATAAGCACTACTTTGCATCCCCAAATTTCAATTTGCTGTGTTTTCATTTTAATTTAGTTAAAAATATTTTCTAACATCCCTTAGGGTTTATTACTTGATCCATGTGTTATTACAAAGAATGTTATTTCAATTTCAATATTTGGAGACTTCCCAGATATCTTTTGTTAATGATTTCTATTTCAATTCTATTGTAATAAAAGAACATATTTTGTATGATTTTACTTCTAAAAAATGTATTAATACTTGTCTTATGCTCCAGCATATGGCCTACCTTGTGAATGTCCCATGTGTACTTAAAAAGAATGTATACTCTACTATAATTGGGTGAAGTGCTCTAATAAATGTCAATTAGGTCAGTTTGGCTGATAGTTGTTCAAATCTTCTGTTATTTCTTGTTTTCTGTCTACCTGTTCTGTCAATTACTGAGCATGGAGTGTTTGAAATCTCCAACAATAATTATAGGTTTGTCTATTCCTCCTTTCATTTCTGTCAATTTTAGATTCATGTATTTTGAAGGTTTGTGTTCAGACACATACATATTTAGGATTATGTCTTCTCAACAAAGCCATCTTCTTGATCTTTGTATCATCGTCATATGCCGGATTTTAATATTCTGTATCTTGATGTCTATTTTCTCTGATAATAATATATGAGTAGTCTCTCAGATTTCATAAGATTGTCACACTGTTTTTTGTCATTTTACTTTTAAACTATCTGCCTCTTTATATTTATAGGAGGTCCTTATTTATGTATATAATTTTTGTAATCACATAGTTACATTGAGTTACTTGTAGTAAGCATACAGCTGAACCTTGCTGTTATATACACTTGGAATCTCTGTATTTTAATCAAATCATTTATTTATATTTAATGCAATTATCAATATAGTTAAATTAATGTATACCATCTTGCTATTTGTTCTCTTTTTGTCCCATCCGTCTGTGTTCTTTAGTTCCTCTTTTTCATTGCAAAGATTTACTGCATGTTATCAAACAACTAGAAGAGAGGAGCTCATATGTTCATATTACAAAGAAATTATTGTTTTACAATGATGAATATGCTAATTCCCCTGATTAGATCATCACACACTGTATATATGTATTGAAATATAACTGTACCCCATAAATATGTACAATCAATATGTTTCAACACAAAATTAGTTTAAAAAATTTTAAAGGATTGTTTATATTTAGTATTCCATTTTATCTCAACTCTCAGCTTATTAGTTACATTTCTTTGGAATTTTTGTGTGTTTTTTCCCCCTCTAACAAAATGCTTCATTAGCTTAGCACAGTGTATCTTCAATAATATTTTAATGCTTTACATGTAATGTAAGAACCATACTACAATGTACTATTATTTATGACTTTGTTTCTTCGTACTATTGCTATCATACATTTTATTTGTAAAAATACTATAAACCCCACAATATATTGTTTTTGCATTTAGTCAATTATATTTTTAAAAGGTTAAATATTAGAAAAATGATTTAATATTTACCCACATATTAACCATTTCTGGTACACTTTATTCATTTATGCACATCAATTTTCCAACTTTTACCATTTAACTTTCATTTTCAAAACTTTCTTTTAGCTTTTCTTATGCATATCTGCTAGTGAAAAATTCTTGCAGGTTTTGTTTGGAAAAAGTTTTTATTTTGACTTCATTTTGAAATATAATCTTACAGGGTATAAAATGTAAGGTTAACAGATTTCTTTTTATTTTCTTTATAGCACTTAAAATAATTTTCATATTGTTTTCTGGCTTGCATAGATTCTCATAAGAAGTATGCTTTAATTCTTATCTTTGTTCTGTATATAATATGTGTTATTTTCTCTGGCTACTTAAAATATTTTGCCATTTTCACTGGTTTCCAGCATTTTGTTATAATATGCCATAGTGAGGTTTTCTTTGTTTTTATACAGTGGGGATTTTGTTGAGCTCTTTGGATCTGTGAGTTAATAATTTCCATCAACTTGGAAAATTTCGGCCATTATATCTTTAAATATATTTCCTGCATCCTCCTAATTCATCTCCTCTCAGACTCCAATGCATATATGTTTGCCATTTTGTATTGTTACAAAATTCTGTGAGGCTTAACTTATATTTCTTCTTAGTTTTTTCTCTGCATTATTAATCACTAGTGTTTTCTTTTTCATTGTCTAATATGCTGTTAATCCCATCCATTAAACTTTTTATTTCAAATATTGTGTTTTCATTTATAGCTCTTCCATTTGGAGATTTGATACTTTACATTTCTCTCCTCATTTTTATTTATGTTTTCCTTAATATCCTTTAGCATATTGGCCATATTTATAATTGCTAACTGCATTTGTTTCTAAAGACTAATTTTTTTCCTAGTTTTGGTCACACTTTTGTGCTTCCGTGTCTAAAAATTTTGATTGGGTGATTGACATAAAAAATATTATGTTGTATAGTTCTGGATTTTGTTTTCTTACTTTTAAGAGTGTTGGGCTTTGTTTTGGTAGGCAGATAAGTTACTTGGAGATCAGCTTAATGTCTTATGGCTTAGGAATAGTTTAGCTATCATATTAATCAATTATCAATTCTGCAGCTTCAAATCAATGCCCTAGGTGATTAACAAGGACATTTCATTTTGACTAATCAGCCAAATGCATGAGCACATTAGCTGTGTGAGGTGTTCATCTTACTGTTCCCTGTTTGTTCTTTGCCCAGCTAATGGATGGTCCGATATGTTTGCTGAGCTTTAAGTCTAGTAAAATATTCAAGGAGATCACTCTGCAGATATTCAGAGCCCTCTTCCTGCATAGATCCCTCTCAACTTTTACGTTATAGTTAAATTTTTACATTGTAGTTAAAATTTTAAAACTTTATTTGATGGATGTTATATGTCGTATATATTCATACATTATAAGAACCAAAGCACAATGTTATTATTTTTATTTAAAGAGTTACATGATATATATAGAAATTAAGAGGAAACAAGCAAAAAGATATGAAAGCATCTCTTGCACTCACCAAGATGTTTAGCATTCCCAGTGCTTCCCAAAGCATTATAAATGCTTTTCGCTCTTTTCCAAAGGTCCAGGTTTCTGATGTAATTTCCATCCAGCAAGAGGAACATGATTTACCATTTTTTCTATTACAGGTTAATTTCTTTATCATCTCCATTTACCACTTAGCCCATCCAGTTAATTTTTAATTTCATACATTACAGTTTTTAGCTCCAGAATTTTCCATATATTTGTTTTTATAATTGTCATTTCTTTGTTAAGCATACTGCCTTGCTTCATTAAGGATCATTACAATAGTTACTTTACAATTCTGTTTTGGCATTTCCAGCATCTGTTGCACTACATTATTGGAATAGTGGATTTTACTTTTTCTTGACATGTGTTTCATTTTCTTAGTTTTCATATGTCCACTAATTTATGAATATTAAGCTATGGAGATGCTGTATTTTGTTATTTATCAACACATAGATAGAGAAACAGAACATTTCAATTGCTAATTTAATGGCATGGAGGAAACTGTGGGCAGGATGTAGTTGGCAGCCTTGGGCAGACTGCTGAGCTTGAGGGAAGGGTAACTATGGCCAAGTGTGAGGATAATAAAGATTTAAAAGGCTGGACTTTAAGTAGGCCCATTTGCAATAACCAGACATCAAGGAAAATCACATTGAGTTGTTGAAAAGGCATCTGTATCGTGTCTTGGTTATTTTACTGTTTGGTTTATCTAAAAATCTGCACATTGGGGTTCCACCTACTTAGTTCATCAGAGCAGGCAAGGATACATCTAAATGCAAAGTTGCAGGGCATCATTTATTGGCATTCCACCTGACACCTCTTATTCCACCTGTATTCATCCGTTTTGTGTTGCTGTAACAGAATGCCTGAGACTAGGTAGTTTGCAAAGAAAAGAGGTTTATTTGGCTCACAATTCTGTAGGCTGAGACCCCACAACTAGGCAACTGCATCTGGCAAGAGCCTCAGGCTGCTTCCATTCATCACAGAAAGTAGAGGAGGAGCCAGCATGTGCAGAGATCATATGGAGAGAGAGGAAGCAAGAGAGTAGAAGAAGAGGTGCCAGGTTCTTTTTATCAACCAGCTCTCATGGGAACTAACAGAGGGAGAACCCACTCATCCCTGAGGGAGGACATTAATGTACTGATGAGCAATCTTCTCACATGACCCAAACACCTTCCACTAGGCCTCACCTCTCAACATTGAGAATAAAATTTTAACATGAGTTTTGGAGGGGACAAGCATCTGAACTATAGCACCACTGCATCCTAAGAAGACAAAAGAAGAGGAAGCCTTGATGAAAGGCAGAGGGAGAGAAAGACATTAGAGAGGAAGCAGGAAACAGTGCATGGATAAAGTGACAAAGTGAGAGATCAGGAGACATAAGTGGAAATACAAAATAGTGCCTGGGACTTCAGTACAGGGAGGCAGTTGGGCACTCAAGTTGAGCCTGAGCTTGATCTGTTATGTACCATTTCTGTTTGATAATAGATTGCTGCCTCTCACACCCAACCTCATGGCCAGGTGGGTAGCCAACCCCCAGGCTGCATGATCAACTGATATCCCATAGTTAGATGCTCAGTCTTGACCAAGGCCTGCTACCAAGCCTATTCAAAAGGAGAATAGTTATCTACAGAATAGAGCGTAGATTTGTTCCAAAATTCTAGAGGTCTGTGCAGTGTTTCTCCTATTGGTGCTTGCCAGATGCTCCATAAAGCATCCGTACTTACTGTGGACAGTTTGAGCATCATTGGACATGCTGGATTATAATTCCTAAGTGGTAGATCAGTTTGTACTGCAGTCTGAACTTGCTTTATTTTATTCTGGTCCCAATTTGGAACCTAAAGGTGACTTTAAATGGGTCAAAGTCACACACTAAAATGTAGTATGTGTGACCTCCAAAATCTCAAAAAGCCTACCAAGCTGTTATGGACTGAAGGTATGTGTCCCTCTCCAAATTTATATGTTAAAGCTCTAACCCCTCATTGTGGTGGCATTTGGAGATGAAGACTTTGAAAGGTAATTACGTCATGAGTGTGGATCCCTCATGGTAAGATTAGTGCCCATTATGGATTGAATTGTGTCCCCCCAATTAGGAGGATTAGATTGTGTTAGAAATCTAATCCTCACAGTGACAGTGCTAAGAGGGTGGAAAATCTTATTATGGTAGTTGAAAGGTGGGGCCTTTAAAAGGTGATTAGATTGTGAGGACCATATTCTAGTGAATGGATTAATCTATTTATGGTTTTATGGTGGTCATGGGTGTGATTCTGATGCCTTTATAAGAAGAGCAATTGAGGAGGTTAGTCTCTCTCTCTGCTCCATTCTCACCATGCGATACCCTGTGTTGCTGTGAAGGGTAACCACCCAGCAATAAGGCCCTCAACAGATGTACTCCCTGGACCTTGGACTTCACAGCCTTCAAAATTGTAAGCAATAAATATTTTTTCTTACAGATTACCCAGTTTCAGGTATTTCCGTTATAAGCAACAGAAATGGACTACTACAGAAAATTGTTATGAGTGGGGTGTTGCTTATAACAAATATCTGAAAATATGGAAGCAGTTTGGAACTGGGTGTTGGGCTGGAAGAATGTGGAGGAGCAGGCTAAAAAAAGCCTACATTCTGGTAAGAGTTTAGAAAGCAGAAAAAAGCAGGGAAAGGTTGGAACATCTTAGAAACTGGTTAAGTGGCAGTGACCAGAAAGCTGATAGAAGTATGAACAGTAAAGGCCGTACTGAGGAGATCTCAGATGTAAATGCGAAGGGGCTTACTGGAAACTGGGGCAAAGATCAACCTTACTATGAACTGGCAAGGAACTTGGCTGCATTCTGATCATGCCCAAAAGTTTTATGGAATGTTGAACTTAAAGGTGCTGAACCAGGGTATAGGGTATATGACAGAAGAAATTACTAAGCAGTAAAGCATTCAGGAAGATGCATGGCTGCTTGCAAAAGTCTACCCTGAGTAATGGTGGAAAAGGCACGACATAAAGCCAAAATTTGTAATTCAAATAAAGTAGAGGGCAAAAAATTGGAAAACTTTCATCCTGGCCATTTGAAGAGTGAAACAATGTCTTTAGGAGAGGAAAGCAAGGGTGTAGCACAGTGAGTGTTTGCTAAGGATATTAGTACAGAAGAAAGATATTATCAAGAGAATGGAAAAAAGACTTTGAAAGTAATTCAGAGGTCTTCAAGACTGCCCTTCTCATCCAAAGCCCAGAGGCCTAGGGAGACAGAATGGTTTTGGGGAACGGGCCCAAGGTACCCTCCATGGGCTTGATGCTCAAGGCCACCTTGGAATGCTGCGCACACACACACACACACCGTGGTTGCTTCAGCTGCTCCAGCTGTGGCTAAATTGGCCTCAGGTGTGGCTGGACCCGCTGTTTTGGAAGATATTGGCTAGAAACCTTGATGGAGTCCGTGTGGTAAGTCTGCAGGTTCCCAGAATGCCAGAGCTGTGCCACCCAGATTTCAAAGGATGGATGGAAAAGCCCGGGGTCTCAGGAAGAGCTCTGTTGCAGAGGTGGAGTAACCACATACAGCCTTTACTAAAGCAGAGCAGAAATGTGGGGTCAGAGTTGCAGTAGATAATCCCCATTAAGGCCATGCCTAGTGGAGCTGTGAGAGTGGGACCACTATGGAGACTCCAGAATTCTGGAGCTACCAGTGTGTAACACTAGCCTAGGAGAGCTAAAGCATGGTCAAAGACCAGAAAAGCCATTGGAGCAAGGCTGCCTGAGAACTTTGAGGTCCAACCCCCACACCAGCATGTAGAGGACATTGAACAGGGGGTCAAGGTACATGATTCACCAGCTTTAATATTTAATGCCTTCTCTGCTGGGTTTTGAAATTGTTTAGGACCTGTTACTCCTTTCTTTTGACCTATTTCTCCATTTTTGAATGGGAATATGTACCCTATGTTTGTCTCGCCATTGTATCTTGGAAGTAGATAACTTGTTTTGGTTTCAGATTGGATCTTGAGACTTTGGACTTTTGAGCTGAAATAAGTTAAGACTTTGGGGGTGGAATGAATGTATTTACCTGTGAAAAGGACATGAACTTTGGGGGCCAGGGGCAGAATGCTATGGATTGAATTGTATCCCCCAAAGTTCCCTGTATTAGAAACCTAATCCCCACAGTGACAATGTTAAGAGGGTGAAAAATCTTATTAGGATAATTGAAAAGTGTGGCCTGTAAGATGTGGTTAGATTGTGAGGACCATGTCCTAGTGAATGGATTAATCCATTGTTGGTTTAATGGTGGTCATGGGCATGGTTCTGATGCCTTTAAAAGGAGAGCAACGGAGGTTAGCATTTCTCTCTGCTCCATCATTCTTGCTATATAACACCCTGCATGGATGTAAAGCCACCACTGAAGAAGACCCTTTACCAGATGAGTTCCCTGGATTTTGGACTTCCCAGCCTCTGAAACTGTAAGCAATAAATATTGTTTCTTTACAAATTATCCAGTTTTAGGTATTTCTGTTGTAAGCGTGCCCTTGTAAGACAAGACACCAGAGGGCTTGCTCTGCTCTCTCCCTGTAAGTGCATAAAGAAGTCATGTGAACACACAGTGAGATGGCAGCTGCCTACAAGAAAAGAGAAGAGGCCTAAGAATGAAACCTGCCTTGCCAGCACCTTGATCTTGGATTTTCCGGTCTCTAGAACTGCAGGAAGTAAATTTCTACTGTTTGAACCACTCAGTTTATGTCATATTGTTATGGCAGCCTGAGCCGACTAAGACAAAATTGTGCCTCTTTTTTTGTGGTAGGTGGCAAGAGGTTCAACTTGTCTTTCATCTTGGAGGGATAACTTGACATTGCTCAGGTCATTGAACTCCCAGAAACATCACTGAGGTGGCATGGCATTTGTCTGCTACCCTCTCATTTGCATATGTCTTTCTAAGGTATTGATTCATGTACATGCTCACCAGATTCAATCGACATAATATCATCAATGTAGTGGACCGCTGTGATGTTCTGTAGAATGTCAGGATGATCAATATGAACAGGTTGGGCAATATACTGGTAATTGTTGAATCTGGGTGATTGGTAATAGGGGGTTATAATACTATTCCTTCCATTTTTATGTGTTTGAAATTATTCACAATTAAAAGATAGAAAAAACAATGATAATAAATACTCAAATTTTTTTTAAAAAGATGATCAATATCTTTGAGGGCTATATTATGGCAGAGAGCAGAACTGATGCAGCCCTAAGGAAATGCTGTGAATGTATAGTATTGACCCTGCAAGGTAAAGACAAACTGCTTGTGGTGATCCTTGTAAACTGGTATGAAAAAAAAAGACATTGGCCGGGTCAGTTGCCCAAGGTGACAGACTGTGATACATCCAAGATAATCAGGCAGTCCTACCCCTGCTTCCCAGACACATTTGCAGCTTGGGGTTACCTGGGACCTGTACAATGTCCATAAAGCCAGGAAACAGGTAAATACACACAATGTCACAAAGACATCTTTGATATGTAAGAAATGAGATAAAAAACATTATATGTCTCCAGACTTTGTAAACTCTCTGTAGTTCAAACCATGGGCCATAGCTAAGAATCTGTTGGGGAGGTTTATGGAGACTTTTTTTGCTTTAATGATTAAAAAAAAAAAAAAGCAGACATGCCAGGAATAGTTGTTTCTTCACCTTTTCTTCTTTGATTGTAGAAATTGTCTAGAGTGGCAAATTATTAAATATAACTAATACAGGTCCATAATCTCATATCTGTAGTTCTGAAATCCAAAAAGCTTTGGAAAAAAATACTTTTAAAAAATACTTTTTGTGTTGAAATATAATTGATTATATATATTTGTGGGGTACAGAGTTGACTATCAATACTTGTGTACAATATGTGATAATCAAACCAAGATAATTAGTATATTCATCTTTACAAAACATAATTAGTCTTGTGACCTTAAAATACTTTTTAAAAAGTGATATTTTGCTTATTTGGCATCCAAACCTGGACAAAAATAACATAAGATGGGTTAGTCTTTATCTCTCTCAGTGGAGTAATCAGACATTTCACTCAGAAATCATGACTTTAATTACCGGGTGCTGCCCAGCCCCACTGAAGTGCTGTAGAATACGCAGCACATCCACCTAGTTTCATTTCTAAAATTGAGAAAAGTGTGAATTCAAAATGCATCTGGCACTAAAGATTTCAGATAAGAGATTGTGTAACTGTTGTTCTTAGCTCTACTATTTTCCCTAAAAAACAATATTTCTAAATTTGTTAGGTAATTGTATCTTGCATTTACATAAATTTATATATTGTTTCTATGTTAATTATATAAATTATATTTTATATTGTTTCATTACTTACCTATTTTCTAGTATATATACGGCATATGCTGTTTTACATTAGTATTTAGCATTTATTACCACAATTATAATTAGGGTAATAAACTATACAATTTATATAATTATAATGTATATTATCATAATTATGACCAAAGGCTTTCACTTAGCAATCAAAGTATGCTAAGCACCTTACTCACTTTAAGTCAAGCAATCTTGAACTGGTACGTCCTACAGTATCATGTCATTGTTTCACAGGTGGGTAAACCAAGGCCCAGGGCACTTAGGCTTTTAGTCTGGAAGCAGCATCTGGATGGGAATTAGAACCCTGGCTTTTCATACTAGCCCCTGTGGCAGGAGCCCACAGGGCTTCCTTGCTCCTCTTGCTCTCCCCGACACCTTTTCCCAAACCGAACACAGGAAGTGGCCACTTGTTCGTCCTGCAGCCCAAGAGAGAGTCTGGCCTGTCCAGCAGCAGATGGATGCCCACCTGGCCCTCCTCTCGCTGCCCCAGCCCGCCCTTGCCCAGGACCGGCAGAATTCTTCCTCCAGCTCCAGGAGGGCGTGGGAATTCTGCGGGGTGATGGAATTGGGGGCTCCAATAGGCCCATCTTCTGGGGGCTTCGCCACGTGGGGCTCCGGGGTGGAAGCCACTCAGCTAGCCAGGAGGAGAGGTGAGAAGTCAGAGACCAAGAGAGAGCAATCTGTCAAAGAGGCAGGGAAAGAAAACGAGACACAAGAAAAGAGAAAACTGAAGAACGACTGACAGAAAGACCTGAAGAAACAGAAAGGGACAGAAAGAGCTAAAGAGATAAGGAGGGAAAGCACACAGAGATGCAGAAACACAAAGGAAAAGAGACAGAGACGCAGATTCAGGGAGACACCCAGAGACAGAGAGACACAGAGACTCGGGCAGTCGCAGAAAAGACGTGTTCAGAGACACCCAGGGCAAAGGAGACGGTCAGAGCAGGTGCGTCCGCACCCGCGCTCGTCCTTACACTAAAATTGCCAGGCAGGATCGCCTCCTCCTGGCCGCCTACGCCTCTCGCAGCCTCCAGGATGCGGCTGCCGGCGCCACCCTGATAAGATCTGATCCGGCCGCTGCGCTCCTCTTTCTACGCTAGCGCAGACGCTCCAGGAGCCGGGTCCCAGCTGCGGTGCTGTCACTCCCTCCAGGGGGCGCGTCCAGCCAGCCAATGGTGGCGCGCAGAGGCCGGCGCGGCACTGTCCTCTGCCTACGAGGACAGGGGACCTCTCAAGGCCACGCCCACACGCGCTCTCCCCCGTTAGGCCTGAGCTCCTAATCTGCATGGCTCCGCCCACAAACCTAGTCTCCACAGGTGGGGTCAGCCAGGGCTTTTGTCCGTCCGGACAAGGCCTGGTCAGCCTGCGCTTTGCCTTCACAACCCTATTCTCTGAAGCCACGAGGATATTCATGGTTCCAGCTTCCCTTTTTCCAGAGTCCGCCGAGCCCTCGGACTGGCTGAATACAGACAGATCCCTAATACTTCCTACTTCTGAGAAGCCCGCCTCTTACTTTAGGATCCGAATCCCATAGGCTGGCCAGACTGCCTGCGGCACTCCGACTGGAAACGGCGACTGCCGGTCAAGCATTCACTCCCCTCCCCTCCACATCACCCACTTCACCCTACCCCACCCCCGCCTTTCCTGATGGGCAAGGGAGGGTGACGTTGCCACTGTTCTGAGGGAGCACTTTTGTTGGTCCGGAACGGCTATCCACTAGGACATAGACAGCAAACATCCTCAAGAGAGGAATAGGCTCGAGGTTTCGAATGGGTCCGAGAACATGTCAGTCAAAGTATGGGCGGGTGCAAACGCAATCCAACACACAGTACTGGTCGAGGTACTACAGGGACAGCGGGGCGACGGGAAACAGCGGAGAGGAGCCGACTTCTCTCGATTGGACTAAAAGGAAGGTGGTCCCGCCCCCTCTACTCCGGGATTGGCCGAGCGGGAGCCGCGCCCCCCTCACGCCTACTGTTAGCGGCTCCAGCCAGTTCTGTGGAAAGGGGTGCAGAGGGGGCTCACTGGGTTCCCGACCGGACCCGACGCAGATCCGAGAGAGGCGCGCGCTCTCTCAACGGTGAGGGAACACCAGTACGCGGCGGAAGAGAGGCGCCGCGGGAAGCGAATAAAGCTCCGCAACCGGAAGTGTCTTCTGGGAGGTGTCGCACCCGGAAGTGTGACAAATCCCCCAGCTGCACCCGGAAGTGTGATGACTTCGCCGCTACGGGGAGTAATGGTATCCGCCAGTTGAACTGTGGGGTTAAAGGAGATGTTACGTGTCTTTATTTCCTGTGGCCAAGAGAGCCTCCCTCTACGGAAAGTGTTCGAGGGTGCAAGTATTCGGTCATGTTTTAAATGTCTCATCCTATTTTAAACCGTGGGGGAAATGAGCACTAGGAGTGTCACCACCGGGGGGCCTAGTTCTGTAAAGGCTTGTAAGAAGTTTCTTTTGCTGCCCGTCACCCTCGATTCCCTTTCCCCTTAGGGATGTGCAGATGGAGGCCGGAGGAGACGCTGCTGCCCCAACCCCCGGGGGCACGAAGGACTTGGAGGACACGCAGTTCCCCAGTGAGGAGTCTGGAGATGGTGGAGGGGTCCAAGCGGTCCCCCCGGATCCTGGAGACGGGGGCCCGGAGGAAACAGGTGTGCCCTCCCTTCACTGGGGTCTTGGAAGGAATCCCTAGCGAGTGTCTTTGTTGGGCAAGGGATAGAGATGATCCACGGGAGACCAATGAGGAGGCTTTTGGGACTCCGGGAAGTAGCTTAAACCATATCAGTAGGAAGTCATTATGGACTCACATGTAATTTAAATTACTGAGAAATGAAAGGGAAGTCAGTGGGTGTCGACTGATGTTCACTGGGTACTTGGTGTAAGTTTAGGTCATTGAGGAATCAAAAAGAGAGTAGGTGAGGTCAAAGAAGGTCATTGGGGATTTTAGGTATTTAGATCAATGAATGAAGAAAAGAAAGTCAGTAGGTTCAAACAAGGGACTATTTAGAAACTAGTGTCTTTGGGAACTAGGGTGTTAAGTCATTGAGGTGGGAAAGGGGGTCAATAGGGGTTAGTGGCACTCAGAGTATTTACATAATTGAAGAGTCAGTGGTGGATTGTGGGGAGGTCTTTAAGGAACCAAATATTAGTTTATATTAATGGTGATGGGGGTGCATCAGTGAGATTATTTGGAGAGTCAGGGGATCAGTAGGGAGGTCTTTGAAGACCCATGTGTTAGTGGACTTGTAAAGGTGTTCAATGGGGAATCAGTGGAAGTCATTGTAGAGTCAGTGGTCTTGATCACTTAAGAATTAGGAGATGTTTATGGGCTCACTGGTTAGGTTCAGTGGACATCGCTGAAAATGACTGGGGGGTGGGAAGTCTTTGAAGACTTGAGAATTATTGGCAGGTAATGGCAGTTATTGGGAGGGGGTAATTTGTATTCAGGGACATGGAAGAATGTCTGAGAAAATCAAAGAATTTGAGGTCATTGGGATTTTATGGGAAAATTATGGAGATATAGTTGCAAATGGATAATAATGATTGTCAGTATGCAAGGTCGTAGATCTGGTAGGGATTTGGTAGATCCTTGGGGACATAGGGTTAGTAGGTGTCCAGAGGCATTTGACCCACCAGGGGCTCCCTTTCAGGATCCGAGGCCAAGGACCAGCCACCCAGCCTCCTGTCATCACTGCCCCAGTCAGAGGCACCATCAAGCACCTCTGAGTGCTGGGGTCCAGCAGCTGCTGAGAGTAGTCCCATTCATGGCCCTGAGAGTGGCTCTGCGGGCCAAGGCGGGGACCCCAATGATGAGGACTGGCGCAGCCAGCGGAAGCATGTGTTTGTGCTGAGCGAGGCTGGCAAGCCCATCTACTCACGGTATGGCAGTGTGGAGGCGCTGTCAGCTACCATGGGTGTGATGACAGCCCTTGTGTCCTTTGTGCAGAGCGCAGGAGATGCCATCCGTGCCATCTATGCCGGTGAGTGAAGGGGTTGGAGGCAGAATGGGGAACACTGACAGGAAATATAGCTGTCTGGCTGGAAGTGGGTCCAACCAGCCATGGGTAGTTTTGTCTGTCTGTCTGCCTGCCCGAGGTACTGTCCAGCCAGCCAGGGGTGAGTCAGTGTGTGTGGCTAGCTGCCAGGGGTCTGTCTGTTAGGAATCCTTCTTTCTGTTTGGCCTTCTGGGTTCTGAGTGCTTCACTCACTGGATACTTCTTGTTGCCTGACAGCATGACTGTGCTGGCTGTTGACTGAGTTGGGTATCTTTGTGGCTCTGTGTCAGTAATTGCTCCATCTCTCTCTTCCTCTCACCCCTGCTCTGTGCTGTGTGTTTAATCTACGTGATCTCTTAACTATCCATTCATGTCTTTACTAATGTCCAAATTCCCCCACCTTGTCCTTACCATAGTCCAGGTGGGGACTTACCACAGAATGATCGAGTGGGCTTAGGCTGGTATGTGTTTGTTGGGAGCGAGGGAGAGCAGAAGAGCCAAGCCTGACCCCCTCCAGTCACTCCTGATCCATTTCTAATCCCCTCCCCCACCTCTTCCCTCCTTCAGAGGACCACAAGCTGGTGTTCCTACAGCAGGGCCCACTGCTGCTGGTGGCTGTGTCACGGACTCCTCAGTCAGCAGCCCAGCTGCGAGGGGAACTGCTAGCTGTGCATGCGCAGATTGTGAGCACATTGACCCGTGCCAGCGTGGCCCGCATCTTCGCACACAAGCAGAACTACGACCTCCGCCGCCTGCTGGCCGGCTCAGAGCGCACACTGGACCGGCTTCTGGACAGTGTGGAGCGGGACCCAGGTGCCCTGCTCCTGGGTGCTGTGCGCTGCGTGCCCCTTGCCCGCCCGCTGCGGGAAGCACTGGGTGCACTACTCCGACGTTGCACAGCACCGGGCCTGGCACTGTCGGTACTGGCGGTCGGCGGTCGATTGATAACAGCGGCCCAGGAGCGGAATGTGCTGGCTGAGTGTCGGCTGGACCCAGCTGACCTGCAACTGCTGCTCGACTGGGTGCGCGCACCGGCCTTTGCTGCGGGTGAGGCATGGGCACCCGTGTGCCTGCCCCGATTCAACCCTGATGGTTTTTTCTATGCCTACGTGGCCCGCCTGGATGCCATGCCTGTCTGCCTGCTGCTGCTTGGCACCCACCGTGAAGCGTTCCATGCCATGGCCGCCTGCCGGCGCCTGGTAGAAGATGGGATGCGTGGCCTTGGTGCCATGCGTGCCCTTGGTGAGGCTGCCAGCTTCTCTAATGCCGCATCAACCAATTCCCCTGCCTACAGTGTGCAGGCTGTGGGAGCGCCCGGCCTCCGGCACTTCCTCTATAAGCCGCTGGACATCCCTGACCACCACCGCCAGCTGCCTCAGTTTACCAGGTAGGTCTTGACCCTAAGGGCAATTGGCCAGGTGGGAAGTCTTGTCTAACTAAGGAGGATCAGCATCACATAGACATGACTCAAAGGAGATGGCCAGCCATGCTCTAAACAGAGAGAATAGAACAGGTCTGATGATGGAAGCTCAACCACCAACTTACAGGAATCCCCCTATTCTAGTGGAGAGGCAGCTCCCAGTACTCAGGGAATTCCCTAGTTTGATGGGGGAAGCTCAGCCTCCAGCCACTGAGAATCCTCAGGTCTAAAGGGGGAGGCTCGGCTGCTTAATTTAATTGAAATCCCTAGGCTGAGAGAGGAGATGGGCCAGCTGAGAAGGCCCTGGACTAACCTTGCTCTCCACCTTCCCCCATGATGGCAGCCCCGAGCTAGAGGCCCCGTACAGCAGAGAGGAGGAGCGGCAGCGGCTGTCAGACCTGTATCACCGCCTGCATGCTCGCCTCCACAGCACCTCCCGACCCCTGCGTCTCATTTACCACGTGGCTGAGAAGGAGACGCTGCTGGCTTGGGTGAGTTAAGAAGGGCCCTGGGTGAATCAGTTCCCCACTTAAGGTTTCCTTACACTGTATCCCCTTCAGCCAAAGCAGCTCCCATCAAGCACACCAAGCCTTTGCCTGGGCTATTCCTTGCCTGCAATACTGTCCCTACCTTTACACATGCACCTTCGAAATCCATAAAGATTAATCACAGTGTCTCCAACTCTCAATTAGCCCCATCCTTCTGTTTGCTTTTACCCTGTTAGCAACCAGGATGGTGTCTTTGATTTTCAGGAGACCCCATTAACAGCCATCACTGTGCCTGCTGATTCGTCATTAGCCCTTCCCATGTGTTTGCATGGACCCCATCAGTCACCAGCTCAGTTTTGACTCTGGGTCTCCAGCACTCATTGAGTGCTACAGGCTGGTCATATGCTGTGCCCTCTACCTGGGGTATACTTCCCTGGGATTTCTAGGCTTTCACCCTTACTTCCTGTGGGTCTGTTAAAGCTCAGCTATTCAGGGAAGCCAGCCAAGGTGACCCCATTGGAAATGGCACCTTCCCCCAGGCTCTGCCATTTAGTACACATTTATTAAGTAATTTATTGCATGTCTGTTGTGTATCAGGCATTATTCTAGGCTGAGGATTTTATTTTTAAACTACTTTAACTTTTGTTTTCAAGTAATTTTAGAAGTTGCAAGAATAGTACAAGGAATTATTATAAAGAGGCCCTTCACCTAGTTTCTCCAAAGATTAACATCTTATATAACCACAGTAACTTAACAAATCAGGAAATTAACATTGGCACAGTAACATTTAATTCACAGACTTCAGATTCCACAAATTGTCCCACTTAGGTACTTTTACTGGTCCAGAATCCAGTCCAGGATCACATGTTGGATTTATTTATTGTGTCTCCCTAGTCTTGTTTATTCTAGAACTTTTAAAGAGTATCAGCCAGTTAGCTTGTTAGAATATCCTTCCACTTGAGTTCTTCTAATGTTATACTGTGACTAAATTGAGGTCATGCATTTTTGGCAAGGATATCAGAGAAGTGATGTTGTGCCCTTCTCTGCATAATATCAGGAGGCATGTGATGTCAGTCTGTCCCGATGTCGATGTCAGTTTTGATCACTTAGTTAAGGTGGTCTGCCACATTTCTCCACTACAAAGTTAGTATTTTCTCCTTTGTAATTAGTAAATATCTCATGGTGATGATGTCTGTGTTCTGTGTTTTGTTTTTCATCGAACTTTCACCCACTAATTCTAATATCCATTCATGACTAACCTGCAACAGTTATTAATCTGGTGTTTGTCAGATGGAGATTTTTCTAACTCCATCATACTTTCTACACTTATTGGTTGGGATTTTATTATAAGGAAGAACTTTTTATTTTCCTATTAATTTGTGGAATTTAAAATTTTATATCAATAAAATTTTTCTTTAATTCAATGGGCTAAAATCCTTTTCTAGCATTTATTTTGGTGCTCCAATTGTCTCTGATTTAGCCAGTGGGAGCCCTCATCTAGCCAGGCTGGTCCCTGTGTCCCTTTGACACATCCCCATCACTGTGTGAGCACTTCTTATTTTACTTTCTCTCTGCCAGTTTTCGACTTGGCCATTTTTCCAAGGAGTCCTTGTACCATTTAATGGAGATTGTTATTTAAAAACTAAGATATCGTAGGCACAGGATTTTAAATCAGGTTGTGAGTGGAGGCCTCCCTAAGGAGATGGCATCTAAGTGGAGAGGGGAGGCCATGTGGGTATCTGTAGGAAGAGTATACCTGGCAGAGGGAAAGGACTCTGCAGATGCTGTGAAGTGGGACTGGGCCTGGCTGTGTTTTGAGGAACACCAAGGAAAGGCTAAAGTGGATGGAACCGAGGGAGCAAAGAGGAGGACATTGGGAGGTGGCACAGGAAATGTGCTGGTAACCTGGTGGGGTCATTTTGCTCAGGTTGGTGTGAGGATTAAATTGAGTTCCTCTTTATATCATGCCCAGGCTATAGACGATGAAAACAGTTGTGTGAATTTAGAAGAGAACGTTGTGTATAATCATTGCTCACTGAATGTTAAGCATTGTTGTTGTTATCCCCAGTCCACAGGTGAGCAAACAGGTCCAGAGGATACCCCACACACAGCCAGCATTGCCCAGTTGAAACCACTAGGTCTGTCTGACCCCTAGGCCCAACTGAGAACCCCTGGCCCACCCATGATACAAAATATCAGCTTAACTGCCCTAGTCCAATGTCCAGGGAGCACCAGGTGGGAGTTGCTGCTAGGTACATCTTCCAAGCTGTAGGAGGGAGACATTGGGCTGGGTCAGACAGGATTGTCCATGGCCACCTCCAGCCCATCTGATTCTGTCTTCTCTCAAATTCCCAGGTGACCTCCAAATTTGAGCTCTATACCTGCCTCAGCCCCCTGGTGACCAAAGCAGGTGCCATCTTGGTAGTGACCAAACTCCTGCGCTGGGTGAGGAAGGAGGAAGACCGGCTCTTCATTCGTTACCCACCCAAGTACTCCACACCCCCAGCTGCCTCTGCGGACCAAGCTCCCCACAATGGCTTGTTCACTGGACTCTGAGAGGCAGAGTTCCCAGATCAGGCAGTGCTGGGAGTGACCACCTTTGGCTTTTACCTTCTTTTGTCACCCTGGAAATGGAGGTGGGGGTGTGTCTGTGGCTGATCCCTGTCTCCCCGGCAATGGGGGAAGATCTGAGGTCCTGTCCACAAATGGGAGAAGGGTTTCAGCAGGCAGATGAGTAGGCTGCTCTCCCAACCCCCTCATGCACCTCCACCTCTGGGGAAATCCTTAGGCTTCCCTCTTCTCTCCCTCTGCCATACCTCTTCCACTTGGATGATGTCGAGCCTCTGGCAGGGGCTGTCCCCTCCAAACCTGCCTCAGGGGTCTGCCTCCTTCCATGGAATCTTAGCCCTGAGTGCCCAGGGCTGACCAAGGTTTCTAGAGTGACCCACAGGGGTTCTGGAATTGGGAATGCAGGGGTAGTCTGTGATGGAACCAGCCTGAGGGGATTTAAAAAAAAAAAAAACAAGCCCCACAAGAATATCCCTATGCCCTTCATGCACTTCTGTTCATCTTTACCCTGCCCAAAATGACCCCCATCAATATTGGCTGCTGCTACTATTAATAAGATGGCCTCCCTTGTCTACCTGTATAACCCAGGGCATGTAGCACCTGACTTCTCCACACAGTGGCTGGGATCCAAAATGTTTACATAGGAGGTGCACTTAGCTTCTAAGGCTCATTATACTCATCCGTGAAAGGGAGATAACTTTGTCTAATAGGCTCTTTAATGAAGATTTGTGAACGACAGGGGGCTCGAAATCTTGCGTGGCGCACTCGGTAGCGTGCTGCGCTAGCAGCGCGGCGACGCTCCCGCCGCCGCGGGTTCAGATCCTATATAAGGATGATCAGTGCACTCCCTGGCTAAGCGCCGGTCACCGGAAAAAAAAAAAAAAAAAAAAAAAAGAAAAGAAATCTTGTGTACCACCACACAGCACCTGCACATTTCTCGAAGAATTTGACAACCTGTACAAACAACCTAAAGAGGGAGAGACCGCCCTAGAGTTTTGTACGTGTGTGCACAAGACTCACTCTCCAACTGGCCAGTAACCCTAGTTCTGCCCTTGTTTTAACTGGAGTTGTGGCCTTGTGGCAGTACGCACTTGCACTGTCGACCCGAAGCACCAGATGTCCCGTGCTTGTCCAGCGTAGACACCTGATTCCTCCTCCCTGGTCAAGTGGCGTAAAAACGTGCGCCACACGCATGCGCGCTGCAGAGCCGCCCGCCTTCCTGTGGGGCTTTGGGTTTTTAGCCAATCATCGACCGAGGGGTGCGCACAAGCTCAGCTCTAGAAAATGGCGGGGAAGATGGAGCCCTTGAGCATGGAGTCGCCGGACACTGTGGAGGAGACTGGAGGTAGCGAGGGCAAGGGGTGTGTGCCTCTCTCTACCAGGGCAGAAGGGGGAAGGATTCGTCCCAAAACGTTAATGAAATAATGATAGCAGTAGTTGTTTTTTTTTTTTTAAGTTTTAAACCTTTTATCACTCAGAAGTTCAACAAAGTTGAGATAAATAACACACACATTCTCATCACCTAGATTAACTCTTGTCAACTTTGTTCTACTGAATATATTTCTTAAGTATTTTAAAGTAATCATATTGTTCAATGTGCATCTCTTCAAACGAAAAGGGAGGAAGAGATGTTCTCACAAAAATCACCCTGCTGCTTCCACCCCTAAGAAAATTCACAGCAGTTTCCCTAATATCGTCATCTCACATCCAGCCCATATCACACTGTGTGTGGGCTCTAAATTTCTTAATAGAAAATAACCTTCCCTAGGGACAACTTTCTTCCAGGGCACTGACTTGAATAATGACACCTCATCCCCTAAAAGGGGGGGGGGGGGGCGGGTGGAGGTGGCGAGGGTAAGATTCAGCCTACAGACTATTGGAAATTGCAGTCCAGCCAAAAGAAAAATCTTCCAAGGCAATAATCCATTAGTACGCCACTAGCATTTTCCTATTGAACAAACTTTCACAATGTACCAAAGTAGAGATAATAGCATCATAAACACCCATGTGCACATCACTCTGCTTCAGCAGTTGTTGACCGTCTACCATTCTTTTATCTATCCCTAACTCCCCTTCCTGCACTCTCTTCGAGCCACTATATTTATTAACATTAGATTGCAGCCTGTCAGACCTGCTTATGCAGACATCAAAATAGCGATCATTTAGTTGATTATCGTTTGTCCTAGGATATGAGCTCCACGAGAACAGAGACTTTTACTGCTGTTTCCCCAGTACCTAAAACAATGCCTGCCCAGCGTATAGTAGGTGCTCAGTAATTTTTTTAGCGCGTGAATAATGAAATAATGTTAACACAGAGCACTCTCTTAGATTAGAGACATACATTGAGTTCCAGCTTTCAACAAAGAACAGACGGAAGTAAGACAGATGCAAATAGGTTCCATTTATTAGGCATTTAATATAGCAGCTACTGTTATTAAAAAAAAAAATTAGTATCAACCTTTCAAATTCCTCAAAATTGAAGTTATGATTAACTTTATCAGCAATGGAGTAAATTAAATCAAGTTACCATTACCAATCCATTAAATTGGCTTTATAAAGGGAGGGATATCTAGTACTGAAAAACATACATATATATCTAGTATTGATGTCCCTTTGGAGAAACAGGCCTTCTGCCTCACTGGGAGGAGAACTGACCAATAAAGCCTTTGCTAGAGGCAGTTTGGTAGAATATTTTTAGCATCTAAAATGCTATTCCACATCTGCAGTCACCAGGCTAGGTAATCACCGAAGAATACACAGGTGCATGGACCAGGAGTGGTCATTGGAGTGTTGTTGATGGAAGCAAAACAAGGAACAGTGACAGAAGGAGCTAAATCTTGGTATATCTATGCATGCCATGGAATTCCTGGGCAGTGAATTTTTTTTAAAAAGTCAGAAAAAAATAGCTAAAATTAAGTTACAATTAAATTAAATTAAATTATTTAAATTAATTTAAATTAAATTTTAAATGGATAATTGTATTATTTATTGACACAGAATGAGCTCCAAAAGATCACATTTTTAGTAGCAAAAAGCCAGTTGCGATTGAAACAAAAAGAGGGTTGTCAAGTCCAGCCCTGTGAATGATGCACAGAAAAATGTCTGAAGGCTGAAAGCCTGAGAACTTTGAACAAGAGTCTTGGATTTGGGGCGTGTTGCAGAGGTGAAGGCTTTTTGTGATTTATTGTTTTATTTTTTTCTTTTAGAAAGAAAGTAGTACTATATAATTTTAAAATATAAGGGGAAAATTTGAATGGCGTCTGAGAATCATATATTAATATTGGATCAATATTAACATCCAAGTTTTGATAGTTATACTGCAGTTACCTGGTAGATTCCCTTTGTGTAGAAGAAATATACACTGGAATATTAAGGAGTAATGGGCCATGATGTCTGCAACTTATAGTTCAGCAACACTCACAAATGGGGAATCTGATACAAGGGCAAATGGGAGCCCTGTGGCCTCTTTCTACAACTTTTGTGTACATCTGAAATTATTTCAAAATAAAATGTTTAAAAGGAGGCTCATACTCTATAAGCTGTTTTCTTTTGTAACATACAATTTTAAAAGAAATGATCAAGAGGTTAGTTGGATTATTTAAAAATTAGTTATAATCTGCTTTTGGCCTTAACTCATGACTAGCACTAGAAAAACAGTGAAGAAAAAGCAGTGAAAAACACAGGTGGAGCTTTTGTAGAAATGGTTGCAAAATCCAGCTATAAAAGACATGTGGGAACAATCAGGGAAAATGACATATGGTCTGAGTTGGATGATATCACGTGATGATTATTAATCTTGTCATATGTGATTATAGGATTGGGGCCATCTAAGAAAAAGTTCTTAAGTAGTTGAGATGCTTAATGAAGTATCTGGGAATGAAATGTCAAGAAGGCTGGGGCTTACTTGAAAACACTTCAATACAGGGAAAACGTAGCAAATATGAGTGATATTAATGATTGTTACATGTGGGTGATGAGTACATCATAGTTCATTATAGTATCCTCTTTACTCTCATGTGCATTTGAAATTTTTTATTATAAAATATTTTTTAAAATGATCATAGACACTTCTACTTAAAGTAGCTTTAATTTTTTTTTGTTTCATTTCCAAATATTAAGAATAGTTTTAGGGGCCGGCCCGTGGCTCACTCGGGAGAGTGCGGTGCTGATAACACCAAGGCCCCGGGTTCGGATCCCATATACGGATGGCCGGTTAGCTCACTGGCTGAGCGTGGTGCTGACAACACCAAGTCAAGGGTTAAGATCCCCTTACCGGTCATCTTTTTAAAAAAAAAAAAAAAAAAAAAAAAAAAGAATAGTTTTAAAATTAAAAAGTCTCAAGAGGAGACCTACCAACCTGTTAATGGTGATTATATTTGGGAAAGGCAGTGAGAATTAGAGCCAACAAGAAAAGGGGAAGTTTCATTTTCAACTTCATATATTTCTGCAGTGTTTGAATTTTATTAGAATGTTATTTGGTTAAGAAAGTGAAAATTAGAGCAAGAAGACATGAAACATTATACTAAAAAGTCACATTCTTACCACCAAACTGCTGGCAGTAGTTACTTCTGGGAAGGGGAGTGACTTGGAAAAGGGGCTGTTGGTGAGGAAAGATTTTTACTTTTTACTTCATGTTCTTCCATATTTGTTTATTATTTACTTAAGTAATTTAAAAACTTAAAATGGAAAATTACACTAGTGCATACTACTTTATAAAAGATGTTAGACCAGACAAAAAGATGTGAGGGAGAAGGAGTTTTCACTGCATACTATGGCATTTCTTTGTTCACTTTTTGGCTATCATGTATGTGTTTTGTGAGCTGCCTTTCATTTTCTCTGCTCAGTTTTCCTTGGGGAGGAGTAGGTTGCTGGGATCTGAACTTTTCTCATTTTAAGAGTTTAAGATGTTTTTAAGATATTAATATTCTCTGGTGTTTTACAAAAGTAACACAGGCTCATGATAAAATACATATAGAAGTATATATAGTGAAAGTGTGTTTGTTTGAATCAGGATTCTAATGAGGTCTGTCCATTGTGATTGATTGATATATACCTAAAGTCTCGTAATCTATAGGGTTTTTCCTCTCCCTCTTTTTCTTCTTTGTAATTTATTTATTGAAGATATTCCATTTTCCTGTATAATTTCCCACAGTCTGCATGTTGTTGGTTACATCCTCAATGGTGTCATTCAACATGTTCCTCTGCCCTTCGTATTTCCTCTGAATTAGTATGTAGATAAGGAAGCCTGATAAAATCCCTTGTGGCGGGGGGGGGGAGTTGTTTGTTTTTTGTGGCTTGGGGTATTTTTTTAGAGGGAGATTGGGGGCAAAAATCCTTTATGGGCAGTGTTGAGTCCTTCTGTGAAAAGTCTCATAGATATCTGGTTGTCCTTTACTGATGTTAGCAGTCATGAATAACCATTGCCTAGATCCATCACTTCATTAAAAATTTGCAAACTATGAGCTGTAATGATTTTAAAGAAATTCATATAAAATTTTTCTGTCCGTTGCCTTAGTTAGAACTTCATAATGGTCTTGAATAGCAGCAGCAGCAAAACTACATCCCTTTCTCTCACCCCTGAGTTTCATTAAGAGGATGTTGTGGTATCCTTTGTCCTGATTCATCCAGCACATACCATGAGCCTCAGGGACAAGGAACAGGGATCCTGCAGGGGTGCTGCTCTGCCTGGAAACCTTCCCTCAGGCCATCCTTGGCTCCAGCCCAGGGGTGTACACAGAGCCACTGGGACTTTCTTCCTCTCCTCCCAGATAGGTCTGGACCTTTCATCAGTCCCCTTTCATTCTCACTGGGTCCTGTAATTTTGGTTTTCATCTTCACAGGGCAGCACAAGTCTTTGAAGAAGACTGAAGATTTGCTGGCAATGGTGAAAAAGCTACAGAAAGGTCATGTGTCTTCTTGTGTCTGAGCCCCAACCTGGGGCCTGGGGCTTTCAGTCAGACAGGGTGGCTCCAACCCAGGCCCCTCAACTCACAACCTTGAGAAATTATCCCACTGCACTTTTTCCCTCTCATACAGTTTAATTCTTTGAACCATATATACACCTCCACAGTTCAAAATTCAAGAAGCTTAAGAGGATGTAGGTCACACACACACACACACACACACACACACACACACACACACACACACACACACACACCAGTCGTCCATTTCCCTAGCCCACAGGCAGGCAGCAACTGCTTTTAAATTCTTATGTATCTTACCAGAGATTTTTAAAAAATATATCCGTGGGTGTGTATTCTTTGTCCTTCTTGGTCATATACAAACAACAAATGGCAATGTAGACAGCTCTGCACCTTGTTTTGCTTGTGGAGAAGAACCTGGGAGTCAGATTGCATTCAGTACCTACATTAGGGCTAGGCAGAATGCTGGTCAGGTTTGAGGTTTGAGCCACAGCCCATTCTCAGCTTAAAATGCTATAATACATTGATTGGTTGTTCCAAACACAAGGGAACATCCCCTTCCCTGACTCTGCACCTGCATATAGAAGAAGTGCATTGGGGCTGCTGCCTAAGCTAGAATTAGGTAGAGAAATCGCAGGGTGGGAAATGTGTAGTGACCCAGCTTGACCGTCTCCAGTTAAAAAAAAAAAAAAAAAAAACCGGACCCTCAGGGATTTCTTGCCATGTAATCAGCACCATGGAGAGTACCCATTCTCCTGGAAGTCACAGGAGCTGGAGTTGGTGACCTTAGAAAATCCAGGGCCTGCACCTATTAACTCCAGAAGGCCTTAGGAATTGGCAGTGAGATCCAGCAAGGATCAGGCAGCTTTTTGCTCCAGCTCTGTGTTGCCAACCTTGAAGCCAAAAAGAGATGAGAAAGAAGGCTTCTCCATACATAGTGCTGATGTAGGGATTGTGAGAAGTTAGAGATGACTCTCTAAAGGGTCAGTGATCTCCCTCTCACTGGGGAGCTTGCAAATTGTCACCTGCAACATGAAAGCAGCATTTCCCCCTTTTCTCAAATGAGGTCAATACCACAATCCAGATTGATAGAAATGACAACCTGCCCTTTCTGGTTTTTAATAGGGTAGAGCAGGCGGAAGGTCTCCATTGGCTCCCACCACACTCAGAATTATATCTGGAATACAATTGTGGCCCAAGAGGCCCTGAGTGATCTCACTTCCCTCTCCCCCACCTCACCTCCTGCTACTCTCCACTTCCTCACTAGAATAGAGCCACACCAGCTCCTCACCATTACTTTGGTCTCGTGCCTCATGCCTCACCCACTTCCATTACAGGGGACTTGTACCCTCTGCCTGGAATGGTCTCACTTCCACACTTTCCACCCCTATGGAACTGCAGTGCCTGCTTCTCTCGCTTGATGGGGGGGCCTTTCTATATTTCAAGAAGTACCTTTTACCTTTTTATCTTCAGCATCTTGCCTCACTTGATTTCTCTTCACAGCAGTTATTGCCATCTGAATTGATTCATATATCTCTGTTCAATGTCCACCTCCCCCACCCAGTATGCAAGCCCTGCAAGGGCCTCTTACAGAGTCCAACACACAGCAGGTGCTCAATAAATACCTGCTGATTTACAGCAGCAGAGACAGTGCCAGAACGCACCCCTTCTCCATCTGCCTTGGACAGTCAGGCATCTGTCTTCTCTGGCTCAATCTTTCTTTCTTTCTTCAGAAGGAAGCCTGGAGCCACAGATTGAGGAGCTGATTAACCGGATTAATGAGCTTCAGCAAGGTAAACTTGGGAGCCTAGACTGGCCAGCTGTGGCCAGCAGGAAGGGCCTGAACTATGAATGCCTCCATTTCCTCATTCATAAAATCCAGGCCCCTCTGGGGCTGTTTGAAGATGATTGTGCAGAGTCACAGTCTTCAAGAGAACAAGGCTAGAGGCTGCACTCACACAGTGTCTTCTTTCCTTCTTAGGCCCAGCAAAGGAGGAATCCGGTGAGAAACTGGGAGAGGACCAAGCTCTCTGGGAGGCTCTGCACAGAGAATTAGACTCCTGTAAGTGGGGCCAAAAGAAGGACCCAGAGATCCCACGATCACTGCTGCTGTTCCCGCGCACACCTCAGGGCACTTGCACAAGCTGTTCCTTTGCCTGCAGTGCTTTCAGCTCACATAGGCCAGATTGCCTCTTGCCATCCCATGTCATCTTTCAGTTCACAGCTCAACTTCACCTTGACAGGACTTCCTGTCAGGTGGTCCCATCTGAAAGTAGAATCCCAACCTCTCTCTCTCATTCTCCTACTTGATTTGTTTCTTCAGAGCCTTTATTTCCTCCTGACATGGTGTATTTATCTCTTTCTAGTCATCTCTCCCCTCAGTGTCCATTCCTTATGGTCCATTCTTTACAGTCTTCACTCCTTTGACACAGGGAATGTGAGCACAGAGTAGGAGAAGGTGGATCAGGACAGTCCCCGTGGTAGATGGGTGTGGGGGTGGCAACAAGACACCTCGCCTCTCGTGGAACTGTACCACACCTTCTGTGTGGCTTTGCCCCTTGCATGAAGTTGCAGTGGGGCACAGGATGTGGCTCCTGGGGGCTGAAAGTGTCATTCTGTTTTCCAGTGAATGAAGAAAAAGTGCACCTGGAGGAGGTCTTGAGAAAAAAGCAAGGTATTTGCCAGTTGCTGTATATTCCTTATCCAACCCCGCTACCCCACAAAAGTCCACAGTATCTGGAGCAGCCAGAGGAATCCCACTGAAACCTGAGTTAGAGTGCTTCCCTCTCTGTTCACATCTCTCCCTTGGTTGCCTCCTCACTTGAAGTAAGCACCCAAGTCCTCTCAGTGCTCTCCAATGCCTGACATAATGTGGGGCCCATTACCTCTGCCCAATCCTGAATCCCCAAGCTCTCACAAGGCCCCCTTGGTTCCTCTCCCCACAGAGGCACTGAGGATCCTCCAGCTGTATTGCCAAAAGAAGCAAAGTGAGGCTCACAAGTAAGAGATCCTGCCCTGGCTCTTTCCCATCTCATTCCCCAGCCTGAAGGAGGAGGGAGCAGAGCTCAGGGAAAAAATCTTGGATACCACTCTTCATTTTCTCTTTCTATAAAATAGAGTAGCCAGACAAAAGACTCCCCTAGTCTTCTCTGATATTAGGTGGTGATGTTAAGATTAACTCACTTGTTTAACCATTTAATGCTAATTTATCAAAGAAATTCCATTCACTGCTGTTATATTCTAAGTCTTTCTCTGTTGGTCATCCAGTTCCTCTACCATCCATTCATTTGTTTATCTGTCTGCTTATTTTAGGCCCCCAGTCATCCATTTACCTTCCCAACCATCTACCCACTCACCCACTCATCTGTTCATCCAACTATACATCTATCCAACTATCCAGCCAGACAACCATGAGCCATCATATCTCCAACTTTCCATCTAATCATCTTCCACTCATCCAACCATGCATTTATCCTCTCTTCATCCTTCCATTCATCTAGCCATTAATTTCTTCACCCAACCATCCATCCAGACATCTATCCATCCTCCCAGCAATTCTTTCTTTATTTCTTTATCCAACCATCATCATTATTTCTCTAACCAGCTATCATTTCTCCAGCCAGCCACTCGTCCATCCAATTAACTGTCCATTCAACCATCTATCCGTCCATGTCTACATCCTGTGAACCTTTACTTACCACATTCCTGTGACCAGAGATGTCACGTACTGTTGCACCATGGCTTTAATTGTGTGGGGAAACCTGATAGATAGTTCATGTGGGTGTATGCTTAACCACACTACACACACTGTCCAATGAGCATTTATGTACACTTATTTACCTAATCCTCACAATGACAATTACAGGAGTTAAGAGTTTATGTCACCCTTCCACCACTATGACCATTTTACATATGTGGAAACTGAGACCCAGAGAGGTTAAGTAACTTGACCAGGGTCACAGTGAAGTAGCAGATCCAAGCTTCAAGCCATGACTTTAGAATCCATGATGCTAAGCGACTGCACCCCTCACAAAGCTTTCTTGGGAAGGCCAGTTCAGTGGTGGACAGGATGAACAGGGTGATGGTCTTGACAGAGGCCCATAAAGGGTCACATTCAACAGAAGAAAGGAGAAGGGTGAATGTTGTTAACAGACCCCACCCCTCACACTCACTCCTGCTAGAGGAAGCAGGGTTCATTCCGAGAGTATGACTGAGGCTTGTCTTTCTTTTCCCAGGAAGCACATGTTGCAGGAGTGCATGGAGCAAATTTCTGTCCATAACTCTCAGATCGCAGAGAATTGCAAGCAGAGGAAGCTGGGGTAACTCCCAAGCTGGGAGCCTGCCCGGCCACTGGGTGGAGAGTGGGAGTGGGGCTTACATCAGGGAGAGTTTGTTGGAAGAGTAACTGTTAGAACCAAGTCTTGGAGGATAAAACCCCTGAAGGGGTTCCCAGCAGAGAGAGCACCAGGCAAGGATGTGAAAGACTGTGCATGAGGAGCCTCAGAGCTGGTTGGGCTGGGTGTCAGGCCTAGCCTGTATTCTCTCATTCCTGGGTGTCAACCCCCAGGTTGGATGTTGAAGAACAGCTGGAGGATCTGATGGGCCAGCACAAGAACCTCTGGGAATTCCACGTGAGCCATTGTCATTGCCTCCAACCAAAGCCACTCTTCCCCTGAGACTGGCCCAGTGTCCAACCCTGCTCAGGCCCAGTGCCATGGGATTGTCCTTGACTCCTTTCTTCCTCTAGCCCACCTACTCAATCCCTTGTTTTTTACCTCAGATCTGGCCACTTTTCACCATCCCCCACTGCCACTCCCAGCATGGCTTGTTCAGACTATTGCAGTAGCCATTGCTGATCCTGCTTCCCTCCTGCTAACCTAGGGTGTGGCCACCTTGCAATGGCAAGTGGGAACCCTGAGAAAGCCATGGTCAGGTCACTCTTTCATTCAACTAATGTCCATTTGTGCACCAGGCAGCATTCCAGGCAGGGAGAGACAGTGTTGAACCAAAGGAGCCAGGTCTTTGCTGTCCCAAGCTGGTTGGGGACAGGGGGAGGCAAACCCAGACTCCAACCAAGAAAATAGGTAGGTGGTGCAATGTCGGTGAGGATGTCCTCTGAGCAGGTGACATCTGAATGCACATGTGAAGGAAGTGAGGGAAGAAGCCATGCAGGTAACTGGGAGCAAGTGTTCCTAGAAGAAGGAAAGGCCAATGCCAAGGCCAAACTGCGCCTGGAACTTTTGAGGAACAGCAAATGGGAGAATGAAGGATGAGGAAAGTGGGAAGAAATGAAGTTTCAGAGGTACACGGGGACATAGAGAGCGATTGGAGGGAAATGGGTCCCCAGCCACAGCAGAAACTGCACACTGAGTTAATAGTTGAATGAATGAATGGCCTAATACAGGTAAGGACTTTGCAGAAGAGCAAAGGTTTGGGGGGAGGGGAAGCGGGGAGCGTGCGGTGTAGCTGAGAGGCAGGCCGACGAACAGGCCTCCTCTCTGTCCTCCCAGATGCTGGGGCGGAGACTGGCCCGGGAGATCCGCACGCTGGAGATGAGCAAGGAGCAGCTGCTCAGTGATAGTGAGACTCCAGCTGGGGGGAGGCGGAGCGGGTGGTGGGCCAGCCCCTCGGCCCCGCCCCTGACGCCCCGCCCACCCGCAGGGAAGCTGGTGCGGGCCAAGCTGCAGGAGGTGGAGCTGCGGCTGCGCTCGGCGCCCGAGGTCGGCGGCACCCGGGCGGCGGGCGACGGGTGAGAGGGGAAGGGACGCCTGAGCGAGGGGGAGGGGCCCACGTCCCCCAGCAGCACCCTCAAATGCCTCTGCCCCCCCGCCCTTCTCGGCGTCTTCGGATCTCTGTCTCAGTGGCTTCTCCCGCAGGCTGAAGGAAGAACTGGAGAAATTCGGGGATCAAGTCCCCACCCAAACCCAGAGTGCCCCACAGGCCGGGGCCAGCATAGGAGAGGTGGGGAACCCGGAGAACGAGGCGAAGCGGTCAGAGACAAGGGAGACCGAGCGGGCGGGGATCCTCGGAGGTCCCCCCGAGAGAGCGGCCTGTGGGGGGCAGGCGTCCTCGGGGGCGGGGACACGGCAAAGAGAGCCCTGTGGCCGCCGTGCAGCGGCAGGTGCAGTCTGGCGTGGGCGAACCGGAGGGTGCCCGAGCCCCGTCCCCCGCAGCCCGACTGCCCTCTTCCCGCAGGCCGGCCGCGAGCTCCCCGGCGGCCGCGACGAGGAGGACTTGGAGCCGCCGGTGGAGCTGGTCCTGACGGCCCCCTAAGTCAATAGGACACACCCCGTCCCGACCTTCCTTCAAGGCCTGTCAAGAAATAAAGGCATTGATTTCAGACCGTCCTCTGCTGAGTCTGTGCTCCAGAATCACAGGGGTTGGGGGTCGCGTGGGAAGCGTGGGGTGTCCGGGGCACTCTGGGCGGGGTCTCGGCAGGACTCCGCCCACCAGTCGCACAGCCGGCGCGCAGCATAAATGCTCCTGAGCCACTCCACAATGGTAAGTGGGTGTCAAGTCCCCCTGACCCCACCTCTATGGCCTCATCACGGGTTCCTGAACCATTTTATTAACAAGGGTAAGAGGAAACGTTAAAAACCCAGCTCAGATCCTCAGGTCCTGTGGGTCTCCTGTGGTCCAGAGAAACCCCAGCCTCCCCGCAGACTCCCACCGACCCCTCAGACCTGCCCAGCTACCTGCGCTCACGCTCACACGCTGGGCTGTAGCTGCAGAGGCCTTCCCACCTTTGTCAAACGCTTCAGGCTCTTGTCCTCTCAGGCCCTTGGCCCTTTTGTGTCCTCATCGGGGGTGCCCATCCCCTGGGTCTCCTGGGGCTTTTGCACCCACTGCGGGTCTGTTAAATAAGTTGCTCAGGAGGTAGGCCTTGGGGACCCAATTCCAAAGGGCACCTTGCACCAGATTGCTGCCATTTACCGAGCATGTATCGATCAAGCACTTGATGATTGTCCTTTGTGTACCAGGCAGTGTTGCAGGCCTGGGTTTTAAATAGTGTGGTCAGAGAAGGTCTCAGTGGGGAAATGAGCGAAGGAGCCATGTGGGGATGTGGGGGAAGGTACACCCGTAGGAAGGCAGGCTCATGTAAAGCCTGTGCAGTGGGACTGCGCTCAGTTGTGCCTGAGGAGCATCTGGAGGAGGCCAGCATGGAGGAGCAGAGTGAGATGCAGAGGGATGGGACACTGTCAGAGAGTTGTGGGGGACCCAGTCAGGTTGTATGTGGTGTTCCGAGAAGAGAACCTGGCACACAGCAAATACTCAGTAAATGCTGCTATCACTTATGGTGGTTTGTTATTATTCCCAATACACAGGTGAGGGAAACAGGTGTATAAATGACTTAGAACAGTGGCTTATAGCTATTAAGTGTTCAATAAGTGGTTCATTTCATTTATTATTATTATTATTCCCAGGCTACAGATAAGGAACACCAAACGGTGTATATCTCTTAGAACAGAGATTTTTATACAATAAATGCTCAATAAGTGGTACCTATCTTTTATTATTCTCATTACTCTTCCTGTTACTCCCAATTTGGAGATGAGAAAATCGAGGCAGCAAATCTGTACAGTAAGCCCTCAGTAAATGTTGGGTCTTGGAATTGTTGCTATTATCCCACACCCACAGAGGAAGCCCCAGGGAGCATTATCTTGGGCCCAGCTGACCCCAGGCCCAAGCTTGGATCCCCTGCCCCACCAACACCACTGGCCTGCTTCAAGCCAGCCTCCAGGAATCTTTAGGGAGCTTCAGCATCTTCTTCATCATCCTCTTTGTGTCACACAAATGGGGACAGCCTGGACATTCTGCTGACCTGGCTTCCCTGTTCACTGGCTGGGTGACCTCAGGCAAATTGTTTAATGTCTCTAAAATTCAATGACCGAATTTACAAAATAGTGATACCAATTGCATGGAACTTATTATTATAAATCTGGCCATCTCCTCACTCCTCTTGAAATCTCTTCTGAACCCCTGGGAAGGCTAAATTGACCCTCATGAGGATTCAGCGCAGTACACGGAGATAACTGGTACATTAAGTCATCTCATGCCACCAAAACTGCTAAGTACATTTACCCACGTCCCCTCAGAATATCACACAAATCAGTAAATGCCCTCGTCTGGATGCACCTTCTTTTTCTTCCCCATCTGTCTCTGCCTCTGCCCACTCCCACTGGGAGATCTAGTAACCTCAAGCTACTGTTTCCCATGACGCCGCCTTTGCTCATGCCATTCTCTCTGGTTGAAACACTCTTCTCAGTTTGCTTTGTCTCAGTAAATATTGCTTGCATGCAATCCAGAGCTAATGGATGATACATCCAAGTACTCCCACAGACATTTTCATATTGTGTTAATATATTACTTCATTATTATTTATTGAAGGGTGCCATGTATTCAGCTACATTATCTTAAGAAGAATGGAATTGATCCGCCTTATTCATGATCCTGCAGCCAGTTCCTAGTAAAGTTAAGAGTCCACCCTAGGTGAATCCTACCCATGCTACGGTGGACACATTAAAAATGGCCAGTTTGGGGATAATTTGAGCATTAATAAATAGTTACAATAAAAGGGAAGGCAGGGGACTGGTGAAGATTGGAGGAGACTAAAAGGACAAAACAGCTAAATAGCATATTGAATAAAAAAAGAATCCATAAGGACACTTACAAAAAAAAAAAAAAAGAGAGAGAGGAAAAGGAAAAAAAAACTTTTTCACAGAAGAATAACAGCTAGTAAATAAGGAAGGAAAGATAGAATTTAAAGATCATTTTGTAATCCACATTGAAGTAATTGATTCACGGATGAATGATTAGTGGATGCAGACTGAGAAGGGTATTTCAACCACTGGGTGAAAGGCTATTGAGAAGCAGGATATTAACATGTTCTCAAAGTTTTATCCTGCAGGGTGTTTATGAATACTGAAGAAGGATGTGCCTTTACAATGGGGACATTGGACATTGGAGAGCTACCACCTGATCCAAGGCCAAGTTTAGCATTGCCGGTAGAGGGACAGTTTGACCTTATATTCCTCTTGATGTGTTGAATGGCAGGTACACATCACCACCAACGTGGGGTTCTTGATGAAAATGCTTAACTTAAAACTAATCAAGAGAAAAGAGTCACAGTGAAATGTTCTGTAGGGCCATTTGCCCTGGACACTTGAAAGCATTAAGTGTCATGAAGAGTAAAAGAGGGTGGTGTATTCGTTTCCTATCGCTGCTGTAACAAGCTACCACAAGCTTTGTGCCTAAACAGTACAAATTTACTACCTTAAAGTTCTTGTCAAAAGTCTCACTGGACTAAAATTAAGGTGTCATCAGGGCTGTGTTTCTTCTGAATGATCTTGAAGAGAATCTATCTTTATCTTTTTAGCTTCTCAAGGCTTCCTGGGAGCCTTGACTCACATTACTCTGATTATTCTGATCACTGCTTCCATTGCCACATCTTCTCTGACTCTGACTTTCCTGTCTCCCTTTCATGAAAACCCTTGTGATTACATTAGGCCCACCCAAATAATCCAGGGTAATCTTATCTAAGTCATATCTTCAAAGTCCCTTTAGCCATGTAAGGTCAGATATTCACAGGTTCTGTGGATTAGGATGTGGACATTTTGGGGAGCCATTATTCCACACTGGGGAACTGTTCTTGATTGGGAGAGAGCAAAACCAAAACAAAAACAAAGTTAACTTATGAACCTTTATTGGAACCTGGATCAAGGCTAGGGATAAACGGCTATAAAGAAGATTTGGGGGAAAATTTAAGAATGGACTGAAATTTGGATGATGTTGAATTAACGTTAATTTCCTGTAAATGATACTGGTGATAAGGTTGGTTGGAGAACGTTCTTATTTTGAGAACATGAGGGCTGAAATAGGTTTTAAATTTCATGATGTCTGCCACCTATTTTTAGATGGTTTGAACAGGTGGAAAGTATGTTCATGTTTATATACAGAGGGGGAGGGATAAAGTGGATGTGCTAAATGTTAATAGCAGGTGAATCTAGATGTTCATTATATGGGTCTTTTTTATAGATTTGAAATTATTAGTTTAAAAGAAGGAATACTACTACTACTACTACTACTACTACTACTACTACTACTACTACTACTACTACTACTACTACTACTAATCAGTTTCCATAGTCTCCTCCTATCTCCTAGACCTCCCACTGACAGGTCCCAGAGATGGCAGGCTTTATAGTTTATATAAGCACATAGAACTGGACTTAAGAATCTCCCCCACCCCCATTTCCCAAGAAACACACACATCTTCACTCAAATGCTGTCTTTTTCCAGAACTGAATTTGCTGGTTTATGATGTCCTTAGGTCCCAGCCCAACTCTGCCTTCTTGATGAAATTTCTTTGTTGATACTTAGTTCCTTGGAAATGAAAAGTACATTTTAGGGTCTTGCTTAAGGCTTCTGCATTTCCCCAATCACCATTGCTTGCTGGAAGATGTTTTCACTCTCTCCTTGGCTAGAGATTTCAGGAATTAGAAAGGAGAATGAAGCCTTCTGAGCCTGTAGGAGCGTCCATAGAGAAATGAGTCTGCTCTCTCACAGGTGGCCTTTCCTGGCCTGTAGAAAATCCATATCCTTTGGCTTTTGATTTTCCCTGTGTTCTCCTGGCTCAACTGACCTTCATGGCAGGGCTGCTTCTCTTTTCATTGAAATGATTGATGGCTGCCTTGGGTGCCTTCACATACTTCCCCCGGTGTTTCTTCCTGTCCCCACCCATGTCCTCTGCCCACAGAGCTTGCATTCAGTTCCCATTATTTGTTCTCAGAACTTTGCTTCTTTGCCTGTCTTTCAGGTTCAAATGTGAATGGGCCTGGGGAAGTGCATTGTTGCCAAAAGACTGAAGGGTACTCCTGAAAGAATGGAGCTAGAAAGAAACCAACTGTGAAGAACAAGAACGGAGCCGGGGAGGGGCCCCAGGAGATGCAGACAGAGGAAGCACAGCCCGAGCTGGACAAGGCACCAAAGAGGGAGTGGCCCAGTGACATCATCAGAATTTACGGGTGGAAAATAATTCCTCCCCGGGTAGGCAATGGAGTATACTAGCTAGCAGAACAGAACCTGGGACCAGGTTGTCTCAGTTAGAATCCCAGCTCTGCTGCACACCAGCTGTATAACTTCAGGCAGGTTACTTACCTTCAATATGGCTCAGTTTCTTCATCTGTAAAGCAGATGGTTACTGTGCAGGTTAAGTAAGTTGGTAATATATGGAAAGTGCTTAAAACAATACTTGGCACATTATAAGCATAAGGTTGTTTATAGCCATCATTATTACAAACAATTTTCATATCCTCATTGGGTCATCATCCCAGTAGTCCTACACAATCAACAACATGTGTTTTTGTCACCTTACAATTAAGAAAACTGATGGTGACTTCACTAAAACCAGGGAAGAACTAGTATTCAAGGCCAGCTGTCCTTACTCCAAGTCCAGAATTCTTCCTCTTCTCCAGGCCACACCATACTGTATTCTTTTTTTATTTTTTAAATATTTTCCTTCATCTTGTTAGCAAGTTAAGATCACAATCCATTTGACGTAATTTTTCCAAGTTCAGTAATTCAACTTGTGTTTATTGAGTATCTGCCATGTCCCTGGCACTTTTTGTTAGCCATTGAGAAAGTAACAGAAAATGTGTCGGTCACAGGTTCTGCCCTCAAGGAGCTTATAGACTAGTGGAGGGATAAAAGATGTACACACTATATAAGAGCAGACATAAAACAGCGTGGAGGCAGTGGAGCCGATGGAAAGTGTACCAGGCCAGGAATCAGTTGGTTCCTTTTGTGGCTCAGCCTTGGTTATCTGTGTGACCTTGTTGGGGTAATATAAACAAAAAATAAAATCTCCTGCCAACCCAGAAAACTTCCCCACAAAAAAGTGGAGGAGAAAGAAGACAGTTTTAGTATTGAATAAGCATTAAAGCAGAATTGATGCCCATCACAGGCAATCGCTACAAAGATTGCAAAGAGAAAGAAATCTCGCCCTTTTATTGAGCCAAGAAGATACAGCCCATTCATGAATAAACAATAACTAGTCCTCAAATAAGCAGACTTAACAGCACCTTTTGTCACAGCGTAGTTCATCCAAAATTGGGGTGACCCTCCATTAGTTAATTGGCTTTATTCAAAGGAAAATCAAAGGACAGGAAGCAGTTTTGGAGCAAGTCACCTGCTGAGGTTAGGTTCCTACCCTTTCATAGAAACTGGGAGATAGGGCTGCTACCTTCTTTGATGACTATCTTTCAAAGAGCTGGTTCCCAGCTCCTTGAGAAAGACATTTCTGGGTAATAATGTTGGTAATAAGAGGCTTATCAGCCTTTCAAAGAGACAGAGAAAGAACAAGTTTTTAAGAGAAAGATGCTCTAAGAAAAGGCAGACTAGAGAAGTCTCTCCTTTTATTTTCACCAGGGGAAATTAAGCCTTTTTTTCTAATTTGAATTTGCCCTTACAACCTTGGGTAAGTCACTTCATCTTTCTGATGAAGTCTTTTCCTTCTAAGTCAGAAGAGGCAGGAGATCTACAAGAGTGTTTGCAACCTACTATCCTGGGAACCAAACAGCACTAAATGTTTTCATTCTTAGCCAATTACAGTGGCTTTTTAAAACATCTTTTAAAAAATTTAAATGATGCCTTTGGAGAGGGGCAAGCACACCCAGATCCCCATAATCCATCCTCATTCCACCCTATTGTCTTGTATCCCATCTTCCAGCTCTTTCAACATCCATTGTGTAGGATTCTGGAGGTGCTCACTAGGTGTAAACAAGGGCCCCAAAGCATTAAAATGAGCTACTCATAGAAAGATCATTGTTGGCCATACTTTCCAGAGAGGTTTTTTGAGGCCACAGAACTTTTTGTGATCCTTGGTGAGTAGAGAGGATTTGGATTATAAAAACAAGAATTTTGTTGTTGTTGTTGAGGTAAAATTCACAAAACAGAAAATTAACCATTTGAAGTGGACAATTTAGTAGCATTTACTACATTTACAATGTTGTGCAATCATGTTTCTATCTAGTTGCAAAATATTTTCATCACCCAGAGTCCCTCTTCCTCCCACCCCCCAGTTTCTGATAACCATGAATCTACTTTCCGTCACTATGGATTTACCAATTCAGAATATTTCATGTAAGTAGGATCATGCAATAAATGACCTTTTGTATCTGGCTTCCACTAGAATCAATACCATTTTTGAAAGACTGAAAATACAAAATGTTGGAAAACTACTGTGGAAGACTGTTTAGCAGTTCCTTAAAATCTAATATACACCTGCCATAAGATCCAGCCATTGCACTCTTGGTATTTATCCAAATAAAGGAAAACACACACATGAGAGCATATGCACACACACACTAGTAGAACTAACAAATGAAAGGCTCCTTGATGATTCATGCTTTTGAGACTCTTTTCATGTGCTTAATGGCCATTCACGTGACATCTCTGTGAAATATTTGTTCAATTATATTCCTACATGCTCCACAAGGGACATGCCTAGTTATAAAAATCACAGCACTGACAGAAACCCAGAGATATGGCTTCTTACCAAGAATTTGTTGTTTATTAAAAATTCTTCTCAATCTAGATGCAGTTACAATGAGGGCCATTTTTACCATAAGCAATTTTGACTAATTAAAATTTCACCTTTATCAGGTGTCCTGGGAAACAGGAATTTAACCTAAAGTCAAATTTGTTCTTACACAAAGTAAAAGGGTTTGTCACAGAGGTTATCCCCTCATTCCTCAAGTCCATAAATAACCTTATTGCAAAATCCCATTTTGAACATTTTTTTCATGGGGCCGTTTCTAGTTTCAATTCCAATGTCAGTTAGTGGAAGAAAACTGTTCCCTTTCTATTTCCAAACAGTGACCAGAGAAATCATCTTAAGCCATATTTGATAACCGTCTGTTAAAAACTCTAATGGCTTCCTGTGGCACTTGGAATAAAATGCATTGTGTTTAGCATGCATTGTCTCCGCCCAGGCCCATCTTATACTGCTCTGTGCCTTTCTAACTACCCTCCCACTACAATGGCCCTTTTCCTGTTTGGGGTCAAGTTCCTTGGAAACAGACTCTGAAATAGAGGCGGGCTCAGGGGTTTCTTACGAATTTCAGTTGTGTTGGAGCTGCAAGGAAGCGAAGGGAGGAAGCAGGATTAGGCAGAAGAGATGAATGCAGGTGCTGTTAAAACAACAGCCTCAGTAGGTCCCACAGGGAGCTCTAGAGCATGGAGGGCCCTTCAGAGTCATCCCAAATTGAGACAAAGGGGCACAGGCCTGTGCTTTCACCCCGAAGACGGAAACTAAGCAATTTCTCACAGCATCCACTCTGTTTGATTTATCTGAACAGACCAACATCTCTCCCAACTCAAGGCTTTTTCATGTGTTTGTCTGTTCTTTTTGCCTGGAGTGCTTCTCTCCTCTCCCATCCCACTACCCTTGCCTGCAAGTTTTGCTTCATTTTCCAGGTCACGTGGGAAGTCTGAATTCCTCAGAAAGCTCTTCTCTGACCCCTGAGTCTAAATTACATTTTTCTTTTAAACTTTCATATAAACTTGTACTTTTCTTTTACATAAAATTATTAAAATGCGTAATTATATTTTTGTGTAGTATTTGTGCATTTTAAGACTTTCGATACATATCGATACTCTCCAGAAGAGTTTTATCACTTTATTCTTCCTCCTTTCCAATATTGTGCGTTACTATTCTTCTTAATCTTTGCAAAATTGATAAGTGAAAAGTGGTTTGCATCACTTAAACTTTTCTTTTTTTAAGGAGAATGGAGTTGATATTTCATGTCTTTTTTAGCCATTTGTATTAACACTTTTTAAATTGACAACTTATGATATTTGCATATTTTTTCTATTTTTCTGTTGTCATGTTTTTTAAATGTATATAATAGCCCATCAATATGTTGAAGATATATATACTTGTCATATATGGCATAGATATCTTCCTAGTCAGTCTTATTTTTTCTTCAATTTTATTTATGGCCCTCTAACCATAAATAAAATGTTATTTCATCGATTTTATTAAAATTTTCATTTATTGTTAACTTTTATGTGGATGTGGTGTCTTGACCTTCACAGTTGAATAATGCACCTCTATTTACTCTTATTGTTTCGTTATCTTTTAAAAAATATTTTATTGAAGGCCACTGTTATTTTATGATTACATTTCACTCCTTAGACTGCCTGTTTCTATTTTTAAAGAGTTAAATATATTATAACCTGATTTCTTTAATTTCCAAATGGTCAACCTTTTTTGAGTTATTCTTTTCTTAAGTAATTCAAATATCTTCATTATCTATTATCATTCTGATTTGAGATAATTTTCTAGACTCTTGCTCTATTTCATTGGTTTAGCTGTTTAGTCTGACATAGGATGCCATATCATTTTAATTATTTTGGCTTAAAATTATGGTAATCATTGCACCTGGTTAAAAAGTCCCACTAATTATCCTTTTTAAATAGTCCCTTGGCTATGAAAATAGCACATGGATTCTTACAGATGAACATGAAACTGATTTTTACATGACATAAGAACTAAAATTTCTAATGCTAATGAGACACTAACTGGACATTTTAAAATTTTTTATTTATATTTAGAGAAAACTGATAGTTTTACAAAATATAGTCTTCACTGCCAAGCAAAAGGTATGCTGCCTCTTTCATGTCCAACAGAAACTTCGTTTTCTCCCCATAACTCTGACACAGTTTTGTTAAGCTTAATTTTAAATATTTCATATGCATTTTTTCTGGCATGAATGTAAACTAATTTAAATTAAGTTTGTAAACTGCTTATTGTTGATGTATGTGTACTTATTTATTAAGTGGCCAACTAACTGAATTCATTCATTGCTTATAATAATTTTTTAGTTGATCTGTCTTCAGTTTTTCCTATGGTATGCAAAAGATTGTTTGCTTTCACCTCCTGCTGGTTTCCTTGAGTTTGTTAATTGTTTTCTTGCTGATTCATTTTTTAAAATATATTGCGTAAAATTAAAAAAGATTTAAATTATTAAATACTTCTAAATACATTTCCCATACACTTTTCATATCTTATTCTCATTGCTTCTCCTCTCTGAGTACACTGAGCTTTCAGATTTTGTTTTCCTTTGACCATGTAGCTATTCACAATATTATTTATTGGTTAAAAAGTGGTTTTTCTCTTTTATTAATCTTTTCATCATTTTTTCTAGTTTTGCTCCAGCATTGTCAGAAAATACTACCTATGCTATTTAACTTTGAAGATTTAAGTTTCTTTAACCTAAGGAAAAGGAATATCAGTATTGACTATTCATAAGAATCACCCACATATCTTTTTAAAATAAAAATTCTGGGGAGCATCTCGGTTGTATTGATTTAGAACTTTGTGCGTTGACCTAGGAAATCTGCATTTTTAGAAAGCTCACAGTACAAGCCCAGGAGATAGCCGGGTTTTAGAACCTCTCTGATTGATGACAGTACCAAATTACACAAACATCCCATAGATATTTGAAAATAGTATGTATTATATATTTTTTGGTTTGACATCTAAATATAAATTGTATATTTAGTGTACGTACATATATATAAGATTATTAGAAATGGTGTGCAATTTCTATGTTTACTTATATTTTATTTACTGAGTATATCAAAACTTAGAAAATGGTGGGTTTTTATTGCTCTATGTATTTCTAACATTTTGTTTGCTATGCCTTACTACAAACATTTTCACAGTTATTTTATCTTCCTCATGGATTGTACCTTTAATTGCTGTTAATCTTATCACTGTTAATCTTTTCTCCTGTTAATTCTTTTTGCCTTGAAATGCAATTTAAGTGTCGCCCATTCTTTTTGTTTGCCTTAGGGAAGAAAAATTGACCATTATTTTATTTTTGGAGCTAAGTCATTTAGCTTTAGGTGTGTGTCCTATGAAAGAAACAGTTAAATATATCTTTTCAAACAGGTTTCTATTTCAAATTTAGTTTGCTTTTAAATCTACTTTAATCATTTTAATTGTGTTTTATATTTTTCTCATTGTTTGCTGTAATAGTAACATCTTCCTTGCCAGACTTTCTCCAGCTAGTTATTACTTTAATTCAGTTTTTGATTAACTTTCTGTTTCTAAGATTGAAATTGTAATTCTCTTAAATATCAATCATTCCACAGTACCTGTTATTACCTGTTTTGGGTTGAAAGTTTTAGCTTGTTTTTGCTTCATGTCTCTATGCCTCTCGATTAAAAAAAAATACGTTGTGGGCTTTTTAGATCCAAATAATTTAGGCATTATTTATAAGCTTTACTATTTTCATTGCTCAGTTTAATTATTTTTCTATATCAGAGATTTAACATATGCTTTTTAAAATTGTTTTTAATATTTACACTAACAGAACATGTTAGAACAGATATGAAGTTACTACTGAGATTAAACTGCTATGGATATTTTATGATATTTATTAATATAAAATGTTACCTTCTTGTTTTAATTTATGTTTTCCTGATTACTAAGTAAAGTTGAACATCCTTATATATATTTATTGGGCATTTATCTGTATTCTTTTGTCAATTCCTATTTTGTAAATATTTGCCTGGTATTACTGATTTTTAAAACCTTTTCATATATTCTGGGTACTAATATTTCATTGGTATTAAGAGTTGCAAATATCTTTTTTTTCCTCCCTTTTTATCATAGGTGTTTTTATAGGTTTATCATAGGTTTATAACAAAGGTTTTATATTTTAATGTAGCAAATTATATCAATATTTCCTTTCTTGTTTTGTGCTTTTAGTCTTTAAGAATTATTTCCTACTAGTTGCCTAAAGATATGTGCCCTTGCTTTCAGTTAAATTTTCAGAGTTTTGCTTTTCACATTTAGATATTTAACCTATCTGGAATGTATTTTTGTGAATTATATAATATAGAAATCTGATTTTATCTGGTACTGTGTGGTAATGTGGACCAAAATTAAGGCTGTTGAACCAGAAATAATTTTAGAAGGTTTATTGAGAGCCACATGTGAGGGTAGACCCAGGAAACACAGACCAACGAGGTTGAGAAGTGCTCTGAAGTCTATTATAAGCTGAAAGATTTTATGGGAAAGTTTGGAAAAGGGAGGGGGATTCCCCATACAGTAGTTAACATAAACCAACAGAGTTGGGAAGTGCTTCCAAGTCTTTAACGAGCTTCCAAACAGTAAGTCAGTCTCATGTCTTTAATGATATTAAAGTCTCGTGTCTTTAATGGTACTAAAAGCAATACCATGCTAAGTTATCTTGTTTCACAAGGTAAATGTTATGACATGTTTCCCATCCCTATAACTTTTAATACACCATTTTTCTTATATTTTGTTGTAGGAGCAACCGTATAGCCCCATATCTTCAAACCAAAATCCTACTTAATTTTTCAGTCTGGAGACTGTTTTCCCTCACAGATATTCCCTTTCCTTCCCCTGCAGGCTGTCTTGCCTAGAATTGCAGTCAGCTGGCTTCCAAGTGGGTTCATCCAAAAAGGAAGCAGTGTTAGAATAATGGTTGTCTTATCTCAGTGACTTTACCTCCTCCCAGACAGGTCCTTTCTGGTTGCAGTCCCCATGGAGTGATCCCAGAACCTGGGCTCCAGTAACTCTGCCTCGCTGATAATCTCTTATTGACTCCCAGTCCCATGTGTGGTTCTCAAATCCTCCATCACCTGCAATTCCCTGCTGTATTAGTCAGGGTTTTACAGGGAAACAGAACAAATAAGATATATATAAATGTATAAAAGGAGATTTATAATGGGAATTGGTTTACATGATTATGGAGGCGAAGACGTCCCACAATATGCTATCTGCAAGCTGAAGAACCAGGAAAACCGATGGTGTAATTAAGTCTTGAGTTGAAAGGCCTGAAAACCAGGAGAGCTAATAGTGTAACTCCCAGTCCAAGACTGAAGGGGACGCTGTGTAAGTCCTGGTGTCCAAAGGCCTGAGAAGCCGGAGCTCTAATGTCCAAGCGAAGGAGAAGATGGATATCCCTAACTCAAGAAAAGGGAACAAATTTGCCCTTCCTCTGCCTTTTTTCATATTCATGTGGGCCCTCAACAGATTGAATGATGCCCTCCCACATTGGTGAGGGCACATCTTTACTCAGTTTACTAATTCAAATGCTGCTTTCTTCTGGGAACACCCTCACAGACACATCCAGAAATAACATTTTACTAGCTATCGGGTATCCCTTAACCCACTCAAGTGGACACATAAAATTAACCATCTGTATTAGTCCATTTTGTGTTGCTATAACAGAAATACCTGAGACTGGGTAATTTATAGAGAACAGAGGTTTATTTGGCTTATGATTCTGGTACAGCTGCATCTGCCACAAGCCTCAGGCTGCTCCTACTCATGATGGAAAGTGGCAGGCAGCCGGCGGGTACAAGCAGATCACATGGCGAGAGGAAGCAAGAGAGAGAGAGGAGGTGCCAGGGTCTTTTATACAAACAGCTCTCACAGGGAATAATAGAGCGAGATCTCACTCACTAATCCCCCCACCTAGGGAGAGCATTAATCCATTCATGAGGGATCCACCCCCATGACTCAAACAGCTTCCAGCACTGCCACATTGGGGATCAGATTTCCACATGAGTTTTGGGGGAACAACACATCCAAATTCCATCACCATCACACCTGCATTATATTCCCTCTGCTGTAAATACTTTTCTTTTTCCTAATTAGACTCTAAATAATACTCTTCTTGCTACCAGGAGTGACCAAAGAATCTTATGAAGGATTCTGGATAGGGTTGACCTGTTTATGCGTAAACACAGTGATAATTTTATTGCAGGTGGAAAATGAAATACTGGCTAAAGCAGATAGTGTCAGTACCCATACACACTTGCCCTTACACTTCAGTGCATGCTAGGCTGACTTCCATCTGTTAGCACATAAATTCTTTTGCCTGACACTTTTCTCTAGATGTTGAAGTATGCCCAGCTTATCTGTGTGGTGGGCTGAAAGTGTTGCAGAATTAATTTCTGCCCCCCCCAGGAAGAGTCTTCATCTAATGCCTAATAGGGTTTGGGGTATACACGAGTTAAAAATTCACCTTTACTGCCTGCTTTGTTAAAATGGAGCAGGGCTCTTTAAATAGTTTCCTTTGCCAGATGGCACTGTGTTAAGCTTTGCTCATTAGAAGGCACTGGAGAGACATGTCCTCTCTGGTTCTGGTGTTCCAGCTGGGTAGGTTCCTGCAGGGCAAATGGCTTCTCCAGCACCAGTCTCCTGAAGCGCACAGCAGCCAGCAGCTTCCCAGACACCACCTTTGCTAATTTTGTAGCAGAGTGACTCTAGTGAAATACCTCCACATGAACAAGTTTCCCCAACACCTGAGAGGATGGATTTCTGGCAAGTTCTAGAGGGAAGATTTCCAGAAATTTCTGCCAAGGCAGCACCACAGCAACTTCTTTGCCATTCAGTGGGTCACAGCCATGACCTGTCCAATCTCAGCTTTTTGGAGAGAGGGTCTCCCTTGAATGTTCTATCAGAACTACAGGTAGTGCTATAACTTAGATATGCTATTCTTATATTCTTTAGAGTTCTCTTTACCTTTTACTAGCCAATTCCTTATTACTCCAGTGCCCCATTTGGGTTAATAACTACTTATTTTAAACTTTATCTGATCCAATTACTATGTAGTTTCTATCCTGATTGGACTCTGACTAATACGGTGCATAAATACTCTAACTCCCTCGCCCTTTCGCTGGGATAAGTTTGGGGCATGCTTTTATACTGGCTCCCAGGTTGTCCCCAGTGCCTTGGTAAAGAATCCTTTATGGTCTGCCTTTCCATTCTTTCTATGGGAAAGTAGAAGGAACTGATGAGAATGAAAGATAAGACTTGCTGACAGCCCTGGGAGTCTAGAGTGAGGTGGAAATCGAAAATGTTGAAGTTGTTCAAGACAAATTCATAATACTATAACTAGGTCAGTGCCATCATGGAAATAGAGATTATGAAGAGGGCTTAGGTCTAAATTCACCTGATGTTTAATGTGAGATGGAGAGGGGAGAGTTGAGGAGGACTCCCAGAACCACAGCTTTTCAACAATAGAAACAGTCACAGAAGGTAAAAATCTTCCTATTACTCAGAAAGGCCCAGCAGAAAGTCAGTGTGCATCTTAATAGGGTCGGTGAAAAGGACAGTTTCTTCTTTGTGTGGATAATGAAATGGTGATTATTCTGGTTATATCCCCATAAGGGAAGGTAAGAGTATACAAATCAATGACCATTCCTGGGTTGTTCCTATCCTACAGATTTGTTTAATATAGTTTCTGACTTGGCATCCATTTTTAGGCATAACACAAGTTGTTTGAAGCCCAGTTGTACCCAGTCACCTTTGGCCTACTTAAAACTTCCCCTCCACATGGGGTTGTTTGCAATATAGCCTGTTTTTTTCCTCATTCCACTGATCCCAAAACCCAACACACCCCACAGCTGCCTGTGATCACCATAAAACCTAATGGTCAACATCATGTAAATAAGTTCCCTGCTTCACTTGTGTTTTTCTTAAACTAGCCAATCCACAAACTCCCAGGAAAGCCTAAGAGATAACACCATGGAACTTAAGGGCATAGTCCCAGAGGTGTTCTCTCTCCTCCCCCTCTTATTTCCTCCCCGCTCTCTGGTTGAGCTCCCCGCTGCCTCTGGACTTCCCATCATCACCCTTGACCTCTCTGGGATCTGTAAGTAATACATTTTTTTCCATTCCATGCATTTTGGTTTCACCTCCTCATTGTGTCTTACCTGACCAACACACCTGAACCTAACTCTCCTCCTGGTCAGGGCTCTCCTAGAGAGTGGCTATCTTAGTAGGAATAAATGGCATCGGTCAGACAAGAGCCACAAGGCATCTGCCAGTATAAACACATTTTCTGTGAGAGGGACAACTGGTTATGAGTCAGACCCTTAGGCATTAGGCTGTCCACCAGGATAAAGAAGTACCCCATGAAAGAACACTGTAAACGTCTACAACCACCTCCTGGCGAGCCCTGACAGGGCAGGGCTAGAATTTGTAGCCAGTCTCCAGAGAGACCTCAAGACCAAATTAGGTGAAAATCACAACAGTTCAGTTATTCATCCGAAGAAAGGCTAAGGAACAAAGTTTCCAACTACTGAAACACAGTTGTGTTAATGACAGCAAGTGTGGGAATACTTGTGTATTTGCTGCAAACCACTGATTCTCAAGTTGGGCTACAGACTAGAATCAATAGCACCACTGGTAAGATACAGAAGTCCAGAATCACCTCCAGAAAGTATAATCTAGTAAGTCTGGTATGGTGTCCAAAGGCTTACTGTAAGCGTGGTAAATGTTGTGATGTACCAGTTGGATCTCACTTCAGAAATGGAAGACTTATTCCTCCAGCTGCTGGAAAGCTTCCTTTTAGGAATTTCCTCAGTGAAAGAGAGTCAATCTGATTAAGGTCCTAGCCTTTTCCCAGGGCAGACCACATCCAATAACCATTGACTTGGAAGTATTAAAAAGCCAATGGGACATAAAGACCTGGCCCTCTTGGCTGAGCTTGGGGCAGCTTTGAGGAGTCATCCCATCTTTAGAGCTGTCTCTGAGGTTGGCTGATGCCTTCATGAGACTTCTCCCTCTGCTCAACTCTGCTTCCTTTCCTTCCCCTTCCATAGGAGTTGATCCCAAGAGCAGTCCCTAATAAATACCCAATATGCTGATCTCCATTTCAGAGTCAGCTTCAGCAATCAACTGTAAAATCTCAGCTTAGCATCTTGCTTTGTATCCTGTTTTAATTGTCCAAGTAAGAAAGGGACCTAGTTATTTGCCTGTACTCACTCATTCATTCATATGTTCTTTTATCCAACAAACACTTATCAAATATCTGCTATGTGCCAGTGAGTTTTCTAAGCACTACTAGGAAAACAGTAATGAATAAGGATTCAATCCTAGCCTTCAAGGAACTTTCAAGCTAAAAGGGAAGAAAGACATTCAATAAATAATTACATAGGGAATGATGTAATTGAATTATGAAAAGTGTTTTGGAGAACTACAGGGCACTACCAGTGAGACTGCAGGAGTCCTCTCTTAGTTTAGGGAAGTCAGGAAGGTTCTCCCAAAATAGTAGCATTTAATCTTGAGACCTGAAGACGGAGGAGGTTCCTCAGCTGTCGGAGTGTGGTGTGGGGGGGTCATTCTAACAGAAGTAATAGCACTAAGCAGCAAGAACTCTTGTATACTTGAGAAGAGAGGCCTGGATAGCAGCAGCACAGTGAGAACAAGGAAGAGAGCTGAAACGAGGCCTACACAGATATTGTAGGGGCTTACGAGCTCATTAATTTTTTGGAAGTACAATTATATATGCATGAAGTAGTGAGAGTTTCAATATGTGGCTTGCACTATGATATTGTTTCACATTATTTGTTTTAATTAATTTTACCAACACTCGTGTACATTGTTCCCTATTTCCCCATTCTTTTATAGGTAGGTGAGGAAGCCCAATTTCTGAGATAGGTATGTTTTGTCTAAAATCAGAAGCAGAACAAAGAAGTCCAGCTAGACTCACTTGGATTCAAATTTTGCATACTCTGTACTATAACCTATGAGAGTCCCCTGAATGTCTCTGGGGAATGACATTGTGCATTTGAATTAATGGAAGCTATGGCTTTACAGAGTAATGACCTTTACCTTATTTTATTCCTCTTTAAACCTGAGGGCCTTTGAATGATTGATTTATACCAGCACGAAGCTAAAAAAACAATCACCAAAATTGACCAGTGACCTCCATTCTATAAAACTTTTTAGGAGATAAACCATGGCTGGAGTTTCTTTAACAAATCCCATATCATCCATTTCAAAACTTCAAAGTAAGGTGACAACTTCTAAGCTCTATGATATAATAATCACTTTTGAAATTCCAAACGCCCTTTTTCGAAAGGACCCAAGAATCACTGGCTTTCAGTTAATGTGCATGTTTCTTTGTTCATTTCACTGAAGTAGCGTCTCCATTAGAATGGTTCACTGAAGCTCACTCATTTCAGACATTGCCCAGGTGTCCGAATGCAGAAATACATGGCATTTTGTTGTGGTTGTTTTATTTGCATTGCAAAGACAAGTATTTGAAATCTTAAGGTAGAATTAATGACACTGTTAAAGCTGTGGGTGATTATCTACCCGTGTCTACTGGCTGTGTCTTCACATCTCGCTTGTCTGTTTCTCAGCATCACTGTCCTAGCTCAAGTTGCCATTACCACTGGCTGGTCTGTGTTGGAACTTAATTTCCTAAGCTGTTTCTAGTCTTACCCATTCCTATTCATCAGTCAAACTGTGGTGTGAACTAACTAAATCATAGCTCTTTACTACTTTGGTGATTTCTCACGAACTACAGGGTCAAGTTGAAAAAGCTTATTTCAGAATGCAGGGCCCTTCCTGATGGTCTTACTCCAGCCTGCCCTTCCAGCCATACATCCCACCACTGCCCGCCCACCTCAACATGGTGCAAGGTAGAATTTCTTTCCTGATACAACTTTCCCCTATGGTGTCCACTCTGACTTTTTTTCTCCAATTTGGGGAAATGGCATTTCTCCAAATGCCATAATTTATTCATTTTCATTAAGTACCCCTTTTATCCTGTGGCTTTCTTTGACCCCTCTGAGAACAACTTCTGTGTCCTCTGTTTCACTGGCAAACTACTTGTACCACTCTTGGATGAAGCATCATCACTCATGCATATGCCTCTGTGTGCTGGCTAACAGCTTACAATCTAATTAAGGGATAAGTTGTGTCTTATCAATCTTTATATTATCTCATAGAATAATAATATTATAACAAGTTACTGAGCAATCTTTATGAGATGGAGCATCACTGGAGTATCTAACTAACTCACCATACTTTTTAAAAATTGTCTCCATCAACAGCACTGCATAATGTTAATGTTCCCAGAAGTCATTTTGTCAAACACAATTTTGCTCAATTCACTTGCTGGCATCCAAAGATTAGGGAATTTAAAAATGAAATTTAATCACTCATGCTATGTGGCAGGCCTCCTGCTTGATGTTAGTATATAGGAATCAATCACCCAGGCATAATCTTTTCCATTGCATCATTATAGGTCCTATAGACATTAAGAAGATAAAAAATGTATTAAAATGATTTTATACTATATATAGTATAAACAACTTTGTGCAACAAATTAAAATATTTAATTGAAATGAACAAACTTATTGAAATATAAAAATCACCTAAACTGATGCAATAAGAAATAGAAAATCTGAATAGCTCCATAAATGAATAGCTATTTGGAAAAAGTTAAAATTAGGTTCACAACTCACCATACACAAGAATAAATGGGTAAGGAATCTAAAGTAAAAATACAAAAACATACAAGTGCTAGAAGAAAACATGGGTGAATTTCTCTTTAATCTCATGTAGGAAAAGGCTTTCTAACTCTGACTCAAAATTCATAGGCAATAAAACATTGATAACTCTGACTTTACATAAAAATTGGCCTGGCAAGGAACACCATAAACACAGTCAAAAAACATTTGTAGCATGTATTATGAGTAAATATTGAATATCTATAATATGTAAAGGACTCCTGAAAATTGAGAAAATAAATTCCAAAAATGAGGATTTTTCATGTTGAAATATGAATAGGAAGGATCAAAATTGCTTATGCAGAATTATAAATATGTAAATATATCTTAACAGCAAAATGACAAAAAAAAATACACTGAACACTGAAATTTTTTAAGTAGTTATCTTACAAAGTAATGGCTATTGCTATTTTTTTCTTTTTTCTACTTTTCTGTGTTTTTGAAATACATTAAACACATATTTCTTTTATAAGCAAGTAGACTGTATAATAATAAAAAGCAATATAAAAAAATTGACATACCACTACATGCTCACCAAAGTGTAAATAATCATAATCATAATCATAATCATAATCATAATACAACATGTTAGGAAGGGTGTCAAGTACCCAGAACACTCAAACATTGGTGGTGGGAGTACAAAATGGTGCAATCACTTTGAAAAACTATTTGGTGGTTTCTTCTAAAGTTGAGCACAACTTATCATATGATCCAGAAATGTTCCTGCCGGGTATTTACCCAAGAGAAATGAAAATATATATTGTCATAAAAATCAAACACAAATACTCGTAGCATCTTTTATACATAGTAACCCTAAACATGAAACCACCATGGTGGTTAGTTTGAAATCAACACACACCACATTCAGGCCACCATCATTACTGCAATGATAATAGGACAAATATAGCAGGAAAATATTTTGATATTTAAAATCTCTATGATGAACCCTTTCTGGTGTCTCTTTCTTGTAGACAAGTAAGTAATTAGTCCTCCCATTATTGCCTCAGAAGAGGAAACAAAGAAAAGCAGAAATTAGATCTGGCCAAACCTAACATTTTTGCCCAAATCTTAAGCCAGAGAGTAAAGATGATTCTCAGGTATGAATGAAAATAGGACTACATTATCAAAAGTGGGGTAGAAAAGAGAAACTTTTTCCCAGATGAGATAACTTCCTCTGGGCTGAGAAGGGAGTGAGGGAGAAGAAAAAGCAGGTGATCTGTGACCCTGGAGTAGGAGAAGGAGTAGTTCTGTGCTCCCGCAGTATTTCCAAGGTAGTTCCAGAACTGAGAGACACCTGCCCTAGGGAGACATTTACACAGACATGGGCAGGATTGGTAAAGATTCCCCCATCCTGAGCATACCATGTAAGTGGCTGAGGACCACTTGAAAGGTCCAGAAATCACAGGTCTCTCAAAGATCAGCTGGCAGAATAGATAGCCAACGACCAAATGATCCACAGTGAACCCCCAAACTATAACTTGTAACATGACCCTTAGAGATTGGAGATTACAATTATCACCCACCTGTCAAGATGTAGGTCCAAAACAAAAAAAAAGTTAATTGTAAAAATAAAGAGTATAGGTTTTTCACACTTGTGTTTGTGGACTGAGGTTCACACTGTCTAAATATATGACATGTCTTCATTTTGAATTTCAAAGGATACTCAAGGAATGATTTAGACTGGTGCTGCAAATTGAATTGTGTCCCCCAAAGTCCATGCATTAGAAACTTGACCCCCACCATGACAGTGTTAAGATGGTAGGAAATCCTATTATGGTAATTGAAAGGTGATTAGATTGTGAGAACCATGCGATAGTGAATGGATCAATCCATGTGATGGTTTAATGGTGCTCATGGGTGTGGTTGTGAGGGCTTTGAAAGAAGAAACAGTGAGGTTAGTCTCTTTCTGCTCTGCCATTTCACTATGTGATACCCTTTGTCACTGTAGAGTTACCACCAAGACCAAGGCAGTCATGAGATGTGTTCCCTGGACTTTGGACTTCCCAGCCTCTGAAACTAGAAGCAGCAAATATTGTATATCTACAAATTACTCAATTTCAGTTATTTATGTTGTAAGCAACAGAATTGGACTAATACAGAAAATTGTTATCAAGAGTGGGGTATCTCTGCTGTGATTCACATTTACAGGCCTGCAAAAGGCTCCAAATAGCATCACTATCTGCCACTGACACCTCAAGGACCATTGGGTCTGCTGGATCATATGGCCAAGAGATAGAGCAGCTTCCACAGCAGCCTGAACCTGTTGCAGAGCTTTCTCCTATTCTGGGCCCCACTCAAACCCAGCAGCTTTTCAGGTCCCTCAGTAGATGGGCTGGAGTAACACACCCAAATGAGGAATGTCTTGCCTCCCAAATCCAAATAACCCACAAGGCATTGTGCCTCTTTCTTGAGTGTAGGAGAAGCCAGATGCAACAACTTGTCCTTCACCTTAGAAGGGATATCTCAACATGCCCCTCACCATTGAACCCCTCAAAATTTAACTGAGGTAGAAGGTCTCCGAATTTTAGTCAGCTTTATTTTCCATCCTCTGACATGTAAATGTCTTACCAGTAAGTCCAGAGTAGTAGACCATGCTCATTAGTTCCAATCAGCATAATGTCATCAATGTGGTGGACCAGTGTAATGTTTTGTGGAAGGGAAAGGTGATCAAAATTCCTGCAAAATAAATTGTGACATATGGCTGCAGGGTTGATATACCCCCGAGGCAGGACAGTGAAGGTATATTGCTAGTTTACAGCTGAAAGTAAACTGCTTCTGGTGGGCATTGTGGACAGGCATTTCCAGATCACTAGCTGCATACCAGGTACTTAGAGATGTGTTAATTCATTCAAGCAATGAAACCACATCTGGTACAGCAGCTGCAATTGGAATCTCCCTCTGGTTAAGCCTATGATGATGCACTGTCATTCTCCAGGATCTATCTGTCTTCTTCACAGGCCAAATAAGAGTTAAATGGGTATGTAGTGGAAATCACTGTCCCTGCCTCTTTCAGGTCATTGATAGTAGCACTAATCTCTGCAATCCCTCCAGAGATGTGATATTGTTTTTGATTTGCTATTTTCCTAGGTAGAGGCAGCTCTAATGGCTTCCATTTGGCTTTCCCACCATAATAGTCCTCACTCCACAAGTGAGAGAACCAAAGTGGGGATTCTGCCAGCTGCTAAGTATGTCTATTCCAATTATGCATTCTGGAACTGGAGAAATAATCACTGGACCCACAGTGAGTCAGACCTGAGCTAAGACTCTGTTAATCACCTGATCCCCATAATCCCGTATTCTAACCGGTGGGCCACAGTGGTGTTTCAGGTCTCCTGGAACCAAGGTCAATTCAGGTCCAGGGTACAGTTGTCTCTGAAAGGTCTGGTTATTTCCTTTTCCCCAATGCACAGTTACGCTGGTAAAAGGTCCCCTTGGGGAAGGATGGGAGAAAGACCAAAACTATACATTTTTGGTAGCGTACCAGGGTCCTTCTTCAAGGGGACCCAACCACCCCTTCATTCAAGAGGTTCTGGGTCTGTAAATTGGCTCAAGTCTGGGAAATTGATTGAGGGGGCATGACTCTCTGTTTATATGATTCAAGTTAGACTTTTGCTCACTTGGCCTAGATGTTTTCTGCCTATACAGAAGAAGTAAGAATTTAGAAGGCTTCCTATCTCTTTGACTTATAGGAACACCATGATTAACTAACAAACACCATAGATCTAGACGAGTCAGACTATTCTGATTCTTGCTTTGCCTCTGCTGTCCATTATGGTAACTATGCCCATCTTGCTTTTGCTGGTTGAGTGCTGCCACTTGGCCCCTGACCCACTAGTATTCACTTAGTCCCATTGCACCAGAGAAGTGGGGTGTTGCTTATAACAAATACTTGAAAATATGGAAGCAGCTTTGGAACTGGGTGTTGAGGAGAGGCTAGAAGAATTTGGAGGAGCAAGCTAAAAAAGTCTAGCTGTTGGTGGGAGTTCAGAAGACAAGAAAACCAGGGAAGGTTGGGAGCATCTTAAAGACTGGTTAAATGGTAGTGACCAGAATTAGACAGAAATATGGACTGTAAATACCATTCTAAGGAGGTCTCATATAGAAATAAGGAGAAGTTTATTGGAAACAGAGACAAAGATCACACTCGCTATGGACTTGCAGGGAACTTGACTGCATTCTGTTCATACCCAAGTTTTATAGAATGTGGAACTACAAGGTGCTGACCCAGAGTATTTGGCAGGAGAAATTTTTAAGTAGCGAAGCATTCAGGAGGCTGTACAGTTACTTGACATAGCAGAAGAGGCATGAAGTAAAGGTAGAATCTATAGTTTAAAAGAGAGCAGATGGCAAAAAATTGGAAAATTCTCAGCCTGGCCACATAAACAGTGAGAAAGTCAGTTAGACAGAGAAAAATTAAAGGGTGCAGCCCAGCAACCATTAGCTAAGGAGATTAATACAGAAGAAAGGGATTATCAAGAGAAGGGGACAAGGCCCTGGAGACATTGCAGAAGTCTCTGGGACCCCTTCTCCCATCTCAGGCCCAGAGGCCTACAAGGACCAAATTGCTCCAGGGGACACACGCAGAGTTCTCCTGCCATGTGCCACATAGCAGTGCTGCTCCCTGTATCCTGGCCACTGCACTTGGAGAAGCCCTGCCTCAAGTGGCCCCAAGTGTGGTTCATGTAGCAGCTCTGGAGAGCGTAAGCCAGAAGCCTTGGGGACATTCTTGTGGTGTTAAGTCACAGGCTCATAGAATGCCAGGGCTGTGAAGGCTTGGGAGCCTCCACCTCCACCTCCATCAAAGGATGTATGGAAAAGCCTGGGGACCCAGAAAAGGTTCACCTCAGACAGCCTTCACTAGAGCAATGCCTAGCAGAAATGTGGGATCGGAGTTGCAGCAGAAAACCCCCACCAGCACCATGTCTAGTGGAGCCATGAAAGCAGGACCTCCACGGAGACCCCAGCATTGTGGAGCTATCAGGGTGCAATACCAGCCTGTGAGAGCTAAAGCATCACCTGAGACCAGGAAAGCCGTAGGAGTGGAGCTACCCAAGGAATTGGGGACCCAACCCCACCACCACCGTGCAGAGGACATTGAACATGGAGTCAAGGTACATGATTCACCAGCTTTGAGATTCAATGCCTGCCCTGTTGGGTTTTGGACTTGTTTAGGACCTGTTACACGCCCCCCCCCCCCTTTTTGGCCTATTTCTCCCTTTTTGAAATGGAATATGTACCCTATGTTTGTCTCAACATTGTATCTTGGAAGTAGATAAATTGCTTTGATTTCACAGATGGGATTTTGGACTTTGGACTTTTGACTTTTGAACTGAAACAAGGCTTTGGGGATGAAATGAATGTATTTACCTGTGAGAAGGATATGAACTTTGGGGGCCAGAGGTGGAATACTGTGGATTGAATTGTGTCCCCCAAAGTTCATGTATTAGAAACTTAACCCTCACTGTGATAGTGTTGAGAGGACGGGAAATCCTATTATGATAATTGAAAGATGGGGCTTTTGTTTCAGTCTTTATGTGTCTGTTTTTTCAAAAGTCTGTTTTGTTCTATAAGTACACACACACACAAAGCAGAATGAAGAGGTATTAATAGGTGTCTGGGTGTGTGGCTGAAGGTGGCTTCTATTTTGTCAAGTTTTTAAAAGGTTAAAACATAACTATAACAACACATGTTTCTTCATAATACATACATATTTGTTTAAATGTCTGGATAACTTTCAAAAATTACTTTCTGCTAAACTTGCTTAATTCTCATCCCTGAAAACAACATCTTCACATAACACTGATGCCTCAGAATGATGCACACCTCATAAAGGGGCTTCAAAGACCATAAAGAAAATCATGAGCACAGGCCAGCTTGAAAAATACAATGGCAAGGATTTGTGTAAGGGAGGATGGGTCCAGGATATGTTTTGGGGTAATTAAGGGCTCTGCTGACAGCTGACAGCTAGCTTGCTTTTCCTTCGTGTTTTCATGACTTCCAATAGCAGACTCTGGGGATTCAGGTGAAATAGATCCAGTCTTTGAGGCTTCCAGCCTAGAATGTTAAACATTCTGGAGATTTGCTGAATGTGATCTATCCAGGAGATGGCAGCATCTGCCCAGAGATGCTCCAACCAGCCCGACCACCTCAGAACACCATGGAATATGCTTAAGGAACACCAGGGGGCACTAAGGCTTCACGGCTGGGTATAGAGTGTGGCATGTTCGGAGGATCTCCTTGTAAGGAAGATCCCCAAGTCCTCCCATCCTCACACGCACATTTACACCTGTTCACAAAGAGCATCCTATGGTTGTCTACATGACTATTCCACACACACACTACCCCACACAAGATTTCCAAGCTGAGACAAGACCAGTGAGCCACCAATTTTCAAAAGAGCTGTCATCTTTTTATCCTCGTTTGCACTTGAGCAATCACAAGAAGTGTTCCATGTTAAAAACATGTTTCTGGGGTTTTTTGTGGGGTTTTGTTTGTTTGTTTTTGTTTTTGATAGCTGGCCTGTAAGAGGAACCAAACCCTTGACCTTGGTATTATCAACAGCATGCTCTAACCTACTGAGATAACTGGCCAGCTAAAGTTTCAATGGTGGGATTTCTGAGAACCCAATATCAACCAGAATACAAGTCAGGCAGAGATTATATCCAGTAGGAAACAACAAGCAAATGAAGAACTGGGACAAATTGCAACATGCTTCTATGTGCAGGTCATGGTGACCATGGATGTTTATATCAACTAAGATTATATCTGTATCTGTCTATGTAGATAGATGTAGATATACAGTTTAACACTGTGAGAGAAGTAATTTTATCCCTTATCCCCCCTTTATACTTTAGGCAACTGATGTTTAGTGTCACTTCTTAGTCACTTCTCCATTGTTATACAACTACCTAGTTGTAGAAATGACAGCCAATCCTGAATTTGTATGATCCCACATCTGTGTTCTTTCTACAGCCCCAGCACCCCCTACAATACTGAACAACTAGAGAATATGCATTTCTCTCGAAGGAATTTAGTATCACCTGTAACTGCTTTTCATTTTCCAAATAGAATACCTTTGAATTAAACAAATAATTTTGCCAAGGGCTAGCTAGAAGCTTTCCCACCAAAGGCAGATGCTAGTTAAGTGGAATGTAAAGTGAAATTCTGGTTTAATGTGAATTCTCAGGAGCATTGCATAATACAATTATTTGTAATCACAATAGCACCTAAAAAGCCTACTTAATTGCTATGTAAGTTTTAAAACAAGGATAAATGAAAATTGCTGTGCTTATTCCCTGAAATGTTAATAAGTAAAATAAAATCAAGTACTATTCTCAGGTTGAGGTGAGATGTGAATGAATGCTGACCCAGAAGTGTCTTTCACACAAGTTACTGCTGGCTGCAAGGCCGTTATAATCAGCAAAAAGAGGCTATCCAATAAGCCAACATGTACTTAGAGTGACATCAATGAAAGAATAAAGTTCCAAGTCACAGATGGTCATTTTCAGACCACTCCTGGTGCTGATAAGTTTTTGTTCCAACACTTTGAAGGTGTATATTGGCAACAGAAAAATTATCAGAAGAGAGATTGAATGATCAGGTACTACTCCAGGCCAGACATCCCCAGGAACCTCAACTTTTTCTTATATCATAGGCTGAAAAAGAGATGATTTAAGGACAGCATAGCACCTGTATTTAAATATGCAAATATTCAGGGGAGATTTGAGGGGCTTTTAGTGACCAGATGTAAACAGAAGGTAGACATAGAGGCAGAGTGCATCTCACTTAAGGAGAAACAATGTCACACACAGCAGGATCCCAGAGTGGAATAGGTGGCCTGGTAAGGGGCCTTAACACTCAATGGACTGATGACATACATAGTAGAAAATCCTTTCCACGTATGGTATGTGCTAAACTAGATGCTGAGAGTACAACAAGGAAAGAAGCAGCCTCTCTCCTTGCCTTACTGAGCCTTCAATCTGGTGGGAAAAAACAGATATTCCATTCATGGGGTATGAAATGTACTATAATGGGGGGAAAATAAGGTGCTGAGGATCCAATCAGAGCCATCTCAGGGGAGTTGGAGAGAATTCCCAGAGGAAGGTTGTCTAATTTGAGACTTAAATAGTGAATAGGAGTTAGTTGGCTAAAGAGAGTAGGAGAAAGAGCATTTTCCCATGGGAACAATCTACCTTCCCAAACACAAAGGTACCTGTGACTTCCTACAAGTGTGACCTTTTCAAAACACCAAGAAAAATATTCCTACAAACCACCCCAAGTGTTGTGGCTTAAAGCCATGAGCACTGGTTCACCCACACTTTTGCAGCTTGGGTGGGCTCAGCTGGGTGGTTCTTCTGGCTTGTCTGTGGTCACTCATAGGGATGTCATCATCTGTTAGTTCAACTGGGGTGGATGGCCCAAATGTCCTCAAATTTCTGGTAGTTGGTGCTGACATTCTTTGGGTCATCTTGATTCTTCTCCACCTGGCCTCTCATCCTCCAGCAGGCTAGCCAGAGTCTCTTTATATCATGGCTGCAGGGAAGCATTTCAAGAGGTCAAAGGAGGGTGTCTCAAGGCATTTGGGGGGTTGGATAGTAGAACTCACATAGTGTCAGTTTGATTATATTCTACCAGTGAAAGCAGGTTTGAGGCTGGCCGGTTAGCTCAGTTGTTTAGAGCATGGTGCTGATAGCACCAAAGCCCAGGGTTTGACTCCTGTTCTTCCAGCTGCCAACAACAGCAAAAAAAGGCAAGTTTGAGGCTAGCCCAGATATGAAGAATGAGGAAATAGACTTCTGCTTTTGATAGGAGGTGCTGTAAAATATTGTGGCTGTCTTTTTCAATCCACTGCAGTTATGCTGAAAAAACCCAAACTATAGTCAACTAAAGGTGACTCCAGAGGGGAGAGGCTTGAGCTCAGTCTTGAAGGATAAGATTTTATTAAGGAGCACAGAGGAGGGTACGGCATGGCAAGGAGGGTTAGGGAGCATGGCTGGCCTGTTTGCAGAAGTTCACAGGGTTTGATATCAGAGGATCAGGGGAGAAATTGTGGAGAAAGACAGGGCAAGAGAAGACCACCAGCATCCTAGCAGTGACCCACATGCCTTGGGTTGTCTATGAGGTGAACAATAAATATTGGTCTTATCCAGATGAGCATAAGATCATGAAGGGCCTTGTATGATCAATGTAAGTGTTCATAAGATCATGAAGGGCCTTGTATGATCAATGTAAGGGTTTAGCAACATACGATATCAAGGGATTTAGACAATGAGTTTTCTTTTTGTGTATCTGAAGTGTCACTTCATGGGCCTTGCATGAAGTAGTCTCAGAATTATTTCATTCTTATGGATTTGGTTAGAATCTTAATAATTGGTACTTTCTGGGTCCCCTGGTTTGATCATCTCTATGAGTCCTAATTCCTGTTTTCGTCCCATTGTTTCACTCCAAGTAGAGGAGAGTTTCTGCTTTCTTACTTAGTAGGCTGCAAAGAACCTATCTGGGTTCATTGTGGACACTGAAACCAGTGACTCTGAGGATCATTATGAAAACCTATGGACTTCAGCATATGAAGGCAGAGGCCATCTGAGCCGACACACAATTCACTGCCAGCTGGATTTACACAGGATTTCTTTTTCCTACTTATCTTCAGTCAGTAGGGAGAGAACGTTTTATTGCTGAACAGCCAGAGAGAGGATGAGCTAAAACAACAATCAACTTTTTGGCAAAGCCAGGGGAGAGGTGAGTTAGATTGCCCAAGGTCATATGATGGCCAAATGATCTAAGCCACTGAGGATGGATAGCAAACACTTTCTCATACTTGGTTGCTTCGGGGGAAGGAACAAAGCATAATTTAAAATAAAAGTGCAAGCTCTCTTTTGAGCAAATCCTCCTGTCATTTTGAGGTGGGCTGGCAACCACCAACCTTTATGTTCAGAAAGTCTTTTGAAAATCAAGTAGAGGCATGTTCTTGAAGCAATAGCAAGCATAACAAGTGTCTTCCACTTCCTAAGTGTGCCCCTTTGTTCCTTTAACCCAAAGGAGCAACCGTAGAAATACAAATCAAGAATCCAGTAAGTCTTAATATGTATTAGTTGAAATTTATGTGATTCAATGAACCTTAATGCTGGCAAAAACTACTCCTTTGTTCTGCTTTGGGGAGAAATGGAGTCTCTTTCAGGAGACAGGAATAAAGACCTGTTGAGTCAATGCATTTTGTGTTAGATTAGCTAGACTCTATAAAATGACATACCCCCGAGCCTCAGGTTGCCTGTGTTTTGCTAAGATAGGAAGGATCCCCTCGGGGACAGACAGGCCTGGGGCTCATTATGTTGCAGGGTAAATTCATCACTAAGTCTTTTCACTAACAAAGAAAAATTACCTCATACATTATATCAAGCCCTAAAAAAATTAGGTGAGTGAATCTAACTTTCAGCCAACACATGAACCCAGTCAGCAGATGGCACCCTGCCAGAGAGACTCTCATTGTTGGTTCGTATAGACAACGATGAGAATAGGCAGTGATTATCGGGCATATCGTTTAGCGTTTATGAGATGTTTCACATGGCATGGTCTTCTTTGATCCTCACTGCAGTCATCGGAAGGAAAGCATTATTATTACCTTTATTTGCAAGTTGTGGTTTGGATACATCAGAGTCATAGAGTCAAAAGAGCTTGGGTTTTGTAGGCATACAGCTCTTAGCTCCAATTCCATCTTCTCCACTCATTTGCTGTGTGACTTTAGCAGGCACATAACTCTTTGAGACTCAGACTTCTCATTTGTATAGTGCAGATGATAATGCCTACCTCATAGGCTAGTGGCAACAGAGGAGAATTCATTCAAACTTATACACTCACATACACAGTACATGGTACCTCAGAAGTGTTATTATATCAAGTGGTTATTAAGCAGCAGTACCTGGACTGAGGCTACTCATGTCCAAACTCTGGGTCTACTATCTGCTGAAGGTCATAAATTGAAAACCTAGTTTAGCCTCTCTGTGCCATATTTCCTTATTTATAAAACGTGGACCATGACAACAGCTGCCCCAATGGTCTGTTGTGAAGCTTGAAGCTGATAATGGTAGGTAAAGTCACTAGCAAGCACATAAATGATGATGACAGTAATAATTCTCTATCCCTCAAATGATTTGTCCAGGATCACACAGCATGTGAGGTTCAGAGCCAGAATCTAGTACCAAGTCTTTTAACTTTTAAGTTCTAAGGTTTTTCTATTATGAGACAGGGGCACAGAATTAAGGGCAAGGATGGCAAACAATTTGAAATCCCAAGAGATGGGATTTCTTTGAGGGAAGAATAGACTTGAGAGCTCTCAAGAAACAATGGGAATGTGGGAGGGCTGTGATAATGTCTTCCTTATGCCCAGGATGGGACATCTCAGTCTTTAATCATGGAGGCTTGGAATGAGGTTATGTGGCAAGACCTGCATAGCCTTTCCAGTCTGTGCACAAACTGTGTTTTGGTCATGGAACTATTGGATCTGGGGTGTGAATGGCAGGGTCTATCTTCAGCTCAAGTTTGATGGAGGGACCCCTGCCATAGTCACAAGGTACCCATAATACTTTATTATTTCTCCCTTTATCTCTATAGCTTTCTCTTTTCAGGAAAGTATTGGAGAGTAGACATTTCGATCTATAGTAAACAGTGTCGGGCTGAGCCCATGGCGCACTCGGGAGAATGTGGCGCTGGGAGCGTGGCGACGCTCCCGCCACAGGTTCGGATCCTATATAGGAATGGCTGGTGCACTCACTGGCTGAGGGCCGGTCACGAAAAAGACAAAAAAAAAAAAAAAGTGTCATCTCCTGTATCATTTCATTCATTAACTTTTTTCCTACCATTATTACCACCTGACCAAGATCAAATGGCTGATGTATTAAAATTCTATTTCCTTATCTGTAAGACAGGCAATCAAGTATCTGTTACCTTAGGATTTTAACTAAGACCATATAAGATAATGGATAAAGCACTTAGCTATTATTTAACAGTCACCACCTTACTACTTACTGATTACTCTATTGCAGATGCAATATTAGGAATATGGCAGCAAGGAAGGGATTTAGTTCTTTGGTCATTATCTGAAGGTCTGGGTTTGAATCCTGGCCATGCCACTGATGAGTTGTATGACCTAAGGAAAGTCACCTTTTTCTCATACCTATTCTTTCTCATCTGATTTTGGAAAAGTCCAACATTTAAAGCTTATATTCCAAGAAACATTAGTCCCAGGAGGTTGTCCTTAGAATAAAAAGGGATTCAGTAGACATGTAAGTCTGGGAAATCTTGTACCTTATATTCTTCTCCTAGAAATACTCGATGCACATGATCATAGTAAAGACACTGAGAAACCTTGCAGTATAGAAATCTGATTTGGATTAAAATATTTTTTCAGAGCCATTTGACCACACAACCTTTGCCCCTTCATAATAGCAAATTGTCATCATATGGGTAATTCTTCAACACATGCTGAATGAGATGATCTCCTAAGAGCCTTTTCAACTTGGGCAATCTTTTGTTCTCTTCCTACATCACCTGCTTTTAAAGTTACTTTCTATAGTTTCAACATCAGGTATAAGAGGGGATGCTCCCCTTGTTGACAAGGGTCACACCTATCAATCCTAAACCACTTGGCATAAGCAACTGACAAGTCTACATTTATGCAGATCCACATGAGGAAAATACACACCCAGTAGTGTGTGAGTAAAAAAGATGATAATAAGCCAACTCTAAAAATGTGCTTTGCAACATTCTTATTGCTGCCAACGCCATTTTTTCCTCTTTTCCCTGGGCAGTCTTCTCTTCATCCCATTTTTCTCACCCAAATGGAAATAAAAGCTTGGGGGCCGGCCCGTGGCTCACTCGGGAGAGTGCGGTGCTGATAACACCAAGGCCCCGGGTTCGGATCCCATATACGGATGGCCGGTTCGCTCACTGGCTGAGCGTGGTGCTGACAACACCAAGTCAAGGGTTAAGATCCCCTTACCGGTCATCTTTTAAAAAAAAAAAAAAAAAAAAAAGAAATAAAAGCTTGGAACCAGAAGATTTTCATTGCCTTCTGAGTAGCTGAGCCAAGTAAGAATGATGCTCTGGAAGCCAGAAATTTGGGATTCTAATCCTGCCTGTGCCATGAACTAGACCTTGATTTGGAACAAGTCACCTGTCCAATCAAATCTTGCAGTTCTCCATCTAGAAAGTAAGGGAGTAGAGCTGGATTGGTCTCTGTGTTCTCACCCAGCATGGGATGTGGTGTCTTTCTAGATGAATAGCATCCAAAATCTGCTTTTAATCCAGCAGTCCCACAGTTTGTCACTGCAGCCTCCCGTAGTAGCCATCTGATCTTGTATGCTTTGCATTAGCCTCTCTGCACCAATAGACAATAGCAGGGCTTGGGAAGAACTCCAGCCCATCTGGCTCTTTTAAAGGAGCTGTACTTCACCCCTCATGTATCAGTGTCCACACCAATGTCGCCCTCATTCTTTGGGAAAATGTTCTCTCCAGCTATTGGGACAGCTTGTGTCCACTAGATCAACAGCTTGGATTGTAGAAATTTGGGTGTTTTCTTTCTTTTTTGTTTTTTATATTATAATAAAAGAAATATCATTGACATAAATCCTAATTTAAGTTATGTGGGGGATTTTACTTAAATCCACAAAAGCAATGAGAACCAGACCTGGGCCTTCACATGAGGGCTAGACACAATGGCTTACTTAGATTAAGGCACAAGGATCAGTTTCAATTTTGAGGTTAAAGATTGTTCTCTCTTTTGTGGCTCTGTCAGGCCCTTAACATCACTTAAGCATAAGTGATTCAGGGGGACTGAATGCTGTAAATGTGTACATTGGCTTCTGTTTCTCTAAAAGTGTGCTTTAAAGGAGCTCAAATTCCCTGAACTATAGAGCACAGAGATCTCTCCCTAGAAAAGGCCTCAAGTGCTGATTTTAAGGTTGTTTACTGTGCCCTTCTCCCTGCTCCCATGGGTAAGCACTAATTCAGACCCCTTTGGGGACTGTCTAAATCACCTTGGACATGCATGGGTGGAGGGGCAGGGCTCCACGTAGAAGAACATCAAAGACCTGGGCTGTCTCTGGGCAGTTCAGTGACCTTGTGCCAGGTGTTTTTACCCCTCTGGGCCCCACTCAGCTTTCTATTCTGTAAAATGGGGCAGGTAATCCCTGCTGTGAACCCTTTACAGGACCGCTCCAGTAGGATACCTCCTTCCCCCTCCACAATTTGCTCTGAAACATCTGTAGACACTCTTGGGTTTGTCTGACTCCACCTTGTTCTCTGGTGTCTTTGAAGCTTGGCAAAGGCTGCTCTCGCTTCTGATAACAACCTTTCTCTTTTGCTTGGTGAACTTGTATTCATTCTTCCAGATTCAAATCGGTGTTTTCTCCCTGGGTAGTTTGAATTGACGTTCCAGGCTAGATGTCCCTGTTCTGTGCTGCTCTGAAACCCTGAATTTACATTGTCATAGCACTTAGAAAACTAAAAGTCCCCACCTTTGAAATGCTCACAGACTCTTTGATAATTTTATGTTTCCAGCACCCCATCCCCCATGTCGTGGTGAACACTCTTCTCGGCATATCATTGTTGCTTAATGAAAGTGAAGAATATATCTAATTTTAATACACCAGTAGTGAAAAAGGTCCTACTAGTGAGCTGAGTGAAGAAAAAACAAAAAACAAAAAAACTTGGTGATGATCTACTATGAGCCAGTACATTTTAGGTATTTTGCTTCATTTAACCTTTTCAAATTCTGATGATTTATATGGTAGCAATGTAATCTGAAAGAGGAAGAAATGGAATCTTAGAGGGCTTAAGTAATTTACTGTGTCAGTTGGATCCTTCAGCAAGCAAACATTAAGACAGAGTTAGGGGTACAAGCGGTTCATTGCTTGTGTGTGGGGTGGTGGTGGTAGTGGTGTGCTTTTGAAAGAGAAAAGAAAGAGGAACCAGAATTCAGCAGGGAAATCCCTCAGACTGCAATGTGGATTTGATGCTTGTAAAAGGAAAGAGGAGAGGACATGGGATAAAGTAGGGAGAGCCGCAGACCATGATGTAGATCTGTCAAAATATCAGCCAACTCAACAGGGACCTCCAGAGCAAAGACTGCCCATTAGAGATGCCCCATGTTGGCCAGAAATGGTCAGGCCCCCATATTTCCCTCATGCTGAAGCTGAGGTGAGTACTGAAGGCTTTGCAGTTGGAAGTCCTCAGCTAATTGTATCACTTGTCCCACAAAGCCGTGATTTGAAAGTGGGTCCATCTGACTTTAAAGTCCATTTTTTACTACACTACACTTCTGAAACTTAAGGGGCCTCCCATTACATATCTTGAAATAAAGTTTGAAACAGCAAATGCGTGACCAAGATCAGCATAATACCAACATAAATATGACACTAAAATAAGGACCTATGTAAAATAAGATATAAGGTGACCTTCTAGTTCACAGTCTTGCTTCCATTACTGTTTCCTTTCTCTTGAAATCATCTTGGCTGGACCTACAGGGATCATATAATATGCTGAATGATTAAAAGTTATTAAAATCCCAGATGATGGAACCTACTGATTAAGCAACTGTATGGACATCCAAGTCACTTAACAGGCTCTAATGGTTGCCAAGTGCTGTAACCCTGGGCTGGAAAGGCAAGGGATTTATACAAGCTGGATTGTTTCTCATGCTTCCTCTACCAGGGCTTGGTCTGAGCCAAGGCTTGATTAACCATGACCTCATCTTCATCACAGACATCCGGGGACTGCAACCTTTCACTCATCTCCATCAATGGCCACTTAAAGGCCATCAGAGTGTGATGGCATGGGATCCATCCAGTATGCAGTCTCTAGAGTATTCAGAAAACTACAAGTCAGTGCAAAACCTCTTCTTTCAATCCAATGCTCTTTCAAATATTTTTTAAAAGCTGCAAATAAGATGTCACATAGAGAAATTGCTATGGATTCAGAGTATTCTTATGCTCAATATTGTAAAGCCAGATCTAGAAGTGGTGGTAAGGATAAAGTCTCAGTCAGCCTACTTCTCAGATCCCAACCAAGAGCTAATGAGTATCTCTGAGGACGGCGCTCAGAGTAATCACTTTATTATTCACATAATAAAGATAAATCTCATCTCAAGAAAGTGAACAGACTGGTGGCAGGTACCAGAATTTTCAGATTCATTCTAGACTACGCCGATCCTAAGAATTCTAGTCCCAAAGTCACCAGTTCTTTAGTAGACAAGACAAGCCTAAAATCTAGTTCACTAGCCTGTTAGAATCATAGGGAGTCATACAGCTCCTTAAATCAACGTGGTGGCGCTGGTTCAACTGGTGGCTAGCTCCCTATACCTGAAGATGCTCAAGCAGAGGAAGGAAAGTCATCTCTCAAGTAGGCTGTGGATGAGAGTTCTGAAGAGAAAAGAAAGTGGGAATCCATAAATTTTCTTGCAGCTTTGAAAGTTAATGTCTAATAAAGGTGAGCACAGACAAACCAGTAGAAAAAAAATCACTGTAATTCATGTCTAATACCACATCAGCCAATTCCTTCCTTCAGATCATTCTGTTGTGTCTAGGCACTTACCTTCTAACTCATAACTATGATTGCATCACTTAATTGCTAAAATCAACAACAAACCCCTTTTGTAGTTCTCTGTGATCCATTCTGATTACTAAATCTTTCTAATCTGACTTTCCTTTTTCCCTGTAGGCCCCATCCCTTAACATTCCCTTTCTTATCTCAGAGCATGACATAAACTTGGATGCTACCTACATTAGCTCTCTATCGCTGTGTAACAAATTAACCCAAAATATAGTGGCTTACAACAATAAGCATTTATTATCTCATAGAAATTCAGAAGTGGTTAGCTGTGTGGTTCTGGCTTGGGGCTTTTCATGACGTTGCAGCAAAGATGTCAGTCAGGACTGCAGTAATTTGGATATTTGGCCTGGTCTGGGGAATCTGCTTCAGGATGTTTCTCTCTATGGTCTCGTTGTTGTCAGGAGGCCTCAGTTCCTCGTCATGGGAGCTTTTACGTGGGCTGCTTGAGGACCACCACAACATGACCACTGGCTTCCTGTAGAGTGTGAAATCCAGGAGGTACCAAGCCCAAAGCCACAATGTCTTTTATGGCCTTGCCTTGGAAATCACACACAATCATTTTGGCAATATTTTATAGGTTAAACAGGTCAGCGTTTTTCAATATGAGAAGGGACTACACAAAAGTGTGACTAGTAGGAGACAGAAATCATTGCGGAATTTTTTGTAGGCCAGTGTCCATGCCATAACTTTGAACATGCTGTTCCATCTACCTTAATAACCTCTTCTCTATACAGCACTCTCGTCTCTGTCCTTCTAGAATCATTTCAAATGCCCCCAACTTTGCAGAGTCTACTCTGAATCCATAAGACAGAATTAATAATTTTCTTTTCTGTTTTTCCATAGCATTTTGTACATACTACTACTCTTATAAATTGATGCATTTTATTGTAAAGTACAAAGTCTATCTCTCTACCAAGAGATAATTAAAAGAAAGGACCGTATCTTATCTAGTGTTTTTAATACTAAGTTAAGTTTTGGCAAATAATAGGTACTTATGAAACATTTCAGTGAATTAATGTCATTTTTCTCATCTCATCATCCCTAACCTTGTTTCAGGGGCCAAAATTAATACTAATAAAAGATAAAGAAAGTACATGGCTGGGGGAAGGAGGAGAAAAAGTGGTGGACTAATGGGGACAAAACTATGCTATCTACCCTAAGTACATCATTGTGCAGTATATGCATGTATTGAAACAACATACTGTGCCCCACAAATATGTACAAACAAATTTTAAAATATTTTGAATAAATAAAAATTTTAGAAAAAAATTTTTTAAAGTTGAAAAAAAAAAAGTAAAATACAAAACAGCACCTAAGACAGAGTAAAAGGCACCATGTATTATTTTTCATTAAAACCCTAAACTTAAGGATAACTTTTAATAGTAAACAACTTTCTGTAGGGAAAACTTGAGATAAAATGGAAATTACAACTGTTAGGGTGGGAAAGAGCCATAAAAGTCATGGTGCCAAAATCTGTCCTTTTGCATATGAGAAAAATTGAAGCTTCATTTTAAATCTTTTTTTTTTTTTTTTTTTTTTTTTTTGGCAGCTGACCTGTATGGGAATCCAAATCTGTGACCTTGGGGTTATTAGGCTGCACTCTGACCAACTGAGCTAACCAGCCAACCCTAGGCTTCATTTTATCACATATTTTTCATGACAAAAACTAGAAAAGAGAGTTAATTAATCTTAATAAAAAGAGAATTAAATAGCTTGAGTAGATTTAGTTTTTATTCTTTTCTAACTTTTATAATCTCAACCCTCTAATCTCATCCCCCTAAGTCTTCCTTGCAGAATGACAATATAGAATGAATGACTTGAATGGGTCAAAAATGATAAGAAAAGTAGATCCTAACTTCAAAACAATGAGAAGATTCAGGTACTCGGTACCAGACATAAGCAGATAAGAACTCTTACAAAAGGAAAGCAAAAAGCGTGAAGGAGGTCTCATTCTATTCTTGAACTCCAGTGTTCTCTGTTCTCCATGTAGGATCCTAACTTCTGGAGAGGGGTGTGTACTCTCTGGAGGAGAAATAAATGCAATGGCAAGGGCTTTGCTAAGTACTGACAATCAACATTCAGCAATAAAACCCACTTTCTTTTAGGAATAGGGAATTGAGGGAATTGGAAAGTGGACAGACTTTTTCAAGTTCAATCATTTTTTTTTCTTTTTTTGGCAGCTGGCCAGTACAGGGCTTGAACCCTAGACTTTGGTGTTACCAAAACCACACTCTAACCAACTGAGCTAACCAGCTAGCTCTTCAAGTTCAATCTTGAATTTAAGCTGTATATATATTTTTCTCTCTGTAGATCATTGCTCATTTAAGACCCCTGTCTCTTTTCTGAAACCTTCACCCTCCAAAATTGGTGTGAATAGTTCTGCTAACAGTTATGCTTATATCAAAGTGAGTTTTCAGACATTTCTGGGTGAAGAGAAGGACAACAAGGTAGCTGTGGATCAAGAGAACTCTACTGAAAGCAGCCCATTGCACCAAACCCACCACTAAGATGTCGTCAGGGCATTTGCTGCTAGCATAGCAACAGCAACATACATCCAAAAGGTTTGATTTGTGTTTGCCTGAAACAAGTTCCCTGAGGACCATTTCTCCCCATCCTCATGGTGTCCCATGTCACCACAGCAACTAATATTCAGCACAGATACTTTCAATCATTTCTTGTAGAACCCACCCAGGGCAGATAATAACTTGCTTTAGCAACTGTATTTTCAGGTTGAAGCCATTCTGAGAATTTCAGTGAGAATAGAAACCATCATAAAATTATGGAATACTCAAGGGCTTGGAAGAGCCCTCAAATGATTCGTCTACAATGTTCTTAGGACCAAATCAATGTTTCCCAGCCTTGCTGAATATTAGAATAACCTGGGGAACTTAGAGCTCTATCCTAAATCGATGGAATCAGAATCTCTGGAGGTGGGGCATGAGCATATTTTTTACATTCTCTTAGGTTATTATAACATACATTTACGGTTGAGAATCACAAGATCTAATGATATCCAGGGCTCCAAGAAGGTATGAGAACAAATTAAGTTTCCACAGAGGATTAGTGCAATGTCTAAATCCCAGGTTTTCAGCCTTCCGGTGTAGTCTTTCCAATGCACCATGGTAATACACTTGGTAATTAACACACTTAATTATATCTACATGATCAATTCGGAGGGCAGAGACAGAAAATAAGATCTCTTTCTTTGAGTAATGACTCTCAGGCATCCAAGATCCTCAGTGTATTAGTCCATTTTGTGCTGCTTATAACAAAATACCTGAAACTGGGTAATTTATAAAGAAAGGAAGTTTATTTGGCTCACAATTCTGGTATAGCTTCATCTCATGAGGGACTCAGGCTGCTTCTACTCATGGTGGAAAGTGGCAGGCAGCCGGCAGCTACAAGAAGATCACATGATGAGAAGAAGCAAGAATGAGAGAGAGGAAGTGCCAGAGTCTTTTAAACGACCAGCTCTCATGGGAATAGAGCAAGAACTCACTCACTACCCGCACCCCCAGGGTGTTAATATATTCATGAGGAATCTGCCCCCATAACACAAACTTCTCCCAACATTGCCAAGTTGGAGATCAGATTTTGACATGAAACCCTATCATTAAATCACCAGAATATTGGACTCCATTATTTGTTGTTGAGAATTGGGCTGAATTTATTATTTTTGAGAGGCAGCAGAGTCCATAGAAAGGACATTGAACTGGAAGTCATGTAAAACCAGATCTAATAGCAGCTTTGCCTTAGACTAACCCATGTGACTTAGGTTGAATGGCATTCAGTGTAGGGATGTGGTTTTCTATCCTGGCTGCATACCAGAATTACCTTTGTAAGCTTAAAATATACAAAAGCCCTGACCCCACTCTCATTTATTTGCATTTAGGAAATCTACAGTCACCCAGGAATATGTATTACACAAGAGTCTCAGGTGGTCCTGAAGTCCACCCCTAGCTGGAAACGTCTGTACTAGTGATCTCCAGAGACTTTTTTTCCCCATTCAGATATTCTGTGTTCAAAAGATGTCTATGGCTCTGGTTTATACTGTTCTTTTCAAACAGATTTATTGAGATATACTTTGCATATAAAATTCACCCATGTGAAATGTACAATTCAGTGGTTTTGGTTTGTTCAGAGATGTATGCAACCATTGCCACAGTCAATTTTAGAACATTTTTATCACCCAGAAAGAAACTCCATGCACTTCAGCTATCACCCCCCTGACCCCTATGCTCCCTCAGCCTTAGGAAACCACTAATCTACTTTTTGAATCTATAGATTTTCCTATTCTGGACATTTCATGTGAATGGAATGATATATTACATGGTCTTTTGTGACTGGCTTCTTTCACTTTGCATAATGTTTTCAAAATTCATGCATGATGTAACATGTATCAGTACTTCATTTCTTTTATTTTCATTTTTATTATAAATTGGCAAGTTATAATTGTATATTTTTATGGGGTACCAACAGCGTGTAAGGGTTTCCTTTTCTCCACATTCTCACCAACATTTATCTTTTGCCTTTTTGGTGATAGCTATTCTGACAGGTGCGAGGTGATATTGTGGTTTTAGTCTTCATTCTCCTAATGATTAGTGATGTTGAGCATTTTTTCATATATCTGTTGACCATTTGCATGTTTTCTTTTGAGACATAAATGGTTCTTCACCCATTTTTTAATCAGGTTATTTTTTTTTGTTATCATTGAGTTGTTTGAGTTCTTTTTATGTTTTGGATATTAACCTCTTATCAGATGTAAGGCTTGGAAATATTTTCTCCCATTCTGTAGGTTGTCTCTTCACTCTGTTGATTGCTTCCTTGTTGTGCAGAAGCTTTTTTGTTTGATGTAATCCCATTTGTCTATTTTTACTTTTGTTGCCTGAGCTTTTGGGGTCAAATCCAAAAAATCATTGCCCAGACCAATGTCATGTAGCTTTCACTCTGTTTTCTTCCAGTAGTTTTATAGTTTCAGGTCTTATTCTAAGTCTTTAATCTATTTTGAGTTAATTTTTGTATATAGTATAAGATAAGGGTCCAATTTCATTCTTCTGCATGTGAATATCCAGTTTTCCCAACACCCCATATTGAAGAGACTATTCCATTTATTCATATGTCTATTTTCTGACAGTACCATGCTCCTTTAATTACTATACTTTTGTAATATAGTTTGAAATCAGGGAGTATGATTCCTCCAGCTTTCTGTTTTTGGTTTTGTTTTGTTTTTTTTTTCCCTCAAGATTTCCTCAGCTGTTTTTTTTTTTTTTTTTTCTTGTTTGTTTGTGATACTGTACAAATTTTAGGATTTTTAAAATCTATTTCTATGAAAAATTACATTGAAATCTTGGTAGGGATTTCACTAAATCTGTCAATTGTATTGGCTAGTCTGCACATTTTAATAATAGTAAATCTTCCAATCCATGAGCACAGATTATCCTTCCATTTATTTGTGTCTTCTTCAATTATTTTTGTCAATGTTTTATAGTTTCCAGTGTACAGATCTTTTACTTCCTGGGTTAAATTTATTCCTAAGTGTTTTATTTTTGTACATATTGCAAATGGGATTGTTTTCTTGATTTTTTTGAGGAGTAATTAATTGTTAGTATATAGAAATGCTACTGACTTTTTGTGTTGATTTTGCATCCTCCACCTTTACTGTATTCATTTATTAGCTCTAACAGTTTTTTGCTGGGAGCTTTAGAATTTGTTATATGTATGATCAGTGTCAGCAAACAGACAATTTCACTTTTTCCCTTCCTATTCAATTGCCTTTTATTTTCCCCTTGCCTAATTGCTCTGGCAAAGACTTCCAGTACTATGAGGGTACTTCAAGAAGTTAATGGAAAAATGGAATTGAAAGATAATACAAATCTTTTCATGAACTTGTTGAAGTACACTCATATGTTGAATGAAAGCAGGGAGAGTTAGCCTCCTAGTCTTGTTTCTGATTTCCTGAGAAAATGTTTTCAACTTTTCACCATTGAAAATAATATTAACTGTGGACCTGTCATATATGGTCTTTATTGTGTTGAGGTATGTTCCATCTATACCTAATTTGTTGAGAGGTTTTTGTTCTTATCATGAAAAGATCCTAAATTTTGTCAAATGCTTTTCCCGCATCTATTGAGATGATCATGTGGTATTTGTCCTTCATTTTGTTAATGTGATGTATCACATTTATTGATTTGTGTATGTTTAATCATCTTTGCATTTTGGGAATAAATTCTACTTGATTATGGTGAATGATTCTTTTAATGTGCTGTTGAATTCAATTTACTAGTACTTTGATGAGAACTTTTGCATCTATCTTCATAAGAAATATTGTCCTGTAATTTTAATGCCCTTATCTGGTTTTGGTACCAGAGTAATTCTGACCTTGTAAGATGAGTTTGAAAGTATTCTCTTCTTTTCAATTCTTTTGGAAGAGTTTGAAAAGGTTGGTATTAGTTCTTCTTTAAATGTTTGGTAGAACTCCCTGGTGAAGCCATCAGATTCTAGGCTTTTCTTTGATGAGAGACCTTTTATTACTCATTCAATCTCCTTACCCATTACTGGTCTGTTCAGATTTTTTATTTCTTCATGATTCAGTCTTAGTAGTTGTATTTGTCCAGGAATTTATTTCTTTTAGGTTATCCAATTTGTTGGCATGTGGTTTTTTATAGTAATCTCTGTGATCCTTTGTATTTCTGTGATATCAGTTATAATGTCTCCTCTTTTACTTCTTTATGTATTTAAGTATTTTTTCTGTTTTCTTCATCTGGCTAACGATTTGTCAACTTTTGTGTATCTTTTCAAAAAACTAACTCTTAGTTTTGTTGATTTTTCTATTATTCTTCTAGTCTTTATTTCATTTATTTCTGTTGTGATCTTTGTTATTTCCTTGCCTTGACTAACTTTGAACTTAATTTATTTTTCTTTTTCTAGCTCCTTCAGGTGCAATGTTAGGTTATTTATTTGAGACCTTTCTCCTTTCTTGATATAAGCATTTATTGCTATAAATTTTTTCTTAGAACAGCTTTTGCTGCATCCCATAAGTTTTCAAATGTTGACTTTCTGTCTTTATTTGCCTCAAGATTTTTTTTTTTTATTTCCCTTTTGATTTCTTCTTTGATCCACTGGTTGTTCAGAAACATGTAGTTTAATTTCCATATATTTGTGAATTTTCCAAGATTTTTCCTGTTATAATTTATACATACCATTATGATTAGAAAAGATACTTGATATGATTTCAGTCCTCTTAAATTTATTCAGACTTGTTTCATGACCTAAAACATGACCTATCCTGGAGAATGTTTCCTGTGCACTTGAGAAGAATGTGTTTTCCATATGAAATGTTCTGTGTATGTCTGTTAGATCTATTTGTCTAAAGTATAGATCAAGTCCAATGTTTCCTTATTAATTTCATGTCTGGCTAATTTGTTCATTGAAGAAGATGAGGTATTAAAGTTCCCTACTATTATAGTATTGTAACCTATCTCTCCCTTCAGATGCTTTAATATTTGCTTTATATATTTACCTACTCTGAAGTTGGGTGCATATACACTTACAATTTTTATCCTCTTAGTGAACTGAACCCTTTATCATTAAATAATGTCCTTCTCTGTCTCTTTTTACAGTTTTTGATTTAAAGTTTTTTTTTTTTTTTTAATTATGTAAGTATAGCTACCCCTGCTCTCTTAGTTTTCACTTGTACGGAATATCTTCTTTCATATCTTCATGTCAGTCTATATATGTCCTTGAAAGTGAGGTAAGTCTCAGTAGGCAGAATATAGATGAGTATTGCTATTTTGTAAAAATCTATTCAGCCACTCTGTGTCTTTTTAATGAAGAGTTTAATCCATTTACATTCAAAGTAATCATTGATAGGTAAAGATTTGCTACTGCCATTTTGTAATTTGTTTCCTGGCTGTTTTGTAGATGCTTTGTTTCTTTTTTCCTCTCTTGATGTCTTCCTGTGGGAAAAAGTAAAGGCTGGGCTCTCCTATTCCACCACCTTTCTGACTTTTATTCCTTTTTCTGGCCAAATAATATTCCATCATATGAATATACCGCATTTTTTTATCCATTCATCAGTTGATGGACATTTGAGTTGTTTCCAGATTTTGGCTGTTGTGAATAATACTGCTATAAACATTCATGTACAAGTTTCTGTGTAGGCATATGTTTTCATTTCTTTTAGATAAATACTTAAAAACTGGAATTGCTAGCTCATATGATAACTCTATGAGTAATCATTCGAGAAGCTGCCAGAGTGTTTTCCAAAGTAGCTGCATTATTTTACATTTCCACCAGTAGTGTATGAGGATTTCAACTTTTCCACATTCTACTAACACTTGTTACCTTACTTTCTGATTAAACAACATCACTGAGGTATAATTTATGTTTAATTAATTGCATATATGCAAAGTATACAATTTTTATAGATTATATATATATCCGTCAAAACTCATGCAACCACCACAAATCAAGATAATAAACATTTTAATAATCTAAAAGTCTCCTTGTGCCCCTTTACAATCTACCCTACTTCTATCCTATCCCTAAGTAATCACTCATCTATTTTATGGCCCTAAAGATTAATTTGCATTTTTAAAGAATTTTATAAAAATAAAATTATACACTATGTACTTTTGTCTGGCTTCTTTCACTCAGCATAATGATTTTGAGATTCATCCATGTTGTTGCATGTTATTAGTTTTTTAAAATTATTATTATTGCTAAATAACGTTGTGTATGTATAAACCATTTTGTCTATCTATTCACTTGCTGATAACATTCAGGTGATTTCCACTATTTGTCTATTACAACCAAAGCTACTGCAAACATTTGTAAACAGTCTTTGTGTGGCATATGTTTTTTTTTTTTTTTTACTCTAGATAGACACCTACAAATAGAACAACATGGTTATGTGGCAACTATATGTTTAGTTCTTTTTAAAAATGTCAAACTGTTTTTTAAAATGGTTGTGACATTTATATTTCCACCACAGTGCATGAGAGCTCTAGTTGCTCTATATCTTTGTCAACACTTACTTTTATTACTCTTTTTTGTTTTCTTATTCTAATCAGTGTGTACTGCATATTGTTTAATTTGCATTTCCTGGATGGCTAAGAATGTTGAGTATTTTTTATATACCTAGTGGCCATTTATATATCTTTTTGTGCATGTGAAATATCTTTTCAAGCTTTTGATAATGATTACTGGATTCTTTGTCTTTTTTTAATTATAGAAGTTTTTATATATTTTGGATAAATGTTCTTTAATATATGTGCTATGAATTTTTTTCCCAGTCTATGCTTGCCTTTTCTTTTTGTTCATGGTGTCTTAAAAATATGATCTAATTAATACATTTTTTCTTTCATGTGTTGTGTTTTTTGTGTCCTACTTAAGAAATCTTTTCTTAACCAAATGTCACAATGATTTTCTCATATGTTTTTTTCTAGAAGTTTTATAATTTTAGATTTAGACTTATCACCTATTTTGTGGTACTGTTTATAAAAGGTATTAGGTTAGGTTTGAGGATTTTGTGTTTTTTATTTGTTTTTGTTTTTAATATATAAGCATATCCATTTGTTTCACAACCATTTGTTAAATGTTTTTTACTTTCCTATGTAATTTTCTTGGCACTTTTCCTGCTTGAAAATTTGTTAGAATTTATTCACTCCTTTCCACATATGAGTGTCTATAGCCTGCCCTCAAGACAAAGCCACAAAGAAGAAAAGAAAGAGAAGGGAAAGGAAAGAAAAGAGAAAAAGGAGAATTTAAAAAGAAAGAAAAGAAAAAAAAACTTATACTTTTGCTATTTGCCTCTCCACATTTGATTCCCATGTATAATGTGCCTACTCATGTTTACTTTCCAGAATCTTTAGGCAGTTGTTTTTCATGTTTTGTCAAAGTTTTTCTCTTCAGGAGTTGGTCTGTAGGAAGCTTACACCATCTAACTGTAAGTGGAAGCCACAGGGCAATTACTAAACATATATTATTTTTGGCTTGATTTTTTAAAATTGGCTTCTCTCTTCCTAAGTAGAAAGAGGTGGGGTTTTTTTTGTTTTTTTTGTTTGTTTGTTTTTTGGCCTGAAACAGACCTGTATTCTAAAACCAATAACATCATTTTTTGCTGTGTGACCTTAAGTGAGTTATTTAACTTTATAGAGCCTCAGTTTCCTCCTTTTTAAATGGGAGGAAATGATAATAAGGGATTTGATGTGAAAATTAAAGGAAAGAATGCAGATAACGTGCCTAGAACAATATCTGGCACATGACTGGGTAAATGTCAGCCCGTTTTTCTCTGTGGAAAGTAATTAAACGAGCTAGTGATTATTTGGCTACTGCGTTTGAAGGCAGTAAAACCAAAGTCTGAATTATCTGGGTTGATAAGATCATCTAGATCACTGCTAAATCTCCCTGCCACTGTGTATTGGGGATATTGAGACACCTAACTCTCAAACATAATCTTCCAAAAAGCAATCCTTTACAAGGTAACTCTAAAAGACTCTTTGTGCTAGCAAACAATACCAAGTATTTGCCTTCAAGAGAGACAGTATGGTAAAGCAGCATGTTAATCTTGCCCCAAATCCCATTTCATGTCTTCCGGACCTTGCAGAGAGGAGGTGGGTGGAAACAATTGATCCATTGAGAACCACAGGCCAGCCTCCAACTGAGACTTCTACCTGGGTGAATACATTTGGATGGAGAACAAGTGCTTTGGCCCCAGCCAAAGGTCGTTTCCTGTTACCTGACTGAGATTGGCTGCAGTTCAATTACGAACTCTGCTAGCAAGACTGTTACACTGGAAAAGACGTTAAAAGTGCCCACCCAGTCAGGATTTAATTAATGGTCCCACAGGAACCAACTTCCTCCCACTCTGGAGAAAGGAAGAGCTTGGCCACTGGCCACTGCCAGGCTGCCGCTCTCAGTCCTTTGAGGACCTCAGCTACGCAGCGTGCCAGAGGTTGGCAGCTGAGGTGCAGGTGATCCAGGGCCTCATGAAATCTTGGCCATGAGTGAACCTGCTTATCATGCTATTTCCTGAAAAGTTTCAGAACCACAAAGTTCTTTTTTTCAGCTTTATTGAGGTATAATGGATAAATAGGAATTGTATGTATCAAACATGTACCACTTGATGATTTGATATATGTATAAATTATTAAATGATCACAACAATCAAGCTAATTAACATATCCATCACCTCACAGTTGCCATTTTTTTCTTTTCTTCTCTTTTTTTCTTTTGTATGGCGAAAATATTAAAGATCTATACTCTTAGCAAATTTCAAGTAGATAGTGTTGTGAATTATAGTCACCATACTGTACATTAGATATCCAGAACTTATTCATCTTATAACTGAAACTTTGAACATTTTGACCAGCATCGTCCCATTACCCCCTTCCCTCCCACCCCTGGAAAACAACATTCTACTCTCTGTTTCTATTAGTCTAACTGTGCTAATTTACATTTCCACCAACAGTATAGAAAAATTCTCTTTTCTTCACATTCTTGCCAACACTTATTTCTTTGTCGTCTTTTTTTTATATTCTAACATTTATTTGTACATATTTGGGGGTTACAGTTGTTTCAATACATGCAAATACTGTGCAATGATTCACTTAGGGTAGATAGCACACTTTTTACCTAGTTGTCCACCACTTTTCTTTTGCTCTCCCACCCTTCCATCCCTCCCCTCCCCAGCCTCTACTCTCTACTTCTATGAGAGCCACTTTTTTTTTTTTGATTCCACCTATGAGTGATATCATGCAGTATTTGTATTTTCATGCCTGACAATAGCCATTTTAACAGGTGTGAGGTGATATCTCATTGTGGTTTTCATTTGTATTTCCCTGATGACTGGTGATTATGACCAACTTTTTGAATACTTGTCAGCCATTTATGTGTCTTCTTTTGAAAAATGTCTATTTAGGTTGCTATGGGTTGAATTTGTTCCCCAAAGGTTCATATACTGGAAACTTAATCCCACTGTGACAATGTTTCTTTTTTTTTTTTTTTGTCTTCTTTTGTGACCGGTAAGGGGATCTCAACCCTGGGTGTGGTGCCGTCTGCACCGCGCTCAGCCAGTGAGCACCCCGGCCATTCCTACATAGGATCCGAACCCGTGGCGGGAGCACCGCTGGGCTCCCAAGCGCCGCACTCTCCCGAGTGTGCCACGGGCCGGCCCCCACTGTGACAATGTTAAGAGGGCAGGAATCCTATTATGGTAATTGAAAGGTGGAGCCTTTAAGAGAGGATTAGATTGTGAATGGAATAATCCATTGATGGTTTATGGGAGTGATTCTGATGGCTTTAAAAGGAGAGCAAGAGAGAGGCTTAGCTCTCTCTTACTCCTGCTCTCTCTTGCCATGGGACACCCTGGGTTGTTGTGGAGAGTCATCAGCAAGAACAAGGCCCTAACCAGATGTGTTCCCTGGTCTGAAATTCCCAGCCTCCAAAACCATAAGAAATAAAATCTCTCAAAAAAGTACCCAGTTTTAGGTATTCTGTTATAAGCAATAGAAATGAACTGATACACAGGCCCTTTTTCCATTTTTTAAATCAGATTATTTAGGGTTTTGCTGTTGAATTGTATGCGTTCTTTAATTTTTTGGATGTTAACCACTTATCAGATGTATGGCTTGCAAATATTTTCCACCATTCCATAGGTTGCCTTTTCACTCTGTTGATTGTTTTCTTTGCTGCACAGAAGATTTTTAGTTTGAAAAGTAACACCTTTTGTCTATTTTTGCTTTTGTTGCCTGTGCTTTTGGGGTCATATCCAAAAAATCATTCTTACCAGTGTCAAGAAGCTTTTCCTCTTTGTATAAACTCTTCTTTTTGAAAGAAAGTGAGCTGAAACACCGGGTACCAATCAAGCTTTATTAAAGGAAGAAAATCTGCTGGGCTGTGCTCAAAATGGAGGGCATGACCAGGTGTGGGGGTGCGAGAGCTTATATAGGCTGTAGGGAAGGCTGATGTAATCAGGGAGGGGGTTGGTGCTGGAGGGGAAGATAAGGCTGGCGGATGCAATCAGGTGGAAGGTTGCACCCATGCAGAAGTAGGAGAGTTTCTGTTTCTCGGAAACCATGAGGTTTCTCATAAGGGAAAGGCTGGTAGCCATTTTGTGCTCAGTGTGTGTAAAACTGGTGCTGGTCACTTCCAAGATCCATCATTCCTGCCTTTTAAGTATAGGGAGAAGGGAAAAAGTGGCAAAGGTCTCATTCTTCTGAAGCTACTTCCTGCTGGAGATGGGTGAAGATATAAAAAAATAAAAGATTTGTGTTGGTGGGTAAAACAATTGGGTGGCGGGGCATTGGTTTCATGTGGGGAGGCTGTATTCTTTTGGGGAGGGGTCACTGATTCTGAGGGGCTGATATCCTCCTCCCATGAAGAATTCAGTGACCTTTTGATTGGTGAAGGCCTGCATGCATTCCTCTAAGAAACTAGAGAAACACTGAAAGAGGCAGGGACCAAGAAGAAGGATAAGTAAGCCCCATCATGGTTAGGGGTCCGATGTGTTTTGTCCTGAAGTCCTCCCCTATAGCTATAGCCTAGGTGAGTGGTTTGGGTGAAGCAGAAATATTTTTATTGGGGGGGGCACTGGACTCCAGCAGAATCCCCTTTGGAAAGAGCTATCCAGTAGTTTTTACCCCCATAAGAACATGATGTGGCAGTTGTCTGGTCACAGCATGTTGTGGGAATGTATGTCAGGGATGTGAATGTGTTCTGTAGGGTTCCCCCGAGGATTCTGGGTAGCAGACTCGGGAGGTTGGAAAGTGTCCTTCCACCACAGAGGCCTTGGTTATACATTGTGAACAGGGTGTGACATATGTCTCTGTTAGGAAAAGAAGCAAGAGGAAGAGAAAAGGTAAGCGTTCAGGGGCTGAGAGGTTGAGAGGGTGCATAGTAGGAAAAAGGAGCAGACAGTAACCTCGTTGGGGGTGTAATCGCAGAGGGTGCCCTGCTAGGCTAATTCAGTTACCCACCCAAGGATGTCTTCAACACTGGAGGTGGCAGGTCAGGACCAGTCTGGTAGCAGCTCCTGTGTGAAGGATGTGAAGCAGGCCTGCAGGAGTGAGAAAATAATCACTGGGGGAAAGATCATCCTTCTTCTGGAATTGGGGGAAGAGTGGAGGTCCTGGAGATTTTTAATTTTGTGGGTCCTAAAATGGACAAAGTGTTCAGGAGATGTTGGGTTGGGGGATGAGCAGAGGGACCACTCTGGCTTGGTGTTAACAGATTCTTTGGTAAAGTCTCAGGTGCTAGTTTTACCAAGGATAAGTGATACCAAGAGGCCTTTCCTAGTACTTTTACTGCCATGAGAGTGGTGAGAAGTACTGTACAAAGCCCTTCCCAACATGGTGAGAGGGGCTTTTGGATTCGTGTTTTAATATACACTTGCTGTTTCAGGCTCAGTTTAAAGTCTGAGAGGGTAGTGGGGAAAGGATGAGGTAATAGAAGGTTGGCCTGTTCCCTAAGAAGATCCCTAATGAGCGAAAGAGTAGGGAGATACTGGCCTAAAGGCGGTGAACTGGAAGGGAGAAGTGTGAGAGTGAAGAGTCTACCATACATAAGCTCAAAGGCACTGAGGCCAGTGGGTTTGCAGGGAGCAGCTTGCAGGTGAGTGAATGCTAGAGGGAGAAATTGGGTCCAAGGGAAGTGAAGTTCCATGGACAGCTTGGTGAGGTGTGTTTTTATGAGGTGATTGGCTTTTTCTACTTTGCCTAATGACTGAGGCTGATATGGTATATGTAAGTCTCATTTGATATGTAAGGCCTATGCTGTGAGTTGTGTAATCTGGGAAATGAATGCCGGGCTGTTAGCAGACTAGAGGCTGGTGGGCAAGCCAAACTGAGGGATGATTTCTTAAGTGAGAGCATGTGTTACTGCTCTGACATCCTCTGAAGTGCAGGGAAAAGCCTCAAACCAACCTGAAAAAGTATCTACTAAGGTTAGAAGATAGCGTGTCCTTTTGTGGGGAGGCATGTGAGTAAAATCAATTTGCCAGTCCTGGTCAGGAGTGTATCCTCTGGCCTGGTGGATGGGAAAGGACTGAACTTGGAGGCCACTTTGATTGGAGCAAAGAGTACACAAAGGACAATTTTGAGTGATTTGTTTAAGTAACTTGGCCATGTGGGAAGAGTAATATAAGGGCTGAAGAAGGTGTAGTAGGGGTTCACAGCCTATATGAACTGAATTATGGAAATCTAAAAGGATTTGCTCAGTTTGTGTGGTAGGAAGGACACAGTGACCGGAGAGAGTATACCAGTTGTCCTTCCTCTGTGCTCCCAACTGTTGGAGGTGTTGTATTTCTTGGGGTGTGTATTGGGTAAGGGCGTAGGGGCCATGAGAAGGACCTGAGCAGGAGAGGGAAAGTGGGGTCCTAGTGATTGAGCAGCCTGTTTTACGGTTAGTTCTGCCAGTTTGTTTTCCTGGGCTGTGGGGTCTTTGGAGGTTTGGCATCCTCTGCAGTGTATAACCCCAACCTCCTTTGGGAGTTGTGCAGCCTCAATAAATATCTTGATAAGATGTCCATTTTTTATGGGCCCTCCCTGAGTGGTCATGTATCCTCGCTCCTTCTATATGGCCACGCAGGAGTGTAGAATGTGGTAAGCATACTTAGAGTCAGTGTATATATTGACTCTTTGTTACTTGCCAGAGTGAGAGCATGGGAGAGGACAATGAGTTCTGCCTGTTGGGAAGTGGTGTTGGGGGGAGGGGAGCAGCCTCAATAGCTTGTGTTAGATTTACTATGGCATAACCCATCTGGGGGGTGGGCATGGAGGTGGTGCTCCCGTCTATGAACTATGTATGTCGGGGCCGTGTAATGGGATGTGGGGAGATGTGTGGAAAGGGATTGAGAAAGAGGTCTAAAGCATCCATTGAATTATGTTCTATGGGTCATAAGTGTTTTGGGATGAGAGTGGCTAGATTTAAGGGAGGGCAAGATTTAAAGGAGAACTGGGAATTTTCAATGAAGTTAAAGTGGATAAGTTGTAGGTGGGAAGGGGAGAGAATTGACATGGCCTTATGGCTAAGAAGGTCTTGAAGATGATGGGGGGAGCAAACGACTTTTTGTTGTCCAAAGGTTAGTTTAGAGCTTTCTTGTGCTAAAAGGGCGGCTGCTGCCAAAGCCCATAAACAGGGAGCCCATCCTTGACCTGTGGTATCCAATTGTTTGGAAAGGTATGCAATAGGGGAGAAGATATTTCCCACCTCTTGTCCCAAAACCCTGACCACCAATCCTTGGGTTTTGGTGATGTATAGGATGAAAGGGTTAGATAGGTTTGGGAGGGATAGAGCTGGGACTGCAAGGAAAGCAGCTTTTAATCACTGGACGGGAGAATGAATGGGCTTTGTGGGATCTAAGGGAATGGCAGGATCCCCTTTGGCTGTCTCATAAAGTGGTTTTGCTACTATGCCAAAGTTAGGAATCCATAGGCAAAGATACCCTGCAAACCCCAAGAAAGAAAGGATTTCACCCTCTGTGGTAGGAGTAGGGAGTTCAGAAAATAAACTCTTGTGATCCACCATTATTTCTCTAGTGTTGGGGGTGAGGTGGACTCCCAAATAGGTGACTGAAGGAGAAGAAATTTGGGCCTTGCTCGGGGACACTGGATATCCCCTGGAGGCCAGGAAATTAAGGAGAGCAACAGTGTGGGCCTATGACTCCTCATAGGAGGGGCTACAAAGGAGGGGGTTATGCACATATTGTATTAAAGTGCTAGAGGTTGGAGGAAGTTCAGATAAGTCTTGAGCTAAGACCTGGCTGAAGAAGTGGGGTCTACCCCAAAACCCCTGAGGTAGTACTGTCCAGGTGAGGATTAGTCCAAGTGAAGGCAAAGAGGTTTTGACAGGAAGGGTGTAAGGAGATAGAAAAAAAGGCATCTTTGAGGTCAAGTACAGAGAAGAAATGGGTTGTTGCTGGGATTGTGGATAGAAGAGTATAGGGGTTAGAAACGATTGGGGTTATGGGTAAAATGGTTGCATTAATAGCCCTGAGGTCTTGAACTAAACGTTTGAACCATTAGCCTTTATATCTGGAAGGATGGGTGTATTAAAAGGCGAGTGGGTAGGCCATAAGAGATGAGAAGAAAGGTGTTTGTGTATGATGGGTTTTAAGCCTATTAGGTGTTTGTTAGTGATGGGGTACTGTGGGACATTACGGAACAAAGAGGGGTTCTGCAATTTAACAAGGATAGGGGAATGGTGCATAGCAATGGAGGGATAAGAAGTGTCCCATACTATGGGATTAACCTTGTCCAAGGGGAAGGGGAAGGTGGAAGCCTCATGGGCCAGGTCTGGGGTGGCCTGTAACAGGAGTATTGTAGCTGGAGTTAAAGTGTTTAGGGTAAGGGTAGCTTTGAATTTGGCAAGGATGTCCTGTGCCAGTAAGGGGGCTGGGCACTGAGGTATTATTAAAATTTGTATGTGAGTTGGGTGTGATGTAGGGTGCAGGAAAGGGGTTGAGTTGTCCATGAGTGGTATTCTGATCCTGTGATCCCACTATTGTGATAGAGGATGGGGTTGTTGGTCTTGCATATTCAGGAAGAGTAGAGTAAGTGGCCCCTGTATCAATGACAAAAGAGATCAACTTACCTGCTATGAAGGGAGTTACCCTATGCTCACACATGGTGATCTCTGTGGGGGCCTTGGGCCCTGGGCATTGTCAGTCCTCCTCTTGGACGAATCCAAGAAATTCCAGTAAGGATGGCCATGAAGCCAAAGGCTGTGGGTTGGGGACTGGGCCACTCCCTCTCTGGTGAGTGGAACAGTCAAACCCCAGTGACCTGGCTGTTTGCAGTGAGGACAGGGCCTGGGAGGGGGCCTGGGGTTAGGACAGGCAAGTACCCAGTGGCCTGGTTGACTGCATTTGAAGCAGTTCCCTGGTGACTTGCCCCTAGAGGCAGCTCGCTTTGGAGTGTGTGATCCCCAGGTAGCATTAGCCAGGAGCTGATACTTGGCCAGATCTCTTTTGTATTGATCCTTCTTCTCCTCCTCCTCCCTATTATTAAAAATCTTGAAAGCTGCATTGAGGAGGTCTCATTGGGTTGTATTTGGACCATCCTCCAGTTTTTTTAGTTTTTTCCAAATGTCAGGGGCTGATCGGGTAATGAAATGAGAGTGTAAGAGGGCCATGCCTGCAGGGGAGTTTGGGTCTATACATGTGTATTTATGTAAAGCCTCAGAGAGGTGGGTTAGGAACTCACTGGGATTTTCGGTGGATCTCTGTGTGATTTCTCTAAGCTTATCATAATTGACCCACTTGTGAGTAGCCTTTTGGAGGCTGTGAAGTAGGTATGTGATCACATTATCCTGGAGATAATGGCCAGCCTGGGAGTCCCAATTGGGGTCCATGTGAGGGATGGCAACAGCTCCCACAGGCTGCCTATTATTTTGGGCATGTACCTCATCTGCCTGTTGTTGGTCCATTATCCAGACCTGCTCCCTATCCTCGGGGTACCAGGTAGAAGTAAGAATCATGAAAACATCATGCCAGGTGAGATCATAAGACTGGGTAAGGTAGCTGAATTCCTTAAGATATGTGTCCAGGTCAGACTGGAAAGATCCCAGTCATTTTTTGATTTGGGAGAGATTGGAAAGAGAAAAGGGGATATGGACCTGGACAATTCCCTTTGTCCCTGCCACTTCATGGAGTGGGTATAAAGGAGCCAGGGCTGAGATGGGGTTGTCACTTGATGAAGGGGAAGGAGAGGGGTTGGGTGGCTGAGGACGAAGAGAGGGAAAAGGTGAAGGGGCTGGTGGAGGATCTGGAGCATAAGGAGGTGGTTGGGGAGCTGAGTGGTCTGACACATCAAAAGATTGATCCAAGTCTGGAAGGGGAGGTTGGGCATGAGCTAGGAGAACTTGAGACATAGGACAGTTTTGATAGAGAGAAGGATGCCATCGGAGATAGAAGAAGGCTTGAACATAAGGATTCTCTCCAGCCTTGCCACTTTGGGGACAAAAGTTTTCTAGGTCTCTGAGAGTATCCAAATCGAAAGTGCCATTTTCTGGCCACTGGGATCCATTGTCTAGTTTGTATTTAGGCCAAACCTGATTGTAGGAGAAAACAAGGCATTTGGGTTTAACATCTTTCTGGAGGCCAAGAGGTTGGCCAGGAGACAGGCCAGAGGTCATAGAGATTACAGTAGAAAATGAGAAATTTAGGTTTGATGTCTCCCTAGAGGCCAAGAGATTGTAAATCGCCCAGGAGACAGCCCAGAGGCATAGAGCATGGAGGTCTGGATTCTGAGGATCCCATTTAGAGGGTGAGAAAGGAGGTGATCTGTCCCACTAGGAGAAGGGTAACACCAAGGAACATCCTCGTTGGTGTGTACCTTCCTTTCAAGAGAGGAGCCACCGACTGGCTAAAGGAGTGTCCTCCAATAGCTGGGGGGCATGAGAGGGGTTCCCTCAGCCAGGTGCCTGGGCCTCATAACAAGTAGATAGTAGTCATAGAGAGTACTCAGGGGATCCCATAGAAGTAGGACAGACCCACTGACTCACCCTGAATTGAGGCCAATGGTGGATGCATTGGTCTAAAACGGCAAAAGGAGAGAGTCCCAGAGGTACCCAGTTTGGCAGGTCCAGGAAGGGCAGCTGGGAGGGCCAATCAACCCAAGAAACGGGATCATCTGAAGGCCCCAGCCAGGACCCTTCCTGGGTTTCGGCACCAAAATGAAAGAAAGTGAGCCAAAACGCCAGGTACCGATCAAGCTTTATTAAAGGAAGAAAATCTGCTGGGCTGTGCTCAAAATGGAGGGCAGCGCCAGGTGTTGGGGTGGGAGAGCTTATATAGGCTGTAGGGAAGACTGATGTAACAGGGAGGGGTTTGGTGCTGGAGTGGAAGATAAGGCTGGCGGATGCAATCAGGTGGAAGGTTGCTCCCATGCAGAAGTAGAGAAGTTTCTATTTCTCAGAAACCATGAGTTTTCTCGTAAGGGAAAGGCTGGTGGCCATTTTGTGCTCAGTGTGTGTAAAAATGGTGCCAGTCACGTCCAAGATCCACCACTTTTACCCTCAAAATATCCTTAGCTGTTGCAGGGGCATCTGTTGACTTCTTCACTGTTGTCTTCTTTTTCTTCTTTTTGTAGTTACCGTTTGTTGAGTATTATGATGTGTCAGATATTCCCCTTTAGTGAACAATACCTTATAAAACATTCAAAACAATTCTAGTTATTATAGTTACTCCTAACTAGGTCAATCACTAGTGAATGAATGACACATTGGTTGAGAGTCTACATGGAGCTGTCTTGGGAAGTAAATTTCCAGGTACTTGTGGTTTTCTGTGCTTGCAGGCAAAGTGGGTGCTCACAGGGCTAGCATGCCCTTGGGGAAAAAAGTGAAGGTTATAGATTTGGGAGTAAAATCACACGACAGGGTTGAGCACAAGGAAATGGCTAAGGATATGGTTAGAACACTATGTATCTTCTGCTACAATCATACACCTTTTCTGCTTAGCCTTATCATGGTTGCAATTTTGTGTTTGTCTGGGAGACTTCTTGGTTAATGGCTGTCCACACCAAGAATCGTTAGCCCATTGAGGGCAGAAATCCTGTCTCTTCACCCTTTTAGAATCCAGCACAAGTGGTGCTAACTTTTGTTGAATAAATGATTAAATGCCTATTCCTAGATGAAGAAATTAAGGCTCAAAGAAATGAAATGACACTGCCATTGACCAGATGGGTTCTTTGGGGGAACTCAGGATATGAACTTGAGGTTTGTGTGGATGCAAATGCCTTGCTGTTAATCCATATAATAGGGTCTCCACGAATCCACTACAATTGTATAAAATGTGTGTGAGCTTTGGTTCATATGCAAGATGAGAAGCATTAATAATAATTTCACATGTTGTTTTAAGATTCAGATAATCGCATAAATTTAGAATTATATATAGAAAATACAAAGTATACCCCTCGAACATAGTAAATACACATTAAAATCAGTTGTTGTTAACATCATCATTGTATCATCATTGCTTTTTCCTGTTCTGCCTGCTCCTATTGCTAGTCTTTGGGAACTCTATCATCTTTTATTATTTATTTATTTATTTATTTATTTATTTATTTATTTATTTATTTATTGACATATAATGCACATATTTATGGAGTACAGAGTGATATGTTGATACATGAATACAATGTGTAAGGATCAAATCAGGGTACTTAGCATATCCATCACAGCAAACATTTATTGTTTCTTTGTGTTGAGAACATTTAAAGTCCTCTCTTCCAGGCACTTGAAAATATGCAATAAATTGTTGTTAATTACAGTCATCTATTACTACTATAGAACACTAGAACTTATTCTTTCTATCCAGTCGTAAGTTTATCCGTTAACCAACCTCTCCCTATCCTGCCCTGCCCCCAGTCTTTCATAACCACAATCTAACATCTTATTACATTGTCATTCTTGGTTTGTCAGGTAGGTCCTAGGAAAATTTTATGAGAATTAGCAAAATGTTAAAATTTCATCAGATGACTCTTTTAAAGAAGGTTTTTTAAAGATCTGTTTCATAAAATCCACCAGGTATTAAAAAACACTGTGTCCCAAATCCTTTCCACCACATATTTTCTTTTTTAATGTGTGTAGTAGAAAGAAGAGAGTAATACCAACTTAGTTCTTATCCTCTACCCTCACCAACCCCAGCCTTATCATAGATATTTTTACCCTTGGAGATGGCAGTGGCTACAACTGCAGACGTGGCTGCTCCTGTGGAGCTCTTAAAAAGTAGGTTGAATGGGTGAGGTGTAAGGCCAATGGTAGGCTGCCATTATTCCAAGTGTTTCTGCAACCAGAGTTCAGAATTTTAAACTTTCCACCCTTCTCTTGTCCAGAAGAAACAGGTTTGCTCCTTACAGATCCCTGTCCTTCAATGACATCACAACAGGTGTGACCACAGACAGTCCTCATTTCTTTTTAAACACATTTATTGAGATATAATATACATATTATAAAACCCATCCATTTAAAGTGTCCTGTTCAATGGTTTTAGTATATTCATAGAGTTTGCAATATTCAGCATTATTTGTAATTCATTGCTCAGGGCAAAGCAATTTCTCAGTTCCCTGAAGATAGTATACTTTCGGAAAGGTAATGGGTCAGATAGTTTTAAAAATTGATACTTTTATGAGGTTATTTTTCCCCTACACATAGGGAGTATGAAAACATTCTCATGTTTTTCATGGAATCAGAGCATTTCCTCTGGGGGAGGGGAACTTAAGTTAATATCATGTATATCATATGAACTCAGCAATGTTTCTTATTAGATTTTTATCTGAAAAGCACTACTTCATTAAAATTGTCCTTAAACTGAAAATAGTGTTTGCCTGTCAAGTAAAAATGAATAAATATTTTATAATACTGTGAAAAGTATGCTTGCCTGAAAATGATTGTTAACTGACTTGGACTTACGTTAACTCACTGGGTAAATTTAGGAAAGGTCCTAACAAGTATGATTCTCAGTTTCTACATCTGTGAAATGAAGAGAGCAATGCTCGCTAAATTTTCTTCCAGTTCTTAATTTTTATACATTAATTTGCAGTGGACCGCTCTCTGCTTAATGCTATAATTTTGTGATTTTCTTATTTTAAAAGAAGGTCAGAAACACTTTTGCATGATCCTGATGTGCGTATGTGATATTGACAATAACAGACTAAAAATAAGCATTATCAAATGTTGGCTAAGATGAATGTACAAGTGAGGGCTTTAAAAAAAAAATCTTAGGACTCTATGGTCTTGTAAAATTGCCTAATTGTTGCATGGATAAGCATTCTATATTTTCAAGTATAAGAACTTTTGGGTCAGGAACAAGATATTTTTCCATGCTTGGATCTCACATTACAATTGATGCTCAATAAATGCTTGTTAAAAGAATAAATGTAGGGCCGGCCCCGTGGCTCACTCGGGAGAGTGCGGCGCTGGTAGCGCTGAGGCCGTGGGTTCAGATCCTATATAGGGATGGCCGGTGTGCTCACTGGCTGAGCATGGTGCGGACCACACTGTGCCGAGGGTTGCAATCCCTTTACCAGTCAGAGAAAAAAAAAAAAAAGAACAAATGTATTTTAGTTAGCAAAAGTGCAGGAAAATGAGAGTTGGGGCAGAACAACCTATAAAAGGGTAAATGTGACACTTCATATCAGAAGGACTTTAAGCATGAAAACAAACACTAACCTCTAAGAAAATGTGAAATGTCCCCTCAGCAGACCTAGCTGCAAGTAATAAAAGCCCTGGACAACATGGGCATCATAACAAAGGAAGAAATTTGCTGAATACAATGACAATTATTATTTTATTGGTTTCAGACTATGCAGATATTTAAATAGACAACATGTTAATTTTTAAATATCTGGAACCAATCTTTTTTAAAAAAACCACAAAAACTGTGAATTAATAAAATTAGCTATTGAACAGAGAAATCAAAGGCTCAGAACACCACAAATGAAATTAAGTTGTTTATACTTATCTTGGCCAAAAAACATTATTCTAGCAGCTCTTCCCTATATCATCAAAGTTTTTTTTTTTTTTTTTTTTTTGTCTTCTGTTGCACAACAGAAGTTACCATTTCATTCAGTCAAGTTAGTCGATGTATTTTTGGTGATTTATAAAGATCGTGACATTCATAAAAATGATTGACTCATTTCTTAGCACCTAATGACCAGGGAGGAAATAGAACAGCAGCCTTCATTTTTCCTGACTCTGGATCGCAGGAGTACAACCGTTTTCATGTGCTGCGGGTTTTCCCATTCATATACACACGAAGACCTGGGAGTAATTTGCCAAAGACATGTCCCCATGGGTGTCCTCACTGGCTTCTCTATTGTATACCTTTTCTTTAAAAAACCAAAACAAAGCAATACTCTAGCTCTTGCATGTGGGTGCTGGGCTGAGAAAAACAGCCAACTTTCCTTAATACTGCTGCTCCCCATCCACCAAACCCAGACCATAGGCTACCAATGTGCTCGGGAATGAGAAAAAGTAGAGAAAGATAACCAGGACACTGGATCCCTGCATGTGAATCCTTGTCATGACCAGACAAGAGTTTCCCAGGTGAAAATCTATGAAGAAGATGAGACTAGGCAAAGGGCCACTTAATGATTAGCTGAATTTGGCCCAACCACTGCAGAACTGCTCTGAATGGCATGGTGACAAGGGGACTCCTTTGTCTAACTAGAAAGACAGACCTGGGCACTTCCTTATTGTGCCCTAGACCAATGGTTCCTAAACTAGCTGTTCCTCACTGAAACTTGAATGCTTTAAAAATGTAAATTCCCAGGCCCACCCCCAGGCTTAATGAATTCAATTTCTTGAAGGGGACATGGGAAGTTTGTGTATAAAATACCCACAGTTGATTGTGATGCAACTAGTTATTTAGAAACCATTGTCCGGAGACTTATCTAGATCCACCTTGGCTTTCAAAGGTCATGGGAGCAGGAGAGAGAGGACCCTCTTTTCCAGAGAGAGGAGACACTATGTCCCCAGCCCTCGTGTATGGAACAAGGGTGCAGGAACTGAGGAGTGTGCTAAAGAACAGTAGAGCTGGTGAGGCCCTCTGCTAAGGGGGGCTGCCCAGTCATTCCTGGGCTCCAGCACAGGAAAGAAGGGACAGGAGGGAGTCAAAGGAAGAAACATGCCTGGACCTTGTCTCCAGCAGGAACAGCCTCTGTCCCTGGTTCACCTTCAAAGACCATCTCCTCAAGGGCTCAGATGGTTAACTCATCACAGCAAAAGCACCATTCTTTGTACTATGCATCAGTTTTAAAGTCTTAACCATGAAGACAGAGGACTAAGGCATACCAAGTGTTTTCCTCTAGAATAGTGTTTCCCAACATGAGGCATGGGCATTTTGTCACAACACTGGGTAATGTCAGGTGATATCCTAAACCCATACGAGGCAGAGGCAGCTTAAATGGGGAGGCCAAGGCTATGTGAAGAAGAGGAGAATAGGGGTAGAAAAAAATGGAGCAGGGGCTGGCTGGTTATCTCAGTTGGCTAGAGCACAGTGTTATAACACTAAGGTCAAGGGTTCGGATCCCCATACCGGCCAGCCACCAAAAAAAAAAAAAAAAAAAGCAATATCCTACAGGGTTTCCTTTTCCTAGGCATGGATGCCTCTTTCTCAGCCCAATTAGGGTGCTGGGAACAATCCTTGAACCTCATTTCTCCATTAAACCAACTAATGATTTAAATTACTTTTTGTTATTGAATGACCAAAATGTAGACTTGACTGTACCCCTCAATAAACATAGTTTAGAAAAATGCTTAGGGACACCTTGCAAGTATCTCTTCATGATGTTCTAACAAGATGATGGTGTGTGGATGGGTATGACAATTTTTCATTACTTTGCAAAAACTAACAAATAACTGGATATGTTCAGAAAAACACATTCTGGATATTCCTCTCGGTATTTCCTCTACACAAAAAATTTGTGGGACAAAAGTCCCTTGCATTGTGACTCTCAGTGTCCTGCTCTATCAACAAAGGTACAATTAAATGGATACAATTTTACCATTCTAGGTACAAATGTGAATTGAGATTCAAGATCAAAATAATTCACTGACAAAAAATTCCATCTTGATTTTAACCTTAGTGATGCTAAACTAGATATTTCTGGGTAACAATGAACAGTTCACTTATTCTCATTCAGAAATTTTTTTCTATATTTTACTCATATTTTTTATAAAACTTAGCAATTTAAATATTAATATTTATCAGGCTTACTTTTATGGTTACCTTCTATTTATGCCATATAATATAGACTCTCTATTTAAAGAAGGCAAGAGAAGTTTTCTTTTTGAACAAAATTTTCTTTAGAGCAAATAATATTTTTACTCAAATAAATTGAAGTTAAAAATCATTAGAGGTGATGAATCATTGTGGGGAAATCCTGATGACAGTCAATGAGTGATAGCAGTTTGAGAATCACTTCTCACAGGTCTGTGGTCTTCTCTGGAGGAGGAAGGTACAAATCACCCGGATACAAGGGTGATTGATGAAAAGTAAGTTCAGGTGTTAAAACCTTAGGCATTAGTGGAGACCACAGAGGTATTCAAGGAATTAAGATTTTGGGGGAAAGATGACATAAGATAGACAAAGCATGAAATCCTTATGCATATTTTTACGTTTTCTGAGATAAAACCATGTAGCACATAAATAAATGATCTTTTCCACATCATGTTTAGCAGTAATGGGTTCTATGCTATTAATTCCATAAACCATTCCTTGCGTGATACACATTGCGGTCGGATCATCTTTCCCTACAGTTACCATAGAGAACCCACGCCAAGAGCATTCCAGCTCATGTTCTCTCCATCCTAATGGACTTGGAACACACTGGTGTTCTTTTCCAGGAAATACTAACATCCCAGAGAGAAACAGTTATTAGAGTGTAAAGACTTAGATATATACAAGTCTTTAACATTCTTTGTTGAAAAGATTGGCTCAATGGGAATGTATTACCTCCCATCCCCAATTCCCCATCTTAAATTCCCAGCTCTGCCCATAATTCATCATTGTTAAATCATTTATTGCCAGACTCTATTCACATACATCTCAGAGGCCGTGAGAATAAAGTTCTAAGGCCTGAAGGTCCTTCTCTTTATCTCTCCCAGGTTAGTGCAGCACAGCTACAGGAGAACCCCTGTGGACCTGGGTTTGAATCCTGACCTCATCACTTGTTGACCCTGTGCCCTTGAGCCACATATGTAATCTCTGTGAATCCCAGAGACCTCATCTGCAAACAAAGGATAATCCTATTTCTGTAACCGAGCTGATGTGAGGATTAAATGAGATAGCATATATAAGGGGTTTAGCACAGTACATGGCACCCCCATTAAACATTAATATATGAACTTCTAATAATAATATTTTATTACTAAAAGATATAAAAATACCTTCTTTTTTCTCTCATTTATTTTATCTGTTGTCTATTCCATTTTTAATTCTTAACCATAATTTATTTTTTGTACATTTGCTAAATAGTAATAATAAATATAAAAATCCTCTTAAATATATTTTAAAGATATGCATGTGAATGTGTGTGTGTATATATATATATATATACATATAGAGAGAGTAACAGATGTAGGAAAAAATACCGTATATTCAGGTCAATTGAACTTACTTTGCTAAGATAATTCTTATTCCCCATTGTTCTGATGATTTGAAATTTGGAAAACCTGAGAACAACTGCTTTTTAATCATTTAGTTTTTTCTTCCTTTTTTCTCTCTTTTCTCTCTCCTGTCCCACTCCCCCTTTCCTCTATCCCTCCACTCTCTTGCCCTCTCTCTTTTTGCAAAAATATTTTACCAGAGTGCCTTTTGAGTAGGAAAAACATATGAGGGTACTTCAAAAAGTTCATGGAAAGATTTCATACTAACTTTCAATTCTATTTTTCCATAGACTTTTTGAAGTACCCTTGTACATTTATGGTAGCTTTATCTTAGGTTATTTCCTTAAATAAATGTTTACATGCCCATTACAGTAGAACACAATAATTCAGTGTCTCCTTACCATCGTAAATGTGTCATCTATTTCATTCTAGCATTTGACAGTTTCAGATTGCCTCATGCCCAAACAAAAAACCATTAATTATTGAATGTCTTATCTTTCCTCCCCTCAATGAAGTTACTCTCTGAGATTCTTGATCAACATTTACATAGTTTAATTATCTTGGAAATAACTGACTTCTCATTAGCTTATTCAAGAAATTAACAAATTTTAAAGATAAAGAAACAGAATACTTTATTATAAAACTTATAAAATAATTAAATATTACACATATATTTTGACATTTCTCTATAATCCATGGTTTTATTCAACATTTTTCCTTAGAATTAATATCACTTACTCAGAGAAGCAAGTGAGAACACATAAGAATAGGCTATTAATTAATAAATTAATTTTTCCATAAAATAATAAAATGATAATTATATAAAGAAACAAATAACTTGCTATTTTTCAGAGTGCAAGGGGGTGGTGGTGTGGAACCATTGTTCTTTCTTTTCCCGGATGATGATGAAATGGCCACTACTCCAGGCCAAACCAAGTAGATTGAGCAAAGGTCTTAAGTATTATTTCTCTGAGATTCAGGAACTCATGATTTTAATTAGAATGGGAACAATGGATGCTGCTAAATTAAAAAACAAAACAAAAACAAACACTGTCTAGTTGGTTATGCTGAGCTGGCTAATCCCTGTTTGAATTGAGACTTTTTAAAGATGTAAAATTGGGTTACATTCATCAAAGTAGTTGAGGAATAGAGTAGAATTATATAAATATGCCCTTTATAACCACTTCTCAAAAAATTACAGAAGGATGCAGTCTTGTAAGTTACTTTGGTTTTGGCAAAATAGTGTGGTGATTTTCCAATTGAGAACAGTTTTAAGCTCATTAATGCCTACCAACAGCTGGCTTCTAACAATTGAAAATACCATCTAGAAGATTATAAAATACTCTTATTCATTGAAGGTTCTTAGCATATTATAATTTATTAATATTAACGTAGCAAAAAGACAGATGGATTTTTCTGTTGTACTATGTTTTTTTGTTGTTGTTGTTAACTAAATCCTAGGGTAAATTTAAACATGTCTGTTGGTAGGAAAAAGCCTTCAATTTTCCAAGCAACCCTGATAATATGCATGGAGCATTATAAACAATGGTCTCTTCTCCTTCAAAACACTACTATTTTACCATTTTGCTCCTAGATTGTTATCAGAAATGAACATTTCACCAATCTCATTCCCAAAGAGCAGGCTTCGGCCTCCAGTCTACTTGTTCAGTAAGCACCAAAAGTTGAGGTTGATATGTGAAGGGCATCAATATTTGTCTCTGATATGAGTTTTTTTCCCCAAGAGTGAATTTCCAGAATATTCCTTAGAACACTTTTCAAGTTAGTCTTGGAGACCCTCTATAAGTCGTATATACTTTAAACAAAATAATAAACAACACACACGCACTAAATAACATAACATGCAGCTTGCTAGTCCAGCAGCAAGCACAATATCAAGCACCATTTGGCTTTTCCTCTAACACCTGGTTTGGGTGTTCACAGTTTTAGCCAAACTGTGAACTCCCAGCAACAGTTAGGCAAGGTGTTTTATCCATCTTTGATTTCTCCAAGTCTCAGTCTTTGACCTGAAGTCTTAAAGGACCTTTTAAAACAGGCGTCTTTGTGATTGAACCCTTTCAAATTCAGAAGGGGGATCTATCCCAAAGTTGACAAGATTCTCACTTTGTCAAAATTAAAACTTGACATATCTCAGTGTGATTGATCACTTCTTTTGTGTTACAGTGCAAATCAAAGATTTTGTTTTTGGTAAGTCAGATTTGTCATCGCTTCCCATTTTCAAGTGCTTTGGAGTACCACGTGTTTTGGAGAATTAAATAAGGAGCCTGGTGGCAAGCTGTCCTTTCCTCAGAGCTGGCTCATCAAACACCTCAGCAGTTCACAAAGGGTTTGTAGTGCTCTCCTTCTGATCTGAAAGGTGGCTAGTCTCTTCAGATGTTGAAAGGTAGGACCCTGGCCCTGTGTTGTTGGGGAAGATGTCAAGATCAGCTCTTCCTTGTACATGACTTGCAGCACTGTTTACCATAAAATTTGTGGTTGCAGACACCATGCTGAGGAACTAGTTGACACCAGCTGAACAAATCTACACAGGATGGATCCTCTAAAGTGAGAAAACACATTTATCATGTTAGCTAAGGCTCTCAGAATTTTTCTTAAGGTGAGGGCCTGCAGAACAAAGACCTTGGGCCCACCTACTTTGTGACTCTGTATGGCTCTTCCCATAGTACAACAGGAATTTGGTAAGGGAATGAAGTAGTGGTGGGATTAAGATACCAAAAGGGGCTGTGACCATTAGCAAAATTTAAACAGGTGGGGAAAAATGGATGTTAAGAAAAAGAAGTCTTATACAGTCAGAAATCAATGTGTGATCCTCTCCATATAGCCTCAGAGCTACCACTGAATGGAGTGTCCAAAGGAAATATCTTAGAATAGCACATTAGAAGTTCCCTGGGGATCTTGTTAAACCACTGGTTCTAATTCAGAAAGTCTGAGGTAGGAGCTGAGATTCCACATTTTTAACAAGCACCAGAGGGTGTTGGTATTGCTGGTCCATGAACTATTCTTTGGAGAGCAAGGAGCCCAATGTATTGGGCACCTGGATTTGATGCTCAGCTCCAACATTCTGTGTAGGTTTGTTTAAATCAGGCAGTTTGCAAATAAGTGCAGTTAAGTCAACACCAGTCCTTTCCAATTTCTTTAGCTGCTTAAGTAAGATGACAGATGTGATCATCCATTGGAAGCAAGACATTGTACATTAGAGATTCTTATTCAGAATGGCCTCAGGAGATAAAGAATGAATGTGAAATTATATGTAAAATTTTCTTTATGTAAACATAAAAGCATGTTTTAGGAGCTAAGGCTCAGTCATTTTACTACAGTCTTAAGGCAGATTTTTGACTTCAAAAGTATTTAGGGTCTACACTATGCATGAATAAAATATCCTCATTCATTGCTGGATTTGTTTTCTCTTTTCTCTATGCAAGCTTTAAGTTGCCTCAAGCCTTGACAACCAAAACCACCCCCACCCACCCACAGGCACCAGTCATACCCCTTTCCGATTACATCCTTCAGTGACTCTCCCTGGTGCCTTTGGACATGGCATGCAAGACTCACAGCTCCCCTGCTTCCTTGCTTGCTGTTCCCAATCTGCATCCTATCTATGATTCAGAACTGCCTACACATCTTTCCTCAAGCCTTGATTCTTCTGCCTAAAATTACCTTCTATGTCCCTCCCCATCTCACAGTAGCCCCAGTGATTCCTCTCAGACATAAGCCAGTTCATGTCATGTCTCTGCCCAAAACCTCCCATTGGCTTCCATTTCACTGGATTCAAAAGTGCAGTGATCACAATGGCCAACAAGGCCCTAGGATCTGGCTCCCCCACTACCTCTTGACCTCATCTTCCTCCTCGCCCCATCCCTTACCCAATCCAACCATGCTAGCCACCTTGCAGATGCCCTAATGTATCAGGTGTGCCCTGGCTTCCCCCTCTCTGGCTCTGCTAGGAACACTTTTCCCAGAGACATTTGGATGGCTTTCACTTCACTTCCTTTGACTCTGTACTCTAAGGTCATTTGTCAGTAAGACCTTCCCTGAACACCCTATAAAAACAGCAAGCTCCCCAGCCTCCCAGAAGAATTCATCACTCCCTACCTTGCTTTATTTTTCCATATTGGGTTTATCAGCACTCATCTTACTATGTGTTTATTTACTGTCTGTCTCCTCTACTAAGTCTCAACTAGGGTATAAAGATAAAATAGTGTTATATTTTTCTTTCTAATAACTCCTGGATATATTTTGAAGGTGGAGTCTAGAGAATTTGCTGCTGGGTTTTGTAAAGGGTATGAAAGATTAAAAAAAAAAAATCAAGAATGACTATAGGATTTTTGACCTGAGCATCTCAAAGAATTGAGTCATGTTTACTGAAATGGGGACCCCTACAGGGATAAGGTGAGCACCAGGAGATTGATTTGGGATATATTAAGTTAGAGATACAAGTTGAACATTGAGATAAAGATCCACTTAAACTCTGCCTATCTATCAATATATATACATCTTCAAGTTCAATTATTTTTTTTATGTACTTAGATAGTATCTGATACCCACATCAATTAGCACATACCCTAATCAATCAGCATGTATGTCTGGGTTGGTTTTTTATTTAGACTGCAGAGATTATCCTATTGGTGCAGTGAAAATACTGGAGGATAAAAACAGACTATTAAAACCATGGTCCTATCTTTACTGTTTTATCAACACCCACCCTCCTTAAGAGATAAGAGAGGAATTTCAACAGCTATCTGCAGCTGTGCTATAGGCTTCAGGTACAGCAGGACTCAAAAGTGAGGTGCATCACTATGCTATCAGTATAAGCACTCTGATTATAGTTGTAATAATGATTACTAACAGCTGATTATTTGAGCTTCTACTGTGAGTCAGATATTTGATTTATGCTACTGAGGGTGACCTTGGTGTCCTCTCCCTTTGCCTCACACCCTGATGCAAACAAACAACAGATATTATTGGCTCCATATTCAAAATACACCCAGTATCCGGCTTCTCCTCACTACCACCACTGGTCATCGGAATGTCCCCCATCTTTCACTGGACTGCTGCAGCCACCTCCTGACAAAGAGTAGACAAGTCCCTGTTCTACTCTAGGTAACCCACACTCTTCTCCATGTAACTTCCAGCGATCCTCCTGCAAGCCACATTCTACTGCTTCCCTGTTCAGAGTTCTCCATCGATTTCCATCTTACTCTTCCCCATGTAGAATTCCAGCATGGACTGGAGCTGATCCGGCTCTGAGCAATTGCTACATAACTAGTTTTCCTGTCTTGTGCAAGCCTCAGATAAGATAGGGAAGGGAGCAGAGGAAGGAAAGTTGATGCCCCAAGCCTGGCATTAAGACTATAAGAAATAGATAAATAAGAACAACTTAGAGGTGGACAGTGACAGGGCAGAGCAAGTAATGGTCATGAATCTGATTCACCACAAAATGGAAAAAGTGGGGTATGAGCTTGGACCATCTTGGAAAAGCTGAGATTGGATTAAAAAAAAAAAAAAACATAGGACTTATGTGCTAGAAAATGAGTCTTTAGCACAAGGAAATCTGATTAGACTAAGAAATATTTCCCAGTGTTTGTCAGATTACTTTAAAATAAGTGGATGAGTGAAGAATGGTACAGCTCACTCAGATAATTGAATTTTCCATCTCCCATCAGTACTCTCTGCACCTCACTTGTACTGACTTAAACTTAGAAAAGCTTTAAGGTATAGTCCTAGGACAATACATATTCATTGTGGGTGATTTTAACTTATCTGTCTCCTCAGTTAAAACGAGAGCTCCTCGAGGGCAATTCTTATTAACTCTCATATTCCCACTGATGAATGTAATATCTGAATGGTTATTTCTTCATTTGTTTATGCAACAAATACTGAATTTAAAGAAAAGGACTTGCAAGATTACCATTAAGAATCAATGGCTAAAAAGACTTAGCCCAGAATTAAATGTTTCCTTTGGACCTTGTGAACAAGATCATTTTGACAGGAACTGCCCAAAGCCATGCTCTGTGCAGCCTAGGAGGCACCACTACACAGACTTTGATGAGAGCAGCACACCCTAGAGTTTTGCGATGGACGAGCAGCAGAACCAGACAGAGTGGGCTTTTGAAGAATTCTGAAGGTCTAGTAAACTGGCTGGAGCATGGTGCCCTTTACCTCTTTTCTCGGGAGCTGGACAAAAGTTTGTATTGCAGGCTCGTAGCCCAGGAGGCTTCTGACTCAGCAGACAACTTGAGGAAGGCCGTCCTTGCTGAACACAGTGGACTGATCGGGTCTGGATCCCTCCCCCACAGGTGACCGTGCACTGAAAGAGAGAGAGGAGAGTCAGAAATGCTCAGCTGGCTGGTGTCCTCTCTGAGGTCAGTGATATCACAAAAAAGGAGTCCACACACTTGATGATTGTCTGGAGCCAGGTACATGTGCTTATGGTCCATAGAGTCAATCCTAACACAAGTGAGCTATTTGATTTGATAAGTAGAGCAAATGCTATCTATCTAGCCCAAGAGTGTGTGTCTCCCAGTTAAGTGACTCATAAAGAAGAGAGGTTCCAGAAACACAGAAGCTGTCATACAAACACAGAAGTAAATACAGACACATCTAGGGATTAATCACAGTATTCAAAAAATTCCAGACAATCCCTGTAGATGTAAGAGTGGAGTAGATAGTTCAAAGCTAGGACAGAAAAAGAAATGATAATCTGAGACAGCTTTGGAATTATGCCCTTGGTGTCCAGCCAAATTTTGAAATAGTATGGTGAATTTGATGCTTCCTAGAAGTCAGTGATTTTACCGTTCAATTAAAAATTTTTAAAGATAGACAACTAACAAGGACTGTCAACTTTCTTATTTTTTTCAAATAGAAATATGAAAACTTAATACAAAGATATTTCAAAACAAAAAATAAAATAGGAAATATTGTCAGAAAATAGGCAGCCCTTTAAATTGATTTTTTTGTTGTTCTGCTTTAAAAATTCACTACATTATCCTTTTGCTGTTGTTGTTTTCTCTTATTTTATTGCAGACAGATGAAGGCTTTATCTTGGACAACCATCATATATGGTCTGGTATCGGGGAGAAAAAAAAATATGTTGGCGTGGAAAGAGTATGAGTTTTGGAATTAGCCCAGCATTCAAATATAGCAGTATGATTGTCATCAGATCATCTAAACTTTTCCTATAAAGGGTCAGATAGTAAATATTTTAGGCTTTATGGGCCATGTGGTCTCTGTTGCAATTACTCAGCTCTGCCTTTGTAGCACAAAAAGAGCTATAGTCAATATATAAGCAAATGAGCATGGCTGTGTTCCAATAAAACTTTATTTACAAAAATAGGCAGAAGTTGTGGGAGCAGACTGGTCTGCTGGCAATTGCTTGTTGACCCTGATCTAAATAATATTATAAGAATCAATTTCTAAATATGTTAAATGAGTAAAATAAAACTTTAAAATTGAAATCCACAGCAATGTGTGTATCACCTAGCACAGTGCCTAGCCAATTAGATAACTAAATCATGCTAACTCTTTTTCCCTGTTTCCATGTTTTAGTTTCCAGATCCTCCCAAACACATATGTACACACACATACATATAGACACATGTACATATACATATATGTGTAAACAAATACATATACACACAGGTATACATATGCATGGATCCATGTATATATAAACACACGTATAAATACACACACATATACAAACACACATACTCATACTTACATATTTGTGCCTGCACATACCCCCCCCCAGCCCCTGTTTTTAATGTTGAGGTGAGCAGCACCTCTTGTGCCCAGGAGTCCTTTGAAGAGCTGTGAAACACCTGTTGGTTGGGATGGCACAAGGACCATGATGCAGCTTTGGGTTCCTGAGGACATGCTGTTCTCTCAGACTCAGCATCAAATACCAATCCTAGTCAATAAGATCTAAACCGACATGACCGAAGTCCATCCAAGTCTTCTCAGAAGGAGGGTGCCTCTAACATTTGATGACCTTAAAAGCTGGGTGGCCTTAGCTGAACTGTATAACACTCCGAGCTTTACATCCACAAAACAAGGAGAATAATACCCACCCATAGCATTGTTTCAAGGATTAAGTGCAAGAACAGAGAATGCAGGTACTTAGCACAGTGCATAGTAATGGTTTGACAAACATTAGCTATTATCACATTAGTAAGAAACTTGAACCAAATGTGTAAAGACTGTGAGCATCATTACTAAAATATGAAAGACGATAGCAGTGGTTTTAGTAGCAGCAGCAACAACCAACATCAGCAGTATGTAAGGGGCCTGTTGCTAAGTGCTTTATATTTATTATCTTATTTATTTATAAAAAAGAAAAAAGCAACTCTGCCATATATTATTATCCTAATTTTCTAGATGTGAAAACTGAGGCTTACAGATTATGTCACCTGCCCAGGTCACACAGGTGGTAGAACAGGTCAAACAATGCAAGCCATCCTGCCTCCAGAACTCCAGCACTTTGTCCTTTACACTCCAATGACTGTTGATAGAGTAAGAGCAAGGGACACCTCCTTTTCTTGCATCTCAATTGAGTATAAACCTCCCCACCTGTTGCCACGGTGATGAATACCAGCCAGCTGCCATACTGTACACAGGACGGGCTGGACAAGCCCTTCGGTTGCAGGTTTCTTCCAAGTCCAGGTTTGGTTTCTTAATACTGCGGCATCTCCGCTCTGGGAAAGTTATCAGCTTTCCCTGGAAGGCCTTCTCGCTGCATCTCATCTCCCTCTTCCTCACACCCAAACCACAGCTTGCAGAACACTAGGAGCCAAGAAAGACGGCGTAAGAGTGCAAAGGTCCATGGTCACATCTGCTGAGCAGATGCATTTTGACATAAGCTCATTCATGTCCGTGGTGCATGCATTTTGACATGCATTTTGACATGCACCACGGACATGAAATTAGAGGGATGGGGTTAGGGAAGGTCAACCACACACACACGCACACACATGCATGCACACATGTGCACTCAAGGACCTTAAAGGTCCGGCAGCCGAGTTCCTCATGCTGCAGGTAAGGAAACTAAAGGTCAGAGAACTGGAGTGACTTTCCCAAAGTCACAGGGTTCATGAGCACCATAAAAAAGAAAGCAGCCACTCTTCAGCAGGGACTGTGAGATGCCACGTGGACGTGAGACAGAGTCTGAGAGAAAGACGAAATTGGTAGAAGGATAAGATCAGGGGCTCTGGGTAGCTGTTTGGCTACCAGGTTTGGCTGTCCAGGTGTGGGGTTAAACACCTGTGGTCCAGGTGCATCTGAGACCTCTCTGAGGAGTTGGGAGTCTGAGCTAAGGAGCTAGGGCACAGAGAAAAGGGTTAAGAGACAGCCGAGTAGGAAGAACCACCGGATAACAAATAATTCTCCTTTATTTCGACTCTGCCTCTCCCTTGTCTGAGATATGACCTATTGGTGTGTTATGACAGGGAAAAAAAGAAAGAGAGAGGGAGGGAGAAAGAGAACAATGGAGGCTGATGAAATAAGTATGAGAAAACGTGTTTTTAAAGGGATTTTAAACAGTATTATGGGATAATGTATGGGATCTTGATGAAGTGAATAAATCAGTAAAACTGGTTTCAATGTAAACATCATAGACAATAAAGGATGACGCTGAACTTCATACTTACTACCCTACAAGGGAGGGGTACCTGTTAGCTCCACTGTACAGATGAGGAAAGTGAGGTTTAGCCATGTCTAAACTATGCTGGTGACTAGCAAAAAGTCACATCCATAGTAAATACTGAAGGCTGATTTCAAACAAGGTAAGTCTGATTCAAGCCCAAGCATTTATCCATTAGGTTATAATGTCTATTAAAGAAAATGTACGAGGAGAAGAGAGATGGAAATATCGCCATATTAATTGCATGTGTGATATGGACATATGTGTATCATGACAAGCATAAATCATATGCTTGTCATTTAGACAGAATAAAAGGACGTGGATAAACAGATCCATTGGCCGGTGGGATAGAAGCTCCTCCTCTGTTAGACCTCACTATCCCCACTATTGTTTTTTCCTCTTTCGTGGCTTCTGTCTTACCAGACTGTCCTCATTTGTCACCACTGTATACTCTGGGCTTCGCCCCTTTCTTACATTTCCTACGTCTGTGAATTCAACTGGGTTTCCCGAGCCAGAAACCTAGGAGGCATCTTCACATTTTCCTCTCCCCTACCCCTATATATGCCTGAAGGTACCAAGTGACCTCTTTAGGAACTCAAATACATCACTTCTATCATCCCTGAAACACTTCCCTCTTTCGACTTAATTACTGCAATATCTACACAGGGGCCTTCCCTGCCTCTGGGGTTGCCTGTTTTGCATCAGTTTTTTGCTCTAAAATGAAAACCCAATGTTCCACTTCTTTATTTAAAATTTCAATAGGCTCTCCAATGTTTATAGGATATATTTCTAGTCTAGCGTTCATGATCTATCCCTGATGAAGTTTCCATTCCATCACAAACCACGTTCCATCCTTACAAAGTGTGCAATCCTTGGTCATCTCTCCCTGGTGGAGGGTGCACCCTGTGTCTGGAACAACCTTCACCCAGCCCCACCTTTGCCTGATCCCTGCTAGGCTCATACTCATGATCTGTTGGGCTTGTGCTCCCTAGAAAGTCTCTTCTGACAAGGATTCTTCCAGAAGTCTGGCTTGGATGAAACTTGAGCTCTTCTACAAAATTACAGACTTCTTTCGCAGCACTTTGCATACGTGAATCATGTTTCTCTACATGTGCTTTGTGAAGTTGTGTTCCCCCACTGCCCAGGCATAGGCCTGATCATGCCATGAGTGCTTTTTTAATGTTTGATGAAGAAACCAGGAGAGAAGAACCGGTGATTAGTAGGCACCTGATATATGTGTGTGCAACAGAGAGGAGCTTTGTGAGTCTGGATGCTAGTGGGAGAGCTGAGCATTAAAAAGAGAGAAAGAGAGAGAAAAAGAGAGAGGCCAGCAGCACATCTAAATTCATACCTCACTCCACGAAGAGGTGACCCACTGTAGCCGGTTGTTTTTGGGGCATCGTCCTAGCACACAGACCTCCTGTGCCTCAGGCCTGGGGGTGCTGGCACACACGCTCTCGGGGAGGGTGTCTGGGGCAGCAGCAGAACTTTTGCAGAGGAGTTCACGCCTCCTCATCCCTCGCCCACAGGTCTTGGAACACTTGAGAAAAAGAAGAAGAAAAATGCCATTTGAGTGCCCGTTTCAGATGATTTTCTTCTGGCTAAATGCTGAAAACGTGCTAATGAAATGTTTGCAAAACTATTTTTAGGTATTTGAACGAAATTCTCAATAAAATCCCACGCAGCAGGAGAAATCCATCTAGAGTCCCAGGAAAGACTCCAGCTTGTCCATGATTCCCATTCACCTGCAACCTTGTGAATGTCCAGTAGCTGTGTGTTGCCCAGGTCTGAAGATAAGTTGCATTCATCACGAGGCAGAGGTCTTCTTGGTATAGCATACATGGTAACAGTTTGGAAAATGGGACATGGCCTGTTCATTGGTGTAGATGTGTGTGTCTCTCTGGCATGAGGCAGAGTTGGCCTGGACACTTAGCTAACAGAGGATCACTAGTGTCTCCAACAAGGAGAATAATAGCAGAAATATGTGTATGCATATAGAATATGTATATGTGCGATAGCAACAATAACTGACTGACATGAGTAAAAACAGGGTTGGAGGGGAGTCTGTTCTCACCCCTAACATCTGCTGCCTCTGGGTATCGAGCAAACTGTTGGGAAGGGGACATAAGCACTTGTCACACGTTTGTGAGTAACTCTGCGTAATGAAATCTTCATGATGGTCTGTTGACTCTCTCACTCTTACTTTCCAGACATTTGCAAGAACTCTGTGAAATAGATAAAGCAGCAAATAATCTCCTTGCTTTCAGATGAGTAGTTAAAAACTTTCCAAGGTCACTTAAAAGACTTTGGATCCCAGGCTTGGGTTTGTCCTCAAGGAATGTGTCACCATCCTGGCCCTGACAGTTGTCTTGGTTTCCTCTCAAAAGGACCCTATGAGATGTGGCTCGTCTTGCCTTGGCTCCTTGTCTATGTGCAGTCAGCTGGGGTACGGTACTTAGCTTGCTCAGAGGACCAACATGAATTCTCATTCATCGCATTCTTAAGAGAGATGGGAGGAGAGGAGCAGATGACAATGATGATTTTGTCATATAATCATCACAAGCTATGGCAGCCTAGAACATTTATGTTATGCCTTCCATGTGATGATGCATGTTAGCGTGTTTCCCGCAGCCCTGATCATACCACCCTCTAACAACCCCGTGAGATAATTACTATTAATCTGTTTTACAGAAGAGGCACCTGAGAATCAGAGAGCTTAGGAATCTCCACCAAGATCAGTCATACAACTGTTAAATTGCAGAGATGATCACACAGGTTTGTCTGAGGCCAGGCACTGGAAATGAACAGCTGAACACATCATTACTCTTTCACATACAAGATTTCTAAATGGTTAGTTCCTTTTCAATAAAATTCTTATTTTATATTTGTAATTCTTTTTCAGAATGGTGAAATTTTTTAATTGATCTGCAAAGTGTTCTCAAAGACATTGTTTCTAATGGAAGAACAGGTTGTAACAACAGTTCTGAAGGTCCACTTTCATATTAGTGATGAGTATGTTCTCAAATGGACACGTTTGGTTTCATAGTGAGAGAGAGAGGGAGAAAGAAAGAGAGAGAGAGGGAAGTAAGTAAGGAAAGAAAGAAAGAAGAAATAAAAAAGAAGGAAGGAAGGGAAGGGAACGGAAAACAAAGAAAACAAAACAAAACAAAAAAAGCAAAAGAAAAGAATCAAAAAAGAAAAAAATTATAAAACCACTCAAAATATTTCTCTGTGAAATTTGGGGTAAACCCTGTGAACTAAAGCTCCTTTATCCATGCCCATCATACAGATTTGGCTAAAACAGTCCTTTGAATTCTCCTTTTTAAAACTATTATTCCTGACTGCAAAGAAAGAGACCAGATTCAACACCATATATGAGTACTGGTGATATTTACCCTTGGCTATAAACACATTCTCTCGTTTGAAAGTACCCCAAGCATGCACAAAGATATTCCTTCCCATTCCCAGCCCCTTATTCCTCTAACAGATATAGTTCTAACATTAAAAAAAAAAAAAAAAAAAAGCCTGACTCTGGCCTCTACTGGGGATGTAGTGGTACATTGCTTTATTAACCAGAAATCGACACCTTACAGGACATAATGTACCTAAAGGAAAGCACAGCAGAAACGTGATCAGTGGCTACCACCTGGCTTCATAGTTCAGGTGATGAAACTCATGCCTTTTTTGGATTTTTCTCTAAAATGTACTGACCATCTGCGGTTTAGCAGAGGTCAGGCTATTAGCTGACAAGGGATGCTACAGGGCAGGTTTTCTTACCTCCGCCACAACTGACATTTTGGACCAGATAATTCTTTGTTGTGTGGAGCTTTCCTGTGCATTCTAGCACATTCACCTCTACCCACTAGAAGCTACTAGCACCCATTTGCCCCTCCATGTTGTATCAATCAAAACAGTCCCCTGGGGAAAAAACTTGCTCCTAGTGGAGAACCTCTGCAATACAGGGAATTTCTGAGTTGTGAATGACAGTTCTACACCTCTTTCAACTTTATAATTTTATGTCTTCCACTGGGAGTTTGTGACAATAGCAAACTTTATGCCCAGCTTCTCTCTGTATTCTTCTAACTCCACCTCTTTCTCATTGAAGGAAGAGTTAAACGGCTTTTCTACGCCTCGTTTTTTGTTTGTATTTTCCATTTGCTTTGGAGAATTCAGTAGCCAGCTCTATATGCCAATCATCTGACACTTAAATTTTTCCTAGCTGTGCTCGCTAACCTTAATGGTCCCATACTTTAATTTCTGGACCTCAAAGGAGGATTCTAGGCTCTGGGACAGGCGTTCCCAAACTTCGGGTCTCATAAGAATCACTAAAAGCACTAGTTAAAATGCAGATTCCCAGGCACGACCACATTAACTCAGTGTGATTTCCATGAAGATATAACCAGCTGAGAGCCTCTTGGGAAGCAAAGACATACGTATTTTTGCCATCTTAGCCTTGCATGGGGAATAAGACCAGTCAGTGACTGTGCAAGTCTTTGCCAGTTACCTGAGACCAGGGCCCAAGGCTCCATTCCGGAGGGCAGGCATGGCTGTTGCAGACTTGAACCTGAGTGGGTGTGCTCACTGGGCAGAGGGAATGCAACACTGCTTCCTCCTTCTGGAAAGACTTCTTCTGCACACACTGGATCTTCCGGCTCTGCTGGCCCCCTGCACACGACTTGCTGCAAAGGCTCCACTCACCTGGCATCCAGCTTTCAGTGAAAAACAAAATTACTTTCCATGAAACTGAGACTTTGTAGCATCACTTCCAAAGCAGTTACTGTGAAAGATTAACCACCTGATGAAAGCCTTAGATCAATTTTAGAACTAATAAGGGCAATCTGTACTAATCGTCGTTTTATAGATTTTGAAGCTTACACTAATGTGGCCCAGACATAAGGAATCACACTTAATCACCACACAGTTCTAGGGAAAAATTTATTACTGCTTTCTGCATGGTAAGAAACACATGTCATTTTAATGTCTGACCAATTCATTCAGCCAAATTTATTGGGATCTTAACTATGTGTCACGGACTCTCCTAGGCATTAGGGTTGGAAAAATGAATGAGGCAGCATTCTTTCCATTAAGGAGCCTACAACACAGCGAAAAGGTGGATATGTGAACCAATAAAGACAATACTTTCTGATATGTGCTGCAATAGGAGTTGACACAAAGTACAAAAATGAGGTTCATGGAAGAGCAATCAATGACAGAGAAGTAAAGGGGAGGGGAGGGGGATATATTCAGAGACCATCTCACAGAGGATATTTCTAAGTGGGCGATTCTGCAAACTACTTTTCTGGTTAGTGTTAAAATTTACTGACCGGTTAGAGATCTAACCTCATGTTCTTTATTTAAAGATTGCCAGATCAGGTTTTTCACAGCTATCAGAGACTTGGTATATCTTTGAAGGGTGATCAATGGAAACTATTAATCCTTTTCAACAACTCCTTTTTATTAATTGAAATTCTATGACTTAAAGACCTAGCATTAAAAAGTTACACCAGATCTGATTGTGATACATTTGTGTCACAGGAACAATGTCTAAAACTGATCTTGGATTACAAATATTCTAACTATCATCTTAGGAAATGACACATCAGTAAGACCAAATATGTTTTTGTTATGCTTTTAGCATTTCTATCACCTTTCCTAGTTTTATAACTTTTTCCTCTGGTTTCCTGTATGTGAAATTAAAGAGCTTTAGTCCAAAGCATTTAGCACATGAGTTCTAAGGTTATATGTGTTCTAAAACATTGTATAATGCATACTATCCTATTTAGATAAAGAAAGTTAATATCAATAGATTAATTCCTTATATTTGTACAATTATTTATATCTTATAAGTTGTAAAGAAAACATGTTATTATGAAATTATCAGTTTCAACTTCTGCCTATTAAAATGGCATGTTTGTCTACCAAATTCAAGTTTCTTTCCTTATGTGACAAATACGATTGTAGAAGTACTAGTAAAAGCAAAACACGAATAGACCTAGGGCCGGCCTGGGGCTCACTCGGGAGAGTGCGGTGTTGATAACACCAAGGCCATGGGTTCGGATCCTATATAGGGACGGCCGGTTTGCTCAGCAGCTGAGCATGGTGCTGACAACACCAAGCCAAGGGTTAAAATCCCCTTGCTGGTCATCTTTAAAAAAAAAAAAAAAAAAAAAAACACAAATAGACCTTTTGCATGACATGCACGGTCTTCCACATCTAACTCCAGCTAACCTCACCTTCATCCACTCCTGCCTCCGAGCCCAGACCGCCCCCCCCGCCCCCGGCCACTGCCCATTTTACCCCTTACTGCTTTTTTATATGTAACATTTTTATAGCACAGATTGCACTGCATCTCAATCCTTTCTTTATATGAGGGTACTTCAAAAAATTCGAGGAAAAATAGAATTAGAATATGAACCTTTCTGTGAACTTTTTTTTTTTTTTTTTTTTTTTTTTAAAGATGACCGGTAAGGGGATCTTAACCCTTGGCTTGGTGTTGTCAGCACCACGCTCAGCCAGTGAGCGAACTGGCCATCCGTATATGGGATCCGAACCCGGGGCCTTGGCGTTATCAGCACCGCACTCTACCGAGTGAGCCACGGGCCGGCCCTTCTGTGAACTTTTTGATACCCTCGTACATCCCTCATTTGCATTTGACTGTGGTTCATTGATGGCAGGAACTATATACTCTTCTGCTTTGTACCTCAGTTCTCAGCTCAGGACCCGGCATACAGTAAGTCCTTATGACATGGTTGTTACATAAAAAAGTGATGAAGTTAGCTAAGATAAACTTTTTTGTTTTTATAGCCCTAACAGTCTAAGAGCCTAAACCTTTCTTTCTAGTCTATCTATGGGGAAGAATAGTTCCTGAGAGGCTCCATTATTCCAGCCAAAAATACAGAGAAATAAATAATAGGGTGGAGAAAGAGGAAAGGGAGCGGAAGACCCTGACCATGTCACCACTCCTACTCTGCAGGGCCATTGCGAGAGGCTACTGGGCTTTTAAATAGACAGTAAATTACAGCACAGAATATCATTTTTATAGGTAGTCATCAGGGGAGTTCTAGGAGTTGGGCATGACCTTGGCTGTCTCCATTTTCAGGGATGTACCTATGATTGGGGTCCCTTTCTTTGGGTGGCTGGAATAACCAATGATGGGAAGGAGGCTCAAAATCAAAAATCCCTACATGTACGTAAATGCCCACACATACCATCACCACCCAAGGGAGGGATTACTCCACAAGGGTCAATAACACTGTTTGGTCATCACATTTTACAGACACTGGAATATTTCTTAGTAGCACATATTTCTTAGCAAGAGGTAAATCCACAGAAGCTGCCCAAATTTCTTTCTTTACAATACAGCTGGTTCAAGATCCTAAGAAAAAAATTGGGTTGACTTTGGGCATGTATGATTGGCAGAAGGCTAAAGCCCCCCAAACTATAACAAATACACTATTATTTACAAAGAAAAAAATGTGTGTGTATATATATATATAAAATGTATATATATTATATATATATATATTTTAAATGTATGCTTGTGTATATATATATATAAAAGAGATTTCATAATATGATTGTATCACCACAAACCAAGTACTACTTATTAAGATGATATGAAACACTGGTTAACACAAGATTGCTTTAGAAGAAATTCTACTCTATATAAATAAATTTGGCAGAAGATAAATCACATAAGAAGAGACTCCATTTGGTTGGGAAGAACACTTACAATTAGTGTTCAAATGATAATGTGGCTAAATTCAATCCAAGAACAAACCCACTTAGCTCCCCCCTGGGTACCACCGTCTGTGGTAGAGTCACCACTCGGCCTCTACTCCTTTCTTCTCATTTTGTGTCTTGCTACTGTGTAATTTGCATTGGGGGTTTTATGGTCTTCATAGCATTATGATTTTTAAATTCTTGGATGACTCACATAAGTTATGCATACAACCACATGTAAATTTAACTAATGTAGGACTCTGTGTTATTTAAATATCTGTTTGATTTAGATCAGAGAAGAGGGGTCTCTATGGCAAGATTGTTTTAAAAAGACACCTTCATATCTCAAGTTTAGGTTTGCATAGCCAAAGTCAAGTGAGTGTCTCTACCAAATTGATGTTTTTCAAGTCATATATTTCAACCACAACCATTTTCTTTCTTCTATTACTTTTCTAGGTATGGCATCTACCTTTGAATCACTTTCAATCAGAAGTATTGACAGTGGGCTTTTACTGTCGTGTACCAACATTAAAGGCATTTAAGTACAAATATAAACAGAAAGACATTTCCAGATGACTTACTAGGCCGGGCAGGAGAAAGCATTGCATATTTTGGGTTCAGTTGCTGGCTTGGTTCTCGCATTGCAGAATGAGGAATTGACTGGAGTATTTTGATCTTGTAAGCAAATGGCCTTTACACTTATGTAACCTAATAAGACATCAGACATTACAAAGTGAAAATCACAAATAATCAATTCAATTTGGTTTCCAAGTCTAACTTCTGATTTACCAGCATTTTGATGTTTTAATTAAGATATTAAATCCCAATATTCTCTTTTCACAAAATATTTTTGTGGAAATATTCACAATAATGTTTTTGTGATATTTTGGATAAAATATTCAAAATAAAAAGATTTTATCCTTTGGATAAAATCTGCAAATAATTTGAATTCCATCTTTCCCTAAGATAATAGATTTTATATTTTAATAATTTTAACATGTAGAATCTCAGTTTTCAAGGCTAATGTGGATTCTAGAACCATAAAGTGATAAATACAACCTTTTGAAAATAGAGTGAGATTTAACTCACATTGCATACATCTTATGAAGAATATTTTTCAGAGAAAAACCACTGGTGAATTATGTGTGGAAACCCTAAGATTCTGCATCTTATACCTTCCTAAGGGCATGGTGAACATACAAACAAAAAGTTGAGCTTGCTGGATATGTACTCACGCCTGTCAGCTGGGATTCTGTTTTGCTTGTTTAGTGGCATCCTGCTACCTTGCTTTCAATGTTCATTTCAGAATTTCTTATCAGAAGCATACAATTTTTTGATGAATAACTGTGATTTTTAGTTCCTGTAGTGTATTGAATTATGTCCCCCCATAACACACTGAAGCTTGAATTGTGTCTCCCAGGTTTTATGTTTTAGAAACTTGGCCCCCACTGTGACTGTTAAGAGGGTGGGAAATTCTACTATTGTAATTGAAAGGTGGGGCCTTGAAAAGGTGATTAGATTGCAGGATCATGCCTTACAGAATGGATTAAAAATGGTGGTCAGGGGCGTGATTCTGAGGCTTTAAAAGGACAGTGCATGAGTAACTGTCCCTCTCTTATCTCTCTGCTTCCACCATCTTGCAATGTGAGATCCCTGGGTCACTGTTGTCACCACCAGATGGGCTTTGGACTTCCCAGCCTCAGAAACCATAAGCAATAAATTTTGTTTTTCTTTATAAATCACCCAGTTTCAGGTATTTTGTAGCAACACAAAAATGGACTAATACAGTTCCTCAAATAGGAATGCTGCTTTCTCTCAGAATTGTGTTTGTTTTTACTTACATGGTACTATTCCTTAAAATGGAATCTGAGAAATGATAAAAAGTCACTCCTGCTATAACGATTAGTAGTCAGTACAGCTCCTTGGGTTGAAGCAGGTTCACTTTCAGAAGGCACTTACTGAAACCACACTGGGCTACCCAAAAGTTAATAGTTTACTTCCGTAGAATTTATTTGTTTGGACTCTTTCCTATGCTTAGTACACACCATGGCCTGTGAGTCACGTGAAGGGATTGCTAAGTCAAGGCAAGGAGGAATTCCACAACACACTACTCTTTATCCTCTCCTTGGCTGAATTTATTCCCTGTAAATGGAAAATGAATCAAATCTCTCTCTTTCCCAAGGAATTGTGCTCTCCCTGGAATATAAGGAAGCTATTGGAAATGTTTTGAAAGGACATTTGATATATGAAAAACTGCTTACAATCCAACACTAAGAGAAAGAGCAAAGTGTAAAGATATAACTACAGCATGATTTCTATTCAGTAAAAAAGAACACAGAATGATGCCTGTGGTATGTGTCTGGGTCTGTCAAACACACGTGTGTTTATGTACGCATAGGAAGAAAAGAGAATGAAACAGACCAAACATTGGCTGTTGCTGATTAAGGAATTGGTGGGGATTCATTTCCTTCTTTATAGCATATTTTCTTTAAAATATTTATTAAGAAAAATGTATTACCTCTTATTTTATATATATGAGCGTACTTCAAAAAGTTCATGAAAAGATTCATATTATCTTTTAAATGTATTTTTCCATGAACTTTTTAGAGTACCTTTGTATGTATGCAGTGGTTCCTCAGTATGCAAGGGGGACTGGTTCCAGGACCCCTTTGCATATACCAACATTCACAAATACTCAAGTTCCTTATATAAAATGATGTAGTATTTGCATATAACCTATGCATATCCTCCTGAATACTTTCAATCATTTCTATATGACTTGTAATACCTAATGCAATGTAAATGCTATGTAATATAATTATACTGTATTTTTAAGATTTGTATTATTTTATTATTGTAGTTATCTTCTATTGTTTTTAAAAATATTTTCTGTCCGCAGTTGGTTGAATCCATGGATGCAGAACCTGTGGCTATGGAAGCCCAACTATATTTTTAAAGTATTTCTTCATATTTTGTTAATTACCATAGGCACCTGAAGAAGAGGCCCTACAGGCATAAGAATTCCTTCATCTTCTGTATCTTTGCTCTGCCCCTGATTACCAAAAGGCCCTGCATTTTGCTTAGTGGGATGGACCTAGTAGGAAGACCTGCCGTCTCCAGGTGCTCTGAGTAAAAAGAAATGAGTGACCAATCTTCATGCTTTGGTTCCACAGACTTATTCATAGGCTTTCATTCTTCATCCCAAAGGGGCAAGTGTGACCCTAATTGACTTACCCCAAAACGTGACATTTTTGACATCTAAATAAAATGCATTTTTTTGACTAGCTCAGTGGATGGTTGCTGTTCCTGCCTTGCAAGGGTTATTTCTCATATTTCAGCCATTACTCTACTGAGAGAGACTCTGTTGATCTTACCCCTGAGGGCATGGAATGACACACCATCCACATTTTGGACAGTCGTCTTAAGTTTGCCTTCTATGTGTTCCCACTTGTCTTGACCCTACCCTTTGTAAGTCCCAGAGGGAGGTTTATAACAACAGGAAAGCCAGGAATGGGGATATTGAAAATTAAAATAAATTTAAATATATATATATATATGCATGTATTTATAAGTAAATATATAATATATATATATATATATTTTATTTTTCCCATAAGTTTCAAGTGTGCAACTTTTGAGCCCTGGTTGTGGTTGACTTGAGCTTTGTGAGAATGATTCCTTTCTACATAGAAAAATCCTCAAATATTACAATAATATTTGCTTTTTACAGTGACAGTTCCCATAAGAGTCAGTGCTTCAGTGGCTTATTTAAACTATATAGTGTTAAAGTGGCCTGTAGTGAAAGAACCTGTTTTAAGAAGACACAGACTTGGAATATGGAATTAGAAAATCAACTACCTCCACCGCAGGAGACAGAGCAATCTGACTGTACTGTACTCCAGGCATAAGGGTGTCTTTTTGTGGTTGGCTGAGTTCCATTCACGACCTTGGGAAGTGCATACTTCCAAGCTATCCCCGGATTTTTGCCTTGCATCAGAATCTGGACAGTGTAAGATAAAAATCAGAGATCAAGATACAGGTCAGATCCTGGAATTCCAGAAATCTTGCTGAACATTTCAGAGATATTTGCATGACATTTTGACCTTAAAATTGGGTTGCCTTATTGCTCCCAAGTATATTTCATGTTGATTTGAAGTTTTTCCATCACACTTTAAAATGCGTATCTTCATTTTATGAAAACTGTGATTTAGAAAGATGCTAAAGAGCAAAACATAATTTGGCATTTGCCATTAGCCTACAAACCTCAACTCTAGGTATACCCATTAGTAAATATTATAATAACAATAAATATTAAATAAATAATATTGATATTATAATCATATATATATATATATAAATAATAAAGGAAGGAAGGCTATACAAGTATTGTTGGGTCTCAACCCTAATTTAAACATGAAAGCCCAGCATGGTACACAGACGTAGATAACAGTTGCCCCACAGATAATAGTTGAAAGTGAATCCACATATATATATTTTTATGCTCTATTTTGGGTCACGCATTACAAGCTGTCTCCTGGGTGCCAGTAGAAGCTAGGTACAAGGAAAGCACTCTAAAAACAATAGAATGTTCCACCTAGAGTTGCCTATCATAAACTTTAGAACCCAAATGGGTTTCTAACAGAATTTCCAAAGATAATTTGACCAAAGAGAACGTGTCTGTTGACTGTATCCAAGGATGAGCAGGTAAGAAAAGAAATATGACCGGAATCAGGAATTGGCAATATATGTACTGAAATGGATATAACCTCAAAAAACCAAGGACTCAGGATAAATCTGATCCTATAAGATCTGACTACTATAATAAGAGCAATCATTCATTGGATGTTTTCCAGGTACTGGGCACTCTGCTGGGCATTTTCTATGCATTATCTCAAAATATTCCTCTAACAACTCCATAATGTAGCTGCCTAGTTTTTATTAAAAAAGAAATTGAAGAGAGACAACTTGTGCAAGATCACACAAGTGACTAGAAAATAAGCTTAAATAAAACCTCCAAGCAAATGTGCCTAAATAATGCAATATATATCACCTTGTTTTTGATGCCAGCAAAAACAATTATTTGCCTCCCTTCTTGATGCCTTCTTTTCTTAACTACTCTTTTTTTCAAGCTCAAAGCATGAATATAAATAGCTGGTTTTCTCCCACCCCATGAGTCTTGTGGCAAATTCCTTACCACCAGAACTGGGCATTCATGCCCATGAGCAAAGCCATTGACAGTTAAAAATAGGAACCTCTGGCTCTATCTCTGTCTGGTGGGATCCATCTCAATTAAAGTTGGGGTGGGTGGCAGCTGTTCAAGGACCTCCATTATACCAGACCACTCCTTAGAATGCTACAAAACTGTTTCCACTTTGCTATTAGCTGAAATATCTCCAGGAATATTATGGATAACTCGTAAGATTCCATGATGTGGGCATCACTTTGTAGTACAACAAAATAAATCTTGATGGTAGAAACAAACAAAATGTTAATAGATGGATATGTATTCCCCCACCCCCACCCAAAACAAAATCAAAATAAAGTAGAACAGGGAGTGCCATTAAAATGCACAAATGCCAAATTCTTATCAGTCACCAGTGAAAACCTTCCCCAAATCAGTCTTAAGAGTCTTTTAGTTTTGAGGATCTTTCCCTTTTCTATTTTTGCAGCTAAGTCATGTAGCTGTTCTTAGAATCATGTGTTCAAGTTAACATAACATTTCACACATTTTGAATAAATATCACACTTTTTTAATTTGGTACTTCTGGAGTGTTTCTGTTAATGTTTTCATGTAATATTTAGTAAATACAGAATCTTTACAGTTTTATTCACAATCAGAATAGAATTGTGAGTGCAGTTTTACATTAGATGATAACTTTGATGTTGATTGATATTTCCACTCAAGGAAGAAATATCAATCCTTTCTCCTTCAATTAAGGCTATATATTCAGATGAAACACTTTTGGTTGCTGTTTTCTTCATGCAACAGAAATGAAAAACTCTTGCAAGGAAGAAAATACCGTAGTGTACCACATTTACATGTGTGGCAATAAAATCCAAGTGAAACGCGTTAAGAGTTGTAGTGCACTAAGTCCCACGAGGCAGGATGGTATTACAGTACAGAGGAACACATCACACATGTGTCTCACAGAGGCAAATTACAGTGAAAGTGCTAAAGAGAAAGAAATTTACTTACCTGCCTCCGCTTTTAGTACCACCTCATTCCCTCCATTCAAACTTGAACCTGATTTCTACCACCATAGAGGAATGGATCCTCAATGGAAATGTAAATTAAATATAAAAGAACATTAGTAGTTGTAGCCTTTTGAGCTTCAAGGACCTATGTTTTGGTGATGTAAGAGTGGTTTAACAAATTTTCTGTGGGCATTTAAAATATATTTACTTTCACCTTTTAGACATACTCTAGAGCCTACGCCATACATAACATGTGGTTTCACCATAAAACATTTTAAAATGTTACTGTGAACAGCAGGATGCATTTAAGAAAAAAAAAAATAGATTGTGAAGATAAAATTACCATCAGTATAAAAAAAAAAAATCAAGATGTCAAGTGTCCCCAGACCTCCACTTTAGCCAACCATACAAAATCATCAATGCTACTAACAAGAAGAGAACTTATACAACCTCCCATTCTCAAGCCTGTTGCTGCAGCTGTATCCACATACACCTGCTCCCCTTCAGTTGCTCAGGATGCCCTGTCCTGGCTCCTGTCTAAGTCCACGTCTTTCACTAAGCACCGATTCCATCTTCCCTCACCTGTGTCAGTGCATCACTACTATAGTTGATGGTTGTCTTCCATCTTGTGAGCCTCATTGAAATTTCCCTGTCTGCTGGATCATTCCCGTTGACATTCAAACATGCTATTACATCTTTCCTCTTAAGAAAAAAAAATCTTAACTCCACACATCCCTTTAGCTCATGTCCCATTTCTCTGTTTTAGAACAAAAAAACCCTCTAAAAATTACCTTTACTCTGTCTCCATGTTTCCTCATTAGCCCATGATCCATGTCAATCAGGCATTCCTCCCCACCATGTCATTAAACTGTTCTGTCAAGGGAACACTGTCATACTCAATTAGTTAACAGTCCTCCCCTTATTCAACCAAGCACCAGCACTGGACATAGTTGATAACTTTCCCCCCCTGTTTTCCATCACTGGAAACCCTCTGTCTCAAGACTTTTCCCACCTCACTGACCTTCACTGCTCCTTTCTTTGCTGGGTCCTCCTAATCTCCTATCTATTCAAGGTCAGAGTGTCTTCCAGCCTCTTGGCCTCTTCTCCTGTTTATCTACGATCACTCTGCTAGGTGATCTCATCCAGTCCTGAGGTTTTAAATACAATCTACATGTTGACCACTCCGCAATCCAAATCTCTACACCAGCACTTTCCAATAGACCTTTCTGCAATGACCATAATGTACTATATTGTGTTGTTCCATATGGTAGCCACAAGCCACATGTGGCTACTGAGCACTTGAATTGTGCTAGTGTGATTGAAGAACAAACTTGTAATTTAATTTAAATTCAAGCTTAACTTATCATAAGTGGCTAATGGCTACCATGTTAGATGCATAGCTATAGTTAAACCCAGCCTCTGGCCTCTATATTCATAGACTCAACTGCCTACTCAGCATCTCTGCTTGAATGTTGGAAAGGTCTAGTAAGGTCCAGCACTGAATTCCTGCCTCAGCCTTTCCCTTCTAACAAAACAGCAACCCATCCTTCTAATTGTTCAGGTCAGAATAAAAACTTGGAAGCACTCTGGACTCCTCTCTTTTCCTCATATCCCACATTTAATCAACCAGGAAATAGTATTACCTTTACTTTCAATATATCTCATGTTTTACCACCTCTATTCTTACTGCTGCTGCTCTGATCTAAGCCACCACCATCTCACTTGTGACTTCCATGGTCAAGGCACTGAACAAAAGCAATCCAGGGAGGAGGGGAAATGATATCCTCCAGCAGAGAAGATGAGACATATAAAAATAACGCAGTGACAGTTACTTAATATGTTAAAAATCAAGTGCTAGAGAGCCTGCAAAAGGGAAATCATATGCTTCTGAGGTGTGTGTGTGGGGGGGGGAATCACATGACCATCTAAAAAATTTTGTAGCTATCATTTGGTTAATAATGTGTCACGGTGTGATGATTTCAGCCAAGAAACCACAAAGCAACAAAATAGAACTTGAGTTTTCTTTAAGGATTTTTAATTCTCCCCTTCACAGAGACAAACTGATATAGAAGCGTACTTCAAAAAGATCATGGAAAGATTCATTTTACCTTACAATTCTATTTTTTCACAAACTTGTTAAAGTACCCTTGTATTGCATCTCCTACCTCCCCATCCTCATAATTGAAATGAAAATATGAAAAATTTAACAGAAAAGTAAAATTCTTGAGCTAAAAGCAAGAATAGCACTGAACAGAATGTTTAATAGAATATAGAAACTCTTTCATTTTATATCCTCAAGGTAATGAGAAATTTACATATATGGCCAAAGCAAGAAGAGAAATAACTTATAATTTACTGTAAATATTCACAGGAACATTCAACGTTAAATTACCAGCTCATAAAATATATAATAGCTGGTTATGTGTAAGTGTTTTACTATTACAATTTTATAGCCAGTGGAATATATAGCATATTGTTTGTATTTTATTTGTTGAACATATTAATGCATTCATTGACTGCATAGATGAATAAAAGCCTCTCAATATTACAAAATAATATGATGCAAGGCGTCACATTAATGTCTTTTTAGCCATAAATTCACATTAGAGTTGTATGTGTACTCACACAGGCTGAAAGACAATATTTGTAAAAACCAGTAGAAAGTTGACTTGAGATTTTATTTTAACATCAGTTCATAAAGCCCTTTAAAAGATGTAAGAATTTAAATAGGCACTGAGACCAAATATATAAAAGATGAGTATGTGCAAATTATAAAGCATTATTTGCATTATGATAATTAAAATACTCTCTGCCCTTTTCTTTATCCTGATTGAAGAGAAAAGTGCCCGAGAACAGAATACACAACACACCTTATCGCTTACTGTTTGATGCCTGCAAATAGTTAATGCTTTGGAGATAGACTGTCCATAATTTGTGGTGCCCAATACAAAATGAAAATTCAAGGCCCCTTGTTTTAAAAAATTAAGAATTTCATAATTGCAATATCAGGGCATTAAACCAAAAATAAGGCCCTTCTGAGCACAAGGTCCTCTGTGCCTTTGCAGGTCCTGAGTCCGTGAAACCATCCCTGGACAAAGTTAAGGCCTAGGTTTTCTCCAATGGATCAGACTTAAGATACAATTTAAATTTTTTCAAATTCTAAATGACTCTGTAGCTCAACAATAACTTCTCCTCTTCTTCGTGGCTGGAGACTGTAGCCCCCTATTTGGTGGCCTTGTTTATACTTAAGCACCTCAATGTGACCATCACCACCAACTAAACCACAGACAGCCTCTCCCACTGAAGCTGGGATGCAGGAAGACCTTGGAGAGATGCACGTACAACCACATAGCTAAGATTCTAATTTCCCCTCTGAACGCTGGTGAACACATCTCAGACGATCCATAATTTGAAAATGATAGTTCCCATCATTCACATCTATTTTAAAACATTTTCAGTGACCTTGTCAAGAGCAGTCAATAACTTTCTTCAGCACTAGCAGAGAACATAAACACCCTCCAAGTCACAGAATCAACACGTCCCTCCTGTAATGGCACAACATCACAACGAGGCCATTGCTGACCACCCCCACGCTGCATGTCAGACTGTAGAGCCAAGCTGTTAAATGCACACGTTTGGAAAGACCGCCAGTGATTCAGTCTACTTAACTGGACTTAGTCCAGAGAATTTTCCAGCCAACTGGCATTGGGTCTCTAATTTACAGCTGGCAAGAAACCTCCTTAAATGCTTCCAGGTCCTCAGTAGAACTGTTTAATGTCTACCTTTAACACACGAACCACCTGACTTCAGACACAACACTCAGCAGCTTTGACCACAGGGTGCAGAGTTATAAAATTTACAGCTGCTTGAGTTGGAAAACCACAGACGGGGGGGCTGGAATCTACCAACTGCCCTCTGAAGGAGGGGGACGCAGTTTCTGCTCAGGGCACACAAATTTAAAACAAGGGACAGTCTGAATAATCTTGGGTAAATAACTTTCTTTTGCTCTCACTTTTAATTTTTAATGTTAAAACTATAAATTCCTTCAACCAGCTTTATATTTGTCTTCTTATTTAAGGCTTTTTTAAAAAATAGAAGTTGTCCTCATTTTCCCATGAAAATCAGAGAGTTACAGACAGGTTTTAAAGACTGCCTTCTTGGTTAATGCATACTAGGAAACTTGTTTCTTGTCCTCAATCACATACTTGATTGGTTTAAAAAAATGTTAGCAATACTTATCAAATGTTTGCTGTGTGCCAGGCAAACTGTTGTACATGCATTACCTCATTTAAAATTAATTACAATATTATAAAGAAGGCACTGTAAATATTCTAATAGTTTAGATGAATAAACCAATACCCAAAGTCACATAGCTAGTAAGAGACAAAGCTGGGACTCAAGTCTCTGTACTGTCAAACTCCAAACCCTGATCTTAACTCTCACAACACCCCTCTGCAGCTTTGAAACACAATGCCCAGGATTCTTATTAAAAATTCTTAAAAACTGTATTCACTGTTGAAAAGATTTCATCACTGATATTCAAGAGCATACTACATTTACTTTGTTGATACTCGGTTCGAACCTGAAAATTTTATTTCTTTAATGTGGTAATGTCTGATTTAAGCATACATGATTCTTAATCTCCTCAATCCATTTTCCTCTGCATCGATGGCCGTGTTTTATTTAATCATTGTTTTAACAACTGAAATACAATAGACTTTATTGATTGATCCTTCCTTGATCAATCTCGAATTGTACCATACGTCCTACGTCTCACGGATGGAATAGTTTTGTGGTACAGATTCGTGTTCTGGTAAGTTCATGTGATTTTTGGAAACCCTTGTGATGTTAACATTCAGCCAGTTTTCTTTGCCTTCTTGTTTGCTTTAAAGCTTGAAGAACATGACCAGGTATCATCGTTGCTATTATGTGTGAGGGAGTTGGATTTGACAAGAGACAGTAACACAAAGACCCTAATCAGGGGCTTGGAAACGCATCTGTTAGTCAACTTCAAAGGTGTGGGCTGACACCCTGAGCCTCGACTACAGTTCTAATTCAACTCATCAACATTCCTCAGAGTTTAGTGGAGAGAAATAAATAGTGTTCTCCAACCCGTCACAAAAGTATTTGCCATGAATTAACTGGAGGCCCCACTTCAAACAGCAAATGGCAATCTCTGGACAAATGATGTGCCATCACAAAAGTTCCTCTGAATCGTCCTCTTGAGCCTGAGTTTTATATCATCTGTTCTGAATTAATTCTCCATGACTTCTTTGCCTCTTTTGTGTTCTGTGTCTTCACACAGTCCATGCTGCTTGGCTAGTCTCCTTTCCCTCACACTGATTTTATCTAGAGGCACATTTTTACTCCCTCAGCCCTTTTACCCGGGGAGAATTCAGCCAGCAAGGTCACAAGGGAGTAGCTAGATGAAAAGGTTAATACTTCGTCAATGGTGTTCACACACTGTCATCTCAATGATCAATGTGCCTGTCCACCTGGTCCCCCGCCACCCCATCATCTCCTTTTGCCAAAGAGTGGAGGAAGTTGTTTATTATAGTAATTTTCTTTAGATGTCTTTTCCTGCCTGGAAACTAGCCTGTGGTTAACCTATTTCTCACTTACTATCATTACAAAGGCTGCTGCATTTTTCAGCTCCAGGATTCTCTCTTGGTACACTGTTAAGTAGGAATGGGTTTTCAAAGAGTTAAACACCCTCTTCTGCCACTTAACAGGGAGGAAAAAAATTCCCTAACATAAAGGAGAGCTTTTTATTTTTTAACACTTTAAACTAATAATAATAATAATAAAAGAAGGCTGTAAAAACACAGGTGATCATATTTCAGGCATACAATAGCAACCTGTATTATCATGTCATCCTGAATCTCTCTGTTTATCAGACAGGGATGAAGTTACTTTATAATGAAACACTCATGATGAATTTCCTCACCTCCATTCCAACTGCATGACAGTTTGATAGAAAATATGACTCATTCATTGTGTGTGTGTATGTAGGTGTGAGAAACAGAGAGAGAGAGAGAGAGAGAGATTGGGGGCGGAAGGAGAGGAGAGATGGGGGCATGAACTGGCAAGAAAGCTCACCTTCGGTCACTTCTTGAGAATGTGTCATTTCTAAGTGGACACCTTAGCTAATTATAAAATATATATAATTTTTTGTGCTTTAGTTCCTATTGCCATGGCCTCCTAAAATTGTATATTACACAGGCCTTTTCTACAGTGTGTAAACAAAGAACAAAGTCCATGACCTTAAATAACCTGCATCTAAATCTCAAAATGGAAAAATATTAAGTTTTCAGCCATACTCAAAAAGCCCAGCATATATTTATCTGTTTCAAATGAAATGACTGTCTAATCAACAAAGCCCTGTATAAATTTTAACTCTGATCCTCAATTTTCACATTTCTATCACTTCAAAATTTAATTCCTTACGCCACACACACACTAAATTTTGCGATTTAGGGGTGCAGAATTAGCAAAGATTGAGTTTTTCTTGGTGTTCCCAAACCCAATAACATAAACATAATGCAGTGATTGCTACATAATATCCTAAACACATAAGCCAACTTTTAAATCTTTCAGATGACTAATAAGTATACTAGTTCAATAAGAGCTTCCTTAGTTTTTATGCCAGACTTAACGTTGTAAAGAATAAGTTGAAATATATGAAAAGTATCTAGTTTTGTAATAACTGCATCTATAGTGATCTTAGAAAGTACATGATTGCCAAAGCAATATTTATTTCTTTTCGTGCTGGAGAGCGCATATATGTGACTCCTTTTTTTTCCACCTCTGGGCAGCGCAGAAATATAATATATGGTCATGAAAGTTAGCTACTTTTTCTCCAAATAATTTATATGTATATGTGTGTATGCATGTATTTTAAGATAAAAAGTTGATTGATGAACTTAAATAGTGCCTAAAAATTTTAAGACCTAAGACAATCATACCTTGATTACCCTTAGGAATTTCCCTTGGCCATGGAGGAAATCAACTGAGCCAGTACTGTTTAAATTGACATCAACCTGTCGCAAATGGTGAAACCATTTTAAGTCAAGGACCTAAGGAGAATAAATGCCTGTAATAGAGACTGCATTTTAAAATTGGACTGGCACATGACTTAGTGATAAAAGTGAAGGTCTGTTTTCCATTTAGTTTAAATGCTGAGCATCCCATGAAGACATTCTCTAAAGTTCTGACATATAAAAGTGACTAGAAGCAGAAGATGCTTTTATTTGGTGTTAGGCCATGAACTTATTTCTTGGAGTTAACTGAGGGCAGTTATTCCCAAGATTTTATTACCTTGCCTTGCACTAGAAATCACCCAGAAATAGGCAGAAAGTTCTAGTAAACCCACCACCCTGGGAGGACAAATTGCTATTCTCCCATATTGATGTGAGTCTACAGCAAACTAACTGGTCAGCAAATTCTTAAGTGTGAATTATTCACTTTAGTAAAGGTAAGCATTTTAGAAAGCATATTGATTCATCAAACACATTTTAGGAGACCAAACTTCATTACCTTAAATGCTATTCAATATACTTAACTTTAAACCATATGGTTTTAAGACCAGTCTTAATAGATGATCAAATACAGTGATTTTCTTTTTCTTTTTTTTTTTAATGTGTACTATAGAAGTCTAAGGATCTCAGAGAATTTCAGGGCTAAAATGGGTAAGGGGAAGCTGGTCTCTGCTCCCTTCTCTCCTGACTTGGGTGAGAGAAGTTCTTTCTTTCTTTCTTTCTTTCTTTCTTTCTTTCTTTTTTTTTTTTTTTTTTTTTGCCTCCATGTAAGACTTTTCAGTTTGAGAAGACTGCACTTTTCAAATGAATGAATGAATTTTATCATTGGATGTCATTCATTCAATACTTTTTTTTTTTTTAGTGTTCTATGGTGTTCCAGAAACTATGCCAGTTGTGAAAGCTACAACAATGAATAAGTCATTGTCTGATGACAGGATTTGGGGTGCAATAGAAGTGCCTCAGGACAGTGCTGTGGAATATAGCAGAAAACATAGCAGTTCAAACTGGGGAAATAATTTTCCAAAGAAGAGAATTGGGACCCAGATCATTTAAAAGTGATTCATCCCAAAGCAGAAGAACATCTCATATCACCAACTACTTATACAGATGCTCCCTGTCCAACCCGTGTTGCTTCCAAAAAGAATGGGACTTGCCTACTAAAACCTGTTCTTTACATTTCTTTAAGACCTTAGACCATAAAGTTTTGATGACATGATGTAGGTCTTAACCATTTGTGCATCTCCAATATCTGGCACAGAGATGGGCATTGAATGGGTACCCAAAGAATGCTTAAAGTTTTCGTCAGACATTGAGAGGAAGTGAACAGAAGAAAATTGTTTTGACAATAGTTACCTAAATTGATACATACCAATATGGTTGAAGATGAGAACTACGAGAAAAAAAAGGGACACTATTGTTACAGTGCCATCCTCTTGTACCTTGGCAAACATACCCTTCTGCTGAATTTTACACTATAATTGAACTTAGTGAACATATAATAATTTTAAGTGGCCAAAAGAGAAAGTATGTTCATAGACTTATACTTTCTGTGGATGAAATAGCATTTTTCATTTTGGTAGGTTCCCACACACTGATTTCAGCAGCCCACATGACTGTAAACCTTATTCAACATTTTTATATTGGAGTGAACATATTTTTGGCTCCAAAAGTATTCATTTTGGTTTAATTCATAGTTGTTGTAAGGCATATGAACTTTATTTAAGTTCCTTTAAAGTATACAGCCATAGATCACTTGAATATCAATATCCAGTCAAGTTTTAAAAAAACATAATTTATTACTTACTGCAATTTTAAGTTTAAAAAAAACTATGTTCCATTAATTTTGGAGAGATATAAACATGTGATAAAAACTGAACAGCAATCTGATGACGTTCTCTAGAGAACAATGAAGTGTAATTTACATATTAAAAGCATTAACTCAAATTCTTTAGAAAGTTAAAATAGACATAATACTACATTACTGGATTTTTTTTTAGCTTTGAATATATTTGCAACTTTTGAATGAAACCATAACTCCTTTAAAAATAGAAGCAAGTCCTGTCCAATTAATCATACCAGTTTTCATCAAGATTGCTTTCAGACAGGTCACATTCCTAGGTCATTAATTTAAGCTTTCATTGACTCTATATGTAGAATGAGAACATACAGTAAGACTTTGAAAAACAATAGCCAAGCAAACATGACCTTACTCCACCATGGTGAAACAATTTTGTGTTACTAGACATATTAGCATAGTCTCATTTTAATTGCATAGCTGTAAAAAATTACTTTAAAAACATATTATACATATCCAATCGAACACAGAGAAGACTATTATGAATTGAATTGTGTCCCCCCAAAAGTTTAATGTTTTGGAGGCTTGGTCTCCATTGTGACAGTGTTAAGAGAGTAGGAAATCATATTGTGGTAGTTGAAAGGTGGGGCCTTTAAGAGAGGTAATTAGATTGCAGGACCATGCCATAGTGAATGGATTAAAAATGGTGGTAAGAGGCGTGGTTCTGAGGGTTCTAAAAGAAGAACACATGAGGTTACTCTCTCTCCGCTTTGCAATTTTCTGCCAGGTGACACCCCTGGGTCACTGTCACTACCACCAAGACCCTCACTAGATGTGTTCCCTGGACTTTGGACATCCCAGCCTCTGAAACTGTAAGCAATACATTTCATTTTCTTATAAATTACCCAGTTCTGTGTGTTTTGTTATAAGCAACAGAAATGGGCTAATACAGTGAACAATCCAAAGGTTTAGATTTCGTCAGGGATAAATAAGGTAGAGGAATTAGATATAGAGCTGTGCTTAGATGAAACAAAACAGAAACAAAAAAGGCTCAGCACGAAGCTGATATAATGTTCAGTGACAATGCGTCAATTGTCTAGTTAATTTGATCAACACAGACAAGGGGAGATTTCAGGTTCTAAAGATGAAAGTGAGAAGAAACTCTGTCATTCTGTTTTGCGTTTTCCATAATTTCTTGTCTTATTCTTTGTTGTGGCTTTCTTGCAAATAATATATGTTTAACGGAAAAGCTTAAATTACAAACAGAACTGTGAAAATCTACTGGAATGATTTTGTGTTTACGAACAAAATCAGAGAGAGAAACAACCACCAAAAAAGGCTGCTTGTCAAAAAGTAGTAAAAACCATATTTCTCATCAGGAATGATTTACACTGTGCTCTGATTGCCCGTGGCAGACGCCATGAGAGGCATCTAGCCCTGATTCCCTGTTTAGGTTTCTGTTCAGCCACAGAACTTGGTTTTTGTACATTTGCTTAGAGATGGATCAAAGCCCTCCTGGCAAAACTAATGAAGCTATGTTGTTCTAAAATGATACCTTTCAAGGTAAATAATACTTCGCAAAAGGAACAGAGTAAAAAATAAACATATATCAATTACCAGAATATTACATAAAGTTAAAGATTAAAAAAAGAAAAAAAAAAAGAAGGTTGCTGCTCATACACTTGAAAATAAATAGAGGAAGCGTAGACAGGTAGAAAGAAAAAAAGGATAAAAAAAACCTGGAAATCTTTAATCAGAGAATTCAATTCCTATGCCTTAGGTTTCATTAAAAAGTAATTTCAGGGGCTGTATTCTGGTTTGTTGACTCCAAACTACCCTGGCCTTACTCCAATTTGATTTGGAATTCCTACTCTTTTCCTGTAAAATGAAAGTGCTGAGAGGGTTGGAGGAACATTTTCTGACAGTCTCTCTCAAGTAAGTGTTGTAAATTCTCTGAGGGATATTCCATCACATAGAGAGAAGTGATGGGACCTGTTATCTCAAGTTTGGAAGATCGTGATTGAAGTGTATGGCCAAGGTTGCAAACCCAAATATTTACTGGAGCCAGAAGTTCCTTTTTCATAAGCAATTTAAACATCCATATTTTTACAAGAAATCACCTGATATTAAAAGCATTGACACACTTTGTTTTAATAATATGCAGATCTGGGAGCCAGATTTGGTCTGTGCTCATCAGATTGCTAACTGTGGTCTGAGGGTTAGTATTTGTCTTGTTTTTGTTTTTTTTTTACTATATATGTGATATGCTCCGAAGGCAAAATAACGGTTATGGTGACAAACATTATGCACTAAGTACTTTGTGGGCACTGAACTTTTCTCAAATTAACCTTTTAATAGCACTGATAGTTAGCTAGTATTGTTTGCCCATTTTGCAAATGTGAACATTTAGTGACACAGAGATCAAGAAACTAGTCCAAGTTATATAGCTAGTTAAGAGTTTTTATCCTTATTTATTTATTCATTCATTCATTCATTCATTCATTCATTCATTCATTTTGGAGCTGGTCGGTACAAGGATTGAACTCTGGACCTTGGTGTTAACAGCACTATGCTCTAACCATCTGAGCTAACCAGCCAGCCTGCACTCTTAAGCATACTACGCATAGACTATCTTAGAATCTGAAGTTACATGTGGGTTTTTTGTTGTTGTTGTTGTTTCATTTTCTTCTACTCATCTTCCTTAGTAAATGTTTAAGGCTAGTGCTGCTCAATAACCACTATGTGGAGAGTGATTCTTAATTTGGTACCACTGTGGCCTAAAAAGTATCTGTCTCTATGATCCACAAACAGTCCTTTGACATTGTAGGAAATACTGTGCTTTTGAGATTTTCAGAATAGGTTGGGTGGTCTTGAAACTACAAAACTGACACTTAACAGTTTTCTCTGGTTGCCTCCAGAGAGAGTCTTGAATTTCATCAAAGGAATATTTGCAAAGCATACTCTAAACTGCATTTGCATAGCTTTTGAGTATGGGATTCTGACACAGATTTTAACTACCTTAAAATCTGTAAGGAAATATACTGTTGGAACAACAGTAGAAAAAACAGCTACGGGGATGCCACCCCTATTGTCATGAACAAGGAAGGACATCTCCACTCTCGTGTCTGTGAGTGTGCAGGTAAAGGGCTAATACATGTGTCACAATGCCAGGGTGACAAGAGATGTACATCTACATACGGAATCCCATGACACCTGTGAGGGTCCCATTTCCAGGCCTAGTCATGCCTGTCCATTCTGAGTATGTCAACCAGGGTTCAACAGTTTCTTCACAAGGCACATTCTTGACATGACAATTATTTGGATACTCCCAAGAGGCAGCTTATCAAAGAAAACTGGGACCCACATGCTCTGCTCAGTTAACAAATGATATACTATTATACCACTTTATGTGTTTTCAGGAACTGATTTATATATTCATTCCAAGGCTTTTTTGGATACATTTTAAACACATGCTCCACTGCCTACTTGATAGCTCCTTTTCAATATCTAAGATGCATCTCTCATATTAAGTGGCTAAAATGGAATTTTTCCCACTCTTTAAAGCTGTTTCCAGTCATCCTCAAGATGGTTATGGTGGTAAGACATCCACCAAACACTCAAGGAAAAAAACCTGAGACTATTTCTCAATGCACCTTCTCTCTCAGACTCCATACATCTCAAGTAACTTTTCTAACAATTTCCTGTTCTCAATCCATAATACACCGCAGACGAACCTACTTTCCTCCACCTCCACAGCCACCATCTCAGTTTTGCCTCTATCACTTCTTCCCTGGAATTCTAGAAGAATCATTTTCCCATTTCCCCAGTTTGTTTCTTGCCCCTCCAAATACTTATCGATATGGAAGCCGAGTGAATTTTTAAAACTGGACTTTTTTTTTTAGCTCTTCTAAAACATTACATTCATTCTCAACATGCTGTTTCCTCTGCCTGAATGTCCTCTACGCTGCACCTGGCTGATTCTTCTCACCCTTCACGTTTCACCTTAGATAGCAATTCTCAGAGAATTCTTCACCACCCCCCTAGTCCAAAGAGAGTCTTCCGGTTTTCTTATACTTATTTTCTTCCAACGAACTTACCGCAATCTGTAACTTTATGTTCACTTATGCATTTATTTGTATAACACTATACTGTACCCAAGTTTTAGAGTAGGGGGATTTTTTTTCCTGACTCAGTTTACTGTCAGTGTGAGATCCAATAGAAGCTCAGGGCATGAGCTGAGAGCAACTCAATTATTATTTAAGGCATGAATATTTCCATTTTTCTGCTTTCTAAAGTTCTAGCAAATCTTAAATTCATTAGGGAAACTACGAGATGTCATCTAAATTCATCCGAAATAACTCAACACATAGAATCCAAACACCCACAAGCAGACATTCATTTCTACTGCTTTCAGCATCAAACCATCATGAGTTGCAAGAGGTCATCGCCCATATCATAGGAGCAAAGTAATGTTCAAAGAATTGTCTGGTCCCACTGTGCACAGGACTGAAGAAGATAACAAACTGAGTGCTTCAGTTTAGACAGAGAAGGTATCTGCCTGTGAAAATTGCTTTATTGACTACAAATCTGACCAAAATACTTTAGAATGACTAAGGACACAGCATGCTACAAGCCCCGTAAGAGAAGTACATTGTCCCTTTCCTCAGCACCAAGAACAAAGTAAGGGCAGATAGTCTTAAAGGAATTAATGAATATATGTATAAATATAAATATAAATATGTATATATATAAAACTAAAGGAGGGAAATAAAGAATTTTAAGTGAAAACCATCAGACAAGAATCTGACAACAATCTTCTTAATGATCAATTTTCAGAACAACCCTCTAACTGCCATAGGTTTATTTCTGAGTCAGGAAAAATACAGGGACACGTTCTCACTGTTTTATGAATTCAGATCTGGATGGCAGATGTTTCCAAACAGTACACTATCTATTCTCCACCTCCTGTACACTTATGCACCTCCTGCAGAGACAACCACAGCAATATCACATTGAGAAAAACCTTACCATGCGAGTGACTGAGCCTCGCCAGCATCCACGGGGTAAGGTAATGTCATGGGCAAATGAGTCAGAAACACTTTAGTTCAAACCTCAGACCTGCCACTTACATGTAACACAGTCTCTCTAAAGCTCTGTTTCCTCATCTGTAAAATGGGGATAAATAACAACACCTACTTCACAAGGTGGTTGTGAGCATTCAATGAAACTGATTAGTATAATGCCTGAATGTAGGAACACTTAGTATATTACAGTCTTACTAATAATGTTAATAATAATAATAAGAGCTGTGTTAATCTTATGTTTCCTTTATTTGAGAAGAAAAGAGCAGTATGACTGGACTGAGTACCGATATCGTACTCCTGGATGCAAAAGATTCGGACTCCAGCTCTGCTGTTTGCCTAGCTATGTGAATTAGGCCATTCTTTTAACCTTTTCTTCACACTCGATTCCACATTTTTCTAGCAAATCAGTGAGGTAAGCTTTCTATCCCAATTTTGCAGGTAAGAAATTAAAGCTCAAAATGACTAACATGAGTGTCTTGTGATGTAAGTGTCCAGTAAGTGGTAGCCAGTGTCATTTCTATACAAATGGAAGCATGTCACCTGCCTGTGAGAGCAAAATCAGCTTCATTTTACAAATGGGAAGGAAAGCAAACTCAGAGGCAAAAAAAATGCACATATGATAATAGCCTTGCAGAGTCATATACATATATGGGTGTTGTCTTAATTATCTTGTATTAATTATCTTGTATTAGTCTTGTATTAATTATCTTGTATTTCTTAATTATCTTGTATTACCTATTAATTTTTCTTTTCTTATCTCTAGGGAAACTACAACCTACAAAATTATAGTGGGTCAGTATGAGTAATAAACTCTGCTGACACTCAAGTGTTTCCTCAATTTTGTAATTTTGTCTCCTGGCCTGTTGACCTATGTCATCAATAGCTACAATGGACTTTCCAAATGGCGGACTCAGACAAACTGGAATAATCTAAAAGGTACTCCTGCTATATTTCTTAGTGTTCATGAAAACCAAGGGTAACAGTGAAAGGTAGGCATCCAGACATAAAAATTAATGCATTCTCTTGGAGGCCAACTGGATCTCTATCCTCTTCCCCAAAATGGATTTACTGTCTTCTCCCTTTGCACTTTGAAATCTTGACTCATAGAGAACAAATTTGAGCTAGAAGGACTGGAGTTCTTTTAGCGAGCTCAAGTGGAGTCATTGCTACCTGTGTAGCAAGAAGCATGGAGAACTGAATCAACAGAAGGGGCTTACTTCAAAGACTAGCGTCTCGTTTGTGGGCCCTGGTGCATACAGACGTTCCGGGCGGTTAAGGGAGCGCTGGTACTCAAATGTGGTCCCGGCAAAAGGGAACTCCCCAGGCCAGTCGATGCTCCAGCCTCCTGTGAGATAATACTTTTGACTGAGGCTGCGAACTGCAAGATAACTGGAGGAAATCTGCAGCTCCTGGATTTCGATGCTTCGGGCCCCAGCTGGAATGATGACCACCGGATAATACTCTAAATGAAAAGAACAGAACATTTCTGTATTCTACATTGTGCCTTGGAGAACGGTGACCAGAAATGCCCAGAGACATGTAGTGTCCACTTTTATAGAGTGGGGTTTTTGAATCATCAACTGACCTTCATTCTTACTCTATGAAGTAAATAAGATCAATTTTTTTCATTTTCCAAGGGGTAGGAACACCAGAGAGAGAAAATGTATGTGGCTTCCACAATGTCTTACCAAGAAGGTTTTTGTGGACAGAAGATAAACTCTTCTTTCCAGACCAACAAAGACTACAAACTTAAGAGTACTATTTTTTTCTAAATCTACCTAGAAGAAACTTAAGAGACATGTATCCTCAGCAGTGATATTCAGAAAACAGGGCTCAAAAGTTTAATTTTACCCAAAATGTTTATATAATTGCTCCAAGTATTTATTTAATGCTGTGGGTATAGGTCATCTAAGGTTCACAATATGTTTCTTTGTTTAACAGATGCATGTGGGGTATATGACAGCCTGGTCAGCCTATTAAAACTGCAAAGTAAGAAGGCATTCCTTTAAAACATTTCTGAGATGTAATGTATTCACAAAACACCTCACACTAACAAAACATCTATCCTCCCTTGCTTTAGCACTAGTGACAGAAGCCATCATCGTTAGTATGTCAGCTGACTTACAAAAAGGCTCAGTCATATTCAGTGTGACTCATACTTGTTCAGCAGCAAAAGTTGTATAACAATGAAACAACGGTATCTCTTACCATTTGCTTTATGCTGGTCGAGGTACAGGCCTTTATAAAATTTGCAAGTTGAATTATCACCTTTACAAACACCACATGCATCCAAAACTGCTTTAGAGCCAAGTTCATGATCACATCCCACTGGCTGAGACCAAAAAAAAAAAAAAAAAGGTGAGAAAATCAAAGATCAGAGAAATCAGTGGCTGCAAATAATTAAGAGGTACAATGGTTTTCTGTGTTTTCAGAATATTAGGGAGTAAGTACAGCTTATTGTTAAAAGCACAGTCTCAAGTTAGACTGACTTGGGGGTTCAAATCCATCCTTTGACATTATTACATGTGTGACTGGGCAAGCTGCATAACTTACCCAAGGCTTAGACTCTTCATCTGTGAAACTGGAATAAAAAGTCACCATTGCTACTAATGCCAGGTGAGTTTATTCAGGCCAGCTCTATGACTGAAACATAAAAATGCTGGACAATACAAATGCATGTGGGTACACACACATGTATATACTCTTATTGGATCAAACAGCTCACAAGTGAATTAAAATAAAAGAGAAAGTGAGTACCCACAGAGAAAGGAAAAATAATTGGAATTAAAAATATTGGGAAATAGTAGTACTGTTTTGAAATACATTCATGAAGTTCTAATCATACAGTGGATGTACTTAGTAAATGTGCAATAAAAGTTTATCATCATTTACATTCTTTAATTTTTACTATGTAAAGTACAGGATATAGGATCCCCGCCATTCTATATATGTGGAAAGGGAGTGAAAAAGACACTAAAATAATTTCGTGAGGTCATGGGAAAAAGTAAGGGGGGTATTTAGAGATGGGGCTCACATCCAAGTTGAACATTTTGCCCTTTCTCCCTATGTCACCTGCTTTTTCCAGAGTCTCTTGCAACACTCTGCACCGTATACATTTGATATGAGGAAACACAGCATGATCATACACCACAAAGCAGAAATGTTCTCTTACTTCACAAATCCCATCAATACAAACATCATTTTTGTTTGGAGAACAAAGAGTTCCATCTTTCACCTTGCCGGACATTGCAAAAAAGAATTCAAAGTTCTCAGCCTTGCAGTACAGTTTACATCGATCTTCCTCTAGAAGCAAAGAGATCAAGGTAGGACATGGTCAAGAGGAAGTCGTAAGGGAAATGATATGACCAGCAAAAGGAGAGAGAAAGCTATCATGATCAAAAGAGAAAATGTTACGGACAGTTTTGTGCGTATGTGTGCACATATGTATGTGGTTTTTAAAAATATGAATCCCATGTAACAATCCATACAAAACTGATTGAATATTAATACATAATTTTATTTTTCTAATCCTTCGTGGTAGTCACCATACACGTGATTGGTGGCTTGTGTAGCTAGCCTCCCTGGATAGTTAACATTTTAGGCTTTGTAGGCCCTATGGTCAGCCATTGGCAATACGATGAAGGGATATTGCTGTGTTCCAGTGAAAATTTATCTTAAAAAGAAAAAAAACAGATCAAGATTTCGTCCACAGACCATAGTTTCATGACTGCTATGTGTTAAATGTGTTCCCCAAAAGTTCATGTCTTGGAAACCTAATCTCCATTGTAACAGTGTTAAGAGGGTGGGAAATCCTATTCTGGTAATTGAAAAGTGAGGCCATGAATGGATTAATCCATTCATGGTGTGATGGTTGGTCATGGGCATGCTTCTGATGGCTTTAAAAGGACCAGCAAGTGAGGAGGTTAGCTTTCTTGCTCAGCCCATTCCCACCATGTGACACCTATGACTCTCTGGAGAGTTCTCACCAAGAAGACCCTCACCAGATGTGTTTCCTGGACTTTGGGCTTTTAGCCTCTAAAGTGTAAGAAATAAATTTCATTTCTGTATAAATTACCCACTTTCAGGTATTCCATTATAAGCAACAGAAACAGACTAACACAATGACCCAGATTTAAGACATGAATTACTTTAGACATTTATTCAGTCTGTTAAAAGGGAAAGTTTTAGGTTCTTTGGAAAAAAGGGATATGGCCAGGAATGTCTGTAAAAACATACAGAGAAAAATCATATCATGAAATGGAAGAGGAAGCAAATAAACTAAACTTGAAGGCTAAAAAAGTTATCTTTTATTGACTAGTAAGTCCCTGAGAAGTTTCTGGTATCACAGGCAAAAAGAAAAAAATATATTTATAGAGCTCTTGTTATCAGAAAGGAGTTACTGTGCCAATTTCTCAAATAGAAAGAGCTGTTCTTGGCCAGGAATTCCAGATGATGTTTCTCACATGAGACCTTGTGTGGGTGACATGGAGAGATATCCTTAACAACAGCTTTACAACAAGTGTGTAAATAATTTGCAAATACTGGTGCTCATAAAACCCCTCAATAAAAGACAAAGTCAAAACTTAAATGTAAAAGAAATTGATTACAGTCCAAATATGCAGATATATGGATGGATTAAAAGTTTCTCTTTCACCTACAATTTTTTTTAAATAGCTTTATTTAGTACCTTCTAACTTTTCATATGAGATTAGTGAGTTGAATGACATGAGTATATGTTCTCTCTTTTTTTCTGTCATTCCCTGGAATTAACATATTCTAGAAAGCCTGGTTTTTCTAGCACAGATTCCTAGTCAGGTGTCTGAACTAGTCCATTAGAAACACAGAAGGAAAGAAGAAAAAAAAAAGCTCGCTACTATAAGCAAAAACTGTCTACATTTGTGAATAAAATCTTCCTTGTTTTTCCCGAACTGCAGGAATGTCACAAGACCTTCAAGTCATGGTCAGTCTCTTCTGATATAACTGTCAAATGGAAAAAAGGGAGGGATAAGAAGGCCTTAAACTTTCTGTCTCCCTCCAGTAGGACATGAGACCCTAAGGCCAGGGACAATATTTTAATTAATGCACTTTCCTATGCATCTAACCAAGTGTCTCCTACACAAAACAGCTCAGTAAACGTCTGCTGAGTGAAAAAATAAAATTGCACGCTTCCTACTTAGTGAAAACTGCAACAAATATAGTGAAAGAACTTTGAAACCAAAAAGCATTTTCCAAGTTACAACATTTATTTATTTAACTTTCTCTTTATGTATTCAACACAGAAACCTATTTAAAGGGTGACAACAGAAGAGTCCATCAACGCTGTATTTGAATGAAAGATGTGCTGTGGGAAAGGCCAAGGAGTATCTAAAAAGCCAAAGCAAAAAAACAGAAGGAGAGGGGAAAGGAAAGACAACAGAGTATTGGAGCATGAACCACAGATCAGAAACATGGGATTACAGCTGTCTACAACCAAGGGAAATAAATCTGCAAATGTCAGAACTGGAAGCAACTGCAGCTATCCTGTCTAATCGTCCACCAGAACATGCTGTGGAGCATGTTTTCTAGGTAATTACTCAGTTCCTTCTGGAGTGCCTCTAGTGATGGAGAGCTTACTACTTACAAAGGGAACATGCTTCCATTTTTGATAGTTAATATGTATTTGTTTGTTTGTTTGTTTATTCATAGCCAGTAAATAAATATATACAAAGTGCTGTTTTTAGATGCTAGAGATACAAGCATGCTCAAGACCAACAAAGACTTTGTCCTTGTGGAATCTCAATTCTTGTGAGAAGAAAGATAGAAAGTGACAGATAAAAATTAAATTCATGCACTGATAAGAGCTATGAAGACAAGCAGGGTACAGAGTTCAGAGAATGATATTCTGATAGGTTGGCAAGGAAGGTCTCTCTGAGAAGATAATATGGCTAGAAAATTCTTAGCCCTTGAATTAATTCTGTTCTCTGAGGCAATTTCAAATAAAACTAAAACCCCTGCTATTCAATATCTCTTCGAATGTTTGAAAGTACCCAGTTTCTTCTTTACAGTAGACGCCCACAGGCCCCTCGTCACTTCCTCCTGAGACACACCTTTGGAATGTTCATGTCTGCGGCTGTCTGCACTGCAGAACAAATAGTCATGACCCAAAAGCAGATCGTGGCTCCTATAGTGGCTGGTCTGGTATTGAGCAAAGTTACTATCCTCCCTTTTGACTTGGAAGCTCTACTTGTTATAATGATGTTTCTAACTACATTAGTTTCCTTTATGATAATTAATAATGTAGGTTTGCTTTGAGCTTTTGCACAGGAACAGCCCATGAATCGTCATCACAGTTAGCCTCTTCCCACTCCACACACGTGTAGTTGGGATTCACATGGATCTTTTTTCAAGGCAGCATGGCCGAGTTTTGATAAATCAAGTGCATGGAAATAATAGAAACAACTAGAATAGTGACAGCTTATTCTACATAGATAATAGAAAATACATTAAATTCTCCTATTGTAACTAAATGTTTTGGTATTTAGCCAAAACAAAAACTGTTTAGTTTAAAAAGTAATACAAGCCATAAGGTTAAGTTGTAAAAAGTACTGAAAACATAGTGGAAAGAGATTTCAGTTATTTATTATTATTTTACGGTTGTCTACACACAGGCCTTCCATGCTTGTAATCATCTGACAATGTCAGTTACTGAGTATGGTGTCTCTGTGGGGCATATATGGTTTCAGGAGTTTTTGGTCTGGACAATTCACACTAATTTCAATTAACATCCCTGGGAGATTTAATTGTTGAAATGTCAAAGGTAAGTTTAGAAACATAAGTGCATTCAAACACATGAACCTTTTGGCTTACAGATGTGGGAGACAAGGGGTGTCTTATGAAAAAAAAAGGGGTGGAAAAATAAACAAAACCTATAGAACTTAACGAAAAATTGGGCCAAGATGGGTCTGGGGAATAAAAGATAAATGTTGAAACATTTTTACATAAGCAGCAATTTCTTCTGTGTTGTTCATTCACGTTATTGTCCACAGAGACATATTTATTCAAGTGTCATAGAGAGCGAATTACCTTCCACTTTCATATAGGGTTTCCACTGGTAGAACCATCCACGGAAAGGTTTGCTGTTATATTCTGCACACTGCTGGGCTCGAAAATCCAAGCTATTTTCATTGCAAGGGTTAATGTTGCACAGCTGATAAATACGGCTAGAACCTGGACAGAACTTGCCACCATACTGAGGCCTAAAAATAAAATTAAAGAACCTTAATGCTAGCAATCTAAGGGCTCACTAGTGTCACATTCCATAATATAAGGTGTCCTCAGGAAGCTCACGGAAAGATTCATATTATCTTTTAATTCCATTTTTCCACTAAAGTTTTGAAGTACCCTCGTAGGAGGAATAAGCAAGCTGAGCATTGTCATAATGTGAGCAGTTTAATACAATCTATTCCAGGAATGGAGATATGTAGTGTACAACTCACCACACCCCTTCTTTCATCCATGACAGATATAACTAATCAATCAGAGAATTGATTTTCTCTTTTCTCAACGTAGCCCTTAGTCAGCCACTACTGCTGCTTATTAATCAGAATTGGCATGCTAGATCAAATTTGCTTGCCATCCCTGGTCTAATTTTTACATTCTGTCAAATTCCTTAAAGACTGATAAAAGGATATTAGCACTCATTGCATTATACCTCATGTGTTAAGGAAATCTGTAAATACACCTAAAAGTTCTTATTAATGTATATGTATGCTTGTGTTCCACACACATTCATACCCTATATGTTGGCATCAAAAGCTCTTCAAATGCAAATCCAACCAACATCTCCAGCTTTCTCCCATCTCCTAACACTCTCCTCACTTCCTACACTTTGCCATGTACCTGCTGCTCAGGACACTGGGGAGAAGGAACAGAAAGTATCCTTTGCCATGTTCTCTAATCCAGCTTTGTCAAGATGATATTTTGATTATTATCTGACTCTTGTATGTTTTATTCCAATTGACTCTAAACTCTAAGGGAAAACATTCCCTTGTTTTTAATCAGCATAATCAATTTTAACTTTGCAGGTGGCCTACTCCTTGCCTGCCAAGCACGATGGGAAATGGATTTCCAGAGTAGGGAATCCCATTAGCACATAAATAATTATGATATAATAACAAGCTCTTTAAAATCTTGGTAGGCAGATTCCAGTCTGCAAAAATCAGAAAGCAAAATAAAGAAAAAAAGAACAAAAACACACTGGAAATTACCCACAACGTCTTACACAGCTTACTTCATGCACAGAGCAATCGCTTCTTTTCACTCTTCCCTTTTTGTAGTTTTCTACAAAGGCTAAAATTCAACTATAGATCATCCTGCATAAAAACTCGATGCCAAAATGTTACATGAAAGGAAGCTCCAGGTTAATAAATTTATGTGATTAAAATTCCTTGTCTGTTTAGGAAGCACAAGTATGCCATAAAACACCCCTGGATTTGCTTCAGCATATTTTATCAAGTCCTCCTACAACTGCATGCTAAAATGGATTCAACAGAAACTGGAAGTGTCACGCTGCCAGAATGAGATTTTTATGTTATTTCAAAACATTCTGCAGCAACTACTTAAACATGCGGCAGCCATTGTGCTAGATCAAGTCCCTGAAGACTTCTTAAATTATTATCTAAAAAGCATTTGGAAAAACTTTAATGTGCCATATCATAGCCTCAATATTCCTGGACATCATCTCAGTTTAAGACTTTGCTGTCTGAGATTTAACAAATAACCCTCATTTGGACTATTTATATTTAATAAAGTGAAATAGGACCACACTGTGTTACTTTTTCAACTTGCAGAACTTGTAACATGGAAAAGACCTTTAAACTTATATAGCTATCCCTGCATTTTACAGTCACACTGAAAAACAGCAAAGCTTGCAGAATGATGGTCACAAGGCTACAGACAGAGCAGAAATCAACTGCAGACCTTTGGACTCTGTCCAGGATTCTTTTCCTGCTCAACTATGCCTGAATTTAACTGTTAGGCCATAGTGGCCAGTCATGGGAAGAAAGAGGAAGAGACAGGAAAGCACAATAGTTAGGGAGTTGGACTTTTACAATAAGGCAGACCTAGATTTAAATATTCTCTGCCTCTTCCCAGATTGACTTCAGGCAATTTTGATTAACCTCCTCCTCTGCAAAATGGGGACAGTTGTGACAATTAACTGATATAATACTCATAAATACTTTAGGGCAGTATCTAGGACAGCATTAGCACAAATAAACTATAACTACTTTTAAATGCTTTATACTTTTATATTAAATGCCCACACTGTGCTGAGTATCATGCAATCTGGTTTTTATATACTTATATATTTCATTTTTGTATTAGAGGATAAGATCGAAGTGATCAAAAGTAATGACTGGCAAGAATTGGGGCTTTTCTATAAATCCTCAAACATAGGTACATTTTTCTGGAGCTTTAAACATGAGTATTAGGATACATTAACAGAAAATTCTACCATGATATTCCTTGGTGTGATAAGGTTTTATGATTAAAGATAAAAACAGAAACAGTCAGAAAACAAAAGTCTAGGCTCGTGGTTTTGTCCTTATGGTAGGACAATAAAGTAGACCTGTATTTGCTTCTGCCTAACTTGTCAACTACAAATGGTTATAAGGTTGGTTGTCTGGATGCTGCTTAGAATTACTTGGGGAGCTTAGTTTGAAAAAAAAAAAAAATTATACAGATTCTTGGGGTCCTCCACAGACATTCTCAATAATAATAATATATGATGTGGAAGATCCAGAAATCAGTGTTTTTTAAAGTACACCTGGCATTTCTGATAATCAGCCAAACCTGGAAATTACTGGTTGTAAAATAGGCCACAAGTTTGACTTAATTATTATTCTGAAGCTGAGACCTTCCTCCATTTGCTATGTTTCATGAGAGTAAGCGGTATATCATTCTTTCTTAAACAGACTTGTGTTTTAGGAAAGTTCTAGAACACCTTAGCACATCACTAATAATTTTCTTCAACAGAATTTATAGGAATTTCACTGGGCCCTCTTATGGTGTGATAATTTAGTAGACAGGGAAGCAGGAAAAATATCAAAGGACTAAGACTGTGGGATCTTGGTCTGACTCTGCTGTTACCATGTGGGGACCTGGGCAAGTGATGCTGTGAATGGGACCCTCTGCCTCCCCCAGTTACCCATCTGTAAAATAACTGGATTAGACAACAGGTGTCCACTCGTGTGTCAGTTCCAACCGGATTGGGAGCAAAGCCTGGAAAAGTGTTTTGAGAAGGTTGCTTAGGCACAGTAGGGCGAAGTTGAAAATAGGACTTCAATCAATTAAAATTGTCTACCATAAGCACAGCCAAAAGGAGTATCCCACGGGCCTGGCATTGACCATTCCAGAACCAGATAAGTCTTTTCAACCTTTTAACTCTTTAAAAACTCAAAAAATTTGATAAATCCATAAATCGGCCAGGAATCATTCATTTTTTATGAAACAAGATATGTTCTGCGAAAAACATCATTATATGAAATAGAAACCTCACACTGCTATTCAGATGAGAAAAGGAAAATGGTTAGGCTGAGGGATATGAACAGAACCAAATGCTTAAGCTGAAATGAGAAAGAAATCAGTAACTTGACACAGGGAGAAAAAGCAGCTTGATTACAACAAAGTGAAATAAGAACAGAGAGAGAACAATTAACTTAATTGTCTTGAGATAGCCTGTCATCTACTTGTTTATTTGTGACTTCATACACAGTCAAAATAAACAATGCCCTGATTATCTTTAATCTTGTTTAAAATGATAAAACTGCATCGAGTAGAAATATTTCAGTGATTAATTCTCTTATTAGGCATCTCTAAAATTACAATATAATATTTCCATGAACAATGCTCTATAATAGCAAGAGTTTTCAATCCCACAGATATAAGAGAGGTTTTAATTTAAATCTCAGGGGTGAAATTCATGCACTTTACCAGCAGAGCTATTAAATTAGGTAATCTGTTTTTTTCCTTGGGAAAATAGGAAGATTGTGAAATGTTGTGATGTATGAAAACCAGATTTATGAAATATGCTTCAAAAATGTACACTACTATAATGATTTTAACAATTCTATCCAAGACACAGCCTACATTCAAATTATCAGGAGAGTAGTTTTAATAATCTGGTATAAATTGTAAATGTATCACAAGCCTCTCTACACTTATACCCAATTACTAAGTCTGATTAGACCAGTGAGTCTCAATGGGGGATGATTTTGCTCCCTATAGGACATTTGGCAATGTTTAGAGATATATTTGGTTGTCACAACTCGGGGCTTGGGGTGATGGAGCATAATCTTACTGGCATCTAGTGGGTTGAGGCCAGTAATTCTGCTAAACATCCTGCAGTGTACAGGACAAATCTCCAAAACCAAGAATTTTCAGCCTGTAATGTCAACAGTGACAAAATTGAAAAGCCCTGCATTAGCCTGAGATATCCCAAATAGTGTCTAACAAATCACAGTCAAAATACTTCCAAATCCTCCCTTATATTTGGGAAAAAAATTAGCCTTTTTATCCAGCTCAGACAGCTGACTCAGATAAAGTACGATTTGTCTCTTCTGAAATTTCCTTTCACTCTAGTTTCATTATTTATCTTAGTTCTCAATTTACCAAACATTTATGCAATGCTTACAACATGCCAGGCCCTTTTTAAAAGCACTTTACAAATATTCAATCAGTTCCTACCAGGTGATGTAGGTACTATTATGATCCCATCTTTATAAATGAGGAATCTGTAACAGGGAGAGAAGTTGTCCCTGGGCACACAGCTAGGAAGTAGCAGAGCCAGGAGGCTAACCCAGGCTGTCAAATCTACGTTTGTAACCCCTGTGCTATGCCACCACTCAAATTGTGTTGTAAAATTAAATCCACTGTTTTCCAAGGTCCCATCGCGCTCTGCTCACCCTATCACTTTCACCCAAGTCTAGTTTCAACAGTAAGGCCTCTGCCTCTCCCCATCACTTCTGTGGGTGGACCTGGGACCCCATTTTCTGGGAGAGCTTGAGATGACGACAATGAAAAGCACACAGTCCCAGGACACTTTTGTTAAATGCCCACTGTCAGGCATTCTACAGATGCAATTTCTAATCCTCCTCCAGTCTTATCAAGTTTTCATCTCCATTTTATACATAAACCCAAGGTCTGAATTTAAGCGACTTTCCCAAAGCCACCCAGTTAAGAAGTGGCAGACACAGAATTTGGAGACTTTCTATGTCCAAAGCCAGTGCTCTTTCTGCGTCACCATGCAGTTGGGAACTGTGCGTCTTACACGTGTTTCATGTGAAAGATAATGCATATCAAAGTAACAGAAAACCAACTGCACTCTCCCAGAGCACAGACTGCAGTTCAAACTCCAGCATGACTAGACCAGAGGGTGACCGCAGGTAACCATGGGCAGTTTCTAGCCACAGATGATTTGATTAGTTCTCATAGTGGTTTTTAAAGGAAAATTGAAGTTCTTGTCAATATTTTAAAAATTGGGAGATTTCACACGCAACATTTTTTTGTATTTCTGATTTCTCTTGAAAAGTCAGGCAGATCTGTCAACACATGTCGATGTACATTCCTCCGAGGCACAAATGAGCATATTTTCCCCAGTTCACTAGTTTAAGAGACATGCATACATTCTGCCAGCCAAGATTCTCTGTTCTACAATACTGCAGGCATTTTTGTACGGCCATATAGTCCTAGTTTAGATTTTAAAAGTAGCTCAGATTAATGCAAGAGTCCTTGATCAGCATATTTACACATAGAATAACTCCTTAGCTGTTTTTGGTTTCTGGCCACTGTACCTCTCCCCAGTGCCCATAGCCTTTATGTGCAAACAGTAAAGCCTTGGTTGATTGCTATTAGCAGGAAGGAAGAAAATTGCACTTAAAAACAGCGTGTCACGGGCTGAAGGTTAATGCTTACTTGGGGTTATTGCAGTGTCTCTCCTGATACTGGACCCCTCCACCACACGTCCGGGAACATTCTGACCACCTCGACCAGGCGGACCACTGGCCGTGGATGGGCCGGGGCCCATGCTCTCCAAACTTTACACACTGGCCTTGCCGACACCACTGTGAAAAGAACGTGTTACATGGTTCTTAGAGACCACCTGGGAAAGCACTGGGAGAAGCAACACCTGCACGGTAATAGGAAAAACAGGTCTGTTGGCAAAAAGGAAAATGCACGATCCCTGATAGATCCCTTTCTTTGCTGTGCTTTATAAACACTTGGTTACTCCACCTTTACTGAATGCATTTGGGAAGGCTGACATCTAGAAAGAAGTGGCTTCTCTCACCAACAGGCTGAGTAGCCCATGTTTCAGGGGCTGTCGAGGCGAAATGTTCAGATAAGATTCCACCTAACAGCCGAGGCGGTCAGCACAGACAAAATAACAGAGCCCCCTTGCCTCTTAAAAGCAATGCTACTTACATAGAGAACAATTCAGATCATTCACTTAAGGAGAAACAGTTTTAAGATATGAACACAGAATTTATCATTTTGAATGATTATCTCATGATAAAAACACAATTAGACATACATTATATTTTTATTTTAAACCATCACTATAGTGCATTTCTTACGAAACTGAGTAACTTTCAGGCCCCACAAATTATGCGCTTCAGATACACTTCGTCCTTTTGTTTATATAAAAGGTTCCTACTTCAGACCCTCTGATGACTTTGAGCTCTTTCAGTGTCTTTGATGAATTAGCTCAGGCTCTTTCATTTGTCCATGATCTGCACAAGCTAGGCTGTTTTCTACGTTAACCTTTCCATTTTTGTAACACATTCCAGGCTTTGCTGATCATCTCTCACCCTAGGGTTGCATTAGCCTCTGGTAGTGTTTTGTTTTGTTTTGTTTTGTTTTCCCCTGTGGTGCTTTTATTATGAACAAGTTCTGCATGATTTAGCATAAATGCACACTTTCCTAAAAGCCTCTGCAATTAGATCCAAAGGGTTGGGGTTTGGATCCTGCCAGGTTTTGCCAAAGAGTAGGGGTTTGGTTACAGACACAGGGGGAGGTTGTTTGACATTCAAATCTGCACTTTTTCCCTGTGATACATTTGGCTTTGCAGCTGTTTATTGTGTTGCTTGGTTGTTAGTGCACTTGGTCTAGGTTAAGATATTGCTTCCTTCCTTCAAATTCTTGCCATGGGCTGATTAATTCTTCTGTTTTTAATTCTTCTGTACCCTGGATTAATTGCCATTTCGGAGTTTACATGAAATCATATAACATTGTGGAGAACTTTTTGGGGAAAGCGATAGGTCATTTGAGGATTTTGTCTACCCTAAGCACACATCTTCCTTACCAGGAATCACAGGGCCTCTACTGGACTGAGCTCAGTGGCTGAGGCAAAATAACAATAGCCAACAATTACAGCAGCCGAAACAACAACCACAGCAGCAGCAGCTACTATTTATTAAGTTGCTTCTATGGGACAAATATGGCGAGGAGAACTTTGCATGCAGTATCTTATAGAATCCTTGCAAAGCATTTAGGAAGTTAAAAGCTATTTTCTAGAGGAGAGAAATTTAGCAAAGAAATACTAACTTGCTCAGAATCAGACAGCCACCCAAATAACTACACACATAGCAGAGACTGGATTTAACTCAGTAGCCAAAGTTCCTAAACGGGATACATTCTACTGCTTGCCTTGGAGGCAAATTACTGATCAATGTATGTTAATTCTAACCTAATTTCTTTTTTTGGAAATGTGTTTTTTAGATCTGTTCCAATCATTCAATTAAATTGACTTTCTATTATTTCAGTATTCATCCTATTATTGGGTCAGACTGCTGATAGATTGTCTCCCTCTGGCCTTTCATTCAGTGTAGAAATCAGGAATATGTAGGAATATACACACAGAATGCAAGCATCCAACAAGTAAATATAAAATTCTACATATAAAATGTAAACACAAAATATTTACATATATAATTTTATCCATCTATCCATACATACATATTTCTAGGGCTGCTTTTAATCACTCAAATTAAATGGCCATGACCTGGGCCAATACCTTTTAATAGATTGCATGCACAAAACTTTTTTTCCCGGTATACATATCTCTAAAAAGAAGAGGCTTACACATCCTCATATTTTTACTGAGTATTCATAGTATAAGCATTGCTGAAGGACAAGGGACTGGAGAAGGAAGGGGAAGGAGACAGTTGGGTTTCAGTTCCAAAAAAAAAAAAAAAAAAACAAATCAAAACAAAACATTAAGCAGCTGCTACTCTGTGCCATACACTTCAGATAAAACATATGTCATGGCCTCGACCTTCCTGGAGTTTACAGTGTAATAAATAGGCAGTTATACCCCTGGTGAAGGAAGAATCAGAGGAACACATACATGAATGCAACATTTATTATACTGGAGTGATGAAGGTGGAACTTATCGGGATGCTTTCTGCTGAGGGTGACCTTACTGTGAGGGTTTTCCCCCAGTATATAACGACAGCCGTGGTTATAAAATAATGGGGGGAGAGGTGTAGTGATATTAAGACTTTTTTTTCTAACTTCTGGCTTGATTTATCTCATGCTCTGTTTACTGAAGTCTAATCCAGGTGCATTTTAATCTCCATGGATCTTAGATCTCTGGTGTATTTATGTAATAAACCTTAGACCTATGCTATATATCGCTTATTTTTTTTTACTTATTTATCTTTGGCAGCTGGCCAGTATGGGGATCTGAACCCTTGACCTCGGTGTTACAATGCTGTGCTCTAACCAACACTATGCTCTAACCAATGGCTCTAGCCAGCCCTTTTTCTCATTTGTTACATCAATCTTTTCTTGTATATCCCTTCTTAATGTTTAATGCTGTTGCTTTTTTAATGAAAAATTTAAAAAGCGCATTAATCCTTATGTTGCAAATTCTAAATTTTGAAGTAGGAAAAAGGAAGGGGGTGCGGGGTTAGCAAGAAATTGGCTAATGGACATAAAGAATGATTATGTTTTATAAAGATGAATATGCTAATTATTCTGATTTGACCATCACATATTGTACACAAGTATTGGTAGTAAACTTTGTACCCCAGAAGTATGCATAATCAATTATGTTTTGATAAAAAAAATAAAAATGACTTGAGCAGTATTTATATTTTCAATTATTCAGTTAATTCAGTGTTTTATATTATCACAGCTACAACATTTCTATTAACATTTTCAATGAGAATCCTTACTGGGATTTCCTAAGACCAGTACATCTGATTAAAAATTGCACATAACTCCTCAATTTCTAAAAATTTTTATTTTTTTTAAATAAAAAAAGTGAAGTATTACAAATCTTCAAAAAGACATGGAATAAATGCCCTAAAAAATATTGGAAAGCATTTGCTGCACACCCATTTATTTTCATGTGTCTGTGCCTTTGCCTCTGTTGTTGGTCTCTCCCAGGAGAGTCTCTTATGCCACTGAAGAACTCCAACTCAACCTTCAATGTCCACTTTGGTGTGCCCACTCATTGTGGCTAATTCTTTTTTTTTTTTTTTTTTTAAAGATGGCCAGTAAGGGAATCCTAACCCTTGACTTGGCGTTCTCAGTACCACACTCTCCCAAGTGAGCCACGGGCTTGTCCTTCACTGTGGCTAATTCTAAGTGCGTACCTAATCCCAAGTGCATACCTAATCCCAAGTGCATACCCAATCCCAAGTGCATACCCAGTCCCAAGTGCATACCCAATCCCAAGTGCATACCTAATCCCAAGTGCATACCTAATCCCAAGTGCATACCCAATCCCAAGTGCATACCCAGTCCCAAGTGCATACCCAATCCCAAGTGCATACCTAATCCCAAGTGCATACCCAATCCCAAGTGCATACCTAATCCCAAGTGCATACCTAATCCCAAGTGCATACCTAATCCCAAGCAATATTCATTTCTCATTCATCATGATTTGTTCATCACGGGACTTGATGGCAATTAGTGCTTAAAGAAGGTGTGTTTAGAAAGAGAGAGCTGTTGGCTCTGCATAGGTTTCCCCACTGGATTGTGAATTCTTGAATGGATAGAACTGAGTTTTATTCACTTCGAAATCCCCAGAGTCTTCTGTCTCTGATGTCTAGTAGTCAACAAATTACTGAGGAAATGAATTCACTTTAAATGACCAATTCTTCTACACAGGCTTGTGCTGCCTTGAGCGAGAGCCAGTAACAGAGATCAGCAAAGCTGTAGCATCTCATACTGTCTCACCATTCATAGCTCCTCTATTGCAGTCTTTCAAATGACCTCCCCAAATCTAGACCATTCTGATACCTCAGTTGCATCTTTCCCTCTAGACTCTACCAGGAAAGGGTAAGAAAAGTAGAAACTAATATATGAGAGTTCTTCACTGAAAACATAGAGAGCTCCCATTATCTTCCACAATGGAGATGGTTTTTAGGGTTGAAGATGTTCACTAGCAAAAAGACCTTATGGGACAAGCTAGATGGAGATGTCTCTCACTCTTTAATAGGAAAGCCACCATAAATGATGGGAATCTATGAGACATGTCAGAAGCTCAATGACAGGTCCTGTGAGGTGAGATGAATAGCAGAGGCCTTGGTCTAGAAGGACAGTCATTTTTTTGCAACTAACGGGGACATGTGCTCCCTAAGGCTTTTACATACTGCATCAAGTTTAAAAGGCAAATAGTATACAATGAAATCTATTAGCTCATTGACATTTTGACCAAAGCCTCCATCTAAACAAGGAAAACAAAGGCAAAAAAAGAAAATCTTCTTAAACACTTGAGCTAACTGGGTTATACTAGCATTAAGTTTTATAATTGCTGCTAAATAATGCTGGTTAATTTAAAGAGAAGTCAGAAAATACACGCAGCCAAGACATTTCATACTGAGGTCACAATACAAACAGTTTGCATTCTATGCCTTCTCAAGTTTCTAAAGTTAAAAACTAACAAGTATGCAGTTTACCATACTCAAGCCACAAACGGTCCCTTCTGCCGCAGGCATAAACTTGGTCTCACACCTGTGACCCATTCGGTGGCACCAAAGTGATTTGCAAATGTCCTGAAAGGAAAGAAGGGCTAGTAAGAGCAATGATACAATAATAATTAAAATATTCAAAGCTTTTGCACATAATATTATATTTTGGGGTGGCAGAAATTAGACAAATTATTCAGAAAGTAAAGGGAAGTGAGGTTGGTAGAAGCAAGGTAATATGTTCTAACAAATGTATAAGCAGGAAGTTCCTATAGTACCCACATATTCATGTCTGTTTACTAATGGCCGGAAGGTAGAAACACTTTATTATAGGGAATACTTGGATTGGAACTAAGAGATCTGGTTTCTAATGATAGTGATAATAGTAATAATAATGAGGGTAGCAGAATAGACCAAGACTGGAATAAAGCAAGTCTGATTCAAATTCTCATCTTGGAATTCCAGGTTGCATGCCATATGGACATGTTATAGAATCCCTTTAAGTTGCAGTTTCCTTACCTGTAAAATAGTGATAAAATTAGCACTTGACTCTATAGAATTATTCTTAAGGATAAATGAGATAATACATGTGAAGTGATTAGTTTACTTGGCACACACTGTTCTCCAAAATATTGGCTATTATCATCACCATCGGTACCTTTTTCATCTTTATTGCAATTTTTAAGCATGTAGACAATTTAATTCTCAACTAGACCCATGAAATGATTTACTTCTCATGCTAGACTATGGTAGAGAGAATAATGTCCTCCAAAGATGTCCACATCCCAATCCCTAGAACCTGTAAATATGTGAGTTTGTAGCAAAGGAGAATTCAAGTTGCAGATAGAATTGAGGTTTTTAAGCAAATGACCCTGAGATGGAGAGACTATTCTAAATTTTGCAGGTGGGCCTGATATTGGCAAGGGTCCTTAAATGGAAAAGAGTAAGACAGAAGAGAACCAGAGAGATGACAGTCTGAGAAGGACTCAGGAAGATGTTTCTGGCTTTGAAGATGAAGGCAGGGGCCATGAGTCAAGGAATGCAGGTGCCTTCCAGAAGCTGGAAAAGTCAAGGAAATGGCTTCTCCCATACAACCTTCAAAAGGAACAGAACTCTGCCAGCACCTTGATGTTAGCCTTAATTTTAGCCATTTCAAATATCTACTTCCAGAACTACAAGAAAATAAATTTGTGTTGTTTTAAGTCACACTAATTTCATGGAACTGTATTACAACACCGACAGGAAACTAATACTGCAGCTACCATTTTAGTGGTGGAAACTAAAACAATTCCTCATTTAAACTCATGTATGAGTTTACTGATGAAACTGAGCAAGCTACTGACACTTTTGAAGCCTTAAAGTCACAAAGCTAGCAAGTGACAAAGGCATAACTGAAACTGGCCTAATTCCAGAGTCCAAGTTCTTAACCACTACTCTGAACCTGGATCTGCCATTAATGGATGTTGGAAAGCTCTCAGTGGCTCCAGACCTCAGCTCTCCATCTCTAAAGTAAGGATACTGGACCAGATTACTTCTAGCCTGAACCACTGAAGTTGCTGTTCAGAATTATGTCACTAATGAAATGACGTGAAATGTCATGAAACATCAAAGTGATTCCATTTTGTTTGCCACATTCCATTTACTAAGGTAGAAATGAGAGAAAATACATTTTAGGGAAAATATTAACAGCCAGAAAGAGAACGAAATGATTTTTGTGGTCACATGTTGTAACGTTGAAAATTCAATTAACCATGTACCCAATACCCCAAGCATTCCACTTCATATAAATTTTACAGTTAGAAAACATGGGAAGAACATGCTTCAAAATATTTCACACACACACACAAATCTTTCCACGAGACCGAGAAAAGAAAACAGGGAAACCAGAGATATATATGCAGTGGTTCTGGTCTTGCAGACCATAAAATTCCTCCCCTGCAAAGAGAATTGAAGGGTATTTAGGATACTGCTTAGAAACACTAGCACCATCAGCAGCTCCAGACATGGACATATATACCATTTCCAAATCTCAAAACAACACATAAGACAGAATATACACATCTTTCCATGAACCTGCCACAGACATTAGCAGCCTCCCAACAAACGGAATCAGGTGACAACCTCTATGTGCTGCATATCGCATCACCCAGGGTCTGATGGGAACCAGTTAATGAGGAAAAGAGGGCAGTCTATGTCAAACTGGAGAAATGAGAGGGAGCCGTTGAAATGATTAAAGCCAACCGTAGAAACGAGGCTTTCAGAACTAAGTTGTTTTCCTTCTTACGGCCAGGGGAAAGCCATAACCCATGCCCGAAGCCCATGTGGTAGCCACCAAAATGATGCTAGGGCAGACCAAAGAAAGGATGCCTAGATGCCACAAACAATGTCAAGCCACAGCATCAGGAGATGAGGCAGCTGGAGAAGACCAGGAAAATAAAGCCAGACAACAAACACAGGGTGAAAATGCAGAGTGAAACGAGGCGGGGTGTGTGAACATGTTATTCCTTCTGTGGTGAAGTGCACAAGTCCCATATCATCACAGCCCACGCTTGCTCTGATGACCAGGAAGGTCCTCCCGAAAGCTCCCTTTCAAAGTAAATAGGAATGGGAGTTTGTACATTTTTTGCTATACTTCCTTCTTTTTTTCTAGCAATGTTCCACTAACTTTTTCTTATCTATAATTCCCTGGACTTCAGTCATAATTTAAAGGAAAGAGAAATAACCACAGAGACCCCGAAGTGTCATGTTGCCTGGACATGATTTTTCTGAATGAGACAACATTTTGAAGGAAAGTCTCAGCGCTGTCCATTACTCTGTCCTGTCACTCACTGGCCATGCTCTCCAGTTGTGTTCCACAGGACCTATGCCCCTTCAAGGCATACTTGACACGTTGAAAATGTTCATGGCTTTTGAAAATCACATTGTATAAAGCATCTCAAACATAACACAACCAAAACAAAATTCCTCATCTGTTCCCCAAAACCTGTCCTGTGGTCAGCCTTCCTATCCCATTCTATGACACCTCCATACTTCCAATTGCTCAGGCCCAAACTCCTGGAGTCATCTTGGCTCCTCTCTCTCTCTCTCATATGCTACCAGGAAATCTTCTACTAGATCACAAAATCATATTGGCTTTACCTTTAAAATATTTCCAGAATCTGAACAATGACTGCCACTTGCACCACTACCACCTGTTCCAAGCCACCTCACACGTGGCTTACTGTCACGACCTTCTTACCAGCTTATTGCTCTACCCTCCTGTCCCTACCCAGTTTATTCTCAGCATAGTAACTAAAGCCATGCTGTCCAATATGGCAGCCACTAGCTAAAGCAGTTTGTTCAAAGTGAATTTAAATTACTTAGAATAAAATTAGAAATTCACTTCCTCAGTCACACTAGCCACATTTCAAATTCTTTAGAGTGTCACGTGTGGTGAGTGGCTACCATACTGGATGACAGAGAAAGTCCTATTGAACGGCACTGAGCTAGAGAGATCCATTCAAATTGAGACCCTCACCTCATGTCACTACTCTGCTCAAAACCAGGCAATGCCTTCTCACTTCACGAGGAGAAAGCCAAAGTCCTTATCACCTAGCAAGCTGTACAGAATCAAGTCCCCTTTTTCTCTGCAACCTTGTCTCCTATCAGTTTACCTCCAGCTGTCTCTGCTCTAGCCACCCTGGCTGCATGCTGCTCTCCAAAAACCTCAAGCTCTCTCCAAACTGGGCTTTTGCACTAGCTGATCACATCCCCAATTGACTAATAGCTAACTCACTCTTGACTCCTTCAAGTTTTTGCCTAAATTTCACCTCCTATAACCTTGCTGTCAGAAAAATTAATCAGCCACCACCCAATCAACCTCTCAATTTCCCTTAGCCTATCCCAAACTTATCTAGCACTTGTGACTCTGTGTACTACATCATTTACTTATTTGCAACATTCACAGTGTTTGTCTTCTCCCGCATTAGAATGTCAGTGCCACAAGGGCAGGGAACGTTTTTCTTTGATACATCCCAAGCACCAAGAACAGTGCCTGATACAAAGTAGGTTTCAATAAATGTTTTAATAAATAAATATATGAATAAAAATTATGAACTTTATAATAAAAATGTCGTCATGTGCAATAAAATTTCTGGGATTCTTAAAAAGAGTCTTCAAGAATAAATTTTAAAATGTGAAAGAACCTGACAAATAGAATACGCTAAAAAGATTGGGTGTTGCTGCTAAGAGTTTTCCCTAAATTATTTCATTGCACCATCATGGTGACCCTATGAAGAAGTTCTGACCATTCCCCCCAATGTGCTCATGAGAAAACTGAGACTCAGAGAACTTAAGTAAATTCCCAACTTCCTTTAGCAGGTAAGTCTTTGGTTGGTCTGGATTTAAACCCATTTATGTCTGACTTCACTGCCCAAGCTTTTAAGCTAAGCGATAATGAAAAAGTAACAGTCACCAAGAATTACCCTGGTACCATTTTTAAAATCAAGTTTATTGGGGTATAGTTTGCTACTGTAACATGCACCCATTTTAAGTGTATAGTTCTATGAGTTTTGGCAAATCCATACACCATGGCAAACACCACCATAATTAGGGCAGAAATTTCCATTACTCCAAAGAGTTCCTTTGTGCCTTTCCTAGTCAATTCCCTTCTCAGAGGCAACCACTATTTTGATTTCTGTCACCATAGATTAGTGTTGCCTAATCTTAAACTTCATAAAAATGGAACCATGCCAAATGTAGTCTTTTATGTATGGTATTTTGCATTTTTTTTTGTTTCTTTTTTATTAATGAGTAGAGTTCTATTGTATCAATAGAGTAAAATTTGTTCATACATTCACCCTTTTCAGGACATTTAAATTGTTTCCAGCCTTTGGCTCTTAAGGATCAAGCAATAGCTAAAAACATTCTTGGACAACTACTTTTGGGAACATAGGCTTTTATTTCTTTCAGGTAATAACTTGGTATGAATTTGCTGGATTAGGGGGTAAAGGTATGTTTATTTATTAGAAAAATACTCTGCCTAACTATTTTCCAAAATGATTATATATTTTACACATTCATCAGCAATGTACAAGAGTTCCAGTTGCTTCATGCCCTGATGTCTTTTGTCATTGCCAGTCTTTTTAGTGTTCCCCATTCCAGTGGGTGTGCAGTGGTGCCTCACGGTGATTTATTTTGTATATTCCTGGTAATAACCAATGTTGAGCAGCATTTCATATGTTTATCAACTGTGTGTAGATCTTCTTTTGTAGTGTCATTCAAGTCTTTTGCTCTCCCTCCTCTCCTTTTTTTTTTTTTTTTTTTGTTTGTTTTTTGTTAAGAGGATTGGCACTGACATCAATTATATTTTTTCCAGGTAGATAAATGAGAGGCAATATATATCATGCTTAAAAGTATGTACTAGCCAGACTCAATTTTCATTCTGCCATTTACTCATTGCACAAACTTGAGTAAAACATGTAATTCTATGTGCTTCAGATTTCTCATCTGGAAAATATGGACAACAGCACGTACCTCAAAGGTATGACATATTGATATGTACAATGTGCTTAAAATACTGTTTGATACATAATAAGCACTAAATAGACATTAGCTATTATCATAAGAAGAGAAAACTATCTTTTCTTAATTTTCTAAGAATTCATACAAATATATAAGCAAGGTTTCACTACAGTTTTGACTCTAAAACCTGGGTGTTTGTGTTCAAGTGTATCGACACTTCCTACCAGATCTCAGGTAGATTATTTAACTTCAATTTCCTTTCCATTAGATTCAAGGGGAACAATAAATAATGCCCCTGTCTGTCCTCCATTAGATGAATAACACACCAGAGTCAGACAAATGGAGATCAAACTAATAACTTTTAATGATAAAGGTGAATTGAAGAATGTGGCTGAGATCTGGGGCCAAATATGTCTCCTAACGTTATCCCTACGGTATTAAACTAACTTCCCCTCCCCTTTTGCAGGCAGAGGAGATGAGCACAAGTTTCCCTTCTCAGGCAGGTGGCCTATAGGATGTCAGGAGAGAAGTGTGCCTCCTGCAGGCAGATAGCACAGAGAGAAAATGCTGAGACGGTAACAGGGCATGCATTAATGTGGTAATGTGGTACACTCTTAAACTCGCCAATCAGATGAGTCACTCCTGCTGCCTTGAGGAGGGACAAGAGGGGGAAAGAGGCAAAATCTTCCACTTGATGGAAATAGGAGTGCTCAAAAAAAATGTTAGCTTTGGTTATCATTGTAAATCCAATAAATACTTACTGAGTATCTACTATTAGGTCAGGCATGTGCTAGGCGTGACAGCTACTCTCCATCGACTGGACGAGAGATATACAGACAGTTATATTGCAATATCATGAGTTCGTAATGGCAACACATAAGGCAGAAACGGAGCCCAGAAAAAGGATTGTTTAAATCTCCTCGGGGGAAAAAGGAGGTAACACTTGAACTGAATCTTTAACAGCAATAGAAAATAATTAGGTGTTTGTCACACAGATGGCCATGCAGCATTCTAGGAAGGGGAATACATATATACAAGGGTTTATAGACGTGAGAGAGAAAATATTTGAAAGATGTACAAGGACGCGAATATTGGTGGGACATAAGTACATGGAGAAAATCAATAGAAGCTGAAGTGTGATGTAGTAAATTTGGTGTATTACAAAGTGGGTGTAATTAGATAGTAGGAGGTTTCTATTTATTCTCTATTCTTTAATCCCAATGTCAAATTCTTGGAGGAAGAAATATTCTTCCTACTTAATCACTTCAAAGGAAATGCTGTCTGAGATGATGGGCCTGAGAACGTTCACTAGAATTAAAATACCTTTTCCACAATTTCTGCTCAGCTTCAAACTCTCTCAGTGGGTCTATAAATAAACATTTACTGAGCCCCTGCTATGTGACAGTAGCTGTGCTGGCTGCCGAGGTACAGAAGCAACTAAAAGAGGATCCATTTTTTCAGCGGCTCATTTCTAACTTAGCAAAATAACTGTATGGAAGCACTGATCAGAGTACCTTGCGGTGCCTGGGACCTTCTGGCAAACACTATCAGTTCACTCACTGAGTCAGTAAGCATTTCTTAAGTGCATAATAATCAAATGGATGTTCTCCCCAATCTCAGTAAGCATTTCTTAAGTGCATAATAATCAAATGGATGTTCTCCCCAATCTCTATGGAGGTAACCCTCCTATAAGTATGTCCAAATAATATGAAACCATTAGCCAGATTAGCAACTCGTTTTATTGAATTCTTTGTAAAGGAATAGAAATCAAGCATAACACGACCCAGAAAAGTTGAGGCTGGGAGAGAAGGGGAATGTGGGGACAAGTGATTCAAAGTAGCCACTGCAGACCCTCCATGGGCATCCGCTGTGAAAGAATAGGTGTGATGGTGGGAAAAGAAGCACCATTATTTACTGAGCGATGCAACTGCACCAGCAGATGACTTCTCACAAATTTGCTGGGGAAGAACTGTTATTATCTTCACCTTACAGATGTGGGCAGTAAGGCTGAGGGAGGTTGAGTCATTTGTCCAAGCTTCTAGGAAGTGAGGGAATAAGATTTTAATCCAAGGTCTGTCTAACTCCAAAAGCCAGAAGATTGTCTAACTCGGTGCTTCTCATTGAGCGGGCATCAGAATCACCTATAGCCCTTTTAAAAATAGATTGTTGGGTCCTACACCCAAAGTTTTCTATTCCTTAGGCCTGAGATGGGACCTGAGCATTTATTTCCATTTCTAGCATGTTCCAGGTAATACTGCATCTGCTAGTTTGAGAGGACACTTTGAGAATTAGTTTTTTTTGTTTTTTGTTTTCCTTTTTTGGTGCTTCTAATTACTTTGCAAACATGCCTTTCTAAGAGGTACGAAGGGAAAAAAAAAAAAAAAAGTAGGTGGAGTGAAGAAAAAATGAGGCCAGAAAGGGAAAATAATAATAGGACAATGAAGGCCCTGACGACAAACTTCATTCTTTCCCACATTGCTGGAGCTGGTCTAAACTGTTCATACTAAGCAGGGCAAAAGGGAGGTTTTGTTGTTTTGGAAACCCTTCCTGGTTAGGCCAGGTAGGGCACTGTTTGTGATCCTCAGAGGTGTGCCCATGGTTCAAGTTACAAGTAGGTTTAAGAATAATACCAAAAGCTAGACAGTAGGGAAACATTCCACCTTCAGGATCAACCAACCCCATTGCTACAGTCTGAATGTTTGTCCCCACCAAAGCTCACATGGGAGCTTGATTCCCAACGTGGCAGTGTTGAAAAATGGGGCCTTTAAGAGGTGATTGGCTCTTGAGGACTGTGCCCTTGAGGATTAATCCATTCGTGGGGTAATGGTTTAATGGTTTAGAGGGCTATCATGGGTGTGGACTGGTGGCTTTATAAAAAGAGCAAGCAATCACATTAACAAGCGCTCTGGCCATCCTCTCCAAGTGACTGCCTGTGTCACCATGGGACTGGGCATAGAGCCCCTGCCAAGAAGGTCCTCGCCAGATGTGCCCCCTGGACCTTGGACTTCCTAGCCTCCAAAACTGTATGAAATAAATTTCATTTTCTTATAAATTACCCAGTTTCAGCTATTCTGTTATAAGCAACAGAAAACAGACTAATCCACCTACCTTCTCCATTCTACCACATCGACATCTTAATCTCTCTCTTAAGAAAGTCTCCCTATCCCTCTAGACATTCTGGTCTGTGCACCTTTCCTTGTTTTATTCAATCTTCTAGTTTGGATTTTCCATTTCTCTTAACTCTGCCTCACAGGGAAGACTGTCAGACTGAGAAGTCTTGAAAATATGGTGTGGTTCCAGAAAACAATCTACAGTTTAGGAATGGTGGTTTAAGCCCTGTACACTGCCTGACAGAGAACAGGCCCCCCACAAATACCTGCTGAATGTAAGGTCCTGAAGGAATGATAGTAATTTTAGGAACTTCCTTTGTATTTCTAAAAAAAATTATACTCATTACCAAGTGTGCATTTGCTGCATACTAAGTGCATAATAAATATTTGATTAATGAACAGGTAAGCTCATAATTCTTTAGAATGAATTAAACAAGAGTGAAGGATAGGAGACAAATTTTTTCAACAAAGTGAATGGCCAAAATAATATCCATGTGCCATGGAGGATAGACAAAACAAAAATCGCAGATGATATACAGATACATTTTTAAATGATATACATTTAAATTGCATTAGAAAATATACGCAATCCCATATTTAACCTACGATTTGATAGGTATTATTTCTTAGGAATGAACTTACATTTTGCAAGGTAGTTAATTTATAGAAAAGCAATAAGTAAATAATAATGCAGAGATATAGGGTAACTAATGAAGGTTCCTGTTAATGACTGAATGTTAATGTTAGTGACTGAAGTTTAGGAAACACTGGTATTCACCAATGGAGAGGAGGGAACTTAACATCAACATGGGTGATTTGTTCTGTTCATATTCCACCCTTTGAAAGTTCTGTGGCTTTGGGCAAGTTAAGTACATTCTCTGAGCTCCTGATAAAAAATAGCGATAATTCTTATTCCAAAGATTTTTGTGAAGATTGAATAGAATGCCTTCCATGCAGCAGAGGCTCACTTAGCAACTGCTGGAGACGGTAGCAGATAGTGGGGCACAAAGGTGGTGGGTGATGGTGGTGGGGGTGGTGGTGTTGGAGTGAGCAGGACTGAAGCCATAGTGGGACCTAAAACCACAGGAGGCAAATTTTAAAAACACAGTTTTTTCTTAGCATGCATTTCTCTGAGTTCCTTCTTTTCCTGTGGTTATTTGATATTTTGAACCTTGGTTATGGAGCAGAATGACACTATTTACATGAATGTAAAGTTGTTTTCCAGAAGCTGCAGACTCACAACAAGGCAGGTACTATCCAGCAGGACCCTGAGATGAGGACAGGAGCAGAAACCAGATGGAGTCTTGGCGAGACTTTGCACCCGAGACCTTGCATCAAGAGCTCACGGCTCACGTCCCCCTCCTTCCTGCTTTGTATTTCCCATGTTCCATTTGCTCAATCCCCTCTTTAAAAACCCCTCGGTAAATCTGAGACTTTGAGGTGGCTTTAGTTTGGTCCATTCTCCTTCAGTTTACTAGAGAGATGAGTTAGCCTAACATCTCTCCTCGGGTTACCAGTATTCCTGAATAAAAGCTGACTTCCATTTCACCAATATTTGGCTTCTGAGTGGTTTGTTTTTGAAAGAGGGCAGGCAACCAGACCTGTATGCCTGGTATCAAATTTTGGGGAGCCTCAGCCAGGAGATGAGTGGTCCCAATAACAGTGGTAGTTATGGTGATGATGGTGGTGGTGGTTATGGTGATGATAGTGGGGGTAGTGAGGATGGGGGGCGATATTGGGGTGGGGGAGATGGTAGTGATGGGCTGCTGCTGATGGTGATGGTGATAATGTTGGTGGCGGTGGTGGTAGAGAAATAAGAATAAGGAGAAAGGAGGAGCAGAAAAAAAAAAGAGGAGTGACAGGAGTAGAGAGAGGAAGAGGAGCTATAAACCTGCATAACTTCCATGTATCCCAGTATCTAGGACTTCTGCATTTCTCTTTGGACAGTGGGAATAAACAACTTCAAAATGATTCTATTTTTTGATGGTATTGAGACAGTAACTGTCAGTGATGCAAATCTGGACCAAGTGGAACAAGGTTTTTTTCATTTTTACATCCTAGACTTTTGCATTTTTCTATTTGTCTTTTTCACAATTTTTGAATGAAAGACAAAAATCTTATTAAGATTACTCAAGATACACCTTGAACTTTTGCATGTCATAAGTTGGCTGACAATAAGAGTTTTCCCATACTATATAAGGCATATGATGCATTATGGGGTGGTGATGATTTAAAATGTATTACCATAAAAGGGAATATGAACACAAAGAGAACAAAAACAGTGATTAGCAGTAGCTAAAAGTTATTCCCAGATTTACTACTAGGGATAAAGTATTCATTTAAGGAAGAGAAATTTTATTCCAAGGATGCAGTTAAATGGTATTTAAACCAGCACAGTCTATGGGTGATAAGCCTGGATAATTCATTGACAGTAAAATTGCCATTTAATTATCATGCCAAACAACTGACATTTTAGAGATAACCCAGACTCTAACCCTTGGCCTTAGCAAGCCAAATGTTTATACTTCTGTTAGGTACACAGACACATTGCAGAATCTTAATGTAAGTCTGAAATCACAAGCAAACATACCTTCACAAAACCAAGGCTGCATAACTTGGCTTTTGCTCCAAATTGCCACTTGCACTGTGTGTCAGCATCGTAAATCTGTCCTGGCAGCTTGTCCGGGTATTTATACTGTCCTGTTTTTTTGGGCTCATCCACGAGACACCCAGCCTGAGGTGTGCTGTAGTGATAACACCCCTATTAATTACTGTGTTGACCTGTGATCTTTCCATGTAAAATGAGACACCTCTGAATGCATTTATGCAAAGAAAAATACAGCATGGTTGGACAAACAGGTCTATGCCTGAAGTTAAAACACAGGTTTACTCCAAAGAGTGAGATCTGTCTGAGAGGATGGAATGTACACAGCCAGGATGGGTTTTACGGTGCTGGGAGTTCTTGGGAATTGATAAAAGATGGGAAAGATCAACATATTTGAAAACTCCCATCAACAGTCTTGTTTAACAATATTCAACAAATTTTCATTAGGTACTACTTAGCATTAGGCTAAGTACCAAAGATACAAAATAAACCAGACAGAGACAGTAGCTGTCTTCATGAAGTTTTCCATCATCCTTTATTTTTTACAGATAATAGGGCAGAGGGCAAAGATGTACTTTACCTCAAATAAGCGTTACAAACAAAAATAAATAGGTTATTGAAATAATCAAGAGGAAGGGTACACTGAGCATGAGGCAGAAAAATATCCCTGAGGTATTTTTGACTGGGACGTTTTGAGAACAAAAAAGGCAATCTTGATGACATGGATATTCTTAGAAAGCAGTTATCTCCATTAACTTAAATAATTAAACTATGGTATCACTAAGAGGTTAAATAGTATGGCTATTTAAGTGTAATTTTGGAATCAGACAGATGGGGTCCTAGTCAACCATGCAAAACCAATTTATATGATTTTTATACAACTCATTGATGATGCTGGCTCCCAAAAGGGTTGTTACACCGATCAAACAAGAAAATGTAACGTGCTTAACACAGCAGAGTAAGCATTCAAAGTTAGCTGCTACTGCTGCTGTTATCATTATTATTTTCCAAAATCACTTAACTTTAGCATATTAATGATGGAAATTCAGTCTATATCAAGTTGATTTTGACTTATAATATTTATTGATTACATTCTCATATGAGTTAGAAGAGATAGTTTCAGAACCCAAATCCTGAATTGAAAACTAACAAGAAAATCTATGTGGCAAAGTTTATTATTAGCAAAAGGTTTTTCAATTTTGTACTACCCTTTGGACATCATTTGGTAAGACATCCTTACGTTTAATCTGCTTTGCCTAAGTATCTTGCTAATTCCATAAACATTTGCAAATAATATACAGTGGTACAGGTAAAAAAAAGTTTCAAGAATATCAATTCCTCAAGAAACTTCCCTAACATCTAGTCAAAGGGAGATGGGATTAGAACCTAACTGTTCTTGTGGGTCAATGTAAATTGAAAACATATATTTGCATACATATAACTTAATTTTGGTTTCATTGTTTACTATGAATCAAATAGTGTTACCTACCTTCCTAATTCCCACTTTTACTAATGCAATCTAGGAGTTCTGAGTTATCAAAAGATTTCACATCGCTGTCACCCCCCCGTGGATGTCTTTTGGACATAGAGCTAACTCTTGGCCATTTTAAACAAAACAGCCAATCAATAAAATGCTCCAACATTAAAAAAACAACAACAACACCATTTGAGCATTTCTAATACTCTTAGGACAAGCGAATTGATCAGATTAAAATAAGTAGTCCTAGTAAAGAGACAATATATCTAGCTGCCTCTGGAAATCATTGAGGAGTGATGGTTATCAGTACGGATCTTGGAGTCAGAACAGACCTAAGTGTGAGTCTCCTGTCTGCAACTTACCAGCTATAGTACTTTAAGCAACACAAGTAACCTCTCTATGGCTCAATTTCCTCAACTCTACAATGAGGATAATAACAGGATTGCTGTAACAACCAAATGAGGGCATATGAGGAGAACATTAAGCACATTAGAAGCCTTCAATCTGTTTCTTCAACTACCACGTCAGTCTTTCCGTTCACTGAGAAGTCAAAAGAGATTTCCACTGAGTATTTGTTTTCCTGTCTAGTGAGCACTATTCGATGTCACCACTACAAACTTGGGAACACCCCTAGCTTTAACCTGTCTTACCTAAGGAATTTCTTGAGATACTGTCGGCTGCATGAAGACCATGAAAACACCCCGTTGTTTCCGGTCAGAGTGGGTGACATGATATTTCCTTCAGCCTTCCTGCAGGGATTGCCTTCTCCATCGTGAATCATGCCAAAGCTGAAACAGAAAGAAAACAAAAACCCTACTGTGAACCCGTTTTCCAAGTTATAACCAGGTGAAGAAAAATGATGCACTGATAGGAAACAAACCCAAGAGAGAGACAGAGTTACTGAAATTGTAAGAAAAAGAAGGACAAAAATTAGTTACTATACACTATTACAAAAATTTATGAAGAAATTTTTAAAGAGTACTAAGGGCTTTGTTATATTATGTCTTGGCCACAAAACCAAAGAATAAGATACCTGGCTATATATTTTAAGGGCTAGAAAATTTTGGTCAAGATTTCTAAGCTAAACTAAAGTCATGGGATAGTCAAATTATTTTATTTCAAATAGAAAAAGAATTTTGTTTTTTTGACACCAATCGCAGAACTACGGCAAGGAAGTTCAGAGTGAAGAGTAGATATAGACAGAAGTTGAATGTAAGTTGCTTATGGACTGTTCATCCATGAGGCTAACATCACAAAAAAACTCTCCAGTGATGATCAATTTATTAGCTGAAATTACAAACTCTGATTATATTCAAACTCCTGTATAAGCATCTTTAAAAATTAATGGTTGAACCTATCTATTGAAGGCATAGGAAGGACTTATTCTAAGTGAATTCTATGAGAAAATGGAGGGATATAGATATAAATTTCATCATTAGATTGTTCTTAATCTCATTATTTAAAGGAGTAAAATTTGTCTTTTGAAAACATATTTTTATAAAGCAGATAAGATTGCTATGAAAATAAACATGATATTCTGATATAATTTCATTTATATAAATAGCCTTTAATGGTAGTCTATACCAAATAAGTATGTTATAACCATAGACATGATTTTGTTGTGACCCACGTCTATAATCTAGCCATTTTTCTAGCATTCCTTCCAATTTGTCAGGCAAGTGATAGCAGGATTGCTGTATACTGTGATACTATCAGTGAATTTCCTAGGTATTTAGAGGTGACTATTCACAAATACGTATTTATTAACCTCACCGTATAATCAGGAAAAGCATTTTGTCATCCTCAGCTTTGTCTAATTTGACTCTTCTTTGTACTTAACCAGCAAACTGAGGGAATTTGTTTGGGAGACATTGTTTATAAATGCATATGTCCTAGTCAAAAACAGAAGGCAACCTATATCGAATATAAACCACCAGAGAAAAGAGCAAGAATCCCAGATGAGAGAGACTGAAGCCATCAGTCATAAGGAAAAAGGTACTTCATAAGCACTTTATTGGAGTTTTATGAGCATAAGAAAGCCAAGTTTGAATTAAATTTTGAACTTACAATTTTTAAATTTCCTAACTTTAACAATATTTTAGAAAATAATACGTATTTTCCTTAGCATATGTCACAAGTCATCTGTAAAATTCGGGAATTGTCTGTCTTCTGTTGCAAAATTTAACTCTATAAGGCCATGTTATCCAGAACTTGAACATGTACCTTATTTTATATCAGCTCTTCTTTCACCTCTGACTCCTCTCTCCCACCACACCTGAAGAATATGTTTTTGTTTTTTTCTTATCTAAAATGTTGGATTTTGATTTTGTATAACTTTAACCCATAACAAGGATGATTAAAATTTTCAACGGCTAGTATCTTGAAAAGTGAGACCTGTTAATTCAGATTTCATGCTGGTGAAACAAATTAAGCATATGTTTGACATGCACAGATATTTTATTTCCTGCTCTCTTCAGAAGAGACTTGTGCTTGATGGACATTTTTGTACCACTGTTCACAAAAAACATCAGTTCATTCATACCTCACTTTAAGAAAGTGGTTGTGTGTGTATATATATATAAAATCCTGGGAAACTGTTGGGTAACAAGATTCAAATGTCCTGAAGATAATAAATCTAGCTCATAAGAGATACCGGCCTCAAAATATCAAAATATAAGTTTTGATATAGTTGCTGAATGGATGATATTTGCTTTTAAGGCAGAAATTCATTGGATGCTCTGAAAATGTATAAAAGTTATTTGTTGTAAAATATACACATATGCATGTACACACACACATATACACACACACAAACATTCCTAAATTTGTATATCCAAAGGGCACTGCCATTTGAAATAAACGGCCAGTATGGGCAGGTTAAATTCATTTATCTCCTGTTCACTGTAATGTGATAAATGCTCCTTTTCCCTAAAGCTACCTCTTTCCAAGAGAAGTTATAAACTCATTCCAGCCAGCCCTCAAGAGTCTATCTTAAACTACATTATAGTCTGTGAATGCCATTTTGTAAAGCAGTATGCTTTTTCCAATGCAGCTGCTAGTGCTCAAATAAAGTTTGAAAATTCTCTGTAGCATTGTCTCTATGCCAGATTATATGCTTCATAAAACGAATTTATCTCATCACTCTTAGGTTTCTCATTCCTCATCTCTAAGTCTATTCTCACAAAGGGAACATTTATTAACACCAACTTAAAGAATATTAAGTACACACAATGTTACCAACTAAAAGAATATCTAATACATGCATCAAAAAAAATTTTTTAATTGGCATGACATTACATTCTGGGAATGTACATGTCTCCATGATTATTTCCTTAGTATAAAGAATTAGAGCTAAAAGCATCTTTACCACAGTGTAACATGAAAGAAAATAAACAAATGCCTGAAAGACTAGACGGTTGGTTAAATAACATGTGGACTATTTGTGCACATAAGGTAATATTGTGTGGCTATTAAATGCTGTTATTTGAAGAATGTCATCAACTATAACCGGCCTTTATTGAGCCCTTCATATAGTCAGGAACTATCTATCCGATCAATAATAATCATTACAGGAACGCCAATGAATCGCCCCACCAATTTTCACATAAAGTGGTGAATCAAGGAGCCACTTACTTGTGCCCTGACTCATGAGCAATGGTGAAGGCCAGGCCAAGTCCCGTGTCCTCATTGATTGTACAACTTCGGTACTTACTGCACATTCCACTGATGGGGGCGAACCCTATTGAAAGAACAGTTTCAAATGTGAATCCAAAGGGGGCACGCACAGAAATACGATCATTTCTTCTGTCCTCAAAATGTTCTACACCATTTTAGTTTAATGGATTAATGCATGTGATTTTTTTGCAGGAAAATACTAAAGGTATACATTTCTCTGCTCTATGTAATGAAAATATAAAAGCAGCATTTCATATTTTCTTGTATTTAGGTATTTTCATCAATTGACCCCCCTAACAACCCTGTGAGGTCAGTATAAGTATTTTAATACCCATTTTACATGTGGAATAGTCAGTTACAGAAAATTTATGTCTTGTCTAAGTTTATTACTTGGGTTAGATCAACTGATAAAATGATAGCTAAACCAATGCAAAACGTTCACTTAATAGTGGCATTAGCATCAAAGGGCAGGGTACATTTTCCAAAGGAAAACACACATCCTGGTCTTTTTCTACAGCAGAGAATATGAAAATGCCTAAGCAATGTGGGAAGGTTACATTCATTTTTCTCCTGTTCACTATAATGTGATAACTGCTCCTTTTCCCAAAAGCTACCTCCTTCTAAGAATAGTTATAAAATTATTCTACATTACAGTGTGTGAATGTTTTTCGTCCCAGATTTGAGTCCTAGTAAACAGTAGAACAAGGCTCTGTACACATTTAGTATTAAATATACGCTTGTGAACTGATCGCATAAACCTCACTGCCAAGATGTAAGTAAGATCATCTGTGAAATCTAACATAAAGGCACAGACCATAGGTGGCACCATCATCATCACTGCTATCAGCATCATCTCTAAATAAATGGTAGCCAAATACCGCACACTGTACTATACATCTAGTATATGTCTATGTTTATGTATTAGGAAACTGAGGCTCAGAATGTTAAATTACCTTGCTCAAAATCTCATGGTCATCAGTTGTAGACTCAGGAATCAAGCACAGACGTATGTGAAATCCAAGCCCATGCTCTTTGCATTAGAATATGCTGCTTAAAGTAAGTAACCTATAGAACAGTTTATGAGATTCCTGGTGTTGTATTTGTTTTTCCACGGCTTTCCTTACATTTGGGTCTCCGATTGACTGATAAAACTGCTTCCTTCTCAGAATCTCTCTTCAAAACATCAACAATGCATTGGGTTCTCAAATGTCACATTGCACATTCCAAACTCAGAACATGAATGACTGTACCATCTCCTGTTATAAAAAACTCTTTCTATGGGACAACTCCCAAAATGGTTATGTTTCTTGAAGACTGTGATTAATGGCAAATTATTAAAATAAACTTATTTTGTAGGACATAATATAGACATTATATGGAAATTTCAAACGTAAAAAATAAAAAATTTTCTAAAGTTCAATCTACCTAATCTCTAATATGTCATAAGAGATTAGAAAGTACTTTGAGGAAAAAAATGATGCAGGTAACCTCTTGCCATATACCAAAACGAACTCAAAATAGATTAAAGAATTAAATATACATCCTGAAACTATAAAACTCCTAAATGAAAACATAGGGGGAACACTTCAGGAAATAGGACTGGGCAAAGACTTTCGGAATACAACCCCCAAAGCACAGGCAACAAAAGGAAAAATAAACAAATGGGATTATATCAAACTAAAAAGCTTCTGCACAGCAAAAGAAACAATTAACAAAGCTAAAAGACAACCAAAAGAGTGGGAGAAAATATTTGCAGAATACACATCTGACAAAGGATTAATATCCAGAATGTACAAGGAACTCAAACAACTTAACAGTAAAAACACAAGTAACCTGATTAAAAATGGGCAAAGGAGCTGAATAGGCATTTCTCAAAGGAAGACATACAAATGGCCAACAGACACATGAAAAAATGCTTAACATCACTCAGCATCAGGGAAATATAAATCAAAATCACACTGAGATATATCTCTTCAGTTACACTGGCTATTATAAAAAAGACAGAATAATAAATGCTAGTAAGGGTGCTGAGAAAGGGAAACCCTCCTACACTGTTGGTGTGATTGTAAAATGGTGTATTATGGAAAACGGTATGTAGGTTCCTCAGACAATTACAATAGATCTACCATATGACCCAGCTGTTCCACTGCTGGTTATACACCCAAACGAATGGAAATCATCATATCAAGGGGACACCAGTACTCTCATGCTTATTGCAGCTCTACTTACAATAGCCAAGAGGTGGAACCAACCTAAATGCCCATCATGAGATGCGTAGTTAAGAAAAATGTGCTGTATTTATACAATGGAATACTACTCTGCCATAAAAAAGAATGAAATACTGCCATTGCAACATGGATGAACTTAAAGAAAATTATGTTAAATGAGATAAGCCAGGCACAGAAAGAGAAATACCACATGTCCTCACATAAATGTGGTAGCTAAATAAATAAATAAATACAATAATACATTGAACTTTTTAAGAGAACAGAACTGAGGTTGCCAGAGATGGAAAAGGGGGAGAGGGAAAGGGAAAAGGGAGGAATTGGCAAAGGGTCGTGAAAACCTATTACATTGTATAATGATGAATATACTAATTATCCTGATTTGAACATCACATATTGCACACTGGTGTCGATATTCAATGCTGTACCCCACAGATATGTACAATCAACTATGTTCCAATTATTAAAAAAAAAAAGAAAAAGAAACAACTGCCTCTTGTACAACCTGCCAAAAAAAAAAGAAAATGATTGAGATAAATCCCATAAACTTTTCTCAGCTCCCCCAAATTTTACTACTAGTCTGGATCATCAGTTGTGTCAGTAAACTATGGCTCAAATTTTCTGTTTTTGTAAATGAAGTTTTATGGAAACATAGCCATGTTCTTTTGTTTATGTTTTGTCTATGGCTGCTTCTTCACTAATACAGCTGAACTGAGTAGTTGCAACAGAGACATCGCCTGCAAAGCCTAACATGTTACTACCTAGCCCTTTATAGAGAAAGTTTGCTGATTCCTGATCCAGATGATCATCAATTGACCAAGAGAAGTGTTGCATTCCTACTATGTGCAATGGAATACAGCAGAAAATGTAGGATAGATGTAAAAGACATGAAGGGGTCTTCAAAAAGTTCATGGAGGGCCGAGCCCGTGGCGCACTCGGGAGAGTGTGGCGCTGGGAGCGCGGCGACGCTGCCGCCGCGGGTTTGGATCCTATATAGGACTGGCCAGTGCACTCACTGGCTGAGTGCCGGTCACGAAAAAGACAAAAAAAAAAAAAAAAGTTCATGGAAAGATTCATATTACCTTTTAATCCCATTTTTAAGCACCTCGTACAGTTCTTACTTTCACTGCCTTGTACAAATAGGGAAGAATTGAGTCCTTCAATGTCAAATAACTTTCTGCCTAGGCACAGTCAAGTACCATGGTGATGGAGTTTGGATGTATTGCCCTCCTAGAACTCATGGAAATCTGATCTCCAATGTGGCAGTTTGGGTCATGGAGGCAGAACCCTCATGAATGGATTAATGCTTTCCCTAGTTGGAGGGATTAATGAGTGAGTTCTCACTCTATTAGTTCCCCTGAGAGCTGTTTGTGTAAAAGACCCTGGCCCCTCCCCTCTCTCTCTCTCTTGCTTCCTCTCACCATGTGATCTGCTTGTACCCGCTGCTGGCTGCCTGCTGCTTTCCGCCATGAGTGGAAGAAGTTGGCCTGAGGCCTGTGCCAAATGCAGCTGTCCCAGAATCATAAGCCAAATAAACATCTGCTCTTTATAAATTACCCAGTCTCGGGTATTTCTGTTATAGCAGCACATACAGACTAATACACATGGAGACCAGTCAAAGTCTCTTCAGCTACTTGGATCTGTGGTCATGATGCTTATGGAATAACTACAATTTTTCTACTTAAACAACTTTATATCTTATGACCCAGTGATCATCAACAGTGTCCATAAAGAAAAATACCAAAGGAATAAAGAAAATGGACTCTCCATTCCACACTGAGTTCAGTTAAATAGAACAATATTCACCAGAGGTACAATGAAGATGCTCCACGATTTAAATAGTAGGTCTTTTTGTTGAGGATCATATGGGTCACCCATCCAATAAAAAGTTTCCATATTCTGCTTTCAGCTAACAGTTGTGCATGAATCTATTCATACCATACCTAGAGTGTCACACGGTTCATTCTTCCAGGAACAAATATCAAATCCCGTGAGTAAGATGGCGTGGTCATGCCTCTTGCCATTCTTTCCAATGAGGGCAGACTGCCACTGACAAAAACTATTCAGAGACTGGTCTGCATGATGGTTGATCAATAATCCACCCTATGGGAAACCCACACAAATCAGAGTGTGAATTTGTCACAGAGATGAGAACATGGAATCGTTCCATTTGTACAGGCAAACACAGAAACATCATGTTTCTAGGGGAAAAGGTCAGTAGAGGAAAAAACTTGAGCTAAGGTAGGAGACAGGAAAAAAATCTATTTTAGGTTAAATGCTCACAATATTTATAGAAACTATAAAGTTTCAGTAGCATAGTTTATAATCAATTATTATTTCTACAACAAATAACTGTGTATCAGTTAGGAACACCTTTGTTCATCTTACCTGGTACTAACTTCATAAAACTGTTATAACTTTTAGAACATAATAATAAATTAATGTGATAAAGTTCAATGGCTTCTTCAATAGAGCATGTGACCATAGCTTATTTACCTCAATGTCAAAACTTCTTGCAGAGGGTTTGGCACATCATAGGTTACAATTGGTCAATCCATCGATAAAATGAAAATTCACTGAATGAATAAACACATAGTTATAAGACTCTAATGGGTAAGACAGGATGTACCCTTAAAAGAATGATTTATCAAAATGTTTGCTTAGTCAAAACTATTGACTTGGGTCAAGCTGAGGGTTCTTAGACACAATCTTTAATTATCAGTGAATTAGGATGCCGCTGCCTTCAATGTCCTTGGGCAATGTCTAAGTGGTAGGCTAAAGACAAAAGTGTCTCCCAACCAACACACACCCTTTTCTATCTTTCTAAAATTCCAAGAACAATTTTACAAGTTGTTAACCTCTGTAGCCCTGCACACCTGGGCAATTAGATCAATTTTTTCTTGTCTCTGACTCCCTGCTTTTTACATTCTTTATTGGGGTTACAAATGAAGAGGAAAAGCCTCAGGGGACTTAAAAAGTAGTCTGTTTGATTGGTAATCTCTATCTCAGAAAAATACAGTTTAAACATCAAAACACTACAAAGCAGTAAGTACCATGCAATTTAACACTTTATTATGTGTTCTAGTTTTATAATTTGCCCATGTTTGTGTCCTACACCTCACTGTAATCAATTTGAAGGCAGTTAAATATCCCTTGTTTATTTTCTGTAGTACCTAAGATGGTCCTGGAGAAACAGCAGATTTACTACAAGAATTTTCTGATAACTAATTTTTAGTATATTTTTGAAATATTCTTGCATCTACCTGCAATTACCCAGCATATCCAACTTGCAAAATCCAACTAATCTTTAAACCTGTGATTAATTCACCTTCCTTGTGAAGCGTACATAATATTAGTATTTTCTTTATATAATATCTATATTTTTATTTATATTGTATATGTATATTTAACAAAACTTTGTGTGCCATTGTTTGTGTTTACATATGCATATATATTATCTATAAAATATATTTATATGTAACAATTATTTTGTGGTGTTTTAATTACTTGATTACACAGCCTTACTACATTGTACATTCCTTGAGGAAAGGGTCAGCATATTTTCAAATCTGAATTTCCAACGACTCGCACATGAATTGGCACAGAGTTGGTGTTCAATAAATATATCCTGAATGGCAGAATAAATAAAGAAATAAATGAAGTTTGCCACTTACTGGTTCTTGTTCCAGGAGAATGAGGCTCACCACAACAATGTTTATGTCACTTCCAATAGTCCCATCTTTAAATAGGCTGGAAACCTTTTGAAACAATGGAAATCAAACAAAATCCAAAATTTTCAAAACCGTATGGGGGAAACCAATCAGACATATTTACAAGTCTGTAGGTTTCAATTTTACCACAAACATGTACACATGAAGACAACTTCCTCAAAACTCAACTTTCTGTTTTCAGTAAAGCCATGTGGCTATATTTGCTATGCAATCCATGCAAAGGGATCCTACGATTTCCAGCTCCTTTGGAGAGCCAGAGGGTTCATGACAACCTCCCTTACCATGTTCATTACTGTGAGAATGTACGTGGTAACATTTGCCTTGCCGTGCTTTTCCACCATTTTCTTGTCTGCTACCACAAGGGTTTCCACGTTTAGGCCCTTTTGTGACTTTCCAGCTGATCTTCTGGGTCGCCCTGAGCTCCCATATTCATCAAACCTTAGATAGGTGTCCTCTGTGGGAGGCTTGGGGGCATCTACAATGAACATAAGAGCATTTGGAAGGGATATCAGTACAGATTATCTGGGTGAGATAGACTGAGAGAGTAATCTAAACAAGGGGAGGAGAAAAACTATGTAACCAACACTTCACTAATCCACTAACAAGTAATGCTGTCAGTGCCTGCCCCCATGCTTTGTACCTATTATGTGGTCAAGAAAGATCCACTCAAGAGATGTTTGGATGCATGGATGGGTGGGTGGATGGATAGATGGGTGGATGGATAGATAGGTGGGTGGGTGGATGGATGGACAGGCGAGTAGATAAATGGATGGATGAATGGATGGCTGGATGGGAAGATGAGTGAATGAGTGAGTGGATAAGTACATGGATGAGTGAATGGATGGGTGGATGGGTGGATGGATGGGTAGATAAGTGGGTGGATGGATGAATGGGTGGGTGGATGGGTGGATTCAGTAACTCAAAAATGCTCTAAAGACCAAAAGAAAAGCTACAATTCTAGTTGGTAGAGCAAGTCAACAAAAGTCAACTTTGTGGGAGGGGTCTTTTAAAAGGAAAAAAAGTGCTCATCTTATTACTCAAAAACTGTAGAAACAGATATTATCCTTTGGATCTGAATTCATGATAACACTTTATACATTATTTTCTAAATAAAATGTAACTCTTATAAAACACTGCCCATGCCTGATACTCTTGTCCCATTAATGTAAGTGGTCAATAAGGGCTCTTTGACCTGATTTTGACTTAATTATTGTGGAAAGAGCATAGCCAGGGGTCATACTAAAAACTGTATCAAACACTTTTCATAACTGGTAAGGTGTGGGCACCAACTTATCAAAATGAATACTGTCCACAGCCTTTGAGCAGAGATCTGAAAGCACCTGTTAGGCAAGGCATGACCTTTAGCTAATAGATAGTGACAAGTCCAAGGACTCCTAGGAAGGAAAAGGACATTTGGAAAGCTCAGGACAGGTACTATATACTAACTAGTATAAAAATATTTTAATCCTACAACAACAGGTAGAGCCATACTAAGTGAAGTCAGCTCTCCACAGAGTGAAATTAAAAGATCACGTAGAGTTAGATTTTAAAAACTCGGGTTGGCCACTTATCAGCCCTTTGACCCTGAGTCTCGGTTTTCTCATCCATGCAGAGTATGATACGCATTCATAAGGCTGCTCTAAAGATCCACTTTGATATCATCACCACTATATGTATTCTCAGCACTATAAATCTCATGACTATTATTAATACCATAGTCCCCCCTTATTTGCAGTTTTGTTTTCATCAGTCACCCATGGTCTGAAAATAGCTGAGTACAGAACAATAAGATATTTTAAGAAAGAGAGAGAGAAGCCACACTCACATAAATTTTATTGCAATATATTGTTATAATTGTTCTATTTCATTTTTAGTTATTGTTGTTAATCTCTTACTGTGCATAATTTACAAATTAAATTTTATCAGAGGTATGTATGTATAGGAAAACACATAGTACATACAGGGTTTGGTATATCTGCAGTGTCAGGCATGCACTGGGGGTCTTGGAACATATCCCCTGAGCATAAGGGGGGACCACTGTACTACTGTTATTATAGATACATGCTAAGTGAATGTTCCTTAATGAGAATATTTCAACAACACCAAAAAACCCAAAACCAATTAAAACAGTAGAAACACTGTCTTTCGTTACTGCTCCTGATTAATATCTCAGTGATGCCAGTTTCTCTTCTCCAAGAGAACCCGCATCTGGCTTTGCTGTCCAGCTCGGTGCCCACTTGCTATTTGTGGTTACTGAGCCATTGAGATGTGGCTGATGCAATGAAGGAATTAAATTTTTAATTTAATTTAATTTAAATTAAAATAGCAACACTTGATTCAGTTATTGAAAAACTTTTAAGTAAGTTTGGAACAACTTGAGTATGTAAATCTACTTTTTTCAACCTTAAATTTTATAAAATTTAAATACAAAGTATTTCTGATGAAAATTTATCATCTGAATTGAAATTGTGCTGTAAGTATAAAATAAATGCTGAATTTCCAAAACTTAATATGAAAAAAAGAATGTAAAATCCCACATTAATAATTTGTTATATTGATTACATATTGAGATCATAATATCTTGTATATATTGGGTTAAATAAAATGTTAAATTAAATTAAAATTGATTTAATTTTTTAAACCCTTTTTTAATGTGGCTATTAGAAAATTTAAGATTATATTTGGGGCTTGCATTTTTTTTTTTTTTTTTTTTTTATTGGACATTGCTGGTCTAGAAAACACAGAAGTTTGTTCCTGGGTCACAAACCCTGTCCAAGGGTCTCTGTGTTTCACTGCCATCTCCCCTCAAGTGCCAATATTCTTGTTTCTTGGGAAGTCTTTTCTTCATGTTATCAAAAGGACACCCAACCACTCCTAGGCATTTGAACTGTGGGAACTTTTCCCAAGAGGACAGAAACAAAGATAAGATTGGGACCTGCAGCTTAAATGTAGCAGACATGAAAAGAGCAAAAAGAAAGCATATCTCACTCTTTCCTAGTTAACCTAGAAGAATGCATCACCAGCTTTTGCCTGACAGAGATGATCACTGGTCTTTTTCCAAGATAAATTGCAGGAGATGCTCAGCATAGCCCCGTTTTATCCTGCAAAGTCCGCACACCCAACGGTACTCAAGAAAACCCGTGGAGGCCCACAGAGAACAGAACAAGAAAGTTTCCTTACATACATTTCTTGCGTCGTCCACAAAAATGCTGCTTTTGCAACCTTCGGTGGTGATACTCTCTTTCTTGGCTCTGAGATGCATGGAAAGTGAGACGTGGGGAGTGACCAGGAGCGTTCCGGCTGGAGCCGGGGTAGCCACGGTACCGCTGGACTTTCTCCTCTGCTGTCCTTTTGTACAGTACGTGAGGATGGTGGCCCCCAGGGGAACTGTAGTTGTGTTCCTGGGCCAGCAGCTGAGGTAATGGCGAGATGAGGAATTCATTTTTTCGTGTCCTTATGAGACCTGACTAAAAGGCCAAGCACAAAGAAAACGTTCATAATTCCACGCATCCCTTTCTCAGGGGTTGATTTTTTAGCAATTGTTTCTTGACAACTTCCCACATACAGGCACTGTGCTAAGTGCTGGGCATGTATCACCTCATTTTTATCTGCTCCATTACAAGGTGCAATTATGAACACCCCATGCTACAGAGGAGAGAACCGAGGCCAAGACAGCAAGTAGGAAAGCTAGTCTTGGCACTCAGAGTTCTCTGCCTCTGGAGGCAGTGCTTCTAACTGCTGGGCTGCCAATCTTGATGTCTGTGCCTGAAGGGCTGAGCCGGGTGACATCCTGGGTGCCTGTGGATTTATGACCTGGCAGACACTGGACAGAGGGATGAATACAAAAACAGCCTCCCCTCCCCCAGGAGTTCTTGGTGTAGGTGGTAAAAACAAATGTATTCCATCTTGATTTCTTAAGTAATACATAAAAGGAGGCGTGAGGATGGCAGAGGAAGGAGTGATTATCTCTAAGAGGGGGTCACAGGAATCAGAGGAGCTGCACTATCATAAAGAGGCATATCTGCTAAATCAAGAAGAAGGAGGGGACTCAGGCAAGCCCACCCGATCCCAGTCTCGTTGTCCAAGTTCATGGCACAGTACGTGTCTCTTTGTATCTGACGCTGCAGCTGTGACGTGCTCTTGCCTGTCTTTCAGCACGTGCTCTACCCACGCTTCTCGGGATATCTGAGCTCCCTGATACCCAGGCCCTGCTACAGAAGTGTGGACAGCAGCTTCGGCCTCACTCGGGAGCTTCTTACAAATGCATAATCTTGGGTCTCCCCCCTAACCTACTGAATCAGAATCTGCATTTTATAAAGATCCCCAGTGATTTGTATGCCTTTTACAGTTTGAGAAACACTGAAAGAAGCCAAGAATTCTGAAACTTTGCTGAATATTAGGATCACCTGGGGTTCTTACACGCACACACACGTGCACGCACGCGTACACACACGTGCACGCACGCGCACACACACACAGTCTCTTTCTCTATTTCTCTCTCTCTCTCTCTCTCAGGCAGAATCCCATAGCATTAAAATGAAAAATTCTGTCCATGTGACTAATGCATCATGTCACATGTCCATGTGACTTTTAACTGCCCAGCTGACTATCACAATGCACAAACAAGCTTGTGAACCAGTACTCTAGGCTTTCCCTTCTACATGTGCAAAATGGGGGGAATTCCTGTCCTGACCACCTAACAAGGGGAGATAAAATAACCATTGGAGAAGTGCTTTATATTCTCTAGATTTCAGCAACTTAGAAGACTGGTGATGATGAGTGATTCAATGAACAAATATTCATTGAGCACCAGCAAGGTGTCAGACACTCAGGTGCCCATGCCAGGCACACCACTGTGCAGGAGACAGACGAAGCGTGCAGTTAGTTTACTGGGAAGACACATGCACATAAACCCTCAAGTGAGGTGCAAAATGCTAAGTGGGGTGTTGGGGCAAGGGCAGGCTACCATGACATACAGAGGAACTGGCAATCAGTGGGGCGTGGGGGGCGAACAAGTGGCATTGGATGGATTGTCCTTGGGGCTTACACTGGCCCTGTGTTAGGGTTCAGTTTCTCATTCTTAAAGGAAACCCCAGAATGTGTGGTTTGGTCCTGACTTTCCTGCCACTTTGGACGTCTGCTGCCTTCTTAGAGACCATCTCATGGGCTGGAGTACTGACATGATATCCAGAGCATGGACACAAAGACCGATGCTTTCCTTCATCCACCAAGTGCATGCTGAGCACCAAGGACCTGGTCCTGCTCTAGGCATTGGCATAAACAAAAAAGGCATACAATAAGTGAATTCATTCATGTCCTCATGGAGATAATGGGAGAAGAGAATCAACAGGCAAGATAAAAAAAATTAAAAAGTAAAATCCCACAATCCCAGAAATCCTGTCCCCATATCTCCAGGATGTCCCTCAGAGGAGCCTACCTTCCACATCTAGAGCAGGTCGTGCTGGTGGAGGCTTTCGTCTCTCATTCAGACACTTTCTGTCTCGTCTCCCAAATCTCATCTGTCCTCACCAGCATGGGCTCCCCACATCAGCCAGAGTCCTTGCCTGACATAAAAAAACCTGCTCCATGCACTTTGGTATCAATCTCTTCCTGGCCCACAATCCCTGCATAATCTACTCCCTGAAGACCCCACCAGCTTTGTCTGTGCTCTCTCCTCCACACCATTCTAAACAGGATGCTGCTGTCACTTTTTGAGCCTACTAAGTTCTGTCACGCTAAATGCTGTTTGCACATACCTCCTTCCCCTGCGATCTTCTTCCTCCCACAGCTTGCTTTGCTCATCATTGATGTCCCAGGTTATACACCATCTCCCCAGAGAAGCTGTACTCATGACCCTGTCAAAAACTACCCTCTCCCCCTTCCAAATAATCTCAGGCCACTGTCTATTGGCTTTATGCCTCTCTTCAGTGAAGGAGACAAACAAAACTCTCTCCCCATTACTCTTGACATAAAATTTTAATGCACACTCTATGCAGCAGGTAGGAATCTCTGGCACAGGCCACATATAATCCACCAATAAATATTTGTTTCTTAGACTACAGACATTTATCAGAGTGGAGGGGTGCCGAGGGCATGCCAACATCCTCCTCAGTTTACAGAGGAGAAAGCCAGAGCTGGGAAGTGACAAGTTCAAAATCATAAAACACATGAGCTCATTCTATATGGAAGCCAGAGCAGTCCATGTAATATCTTCTTTAAACCTCACAATTCAGTCCCCCAATCCCCAAGCAGGTGGTGGGGGGCTCTCATCCAGGCCATGCCCTCCCCTCTTCCAAGCCACATACAGAAAAATGTCATCATTTACAGTCCCCCATAGATGGAGTGAAAGAAAAAAAATAGTAAATTATCCTTGAAAGCCTTCCAGTCTTACTAACTTCCTTACCTGGTTTAACTAATATCGAAGGCTTAAGCCACTTAAGTGCTTTAACTGGACTAACCAGTTTGGAAGCTTTCTATTTTTTCCCTGTTTCTTGAAAACTGTAGGCAACTCAAAGTCATACTGAAAACTTCTATATTGAGAAAGTAATAGAAAAAAATATATAATGGTCATCCTATAGTGAGACAAACACAGTGGGATCACACAGCCTTCCACCTTTCAGCTTAGAGTGACAAGGACAAAAATCTAGAATAATTCTTTATAACAAAACAAGAATTTTACAGTGTTAGATATAAGGAAGAAAAAAAATTTTTTTGGTTTTGCTTGATGGGAAACATTGCAATCTAACCAAATAAACACATTTTATAACTTAAAAATAAAAACCTAGTGTATGTAAAAGAGCCACCTGTTTATTGGTAGAGTGTCTGAAGCATTCTGAGTTACTGAACACATGCGATGCTCTGGCTAAATATTAGTAAACAAGATAGACCTCGTGTAGCTTCCAAGTAAATGGGGAAAACAAGGATTAACAAGTAAATATCACAAATGGGAATGAAATATTCTTTTCTATGAAGTATGAAGAAAAAGAGCAGGTTCTGTGAGAGAAAATAACAGAAGGGGTGAGAAAATGAAGGAACTAATTTTAGAGTGGGAGATCGTGGAACATGTTTCTGAAGACAGGCATTTTCATTGAGACTAGAAGTCCCTTTCTGGTTCACTCAGGAGAAGCATAGATGGAAGTCAGAGACTGACATCTCAGAACTAAGAGGGAGAAAGCTTATGAGAGTGAAAAGAAAGCACCCAGTGGCCTGCTAAGAAGGGGATGAAGTGGGAAGACACCCTGAAGCTTCTCCTAGAGGAGAAGGAAGGAAAGACCCCAAGTCCACTGAGATGTGGGTGCCATAAGGTGATGATGGTGAAAGAACTGCCCCATATCTCCACCCTGGGCGCCCCTTTTCCTTAATAGATAAAGGGAGCCAGAGGAGAACTGAGTTGCGCCCCCTACTGGACTCTGTGCTGAAGGGCCGGCTCACATGATTCTTCCCACACTCAAACTGTTCCATCTTTTCCAGTTTTAAAGATGGCTGCTAAACTTAAAAACTAAATGGATAATGACCAAGAATCAATAATCTATTCCAATATTTTACATTTTTATACTTTAAAAGGGGAGATAAACATAAGTTTTATTTAATAGAAGTTGTTTCCTATTTTAGATTTCAATGGCCACAATAATTCTCAAAAGGCTCACATCAGGTACAAATCACATTTCATGAAATGTCCCCAAATTTTTCTTTAAAATATCCTCCCTTTAGGTCATGTTTCAATTTCATTAAAGGCTTTAGATTTAACAGAAAAAGGGAGACTACAGATTCCAGAAATATTTGACAACTTCAGTGGTGGTATGATTGCACAATTCATTTAAGAAAATACAATGTGAACTTCCTTAAAGATCAATACAAATTAGGATCCTATAAGCTCCCTGAAGGCAGGGGCCATGTCTTAACGACATGTATCCCAGCACTTATACCTATTAAATATTCAAAAAGTGAAAGACTTAATGGACTAATGATGTTTGCTGCAATTGAACCAGAACTTCAAATGGGATAATATAAGTGAATCTAAAAGAAGTATTTTGAAATAAAAATAATAATAAAAGCCCTATGAGCAGTATTATTCTTCTATTTTTATTTTTAGGAAAGATTAATTGACAAACACAACAAAGTAGCCCCCAGCAGGCTGACTGGAAAAATATTGGAAAAGATATATACAGTCAGCTCTCTATATCCACGTGTTCTGCATCTGTGGATTCAACCAACCATAGATCAAAAATATTTGTGGTGGACTAATGTGTATAAAACTATGCTTATGCTATCTACCCTAAGTGAATCACTGTGCAGTATATGCATGTATTGAAACAACACACTGTACCACACAATTATATACAAGTAAATGTTAAAATATTTTTAATAAATTTTTTTAAAATTTGGAAAAAAAGTTGCATCTGTACTGAACATGTACAGATTTTTATTCTTGTCATTATACCCTAAACAATAGAGTATGACAACAATTTACATAGCATTTACATTGTATTAGGTATTATAAGTAATCTAAAGATGATTTAAAGTATACGGGAGGATGTGCATAGTTATACGCAAATACTACCCTATTTTATATCAGGGACTTGAGCATCCAAGGGTTTTAGTATCCGAGGGAGATCCTGGAAACAATGCCCGATGGATACCAAGAGATGACTGTATTGTGGTCTTCAATTTTTTTTGTTTTGTTTTTGGTAGCTGGCCGGTATGGAGATCCGAACCCTTGGTCTTGATGTTATAACACTGTGCTCTACCAACGGAGCAACTGGCCAGCCCACTTTAAAATTTTTAACCTATCTGCAATAACTAAAAAAAAAATGCTGTTTCTTTGGTCAAGATGTCACATTCTTTTTTAAAAAATGTTATTTTATCCAAACAATAGCACCAAAGAATAAATAATTGGTTTGTTTCCTAACATGGATGAGGATACCCCAAACGGGAAATCTCAGTCCAGAATTAGTGAAAGGCTCAAGGAAATGTAGTCAATATGAAAGAGAAATCCATGGCCCAGGGGTTGGGGGTGGGAGAGCTGGAAAAACGAAGCAGTTTAAAGATAAAATTTGAGCTTTTCTGCTTGGTGGCTGGGCTCAAGCCTTCTGAACTTCTGTATGCTTTTTTACTTTTTCCCCATGTGAAATGGGAATAGAAGAATTTCAAATGCGTGATTTTCAAAGATTAAATAAGTGAATATCTGTCAGGAGCTGTGCTAAGTTATGAACTTCTCAGTAAACGTTAGCATAGAAAAATAGAGCCATAGTGACTTTCAAAAAGAAAATCAGGACCTTGAGAGTATATCAAAAACTGTTTACTAAGTCCCAGGTGAGAACAATTTGGATCACTGATCAGGCTGAGGAGACGAAATCTGCTATTATGCCCTGAGTGCAGACGAACACTGATAACATCCTCAGTTCTCTACAAAGTACATAATTCTAAGAAACCAAAATAGAATTTTTTTCCACCTGCATCTGCACATCAGAGATGGTTTAATACACAGCTTGGGCAGGTCCTCAAACATGGACAGGCACTTTGAAAAAGAATGCATATTCAAGATTCCCTGTTACTGTCAAAGGGAAAACATCTCTTATGCTTTTGAAGAAAAAAACAAAATGTATATTTCAACAAAGATCTGGCATTTTCCATCTATTCCTTGATATCAATATTACCATCAGTGGAACTCACTATACCAATACAATTTAGATGAAGATTTACGTTTTCCAGATTCATATATACACTAATGTTCCTCCAAAAAACTGTCAGAAACAGTCAATCCACATTTAATCATATACTGTCGATATTCCACAATTGCTCATCACAGCCTGGTAAGAGGGAGGAACACGAAGCTAATAAGAGCCTTCGACAGTGTTTTCAATGCTTTAATGCTGAAGTGTTATTTCATCCTTCCCTTATCTACCTGGGAAGTTTCTAATCCTGACACTCAGGTCTCTGATCTGTAAAATGGGAATAATGATAGTACTTCCCTTAGGGAATTTTTAGAGGATTAAATGAGTTAGTATTTTTTAAAGCATTAGAAACAGTGCTTGGCACAGAGATAACACTCAAAACATATTTATTATTGTTATAGTTATTATAGTTGCTTATTTGAAGGAACAAAGTAGAGAAATCGGGTCTTTTTCTAATAGTGCATTTATATCATAATTATTCCCTTCAATTGGGGAAATTTGGGGGAATGGTGTAAACATTCTTTCAGTTTTTTTGAGAAAAACAATGAAAGGACTAAGCAAGGCTTGAAGATCTGAAAAGAGACACAATGATGAAATTCTTGTAAGTGTAAGATATTTAAAGACAGGAGAAGACAGGAGAAATTATAAATTTTTCTACCTTGGAGAGTTGCTCAATCCAGGGATTCTAGGTTTTAGTTTTGATTGGTTTGTTTTGGTGGCGATGGGAAAGACAGGTGACGGGTGGAAAGGAAATTGCTAGGCTGATCTCTTACGTGACTTATATATCCTGTTTCGGGATCATTAACTTCACATCTATAACATTCATGGGTTCAAATGTTTAAATTCAGCCTTAGTCCATTCTGAAGACCCAATTTCTTATCCTCCTGCATGTCTCTTTTTGGTTGGGCTAGCATCACAGAGAAAGGGATGCTTTTGACCAGCCTTAAAGAAACCAAGCAAAGTGGACTTTCTGGAGCATATGGCAGGATGGACCACGATCTTGGACTAGAACTCTCAAGTTATCTGTTTAGATGGGACACCCCCACCCCAAGCAAACACTTGAGCACTCCAAGGCCATTCCAAAGATGCTCACTGAGCTCTCAGCCCATAGTTCATTCACCTGCATCACTAAACAAAGCTGATTTACCCAGGTGATTCTTGACCTCAGCTAGGCAGGTGGAGTCTCCATGCACTCTCAGTTCCATGGCTTTCTAAGTCATACTGATGGAATAGAAAAAAGGTCCAAAAATCTTGCTGCACAAGTCCTCAGAAGGGTTTGGGTTTCCTCTCTTCCCTCACCTGGAATGTTCAGCGACATCAAATACTCCAGTAGACTCAAAATGAATCATCCTTTCCTTTCACTTACACTAATCAAATTGGGCTCCAGAATGATATTAACTAACATGGGTTTGACCATATGCAATGGTTTATGCTGTTGACACAAAGATGAACAGATTCAGCCTATTTCTTCAAAGCACTTAAACTATAACCATCTGCACTGGTATAGATTATGTCATTCTAGCTGCTCTTAATAAATATCAATAACATATTGATGAAATTTATTTAGCTAATTAATAATATTTCTATTGAAATAAACACTTAAAGACTTCCACAGCTCAAATCCTGTGAGACCAGAATACAGTGGTTCACAACTCAACATTGGCTTGGGAGGTGTAAGCAGATTCTGTCCAAGGTATGCCTGTGCTCATTCTCAGAAAGCATGTATACTTCTAAGAACTCTTTTTATTTTTTTAAACTACGTATTAATAGCAAAATGGTTGATATGTTTGCCATATTAAGATATTACATTTAGATATAAAATTTTTATATTAATTTCAAAATAGTAAATGCATAAATGCTCATAAATGCATATAGTTTATACGCAGTCCCAACCTATGTTTCAACATGTATAAATTCATCCAAATGGCTTAATCATGATCAATAGATACTGATGAGTCCCTCCCCTTCTTCCTACCTTCCTTTACTACATGCACCACCTGAAGGAACAATTCAGTGTTTTCTATGTACCAGACACTGCACAAAGCATTTTATCTGCAAAATCTCAACTGACTCTCATGATAATTCTAGTTGATGGGTACTTTCATTAACTCCTCTGCATCTCAGAGCTGTCTGCCGACACAGTCTTCCCTCACTCTTAAACACATGTCTTATTAGGTTTCAGGAGAGGTTCCAGAGAAGATAGGACTTTGAGTGGGGGGTGGCAGTTGAAATAAGAGGCTCTTAAGGAATGACTCTTCAAGAACAAGTCACTTCTGGCCTGGCATCCTGCTGATGCTAGCTTACCACCACTTCTGCAGTTTCTTCAACCACTTCAGATTGATCAGAAGGACACAGACACAAGGAAATGCAGGTCTTTCTCAGAAATAAAGGCTGAGGTCAAGTGGCATTGAAATCAGAGGATCAGCCTTTTGGCTTCCCCTCTAAATTTTCATACCAAAAGATATAAAAAGGAATGTCACCATGCAGAATGGTGACATTGAGAAAGCTTCTCTATGGTTCCGGAGATACCTGAATCAATTGTTCTTTGGAATATGGCCTTACTGGTCACTACTAATCTGGTTCAGACTTTACCTGCAGTGTTCTCGTTTTCTCCCTTCTAGTGTGATCTCAGTACTTTCAGGGTGGACTGGACTACTCTGCCTGGGGTATTCCACACATCTCTGAGAGTTGTGTACACAGAATAATAAGGAAGAGAAACCACATCTTCCCAGCCCTCAGGCAGCCAACTACATCCTGACAATCAACGAGTAGGACAGATATCAAAGATGCATGACCTTTACAAGTAGTTTGGTCATGAAGACTTTCTCATCTAAGGAAGACTAAGGAGGGAGCTGTTTGACAGCCTGTGTCACAGAATCCTCTTTGCTCCAGTCTTCTTTTGAGAATCTGATCATCTCAAAGGAAGCTGAAAAATGTCATTTGGGAAACACATGACTGTCATAACGACTGTTGGTTAATTGTTAATGACCAAGAAGATAGCTAGCATGTCTCAGTTTAATGGAAACCAGACTTTCCATGAACTCCACATGGGACCTTGAAGCCTGCCTTTCCCTCTGGATCATTCCAGACTTTGGTGATGTGTCTGCATATAACATCCTCCTTCTTCACACGTCATCGTCCTTGGGAAAGGAAGTCCTGAATGTCTGGGAGGAGATGGTCCTGCCTCACATCCATCTAAGTTGTGTTTGTGCTCCCCACCTCCAATTCCCTGCTGATTGTGGCATTTACGTGGAACACTGACAAATTTCAGTGTACAATTGATCTCTTGAGCTCCTGCCTCTGTCCTTTCCCATGTGCTCATTCCAGTTTAGTCATGTATTGCCCTAGGATAAAGCAGTGGTTTCCTCTCTATCTCAGCTCTCTGTGGATAATCTCTATTCTCTTGCTCCAGAGGTGTTTTTCCAAAGTATCACTTTGAACAAGTAACCTTCATTGTCTATTACCACAAGATGAATTCTCAACCAGGAGATAGGGATTTCAAGCCACTTTGTGGTTCAGCCCAATTCAAATTCAGCCTCCAGTATCTGCTCTACCATCTTCCTCCTCTCTCCAGCTACACTGTACCATCACTGTTTTATAAACAGGAAAGCCCAGCTCCCATCTCAGAATCTTTGCATTTGCTGTTTTGTTTGGGTTTTTGCCCAAAGATCACCTCTTCAGACCACCCTATCAAAACAAAGAAAACCTTATAATTTTTCCATCTCAGTCAGCTTTATTTTTCTGTAACAGACCCTATCATTACTTGCTGGTCCATCATGTAACTTCTGTCTTTATTGTCCATCACTCCTATAGCTCCATAAAGGCTGGGATTTGTGTCTATCTTGCTAATTTTTATATATCCAATGTCTGGCACACAGTAAATGCTCTGTAAATATTTGTGGAATTAATTAATAAACTACAAATAAGGTAACATGCTTGGTGCTAAGGGAGACATAAAAACAAGCAAGACTTTGATGTCTGCACTTAAGGAACTCTTCTACTACGGGAGACAAACATAAGCAATTAACAGATGTATTATATCCCTTTCTCAATACATCATTCTGACTTACACACCCCTCCCATAGGCTTCTATACTGTCTTGCATTTTATCACAGCACTTATCAAAGGGGCTATTATTTCTCTGGTTTTTCCTTCTTTCCTTGTATTGTTAATCACTAGCAAAGCAGAGATAATGTTGTATTTGACTTTGTGCTGTTAGGATTTAGAAAGCTTTGGTGTGACATTCAAATCATGCTGAATGAATGAGGGGATATACAAAATTCTGTGAGAGTACAAAGTTGGGGCAGACCACCTCCAAAGATAGTATTGAACTCTTGTGCAGAAAAGAACGAATAAGGGAAAAGCCATAAGAACCAATTTATGTTATAGAAAACTCTGGCTGGCACCCAAGTTGTAGGGATTGTCTGCCTCTTGTAGCAGTGAAGAATGTACTAATTTAACACTTTATGTTCTGGCTGGCATTATTGTGAAATATGACAAAAATTTTGACAAGAATAGAAATTTATATAATGAGCACACATAACCTAAAATCCAGTTTATCAACTCTTACTATGCCATTTTTGCTTTAAAGAACTTGTTACAGACACAGGCATTCAAGTATTAAAATCTAAACTGCCAATACCAAATCAATTCAGATACATATTTTGATATGATTAGTATCCCTTGCTACCAAAACTCTAACTCCTTGCTAACTGACAATCAATAATTAATACCCCTTGCTATGTAAAGTCTCACTATTCAAACTTATTTGATTTCTAAGTTTGGATAGTGAGGAATTTACATAGTTGATCCTCAATACATGTTTGCTGAAAATATTGACTTTCCAAGAAGGAACAGTTGATACACGTCCTGAAACTCAGCTGGAGCTGCATAAACAGTGTCTGGTATATTTGCAAGATAGTGGAGAAATTATTTTTGGAATAAAATGCCTGCTGATGCACACCACGAGAAAGACATCTGTTTTCAGTTGTTTCTGCAATGGTGATGGGTATGTCAAGCTCCCACCCCACCCTGCCCTGCCTCCCTTGGGACTGACAGCACTCATTTGTGAAGCAGACAGCTGGAGCTGTTACGGATGTGATGAAGTGCACCACGTGGCATCAACCCATTGGGCAGCTGCACTCAGGGTCTGGGTGATTGGCTGGGCTTCCCAAGCTTTCTCAGGGGTGGTGTGGAAGAGCCAGAGATGACCACCATGATGGAAACGGCTGGTCCTGATTCTCCTCGGCTATTTATCTTCTCCTGTCTGTCCTAACCCCCTGCCTTAAGGTAAAACCAAGGAAAATAATCATAGGATTGTGGGATGTTAGCAATTGTGTAGTCCATCCCTGTGATTTTAGAGAAATAAAATGAGATTCAGGGAGAACAAAGAATGGTCCAAAGTCTTGTAAGTGATTAGTAGCAGAACATCTTTTGCATAGCATTCAGTTTTCTTATCTACTTAATGAAGATTGAACTTGATGATTTAAGGGCCTTTCCACACCTGAAATTCTATTCTTCTTTCACTTGCAAAATACAAGTGCAAAATATAATTTCTGCACAAGACAGCAAGCTCCCTTGAGAGCCTGATGCACACTTAGCAATAAAAGTGTTTGTGGCCCAACCTGGTCCTTGGTAGGTTTTGCTTGTTCCTATCTGTGTTAACAATTTTTTTCCATGTAGGAATTTGAATCAAATATTGTCACGTTATCCAATTTTCCAAGAGAGGCTGGAAATTCTGTTTTGTATGTACAACTACAAGGCAGCAGCTAAGGACCAGCTGCCCCATAAGGATGTAGCATAAGCTCTCCAGCTTACTGAAGTCCCCACCCCTCACACATCCCACAGTACACAGGCTAGTCTGGTGCCTGTGGACATTTGACTTTGTGGCCTTGACCTAATTCATTCATATTTGATGCATTTCTTATGTACCAGTCATGCCTTGCTAGCTGAGGCATTTCTTTTTCCTTCTTTTATATCTGCCAGATCACCTGGCCCAAAGCTAACTCCACAGATATGCCACATGTAAATGTAATTATTAAAGAAAAAATATGTTGGGGTGTGTATGGAGAGTCTATACTGAGCAGAGGGAAAAAGAACTAGGATTTTGTGTCTGGACCTAGATTCAAACTCTAGCTCCATTACTTAAAATCCTTGTAACTTTGGACCATTTGCATAACCTCCCTTGACCTTGGCTTTGTGATCTGTAAAATGAGAATGACACAGAATTCTCTTTTTAGTAGTACCTGGAAATTGAAAGCACTTCAAAAAGTCATAGAAAAATAGAATTAAAATATAATACAAATCTTTGTATGAACTTTTTGAAGAACCCTCATATATACATATAGATATATATAGATGTAAATGTATGTTTGTGTATATGTATATGTAAGTATGGATGTATGCCTGGAAAGTACATTGTTTGATAAAGGACACATATTAAGAGATCAATGAATGAACAGTCATGGGTACCACAAGGCAGGTAGATAAACACAGCTTTCTTAGAAGGCTGGAATAGAAGCACAGTTTATGTAACCTTGTGAAGTCTGTGAGTTTGCAAATTCTTGGTGCCTTCATGCAGAAACAAACCACAGAAGCCTGCAAATGGGTAAATGTTTTCTCTTTGCTGTCTGTTTTCACTTGCCTTCTACAGCATCTAAATCGCCACTCCAATCAGATGCTGGGGATGAAGGAGAGGAGCCTGGGGGCAAAAATAGCAAAAGGCCATTTGCATTCAATTAAATGAATATGTTCGGTCCAGATTCAGCTCCAGAAGGATATAAAAAAGAGGATGTTAGGCAAACACCTATGATGTTAACTCGCGAACATATAACAGAGGGATTTGTTGAGTATGTGCACTGATTTCCAAGTTTTTCCTCATCCTCTTATTGATTTCCATGGCTCACTCAACTGTCATGTAACTTCTCTTTCTGCTACAAGCACAGTGTGGCAGGAAGACAGGTGGCTTTCCTGCCAAACTCTGGCTCATTTCCATCTCATGTCGGATAGTTACCTATCAATCTGTCATGGATCAGCTTTTGCATTTCAAAATGTAAGATGGCTCAGGTCGCCATTGTGATGGGATAAATTGTATTTCAATAAACCAAGTGTGTCGAGGCTTTTATGTTAAAAATAAAAACAGACAACTAGATTCTTGGAAGCAATCTCAAAATGCACTAAATAGCATGCACACAAAGGCAGCTCTGTCCATAACACAGGGGCTTGTGCCTCATACACTGCAAGTAACTGCATAACCTATTCTTTTACTTTAATGTAAAGCACTGTAAAGTGAATTGCTTCTGCTGTCATGTCTTTCCTTTACAGGGCTGATTACAGGCTGCGTATCAGCAGCTTACCATGATCACATTGAGAAAGTCAGCAGCAGGATGTTGAGTCTTTAACTTCTGCCAAAAAAAAAAAAAAAAAGTTTTATTTGATTCTCCAAGCATAGCTAAGATAACATGTGAACTGAGATGAAGCCAATATCTTACATTTGTCCATCAACCACCAAGACTGTGAGTAAAACCGGGCCTTTCCCATCCAGTAATTTGTTTGTTTAACTGATGGCGGCTGCTCTAGTTCGGACTCTGCAGGCTCATCTACACAGCTTGAATGAAAACTGTGATGCCTGCTCCTGTATTCTCTCTGGCTTTCTCTCTCACTGCTATGCCCACCCCCAGCCCCCATCTTTATTGCTTCCTAGGTAAACAGGCTTTTCCTTCTTCTTAAACTTGCTAAACCTGTTTCTGGCTTTCTCTAGTAGAAACATTATAGACCCTGTGTTCTCTTCCAGGCTCGACTCATCTACTTAGAAAGCTCTTTCCTGACCATCTAATCAAAAACACTCCTTATTAAATCCAAATTTCAGACAGCATTGTGGTCATGCCACAGACTGGAACCAAATGTCTGGGTTCAAATCCTGACTCCAGTGCATGTAAGCCTTGTGACCCTGGGCTAATTACTCTCTGTCTCTCAGTTTCCTTAACGTAAAATGGGGGTAAGTGAAGGATACAGACTTGATCTGGGCATTAAGGACATTAATATACATAAGCCACTTAAAACCTATAATATATGCCTGCCACACAGTTAAGTGTCTACTTGGCCTGCTTTATTTGCTATTTTGCTATCTAAAAATACCATGTTTCTTGACTGACTGGCTGTTATCTTCCCTCTCTAGCTTTCCAGGTAGCAGAGAGGAGGGAACTTGTTGTTCTAGTCCAGTTTTTCATACCCAACCTCACGGCACCAAGAGTACTGCTTGATGCACAACAGATACTGAAAAAGCATTTGTTAATTGAATGAATAATGTCCAAATGGTGCTTTTGTGACAAGATATCAGCTTCTGGCAGCAGTCAATGAAGATATTACTAGGTGGAGAATCAGAAATGGGATTCGCCAACAAATAAAAGCCTGAGTAGCCCACCTTTGCATTATTTGGTACCACTAAAGATATGAAAGATTGCAGTCGATATGAAAGGTTTGCTTTTATTTTGTTAGTTACTAATTTTTTTGGTGGGGGGGGCAGTGTAGTCTGGGAAACTCCTTTCATGATAGTGTGTGACGACATGTGTCAGATTAATTTATTCAGTGAATATGGAGTATTTATAATGGGCTAGGTACTTGCATAGGCCCTGGGGATGAGAAATGATACATGGCTGTCCACTTTCCTCAGGGTGTTCAGATTCTGACCAGGGGAGACCAACAGCTACACAGACATCCCAAGACAATTCCCTTCCTCCTTACGCCCAACACCCAGGAGCTTGGGAGGCCACAAAAGGGCCCCTAACAAATTCCTGGAAAGTTTTCTTAGAAGAAGGGATATCTAAGCTCAGTCCCTAAAGAGGCTAGAGTGAGCCAGGCAGAACGAAAAGGGGGTGGGGGAAGGAACTGCAGGTGAAGAGCCAGAGGTGAAAGAGAAAGGGGGCCTCAGCTGCCTGCAGCTGTTTGATTTTTCAAGCGTAGAGCGGGTATGAGCAGTGGCATGCACATGCTGCTGGGAGTGGAAAGTGGCAGACTTTCAGAACCCCTAAATGTGAAAAAGATAATGTGCACCCATGTATGATTCAAGATAAAAATAACATTATTAGTAAAGCGTACACTCAGCTGACATTGAAACAGCAAGAATTCTACGACTTGGAATGATACCAATAAAAGCCGCTATGTTCACTAAAGCTAAGGACTTGGAGATTTATCCTGAGAAAAATGTGGACTCATCAGGAATTTTTAAGGAGGAGAGTAGCTGTGGCTGCAATGTAGAGGACGGATTAAAAGGAAGACAGGAATTGGGGCTGGGAAATCCATCAGAAGCTGCTGCCTGGGTTTCTGCAAGAGATAATGGCAGTGGAGACCAAGCAATGATGGGAAAGGTGGAGTAAACAAATTCTTAAAAGAGCAGAGATTTACAAGTGTCTCGTTACTGATAATGGGTAGAGAAGTGGAGGGTACTCAGATCTCTTTTGTAGGCAACTGGATAGATCAAAGACGAAAGCAGCCTTCGGTTTCATTTTTTATCACCCATGAAAAATCACCTGCTAACTTCCTGAAGACATCCCCTTCAACACATCAAGTCTGCACTGTCCAGTACAGCAGCCAATACTCACATGTGGCTACTTAAATTTAATTCATTAAAATGAAATAAAATTAAAAACCCAGTGCACCTCCATCACACTAGCCACATTTCAAGTGCTCGGTAGCCACATATGGCTAGTGTCTACCATGTTGGACAGAGGAGAAAGTTTATTGGACAGTGCTGCATCAAATTAACACCAAACACATTGGTGATTCTGCCACATATCACGCCACCATTCTTCCATCAACTTTATCCGATAAATTGTCCAACGACCCCACGCATTTACATTTTGGTTTCCTTTTTAATCTAAAAGACAACAAGTCACTTCTAAAAAGAGGAATCTCTATTCACGTATAAGCATGAATTAAATGCATAAATACTTTGAAAAAGAAATGTAGCACACTCAGAAACCAAGCTTTTATAATTCCTTAGTCTGATATAAGACTAAAGGAGGCTGGTGGCAAACAAGCTGCGACCTAGTAACGTCAAGTGACAAGTAGTGATTTGGGTGTTCCTGACACCGTACCAATGGCCAGGAGAAGGAAGAGTCAATCTCCCTTTTAATAACTGCGAAGAGCTTTAGGAACAACCTATAATCTGCTGGTGTTAGAAATAATAGTATTATAATATCTGAAAACAATAACAAAAACTACACCTCTATTTGGCTTCAAGTTGAAGAGAAAAAAAGATATTGTTTTCCTCACGCAGGTGCAGGCAAGGGGATCCAGGAGTTCATTTCAGACCAAACAATACTTCACTTTCTCAGTTTCCAAAGAATCTCATGCAGGGCTCTTCTCATGAGAAGAAGGAGGCTTGGTGAACTGGACAGAGGTGCCCTGACTTTAAGAAATATAATTTATACAGCTATTAACCAAAAAAAAAAAAAAAAAAAAAACATTCCAATGACTATCCACGTTCACAGAAAGTTCAGTATCAGAAACACAACCCCTCTCATATTGGAGATGCCCAGTCATTTCACAGGAAATTGCATAAGATGATGAGAATCATTAAATCAAATTGTTGACCACATGCTCTGTGCCAGGCATGACTGGTAATGTTATGGGAAAGGCTGCAGCAGTCATGGTCAAGTGAAGTCACTCTTCGGAAAGGTGTCTTAGAAGAGGGAAACCCTTGGACCACTCCTGTCCATCTCAGAGTAAAATCTGAAGGTCTCCATCACAGCTACTTGGGGTGTCCAGTTAATTTTATGATTTGCATGACCTGAACTCACCCTTATTTGTAGGTGTCATTTCCTAATGCGCATCCCTCAGTAACTGACGCTGATCCTGATGCACCCCTCCTGGGTGGGGCCTTTGCAAGTCCTGTTTATTCTACCCAGAACACTTTCCCCTGCTTGGCTCACACCCTCATTTCCTCCTGCTCACATGTCACTCTCAGCAAGAACTTCCCTGAACACCCTGCGTGAAATTCCCACCCCACCACTCCCCACTTTACTTTTCCTCATAACACTTAACCCCAACAGATTATAAATGCTTTTGCTTATGCTCCATCTCCTCCCACTCGAGTGTAGGCTCCAGGAGGGCAGCCGAATCATTTTGCTTATTGCCGCATTCCTGGTGCCTCACCCAGTTTCTGGCATCGAGTGAGCAACCATGAATAGTGCTTGAATGAATGGAATTTACATCCTAGATGGCAGACTCCCATGCAAAAATATCAAGTACTAAAATGACATCCTTTTGACACAATTCCAATTCACTTCATTTACTATTAAGTTTAATCAGAAGGTACACATCGCAACTATCAAAACCTTTTCTAGGCTGACTTGATGAGTGGGCTGGCAGGGGAACTTAGTCTGGAAAGCTCATGGTATCTAAAAGAGCAGGAAATGAGGGTCATTAAAGAAGTTAAAAAAAAAAAACAAACCTAGAATCAGGGATCAGTGGATACCATCAAAAGGATAATGTGCAGATCATGATTTCACCAAAAGTCAGCCACATTTTTATGAATAGTATGTAAAGCACTTTAAAACTGAAAGGGCTCTCAGTGACAAGATGGCCACCATGAAGGTGAAAATGGATGTCCAGAGCAGGATGTGACTCATTGCAGGTCATAGAGTGGCCACACTCTGTCTAGAACTCAATGTGCAGCCCCTGGGTATTTCACTCAGTTCAGTACAGTCTCTACTCTACCACAGGCCTAATGCAGGGGTTTCAGAATGAAAGGCTGCCTGGGGGGTGCATTCACCCAAAACAGGGAACCAGACAGGTCGGAGCCAGCAGGGGCTAGACTGCTTTCTCTGAGATCACAAACAACCCAATGGACAGTCTTCTAAACCCTGAGCTGGCATATAAACCAGCCGCTATGTTCTAAATGTCTTTGTTCTTCCAGAATTCACAGGTTGAAACCTAATCACCAAGGTGGTGAAATTAGGAGGTGGGGCCTTTGGAGGTGTGGTCAGGTCATGAAGGCAGATGAAGGGATTAGTGCCTTTATAAAAGAGGTCACAGAGAGCTGCCTTGCCCCTTCTATCATATGAAGACACAGAGAGAGGTTGGTAGTCTATGAACCAGGAGGCAGGCCCTCACCAGAATCTGACCATGCTGGCACCCTGGTCTCAGACTTCCAGCCTCCAGAACTATGAGAAATAAATTTCTGTTGTTTACAAGTTCCCAGTTTATGATAATCTTTTATAGCAGCCCAGACAGACAAAGACACTAAACAAACAAAACACCTCTGTGAGCTGGGATCATTACTGCCCAGTGGCCTCTAATGTGACTCTTGTTCTTTTTAGGTCCACCCCTTCTTCAAATACCATCTGATGAATATAAGCCAAGCATGGGGACCATATCCACCCAGCAGGATTTGCTCAGCCCAGCTTTGCACCATTTTCAGTCAGTCCTGGCTATGAACCAACCTTGCACGTGGTCTGATGAGATTATTGCGGCTGAGACATTCAATTCAAGTAAACATGATGGATAATGATTTTGTTTTTCAAGATCGACTTTATTATAAAGATTCATCCCTCAGAACTCATTAAACTTGATATCACTGCACATTAGAATACATTCTTAGCAGCATTTGGTGGGGTGGGAATGAGGAGGATAATGATCCCCCTTCCAAAGGATTTCTACTGTAAATAGGGTCTGGAGACAGCCAGCACTCATGGAACAGATGAAAAGTTAGACCCAGTTTTAAATCCTGGTCACTAGCTAAGTGACATTTTTCAGGTTTCTTAACCTCTCTAAGCTTCGTATTCTCATCTAAAAGATGAAAAAAAAAACCAGCTTTATTTGGGGCTGGTGTGAGGATTAGATATTGCTAGTACCCGGGACATAGAAAAATGTTGGTCTTTAGTGTTACTGGAGAAGAAAATTTCAAGAGAAAACAAATATAACTTAGGCATTAGAAATCTGTGTCAAAAGAAATCGATTGGTATTTTAAAATACCTTAAGAAACAAAAAAGAGTGTGGGGGTGGGGAGAGATCTATCCGAGATTAAAATAAACTGCATTTGAAATTGCCTTATGAATAAGAATAAAATAACATTCCCACCCAAAAATGGGATTTACAAGGAAATTTTCAAGAAATACCTAGCATGAAAAGCAGGAAATTCTTTGATTTTTGGAATTCTAGGGCCTGGAAATAATAACTGTGATTGATTGACATTAACATAGGATCAAGATCACCATCTTTATTCTTCCTAAAAACAGAATCCAGAACTACCATCTTCTATCAATATCATTTCACAGAATAAAAGACCAGGACATTACTTTAACACCAAAAAGTGAAAAAGAATAGGTATACCCCCCCCTACACACACTTTTGTGTGTATATACACACACCTACATGTATATGCACACACATGTATTTTTAAGAAATAAATGCAAATTTTTTTCTTATTCTTTTTTTCATTAATTCATCAGATCTTGGATGGCCCTTTAGCACCTGTGCTTTATAAGCTCTGCAGGTGAACCAGCTCAGCTGGTCCTCACACTGGGGTGTACAGCAAAGCTCTAACATAACATGATCATCTGATGGCCCTTTAGCACCTGTGCTTTATAAGCTCCGCAGGTGAACCAGCTCAGCTGGTCCTCACACTGGGGTGTACAGCAAAGCTCTAAGATAACATGATCATCTGCACATAAATTACAAACCCACCTTCCCTCCAGCATGTCTGTTGGGGCTCTCAGCGTGCAGGTAATCACAGGCATGTGAAACTGCATCTACCTGTGGCTGGTGAGAATGTGGGTCATCTTCCTGCATCAGCAGGGCTTCACAGGATCCTTATCTCCAGTCTGAGCGGGTCTGAGGAGGGACAGAGTGACCATAGCACCAGATGAGGCTTAAGAGAGGTTGGTGAGACTATCTCAGGGGAAACCAAAAACTGTACTTAGATCTTCTTTCCAAATCAATCAACAGTTAATAAACGTGATTTGAGATGGGGTTGGAAGTTGGGTAGGGAGTGCTTGTGGGGGAGGCCAAAGTTCTCCGAGTGCCCAATAAGGCCCATGCATCTGGCCCCTGCCAACCTCTGCAGGCTTGCCAGGGATGCTGCTCCTCAGCTGCCCACTTGGCGTGGCTCCAACAAGGTGGCCTCACTGTCCCTCAAGCCAGCCAGGCTTCCTCTTCCAACAGAGCAGCTGCACAAGCGTCCCCTCCACCTAGGGTGCTTGTGACACCTCCTCCCCACCCGCTTAGAGTATCTTTCTACCCCCTCTGAGCAGAATCATTATTTCCTTCCGGGCTGCCTACCCACCCCCCACAGAGCGTGCCTTCATAGCACTGTGCACTTTCTCCAGAAGCACTTACCACTGTGGCAATTACACATCTCCAGATTCTCTAATGGAAACATCTACCCCAACAAGGGATCATACCTTTGAAAACATCAATCATTTCATCTCCAGCATCTCACAAAGGCCCTGACACTGAGTAGGAATTAAAAAAAATAACAATGAAAGGAAAGATGATGGTAACAGGACTCTGGAGAAAGCTGAAAAGGAAAAGCCTTTTGGCATTTTTAGAGAAATGTGAGGGGTATAAGTATTGTTATTATTATTGCCCCTCTTACTACAAGTTACCAGTGGTAGGTAGTGGTAGTAGTGATGTTTATAAAGCACTTACCACTATGAGCTGGGCAGTGTGCCGGGCTGCTTAATCTCATTTAGTTCTTTTAACAGCACTCTCAGGTAGGGAAGATATCGTTATTAATATGTTGTAGATGAGGAAACCGGGCCTCAAAAAAAGTTAAGCAATATGTCCAAGGCCACACAGCTAGTATGGGAATGCCAGAATTTTCACTAGCCATTGACTACCAAGCTCTAGCACTGAACCACAATCATCTATATTTCTCTACTATATTCCACCCAAGTTTTACCTAGAATCAAAGAATTTTTCATCTCTAGACCTTTCGGTTGGGTAAAGAAAGCTATTGCCACTTGACAGCAAGAGAAGCCAAGAGGCTAATCAATTTACTTGCTTGCCATAAAGGGGAATTTGAAATATCAGCAGAAAAAACCATATCAATATGGCTTCAAACTGCTGTAAATTAAAAACAGATTGCAGCCTTTCTACAAAAATATGACTAGACTTCAGCATAAAGTCATTTAAAAATAACTATTTCCAGGCACCATATGGGTTATGAACCAGTTTCACATGATTAGTATAATTTTTGAAGGAAGTTGTTATAAGAACCACAAGGTTGAAAAATCATTTCAAACCAAAACCGCAGGAAATATTCAAAGGTAAAATCTTAATTGAAAAACAAATGTTGAAGGTAAAACAATTGGTCAGGAGAAAACCCGTAAAGAGGAAGTTCTAAATTTCAGCACACAGGGGAAATCAAGATTCCAAGAAACCATGTAAGAAACAAGAATTGGTTTATTTTATAAATCAAAGTCAGAGACCAGGTGAACTCCGAAAACATTATTTTCAAAGAATTGCACATTAAGGAATATCCTGCTTTGTTCACTAAACACGTGCCAATCTGCATTGCTTTTTAAGATGCCCATACTCTTCCAAATCTAACACTATTGTTTCTACATGTAGAGTAAAGAAGAAAAATCATTTTAGAATCTGATGTAGACATGGGAAAGAAGAAAAATCAACTTTATGGAAAGGGGGTACTTTGTGTGTTTATGCATTCCTATATAGGTGAAAAATATACAAAAGAAGGGCAGGGTCCTCTTTTTTTCCAATTTTCCTAAGTACAAATATAAATTCCCAAATGCTGTGGCTACAGTATCAATGCACCATGCTGACTTTTCCACTGCAATCTGCAGCATCACCATCATCTAGCATATATTACATTCAAAGAAAAGAATGAGTAATGCCTTTCTTAAGAGAATGTCCTTCTTTTTGATAAGCTTATTGGATTTGTCTTCACTAGATATACAGCCCCTGTAAAAATTGAAGTCATTAGCAAATTGATATTAATCTATTCCAAGAACTGAGTAAGTTTGCCCACTATAAAGAGCATGAGAAGAAGAGAGGGTTTATTTAAAAACAAAAACAAAAAACAAACAAACAAACAAAAAACACAGAATCAAGCAAACAAATAACAAAACCAACAGGAAAATACTGATGTTTAAGGCAGAGGTGGTTGCAAACTGATAACATAGAGATAACGCTTTGTTTTGTCCTCGGGGAGTTTACAAAAATGTTAAATAAGTTGCCCACATTAAACATGGGAAGATTTCACGTAATATCTGGATGCATGGCTTGTCTAGAAAACCCAGGGAAGCTGGCAACACTGGACCTGGATCCTGAGAAGCTAGTGGCAAGCAGCAGATTCCCTCTTGAGATGAGTCCTGTCCCTGTTTGCCACAAGCTCCTCTGTGCCCTATGTATGTCCAGATTGCTGTATTTTCTTACATATCCTGCCTGGCCACAAGATAAGAAATCCATAGAATTGCAGGGAACCCAGGGATTGGTATAGCAATCACATATTCCAAGGAAATGAAGGCTTCCCAAAAGGCAGTGATGAAAATTGAAAATCCAGATAATCTAACAGCTGAAAGCAATCTGCCAGCTTTGCAGCAAGGAGGCCATGATAATTTTGGTAACAACTGTTTTAAGGCAATGATCTAGATCATGGTTTCTCCGTCTCTGCATTATTGACAGTTTGGGCCAGATAGGTCTTTGTTGTGGGGCTGTCTGTGCACTGTAGGAAGTTTAGCTGAGTCTCTGGTCTCTACTCACTAGATGCCAGTAGCACCTCCCTCCCCCAGATGTGATAATCAAAAATGTCTCTGTACATTGCCAAACATCCCTGTGGGGCAAAATTGCCCGTGGTTGAAAACTACTGTTCTAGAAAGAAAACAGGTGAAAATGGGTTAAGAAGTGAAAACTCAAGATCTGAAAAGGAGGATGGAAAATATGTACCTAGATGTTTGGGTTCGATGAGAAAAAAGTTACAGAGTGACTGCTGCACGAAGATGCTGAGTATACAAAAAGTTTATTTATATATGTAAAAATAGAGATGATATGAGCATGTACAGTGGCCATGAGCATCCTGACCTGCATCTCTTCATGGGCGACTCTTCTTCTGGGCCAGAAGCAACACCTCCTTGTGGGAAAATGCCTCTCTCCCCACTTTCATTCCATGTGGTTCAGGAGACAGCTGGACCCACTGCTAGCTTTTGGGGCTGCCACTCTACTCATTTAGGGACGAGCCCATCTCAATGCTGGCTGATGTATCAGCCCTATGCACTTTGCTGTCTTTAGTCTGAAACTGTCAACTGGTAGAAAGTAAGACTAAGACTGCTTGTGGCTGACCTTGCCACTTCTTAGTGGGGCTGAGGATGCAGCCAACGCAGAGGAAAGAGACAAAGAGAGACCCAGTCTTGATGACGTGGTGTAACATCTGAATCCCACAGAGTCAGAACCAAACGCTTCTTTTTCACTTAAATTAGGTGAGTCAAGCTTTTATCTCTTGAAAGGAAAGTTTCAGGGAAACTAGAGGCGTTCTGAAGTTTTTACAATTTTTTTTTCCCCCCAAAAGAAGATAAAACTAAGTGATGCCTGCTGTTTCTACTGAGTAAGTGACTATTACTTGTTGGTGTTAGGATCCTAGAAAGTTGCTTAATCTCTCTGACCTTCAGTTGTTTCAATCATGAAATAGGGAAGAAAATACTTACACTTCATAAAGTTGTCTTGGGCTGCAAATAATATAATGCTGCCAAGCACAAATTGTAGTGCCTGGGTTATTCCAAGTGCTCAGTGCATGTCAGCAGATACTATTCAGTAGGCAACCATGACTTGATTACCACTACTGCTGCTACTACTCCTGCTATAAGTAATGATAATTACTACTGTCACTGCAATGTCTCTAAGTAATGGTCTCTTTTATAAATGACTACAGATAGCTTTGCTGTCTGCAATGTGGAATACCATATGGATCTCTCTTTAAGAAGAGAGTGGCTTATATAAACACTTGGCCAGGTATGGCTCTCTTTAAAATAAACAAAAAGATTTTCCGGTACCAGGAAGTACATGGTAGCATTGGTCGGAATAAATCAAAGCCCCATAGCCAAATCTCTCAAATGATATAATAAAATTGAAATTGAAAATTTTTAAATCTCTGACCCTGCATAGTTGAAAACCCACCGCATGATTTGGGACCTCATAGGTCCCCGAAAGCCCCGTCTGATTTCAGCCCAAGCTCAGCCCTGCCTCCAGCTGACCACACACTTCAAGCCAGCATTGTGTATCCTTGCACGTCTTCCCCATGGCTTCCTTCTTTGCTGACTCAACCTCTAAACTACCCTCGGGATGGAGTGATTTAAGATTCCAGGGGCAAACCTCAATGGATGGAAGATGGAACTCAATGAAGACTGTCCTTCAGGGGTAATTCTAGGAGGCATTCTGTATGCTTCTCAAGAGATTTTGGCAGAATTGAGCTCACAGTGTCTTCAGAAGAATACTCTAGAAAGCACCCTAATACCTTTGCTTTTCCTACCTTATCTCATTTTCCTTGCCATCTCAATTCTGCTACCTGGGATCACCTTCCAAATAAACTACCTGCACTCAAATCCTTGTTTCAGGTTCTGCTTTGGAAGAATCCAAATTAAGATATAAAGCAAGGCATAATAATCCAAGATAACATATAGCAAACATGTTTACTGTGTACCACATGCCATTTTTAGAGCTTTACTTAAATCAGTTCATCAGCCCTTTGAAGTACACTGTATCATTGACCCTAATTTAGAGATGTGGAAAGAAAGGCATAGAGCATTTAAGTAACTTGCCCAAATCTCACAGCTACCAGATGGTGGAGCCAGGATTTGAACTCACTCTGTCTCCAGAGCCTCAGTCACTCACTGTGATATACTGTCCTTGTCTGACACTAGAATTCACAAGCTCTGCATTCCTCAACTTTACTGGGTTAAGGAATGACCAGTGCTATGGTTTAAATGTCCCCTCCAAAGTTCATCTTGAAACTCAATCCCTATTGTAACAGTCTTAAGAGGGTGGGAGTCTTACTATAGTATTTGAAAGGTGGGGCCTTGGAGAGGTGATTGTATTATGAGATCTTGGCCCTCATAAACGGATTAATCCATTCGTGAACTAATAGATTAATGGTTTAAGGGTTATCAGGAAGTAGACTGGCAGCTTTATAAGGAGAGGAAGAAAACATGTAGACACATTTTGCCCCCCGCGTCATGTGATACCCTGAACTGCTTTGGGACTCTGCAGAGAGTCCCCACCAAGAATAAGGCCCTCACCAGATGTGCCCCCTGGACCTTGGACTTCCCAGCCTCCAAAACTGTAAGAAATAAATTCCATTTCTTTATAAATTACCCAGTTTCAGGTATTCTGTTATAAGCAACAGAAAACTGACAAATGCACTCAGATGCCTGGTGAAACATTATTTCTGGGTGTGTCTGTGAGGGTGTTTTCAAAAGAGATTATCATTTGAGTCAGCAGACTGAGTAAAGAAAATCCACCTCACCAACGTGGGTGGCACCATCCAATCCACTGAGTGCCTGAATAGAACAAAAAGGTGGAGGAAGGGTGAATTTGCTCTCTCTCTTCTCAAGCTGGAACATCTACTTTCTTCTGCCCTCAAACATTAGAGCTCTGGGTTCTTGGGTCTACGGAGTCTGGGACTTACACCAGCAGCCCTCCAAGTTCTTGGGCCTCCAGCTCAGACTGAGGGTTATATCATCACCTCCCCTGGATCTCAGGCCTTTAGATTCAAACTAAATTACATACCAGCTTTCCTAGTTCTCCAGCTTGCAGATGGCATATTGTGGGACTTTTTGGCCTCCATAACTGCATGGGCCAACCCCCATAATGTCACCTTTTATCTCTCTAGCTATCTTCCTACCTATCTATCTACCTAGATATATACCTACTTATCTATTCTATTGGCTCTGTTTCTCTGGAAAACCCGTATTATTACACTTTGTCTCCTTCTAGAACAGGTGCTGACACGGGTATAGAAGAACTTTAGTTACATAATGAGATACTCAATTTCCTAAGTTTCCTGTGATAGAACAAATATGACCCACCACTCGCTTCCTGCCCAAAGAAAGTAATATTCCACTGGCAAATGCCCAGTTTCTCCATCTCTGATTACTTCTGTCCCCTTCTGGAGGCATGCCTCGGGGCTGGCAGTGTCCTTTATCCTGACAGTCCTGGGAGCACCTCCCTAAACACTGAGATTCTAGCATAGAGGCGGCTTTTCCAGGCTCCTGCAAATCCCTGAGTGTGGCCTGGAGCACTGAGGCATGGTGAGCAGAGAACCGAGCCCACTTCTGAATGCTGGCTGAGATCATTGATAGGACTTTCAACCCTGAGAGCACATTTTAAGTACCAGATTTAAGCAGAATGTAAACAACTTTAAAAATCAACATTAAGTAGGAGATTGTTTATGTAGCTTATCTTCTCCTTGATATACAAACCCACATTTGATCAACAGATAATTAATCTAAACACTAACAATAGAAAGTACATTTTTGCAAAAGGAAAAAAGTTAGGCTAAATTAACACTGTTGGCCCCCCAAAAACAAAGTTTTAACTTTCTAGTTCTAATTCTTACAAAATTATCCTAACTCTCTGCATTTTTAAAAGATTCCTGGCTCAAGCCCAAGAACTCTGGCCACGGCTGAATGCCCTGAATTCTCTACCTCTGCATCTGGCTTCCTCATGGGAAATGCCCCACGACATCGTAGAAACACAACCTCTATCAAATACACATAAAGCAATTACTGGGCAACATTCACATGATGAAACATTATTATTTTTATCATCATTATTGCTATATATTATAACAAATAATAGCTGCAATGTTAACTGCTTATTATGTGCCAAGTACTGTTTAAATCTTTGTATGTGCATTAACTCATTTTCATATTCTCTATAACTATGAGACAGATAATGCCAATTTTATAGTTAAGGCAATCGATGCACAAAGAGGTCAAGTAACAAACCCAAGGTTGTATGGATGGTAATCAGGAAAGACAAGAATTTATCATTAAATGGATATTGGTACAATTAGGAGGTAGAATGATCAATGTAAGTCCAAAGAGACTTTTTTTTTTTTTAAATCCCTGGACTAACTACTATTAATAATGGCAAACATGTAACTGAACATGCTTTCTTTGAGTCACCTCATTTAATTCGCATAACAGTATTTGGAGGTAGGCAGTTTGAAAGTTTAAGTAACTTTTGTAATGTCACAATTCTATGAAGTGGAAAAGCCAGGACTGAACTCGAGACTGTTTAGCCTCAGAGCCTGTGCTTCCAACACACTACATCACACTATTGCACAATAGGAAAGGATGAAAAATGGGGGATGGGAGAGTTTAGGAACCAATGTGGTTAAAAGTCAGTAGTCCCCTTGCCTCTGGATATTGGAATAGCTCTACCTTGAATACTGCCTGTTGCTGTCTGAGTCAGATCCTCTGAATAACACCTAAATGATCTTCACGTCTCAGCCACCTTCTTATCTATGAGGGGAGTCTAAGTTATTTATTTATTGATTCATTCAAAATATATATGTTGAATACTTGTATAAAATTAAACATGGTGAGAACAACCAGACAGTTTCTCGTCACAGTACTTATAGTCTAGTGGGAGAAACAATAACCAAAGAACCACACAATTAAGTGCAAAATTACAAACGAAGGTAAGTACTTTGAAAGGAAGAGTCATGATGCTATGAAAGTGTAAAACAAAAGGACTTGAATGACACAAGTTTGGAAAGGGGGGCTGGAGAAGGGATCCTTTCCCAAGACTGTAACCTTGCTGCAGAGATATGAAGGACAATTAGAGTTACATTTGGAGTAAGCTTTCTTCAGAGGGCAACCTCTGAGAATTCTTCAGATGCTGATTCTTGTAATCATAAGGCTTGGTCTTTAAAAACCACTGTGTCTCCTAGCAGGAAGAAATAGAAGAGGAAAAAATATGAATGCATGAATCAAGAGCTTGAACTGACTTAGGCATTCCTATTGAAACAATCCTAAAGCTCCATGACACAATGCATGTCTATGACCAAAGCAGAGGTGGAGCTTCTCAGGGCAACAAGAAAATAGATTTGGGGGATAACTTCACAGGGCCATGACAAATTAAGTTTTGGAGAAAACAGATGTTGACTGTGAACCTCAATTCCATTGTATTATATTATCATGTGGACCCAGGGCTTTTCTACAAGTTAATAACAGAAACAATGACAGAAATATAATTGTAAGAAAAGAAGAAACAGATTCATAGAAAATTAACTGTAGGGCCGGCCCCGTGGCTCACTCAGGAGAGTGGGGCACTGGTAGCGCCGAGGCCGTGGGTTTGGATCCTATATAGGGATGGCCAGTGCACTCACTGGCTGAGCGTGGTGCAGACAACACCATGCCGAGGGTTGTAATCCCCTGACCAGTCAGAAAAAAAAAGAAAAAAGAAAAAGAAAATTAACTGTAAACTCTGAATAGCTAAATACTGTTTAAAAACCAGCATTGGAAACAAGAGTAAACATGATTGGACTTTGGTGCATGGTAAATGGTGTAGTTTATAATGTTGGAGAGTTTTGTTTGTTCTGTTTGTATAACAAAAGGCTGTAACTTCCCAAAGCCCAATCCAAGTCATTCCGTCCACCTACTTTTCTAATGCATTTCTCAGTCTACTTTGTAATCCTTTGCATCTCATGTGACCGATTCCATGCCAGCAGGTTCTGAGGTTGCAAAGGTGATTATGATCAGTCTCTCTCCTCGAAGAGTTAACCTGTCTAGAGGGAGAGATCTCCAAGTAAATGGGCAATCACAGTGCAGCATAATGACAAATAAGCACCCAAGAGCTCAGAGTATGAGTCCTGAACTCAGTCTGGGAGTATCAGAGATTTTCTTCTGAAATGGATGTCGGAACAGTGTCTTAACGAAAGAACAAAGCCAGAGCTTCCAGAAAAAAAAAAAAAAATGTTTTTAGCATTGCTGTTAATTACCTTAGTCACTGGTGAGGAAAAAATTCAGAGTGATTTGGACAGATCAGCTCTGACTGAAAGTGACATTAAAATCCAGACAAAGGAAGTGTTTGTCTTGAAGCAGTCTTTGGCCACCCCTGTGCTGGGAGAGAAAATCTGGACTCCTCAGTGGCAGGTTGACAGTTATGAGGATCCAAATTCATATCCAGACAAGCAGCTCTTGGTCAAATGCATCCAAAATTTTTCAATCCTGAATGAAAATTAAACTGAAACGATGGAATTCTTTTCAATATCTTGAGCACCTCTCCATCCCTCTTGGGAGAACAGCTTGCAATGTTTGATTCAGAGGCCAATGATGCTCTGATTTCAATCATCAACAAAACAGATTTATTTCAATGCTCTAAATGAGCAGACAGAATATAGTCAGCTTTCAACTCCATTTAATGCTGAAGACATACTGCACCCTTCCTGTGTGTTTTTAAGCATAACTTTTTATAAATAAGAAACAAGTATTACTTTTACAAAGGTTATTTTGCTGCCTCAGTAGATGAGAGGCCTTGAGTGATTAACTTCTTGTATTAGACTGCCAGGGCTGCCATAATAAAATACCACAGACTCAGAGGCTTAAACAACAGAAATTTGTTTTCTCACAGTTAGGGAAGCTGAGAAGTCCAAGATCAAGGTGTCAGCCAATTTGGTTCCTGGTGAGGGCTCTCCTCCTAGCTTGCAGATGGCCACCTTCTCATGGCATCTCAGGCCCCTCCCTTATTACCTCATTTAATCTTTATTATCTCCTCACAGGCTCTGTCTCCAAGTACAGTCACACGGTGGTGGGGTTAGGGCATCAACATATGAATTTGGGGAGAGAAATGGCAAGGACACAAACATTTGGTTCATAATACTTCTCTGGCATTTCTCACTCTTCTTATAAAAGCACCAGTTCTATCAGATTAGGGCCCCTCCCTTATTACCTCATTTAACCTTTATTATCTCCTCACAGGCTCTGTCTCCAATACAGTCACATGGTGGTGGGGTTAGGGCTTCAACATATGAATTTGGGGAGAGTAATGGCAAGGACACAAACATTCGGTTCATAATACTTCTCTAACGCTAAGTTTCTTCTTCTGTATAATGATAGTGATAATAATAGAACCTTTGTGAGGTGGTTATTACAAGACTTAAATGAGTAACAAAGTAAAGCATTTAGAATGCATTTTTAAAAAACTTTTAGGGCCAGCCCATGGCGCACTTGGGAGAGTGTGGTGCTGATAACACGAAGGCCACGGGTTTGGATCCCTCTATAAGGATGGCCGGTTAGCTCACTTAGGAGAGTGTGGTGCTGACAACACCACGTCAAGGGTTAGGATCTCCTTACCAGTCATCTTTTGAAAAAAAAAAATTTAAAACACCATTATTAGCAGTCAAATGTCAATACAGTACTCATACATACTGCTTAAAATCTTAGACTGCGAACAAAGAAAAATATTTTTAAACTTATGAGCTATAGGTAAAAGGAATTCTGTTAAGGGAATGAAGTGTTCTGCTGCCTTCCTATGCACAACTCTTCACAAAAAAATGAATCGGCAATACATGTCATGTGATGATCTCTGTATCAATACCTGTGTGGCTTCTTTGTATCTCAGTCCCTCATAGTGCTAGCCACAAAACAGGTGTGTGACAGAAGTTTATGTTGGCTGTTTCCATCATTCCAAAATTTTACTTTTCTCTCTTTTCTACAGTGTCTTCAATAACTCAATAGTAAAATGATAAAGACATAAATCAAGACTATCCTGTAGTAGACCATACTTTTCATTGAGAATAACTAGATGGGCTTTATAAGATTTCCTCTACCACCACCACCTCCTAACCCCTGCCCCCCACCCCCAAAATCTGTTGAAGGTATTAAATAGCTATCAAGACGTCCAGGACCAAAAGTGTCAAGATGATAGAGGGAAGGGGAAAAAAAATGAGATGATCTGAGTATGATACATGATTTTCCACTCAAAGCATTCAACGAAGAGATTGAAAAGACTCACTAAAAAATTGATTGAAAATTTCACTAAAAATCAACATTATTTTTTAATCAAATTTTAGAATAGGGGTTATAATAATTAAAATTCAGAACTTTAATAGATGGGTTTAACAAAAATGTAGACATATGAATGAATCAGTGAAGGGAAGATTAATGTTTTGGCAAACAGATCAGTAGAAAATATGTAGTATACATGTTACCAGTTCTTTGAGAATAAATATGTAATACATATGTTATTGGAGTCTCAGAAGAGTTGAGACAACATAAGGCAGGCACAACATCTGAAAAGATACTGGGCAAGAATTTTCCAAAACTGAAAATGACTTCGAGCCACATATACAAGAAGCATTAGAAACTCGGAGACGTTTAAACAAAAAAACAAAGAACAAAACAAAAAGCATACCTAGCCACATTATAGTAATACTGCCACAAAATAAAAGGGGAGAAAAGAAAACCTTTAAAACAAAGGTAAACATTACTCTTTTAAGAAGATATATTACCTTAAAAGGAACGACGATTGTTGCTTTGCATTGCTTCTCCCCCCACAGATTTGTCACCCCACTTCCCCTGGGTGATGGAGAGGCAAAGGATTACTCAAAGCCCATCTCTACTGAGCAGTAAGAGGCCCCGAAGTGGTTAATCTCCCACCGGAACCCTCAAGCAAGAGGCATCCCTTCCTTGGGAAATTAATGCCGAATTGGGGTTCTCTTCCTGCATTTATTTTCCAGACCAGGGAGTTACAGGAAGAGAACAAAGGTGGGGTTATAGTTTAACAGTACAGGCTGGTAACTTTCAGTGAAACAAGCCAGATGACATTCCAGTAAGGCAATTAAGGGGTCTTATCAACAACAGTTTGATCTTAGCAAATATTCCTCCCTATAGCAATTTCTCAGTATCTTTACATAACAATCAGTAACTAGTCTGTCTTTGAGCCAGCAACCTGCTGGGCCACAATCCTTATCTTGCAACAGAGACTTAAAGCCTGAGGGAAATTTCTAGTCCTCTGCAAGGTCAATATTTGAAACTGCAAGACTTTGGAAAACCAGGCCCTGTGAAGTACATATGCTTTTTAGTATATTCCACAGACAATAAGAAAGACAGTGGACTACTTATCAGAAAAAATGGAAGCAAAAGATAATGAATGAGCATCTTTAAAGAGCTGAAGGAAAATAAAGGCCAACATAAAATTCTAAACCCAGTGAAGACAAAGAAAAATTAAAGGCATTTTAAGACAAATAAAAACTGACAGAAATTTTCATCACCCTCAGATGTACACTAAAATAATATTATTTTTCCAGGCCAAATATATATGAATAAATACACACACACACACACACACACGCGCGCACACGCACGCACACACGTGTCACTACCAGATGGAAAAATGAAAATAAACATACATTTTTAACAGAAGTGGTAAAGGTATTTATTTATGTGAAACATTAACAAATCAAAAATGCATATTAAAATCTTCAGGATAATAAGTGAAAGAATTCAAAATAATTCACCACTAAAAAACTAGCTTTTAGAGGAAAAACAGAACAGTAGTGAGAAAAATAACGAATCATCCAAAAGAAGACAAAGAAGGAGGAAAAAGACAGAGAAAGTGGGACAATTTGGAAACAAATGGGTAGTAGATTTAATAATAAATCTACGAGTAATTATGTTAAAGGTATACAAACAAAATATTTTGTTTAAAATGCAAAGATGATCCGAATGGATTTTTAAAACTCTACTGGATGCTGTTTATAAACAATACATCTTAAAACTAAAGATGGAAAAGTAGAAAGTAAAAGAATGGAACAAAGTTATATCATGAAAACATCAACCAAAATAAAACTATTGCTATACTCATTAAAGTAAACGTTAAGATAAAAAGCATTACCAGAGATAAAGAGAGATATTTCATATGACAAAAGGGGTTAACTGACCAGGAAGACATCAAAATTTTAAATCTGTATAAGCTAAAAACAGAACTTCAAAACATATGAAGCAAAATTGAAGAAACGAAGGGGAAAAAAAAAAAAGGAAAATTTACAATCATAATAGGGAACGTTAACATCCTCTCGAAAGCTGATAGATCAAGGAGCCAGAAAGATCAGTAAAACAAAAATGATGCAAACTACACCATTACTATACTTGACAAAGTTAAAGTATAAGACACTATACACACAATGACTAGATTCACATTCATTTCAAGTGCGTATGAAACATTTATTTCAACCATAAAACCAACCACATCCTAGGCCATAAAGCAAGACTCTACAAATTTCAAAAGATTCAAAACATCTAGTGAACAGATGTTTTCTCACCGTAATAAAATTAAGCTAGAAATCAAAAACAAAAAGTAAACTAGAATATCCCCAAATGTCTGAAAATTAAGGAATTCACTTCTAAATAATCCTTGAATTAAAAAAGAAATTCAAAGGGAAATTATAAAATATTTTTAATAATAGCAATAAAGAGTTGAGATATTAAAATGTGTGATATGCTGTTAAAGCAATGCTTATTTGGAAATGTTTAGACTTAACATATAGTATGAAAGAAAAACATTTGAAAATAATGATCTAGGAATCTATGTTCATATATATATATATATTTAATATATGTAATATATATATTAAATTAAACCCAAGGAAAGCAATAGAAAAAATTTTTTTAATTCATTTTATGAGGACAACCTAACTTCAACACCCAACCCTGACAAGAGTGTAACAAGAAAATAAAATCATAGACCAATTTTCTCACAAACATATATGGAAAATCCTAAACAAACATTTACAAATCAAATCTAGCAATGACAAAATGTAATAATACATCATGACCAAGTAAGGTTTATTCCAGGAAAGCAAGTCTGATGTAATACCTGAAAAATCAGTCTATTCATTGAAGAAAAAGTTGAAAAATCATATGCTCACAAGAGCTGCACATACAAAAAAGCAATTTATAGATGAAAAATTATTAGCAAACTCTACCTAAAAGGTAACATCATCAAACTGGTAGAGGGTATTTATCTTCAAAGGAACCTACAGGTAATATCATACTTAATGGAGAAATAGTAAAATATTGCCTCCCAAGATCAAGACTGAAGCAAAGACATTTGTTAGCCTCACTTGTAATCATCATCATCCACAAAACTTGGTGGAGAAAAACTGTCATGATCCATGAAAGACATGATTGTATATAGAGAAGAATTTATAAGTGAAATTCTAAAATAAATAAGTGAAGAGTTTCTAGAGAAGAATCTACATACAAAAATCAACTTCATTTCTACTTATCAGTAGCGAAATAAATAAAACAGAAAATGAAATAAATATAAATATTCCATGTTAAACAGCATCAAAAACATCAAACAATCAGGAGACTAATCTAGCAAAGGATGAGCAAGATCTGTATAAAAACTGCAAAATATTATTGAAAGAATTTAAAGAGCTAAACAAATGAGATATACCATGTTCATGTATTAAGAAAAAATACTGTAGAGATTGGCCTACAAATTCAATGTGGCTCAAGTAAACATTCCAGCAGAACTTTAATGGAAATTAGCAAATTAATCCTATAGTGTCTATAAAATGCAACTGACACAATAGTTAAGACGATCTTCAAGTACAAAGATGAAAGACTTACTGTATTATATATCAAGACATATTACAAAGCTACAAAAATTAACAAGCTGTGCTATTAGTTGTATGAACAAATACAACTTTTTTAAAAAATTGAATAGAGAACTCAGAAACAGACAACACACCTGCACCATTACCTAATTTATGACAAAGATGAGACTGCAATGTAGTATGCTTGAAAGAATTATCTTTCCAATAAATTGTGCTATATCAGTTGGATATCCAATTGGGGAAAAAACATATCTTAACCAACACAACTAGCATTTAAAAAAAAAAAAATCCAAGTTGATTATAGACTAAATATGAAGGTAAATAAAAATAACATAGATTTTCATATTGGAAACTATTTTTATGATCATTAATGTAAGAAAGCATTTTAATACAGAATGCCAAAGATTGATAAATCGAGAGATATTAAAATTAAGAATTGTCATTTATCAAAAGAAACCATTCAAGGGATGAAAGTCACGCTAGAGAGTAGAAGAAAATGCATCTATCCAAAAAGATCCCAGATCCAGATAATCCAATAGAAAAATGGCAAAAACTTATATAGAAATTTGACAAAAGTATATATCCAAATGTCCAATAAACATGTGAAAAATTGCTTAACTTCTTTAGTCATCAGGGAAATGCAAAATCATAATAACATGTACTAAGCACACTCCACATTAAAGTGAAAAAAGACAAAAATACCAAATGTTGGCAAAGACAAGTAACAAGCGAAACTCACGTCCAACTTGTGTGAATGTAAATTGGTAGGATAATTTCGGAAAACTGGTATTTTCTTCTGAAGCTGGATTTGCCATGCTTTATGACCTAGAAATTCTATTGCTGGATAAATATTCCCAACAGAATTGAGTACATCTTTAAATGATAAGACCTGCAAAAAGTATTCACAACAGCATTATTTGTAATATCCCAAAACTATAAACAATCCAAATGTCCATCAACCAATAGAAGGATAAATAAATGATGGCTATCTTAAATAAGATATTTTAGATAAATGAGAATGAATAAGTACAGCTACATACAACAATATAGACAAATATCATGAACATACTGTTGAACAGAATAAGCCAGTCAAAGAGAATAACAAATGCTGGCGAGGATGTGGAGAAAGGAGAACCCTCCTACACTGTTGGTGGGACTGTAACTTACTACAGCCATTGTGGAAAACAGTATAGAGGTTTCTCAAACAACTACAAATAGAACTACTATATGATCCGGCAATCCCACTGCCGGACATATATCCAAAGGAATGGAAATCATCATGTCAAAAGGATACCTGCAACCCCATGTTCATTGCAGCCCTATTTAAAATTGTCAAGATATGGAATGAACATAAATGTCCATTGATGAATGACTGGATAAGGAAAATATGGTATATATACACAGTGGAATATTACTCAGCCATAAAAAGAATGAAATTCTGCCATTTGCAGCAACATGGATGAGCTTGGAGACAATTATGTTAAGTGAAATAAGCCAAGCACAGAAAGAGAAATAGCACATGTCCTCACTCATAAATGTGTGCTAAAAAAGGAAGGAAGGAAGGAAGGAAGGAAGGAAGGAAGGAAGGAAGGAAGGAAGGAAGGAAGGAAGGAAGGAAGGAAGGAAGGAAGGAAGGAAGGAAGGAAGGAAGGAGAAAGAGAAAGACAGGAAGGAAGGGAAAAAAGAAAGGAACAATCACAATAATATGTTGAACTTTGAAAAGGAGAGAATAGAACTGTGGTTACTAGAGGGGAGAAGGGGGTTAGCGAAAAATTGGTTAAGGATCACAAAGAATAATCATGCTTTGTAATGACGAATATACTAATTGTCCTGATTTGATCATCACATACTGTACACAGGTATTGATCTTCACCTCTGTACACCCCAGATATGTACAGTCAATTATGTTTCAATAAAAATAATACATATTCATTGAACGAACAAATGAGTAAACAACCTCATTTATCCTTCAAGGCTCTACAACTTTCACCTCCCTGTTACTCTCCTCTATGAGCTACAATAGATCAAATTGCCTTATTTTCTGAGCTCTATACATACATAGCTATACCAAAACAAAAAGCCTTACCAAAAACAAAACAAAACAAAAAAAGAAGGAGCCAATCATATAAGAGCATCCTGCTGATTATGTTTATACAAAGTTCAAAAACAGGCAAAACTGATCTTCAGTGACAAAAGTCAAGGTAGTGCTTACATTTGTGGAGTGAGGCAATCAGGAATGAGAAAAGTCATGGAAAGGGCTTCTGGGATACTGGTGATATTCTATATCCTGATCAAGTTAGTGGTTACAGAGGTGTAGTCACTTTCTAAAAATTGATTGAGCTGTATACTCATTATTTGTGCATATTTCCATATATATGTTATTGCAATTAATTATTTTTAAAGCAGAAATTGAAACATTTTTTAAAAGAGAGAAGTGGTATGCAGGATTTCAGAAGCACCTTGTAAATTGAATGGCCACATTTTAGTCAAAGACTTCAGACTAAGCTACATTGCCTGAAGCCTTGTCCTACCAAAACAGACACTGAAGGAAGTAGAGATAAGAAACTGCATTAGAGTCAAAAGTAGCATTTAACGGGGCACTGGCTTATTCCACAGAGAGTAACAAAAAAAAATTGTTCTCCTAAGCTGATATGAGGGATAAATAGTATCACAGGCATTCTGCTCTCAGTAGCCGACTCCACAGACAAAGCTGACAGATTTACAATGGAGAACTGAATCCTCTGATCAAAAACCATGTGCTCTGTTTGGAGCTTGATGTCCTACAGTATACACTGAAACCCTTAAATCAACAGGTTTGTGGCATTTATGGTGAAGCCCTCTGACAGGTCTGCTTCATCAAACAAGCCTTGTCTTGAATCTGAGCTCAGCTAAAAGCGAGGCTATCAAAGACAAGCATTTACTAACATAAGAGGAAAAATGCTCCATTTCTGCTCAAATACTTAATGGAACTCTTTCTATGCTTTTGGGGTAAAGAAAGGAATGGCATAAATGTATAGAGATGTACATAATCTTTAAGACCTATCAATACTGGAAAAGACTTATTTATTCAATGACTTCATACCTCCTGCTAATGTTACAATAGTAGAATTCTCAGTGTTTGTCTGGGGTGGATCTGAATGGCTCACGCAAAACCACTTTCTTGAGGGACAATCATCAGAATACTCTATATATCCATTAAATATGGATGCTCTATAATAGTGTCTCTTAAAAAACCATTTTGACTAAAAGCCATGGCTAAAAATTAGTTCACATGCCCACACACATTTCATAACATGGCTCAGCGAACACACACATACACGCACCCACAGTACAAAATTCCATGAAATACTCACTCTTCCTAGGTATTACATAATAGGACAGAGCCAAGTCTATTTTATGCTCTTTAATATTTCCTTTCTTACTAATGTTGAGCATGACTAACTAAATTGATTTACGACTCTCTAATTGGTGGCAATCGAAAATTTGAAAAAGAAATCTAAAAGGAATCAGAATTTTTTTAAATTTTAACTTTTCAATATAGATTGTAATTGATTTTCATGTCTCTTTATCCATTCCTCTTTCCTCCCTCCCTTTCTTTCCTCCCCATCCCCCCAACTACATATCTGTTCACTTGTCTTAACAAGTTCAAGGAACTGTTGTGATTGTTATGTCTTCTTCCCCCTCCCCACCATTTGTTTGTTTGTTTGTTTGTTTTTAGCTCCCACAAATAAGTGAGAACATGCAGTATTTCTCTTTCTGTGCCTGACTTGTTTCACTTAATGTAATTTTCTCTAAGTCTATCCATGTTGTTGTGAATGGTAGCATTTCATTCTTTTTTATAGCAGAGTAGTATTCCATTGTGTAGATATACCACAGTTTCCTTATCCACTCATCTGATGATGGACAAAGGCACCAAGTCTACACACTGGGGAGGAGACTACCTTTTCAGTGAATGGTGCTTGGAAAACTGGATATTCATATGCAGGAGAATGAAACTAGACCCGTACCTCTCACCATATACACAAACCAACTCAAAATGGATTAAAGAATTAAATGTACATCCTGAAATAAAACTCCTTAAGGAAAACATAGGGAAAACACTCCGGGAAGTCAGAGTGGGTACAGACTTCATGAATATGACCCCAAAAGCACAGGCAACCAAAGGAAAAATAAACAAATGGGATTATATCAAACTAAAAAGCTTCTGTACAGCAAAAGAAACAATCAACAGAGTGAAAAGACAACCAACAGAGTGGGAGAAAATATTTGCAAAATATACCTCTGACAAAGAACATTTTTTTAAATGAATGAGGCAGAGTAACTTTTTATTTCACTGAATCTCCAAATTTAGTGAGCATGAGAATCCTACAGGGTACATATTGAAAGTGCAGATTCCAGGGGGTCCTAATCCCATAGGTTATGATTCGATAGATCTGGAAGGGGGCCTAGGATCTGAATTTTTATCAAGTATCCAGACAATGCCAATGCAGGTACACTGAAGATGACAGTTTGATAAACACATCGTTAATCCCATCCCTTCATTTTCAGATGAGTGAACTGAGGCCCAGAAAAGGAAAATGATTTGCAGAAGGACACAGAGTATTTGGTAAGAGTCTGGAGCAAGAAGAATTTACTCAAATATCCATTTAAGCAGAAATACAAGATAACTAAATTTTCTGATACATTAAATGTGATCTGAAGTCAGATACAATGAATTTTTGAGTGCCCACTGCTCTGGAATATTTTTGTCACTGAACCCCTCTATTAGGGAGGGAAGTTTATAATAGCATGACTTTAGCTTTTAATTTCCTGACCAAGAATCTTTTTAAAACCATATTTTGCTTTACTTTCTAAATATGTTATTTAGTATGACTAGGAAAGTTATTGAGAAAACAAACCGTAAATCTGAGACTTAATAAGGAGGTTTCCATTCAAAGAAAAAAAAAAAGAGCAAAAGTTAATTAAACTAGCGAGTTTTGACCAAATGTAATTAGAAGAAAATCCACATGTAAATTCTGAAATTTTTAACATAGTCTCTTTTGCTCACTTCAAGGGAAATATTTAATTCAGCATATTTATTTTAAACCTGATTTTCACCATCAGAACTGTGTAATTTTCTATGTAACTATATAATAGCCAAGTGCCTTCAAACCAAAATAGCAAGTGGTGTCCACATCAAACGGTACTCAATTGAAAATTGAATATGCTCTGAAAGTACTGTTCGGAAGGCAAGCAATTTTAGCAAGCTAGTCAAAAGTTTGCTTTCACTGCACCTGTTAGGGAACTTCAGGGTAGGAAATGTTACCCCTGTTTTATCCAATACAGTAGACATTTACTGGGCCCCTAAATTGTGGCTGGTCTAAACTGAATGTGCAGTAAGTGTAAAATGCACACTGGGTTGTGAAGACTCATGTGAAAAATAAAAGTAAAGTATCTCATTAATAGTTTTTGCATTGCTTATATTTTGGAATAGTAATGTTTTTTGATATATTGCATTAAATAAAATATTATGCCAACATAAATTTCACCCATTTCTTTTTACTTTCTTTTTTAATGTGGCTACCACAAAATTTAAAATTATATATGTTGCTGGTGTTATATCTCCACTGTACAGCACTGTGCTGAAGCAAAGACGAGGTGGGGTTTCATGCATCACAAATAAAAAAGAAATAGAGGATTTCATGAAAAGAGAAAAAAAACTTCTGTTGTCATTACTTGAAAATAAAAATCTACCGCACACTAAAATTAGATTCATTCAAATAAACATCTTCAAAGACACAAAGGAACTGCATGTGAAGGCTGAGCAATGTAATCCATCAATAAGCATTCTGGGTTTACAACATTACCCCACATGTCATCATCCAAACAAATCAAAGAAATCAATTAAAAGTGGTTACAGAGTGTGAAGTCATCCTCTAAGCCAACCATGAAGTTTCTGTCTCCCTGCAACTGCTCACTGACAGGCATATAATGTGCTCACTTGTATTTACTGCTTTAAAGCCATCTGCAGTTATTGTTGGCAGACACGGAGAGGTGAGTAATACCGAGACAACTGACATACAAAGTAGTGAATCAACAAGACTGATAACGTATCCACAATCCACTAGTAGGAACAAATATTGACAATGCTAAATGCCATAATACTCTATGCTGTCTGTGGGCATCGCACCCAGTAAATGTTGACTCATGAGGTGTGTCAAAAAAGTGCCCATTGACCTTGCCTGTTGGCCACTCCATGTTCAATGCACTTGCTGCATTATGCCCACCTATTTCCTCTACGAGACTAACAGCTCATTGCAGAAAGTGTGCGTAACTCATTCATTTCTATTGTAGTTTGTATTTTCATTTCTAAATAACAGAAACTACAAAATGGGGGTTTTACGGTCCATGTGCATGAACAGAGAAAACAAACAATGAATGATTTTTACCATCTGCTCAACCAGATTCTATAGAGACAGAGAGGGAGTCTGACAGGTAAAAAAAAAAAAAAAAAGCATACTACTTTCTGGCTTCCAAGTTCTGATCTCCCTCAGCTAAGGGTTCCAGAAGAGCAAGTCCGCTTTGGTACCCTGCTTGTTGCCCCATAACTATAGGGGCAAAGGGAACCTTCAACCCCCTTGAAGGTTCTCTGAAAAATCACCTGTTAAACACAGATTAATATGAAGAAAAGGTATAAAAATTTTTATTTGATCATAGTTTTACATGACATGGGAGCCTTCAAAATGAAGACCTCAAAGATAAAAAGGAAAATTGTCCATATATATGCTTAGGTTTTATGAAGCAGGCACAGCTATGTGGAAAGAAAAGTATGCTCTAATGCTAATAGACTGAATAGGAAAACCCAGCAAGGTCTGTCTCTTTAAATACTTTTTGGCCTCTCTGTGTAGCATTTATTCCTTTAGGGTATGGGGCAGGAAACCCTCTGGAATGGGCATCTTATGACCTACAATCAGACAAGGTAGGTTAGAGAATTTCTTTATGGTCAGCTCCAGGACAGAGAGGAAGGGGGAAAGATTAGAGTATATCTATGACATGCCTTGGGGAGGAGGGATTTTAGATTCTATGTCTTGCCTCAGGGGAGAATGAGGCTGAGAGACATGAAGTCAGGAAAAGGTCAGAGGAAAAGTTTGTTTTTGAGGATTTCACTTTAGGGTATCACTTTATGGGCCCAAACAAGCCCAAAGTCCTCTAAAGTCAGGCATCACTGGATATTAAGACTGTGATGGCCCTATACTCAGGTGGCAAGAGGATTGCCAAGAACTCTGGCCTTACATCCCATCCCCTGGGCTACCTCTGGGTGCCCCAGAATTTGATTTTATGGGCTCTGATCCTGTTACCTCTTCATCCTTGAACAAATCACTGCAGTCAAGGACATCTGATGTCCTCATTGGTTACTGTAAAAAAAAATTTGGGTCATATTCAAAAAAAAATGGGGAAATGGATGCCGGGCAGGTAAAAATTATGTGGCCACAGCCATTTCTGAACCCCCACATAAAAGATACTCCACTGATATTTATTTTCCAATGAGTGAATAAAGGTAAAATATGTTTTGTGATGTATTCCAAATGTAGGAATGATTTATCTAGTTCTAAATTACCAGAATGATAACTATATGCATTCATGTAACAAAGATTTATTGAGTGCCTATTATTGCCAGGGACTGTTATTCTAGCACCACAAATACAGCAGAGAAGAGCAAAGATACAGCTGATACTCAAGAGGGAAAGGCAGTGTATGAAGACAGTAAATAAGTGAGTCAGGTACTGAGGGATAAACAGCATGAAGAAAAATAAAATAGCATAAGGGGACAGGTGTTGGTGGGGGTGTCGGGGAAAAGTTTTCTGCAATGATGACATCTGCACAGAGAACTAAAGGAAGTGAAGGAACCAGGTGTCTATCGGGGAAAAGCATTCACAGTGCAAAGTCACTGAGGTGTGGGCATCTGGGGATGCTGTGGAGGCCAGAAGGGCTAGGGTGAATGATGAAAGAGACAGATGATTAGGTCCAAGGGACCAGATCCTAAAGGGCCTTGAAGGTCATGGTAAAGAATTTGGATTACATACTTTGCTCAATGGAAAGCCATTAGCTGGTGGAGAAGAGGACGGTGACATAATCTGGCTACTACTGTAAAATGAATAGACTACTGGGACACAGAGATAAAGGATAGTCATCAGACAGGAAGCTGCTATAGGAATCCAGCTGAGGGAAGAGAGTGGTTTAGACCACAGTAAAGGCAGTGGAGGGATAAGAAGTGGTCAGGATTGGGCATATTTTGTTGTTGTTGTTGTTCTTTTTTGTGACCAGTAAGGGGATCGGAACCCTTGGCTTGGTGCCGTCTGCACCATGCTCAGCCAGTGAGCGCACCAGCCATCCCTATATAGGATCCGAACCCGCGGCCTTGGCACTACCAGCGCTGCACTCTCCCGAGTGAGCCACGGGGTCAGCCCCAAAATTGGGCATATTTTGAACTGCCTGTGAACAATAAAATTTACATGGATTTGTGCATAATATCAACTGGCATTTACATGAGACGTCTTCAAAAAGTGCGTTGAAAGGTTCAGATTATCTCTTGGGCAAATTCAATCACCTACATTGCTTGCCTATCACATTAAAAAAATTAGTCTCATCACTTCCTTATTTGTGCTTCCATGGAGCCTTAAACAGACCTTAACTGTAATATTTTGTTGCACTGTCTTTATGAGTTTAAACTCATAATGCCATTACTCTTCCTCTCGCATTGGAATGATATCATTATTATGAACCATATCACCATTTTCGTATTACCATAGTCTATCATAATACTAAGGCACGTAGTAGGCTTGGAATAAATGTTTTAGATTAAAAAGATGGATGGTTGGATGGGTAGATGGAAGAAAGGACAAGTGGATGGATGGATAGAAGAAGGAATAGAGGGAAAAGAAAGAAGAAATGTCACATAGTTAGTTACTGACAGCTATAAATGCAAGCCCCAAAGAGCCATTGACTTTGCTTACCTGATAGATCTATAAAGAGACTGAGTAATTTAGAGGATACTGCATAAATACCAGTGTACTACTCACTGTTAGCTGATGGGTCTATTCAAGGAAGGAATGACAGAGATAGGTTAAGTGATTAGTTTAGCTGGTGAATTTCCCATGCATATGGGAGAATTAGGTTCCATGCCTTCCATCCCAATTAAAACACAGCTCCTTGCCTCTTCAAGCAGTGACTGTTTTAAAAGAAGCATATGTGTAAATGCCCCAACTATACGCAGGAGATAGGAAAATCTAGTATACCTTTACAAGGTTCTCGGGCAAGAGCATACATTCACAAAACACAAAGAACATCCCTAATTTTATTCCCAGAACTGCCCATTGCCCCCATTCTTACAGGTCAAGAAAATACAGAGGACATTTAATCTTGATCTTAGGTCAACTTCAAATCCAGGAATGGAATCTACATTTCTAATCTATATCCATGTGGTTAGGCCCCCTTCTTCATAAGAATGAAAGGGTAGATTTTATTATAAATATGTCTCTTTCTTTAGAGATCCAGTTTTCTCCAGTAGTCTGGGTTGGCATGTTGTGAAATTCAAAAGCAAATACACAACTTTTAAAACACTCCCACAGATGGTTTTTCTGCTGCCCTCCAATCCCACCTTGCCCCCATACCCCGTGTACCAATTTTACACAGTCTCAGCAGCTAAGTTCCTCAAAGGTAAATGTAGTATCTGAAATCATTACTCTTAATAACACTGAAATCAATAGCATAATACTGTGAAAGAAAAAAATAAACTTACATAAATGCATTTTTATTTAAAAAGCCAGTTTTTGATTGTGCTATATCAATGGTTCTTAGCTGAGGACAACTGAACCCCCCAGGAGACACTTGGTTATGGCTGGAGACATTTTTGGCTGACATGACTGGGGAAGGGGTACCCCTGGTATCTAAAGGGTAGAGGTCTGGGATGCTGGTAAACATCCTACAATGCACAGACATGCCCTTTGCCCAGAAAGAATTATCCATCCTAACACATCAATATATCTCCAGAAAGTTCCCCACGAGAAAGAGTTATTCATCCTAACATATCAATAGCCCCTGTTGAGAAGCCCTGTGCTAAATATAACAATTTCCTAAGCAATTTTAAATAGTGACTATCTAAAGAAATTTGCTTCTTCTCCTTGGACCCATTGTCTCACCTGCCCCATGAGGGGGGACAAGTAGTTGACCAGATGATTTAAGATGACCATAAACCTGAAAAGGGGAGGGACTTCCTATGTGCTGAACACCTGCTACTGAGTGAGCACTGTAGACATTTTCTATATTTGTTTTCTTTTGCTGCTTAATAAATTACCACAAATTTAGCAGCTAAAAACACCCAGTTACTAACTCTCAGTTGTGCCAGTCTGAAGCGTGGGCACAGTGTGACTGAGTTCTCTGTCAGGGTTTGCTAAGGTGAAAAATCAGGATGTTGGCCTGGCGGCATCCCTTTCAGAAAGCTCTGGGAAAGAAACTACCTCCAAGATCATTCAGGCTGTTGCAGAATTCAGTTTCTTCCAGTTGCAGGACTGAGGATCTATCCTTGCTGTCAGTCAGAGGCCACTCAGCCCAAGTTCCTTGTAACATGGCCCCTTCCATCTCCAGAGTCACAAGGGAGAACTTCTCACATGTTCTGCCTCTCTAGCTATGAACCTCTCTGACTTCTGTCTCAGACCTCTAGACCCAGATTTAAAGGGCTATGTAATCAGGTCAGAACTACCTAGAAAATCTAACTTAAGGTCAACCTATTTGGAGTCTTAATTATATCTGCAAAATCCCTTCCCAGCAGTACCTAGATTATCATTTGATTGAATAACTGGGAGAAGGTGTATGTACACCAGGGGCCAGGAATCTCAGAATTCTGCCTTCTACATTTTTTATACATTATCTCTCATTTAATTCTCACAGCAGCCCTTTGAAATTGCTTTTTTTGTTTGTTTGTTTTTTGGGTTTTTGTATCTGTTCTTCACAGAAAAGGAAACTAGATTCTCAGATAATTTGATAATTTCTCAAAGCTGGGTGAAGGGCACAGGGGAATTCTCTGTATTATTTTTGCAACTTCTTGTGCGTCTAAAATAATTTCAAAATAAAATGTTTTCCAAAAGAATGATTTCCCCAAAATCACATGCCTAGTAAGGGAAAGAGATGGGTTTCTAAAATTCCATGCATTTTAACATACCATCTTGCCATCTAAACTACTGCACAAGGTTTTTCTAAGGCAATTGCATCCCTAAAGCCCCTGACATTTATCTAGAGGAGGGGTTCTCAAACTTGGCTGTAAATTAGAACCCCTTGCGGAGTCTGAATGATACACATACCTTGGCCCCATCCTCGATATTTTGCTTTGCTTTGGCCTGGGATCTGAGCATGGGCATCTGTGATTTTTAACTCTCCCTGTGCTAAAGTCACTGTTCTAGACTTATTTGTTAGTCATAAATGACAGTGTTAAATATGTAATATTAAACAGAGATTAGCATTTGTTTCACACAAAGAAAACCTTTAACAAGAATGGAATTCATCCTTAATCAATATATTTAATGGGAAAGCAATGACTGCAGAAGCTGGAGATAAGGTGTAGAGATGTACATTAGCATATTTAAACAGTAAGAGTGTATTTAAGTAATATTCTCTTTCTATCACATCTCTAGACTACATAAAACAGATCCAGATTTAATAATCAAGGTAAAAAAAATTGTGTTCATTTCTTTTGAAAAAATGAACCACAGAAATTAATTTGGGGTAACTATTTGCCTCCTGGAAGTGGTTAATCATAAAAGAAGACAGGAATTGTAAAATCACAGGGTGAACCCACAAACACTAAAAAGTACTCTGCTGTAAGAGAACTCAGCAAATCAGCAGAGATAATCCCCTTTTACCAGCTTATCTCAATCCCTTTCAAGTGCCGTCTCTCAAGTAAGGGTGTGCACATAGTTGGCTTCTAGTAAATTAGTGATGTGCACTATATAATTTATATGAGAACACATGCCCCCTTGACTTGTAGTGGTAATAAGGGCAGATAAAATATTCCAAAGCTCAGCAGCATGAATAAGCAATCAAAAGAATTCCGCTGAAAATAAAATCTTTAGATACATCAAAAGCATCCCTTCAGGAGAGGTGAGTATGCTGCCCCAACAGAACACTCTCACCAGACTTGTATTATGGTATCTGAATGTATTCTGGCCCATAATTGGATAGAAAAACCGTGGGAACAGACTTGCATGGGAATTAACTTGACGCAACTGAAGAGGCACTCCTGGGTCTGTGGACAGAGATGTGTGTGAACTCCAAGCAAATATTTTTGGTCACAAAAGTCTTAATGTGCAGTGCTACCATTAGGCCTATTTATATTTGAACTTCAGAAATTAATCAGAACCATTTTCTCTTAAATTGTTTATTGCTGATGGTGGGAAACCATGCAATTTTACAAACACATATGCTCTGCTGGAGAGAACTATTCTAAGCCACTGTCTTCGGCTCTTGAAAAACAAGGATGAAATGAGTTCTTGGTAACTTTGCATGTTTATACAACCAAGGTGTTAGTGACAATGATATAGGGTGGCTAATGTCAATATCAGCAAGTAAATCTCTGGCCGTAGCTAATGTCCTGTATGTGTTTAACACCTCAGCTTTTCACAAAGTAGGTCTTTCTCCCTCTCCCTTTCTCTATCATAAAATATGGAAGTTCATGCAAGCACGAATAGCCACATGCATGCATGTTCTTTTCAGTAACAGCAAAAAACTGTAAATAGATCAAAAGTGAATACATATACAGCATTTACTATGAGAGATCTATCTGTGGCGAAAAGGAAAGAACTCCATGATATACATTATTTTTTAAGGAACCCCTTACCTACCAAAAAAGATGCTTCAGGAAAAGTGTTGGCTAATACAACTTATGTATATTTTAAACACACAATAGAAATAATAAGCTCCAGTTTCAGAAAGAGTTTTAAACGGGTAACTGGGAAGTCATTGGTTTACTGTACATGTTCGCAGATCTTCTTCTAGGCATTAATTCACATTTGAACACACAAAGAAAAATGTGGTTTAGTCTTGCTCGGACACAGAGATAATTCAATGTGGTCCTCTGAGGCTTACAGACAGGTGACAGAGAAGACAGAGCCCAGAGCCCCACACACTTCTTCTCAGGTATGTAGGTTACACTGTGGTGTTATTATTGAATAAGTCACAGGAGACACCAGGTATCCACAGAAATATGTGAATCATCTCTGGAACTCAGGAGGCCCTGCATACAAAAGGAAGACAAGCAGGAGCAAGAAGAACTAAAAAAAAAAAAAATGAGAGGGAAAGAGAACAGTGATGACATCATGGGAGAGGCTGCATCCAGCCCTGCTGAAAGTTAGCCAATCCTAGTATAAGGCAGAAGGCAGGAATGAAGGAAGGAAGCGAGGGTAAGAGGAAAGGGTGAATTAGAAAGATTATCCCAGAGCCAAAAAATACATATTTTTATGCTCAACATCGTTTGAGCTGGAGTTGTTGTACTTGCAACTGAAAGTCTTATGATAGATAAACATAGAACAATCTCTATGTTTTGATTTACAATAGCTGCCCCTGCCTCCTGCCCCATCAGCATACACACTGGCTAAAGCTAGTCTGTGCACTGATAGTCACACTTACGCGGTGTGATGCCTTCCTTAAAGCAAAAACAGTTCTCCAAAAGAGATTCAAGTTGTCCTCTGTTTCCACTGAGAAGGTTCTGATATGGGTTGCGTCCCCCAAGTTTTATGTATGAGTAGCTTGATCCCCACTGTGACTGTTAAGAGGGTGGCAAATCCTATTATGGTCATTGAAAGGTGGGGCCTTGAAGAGGTGATTACATTGTAGGACCATGTCATAGTGAATGGGATAATAATTGTGATCATGGGCATGGCTCTGAGGGCTTTAAAGGAAGAGTACATGAGAGTCTCTCTCTCTCTCTGCTGCCATGTAAGACCCCTGCATTGCTGTAAAGCCACCATTGAAGAAGAACTTCACCAGATGTGTTTCCTGGACTTTGGACTTCCCAGCCTCTGAAACTGTAAGCAATAAATTTTGTTTTCTTTATAAATTACCCAGTTCCATGTATTTTGTTACAAGCAACAGAAATGGACTAATACAGTTCTTTTCAGACATCTTTAGGGAAGCAATTCACAGGCATGGGTACCCATTGGAACCATTTGTGAAGCTTTTCTTTCCCTTATTAAACATGAACACCCAGGCCCTACCTAGGACCTACTGAATTTTCAGAGGTGAGGGCTAAACATATGTGTATTTTTTTCAAAGTGCCCAGGTTTTTTTGAAATGCCTGGCTAAAAAATTGCTGCTTTAAACCTTAAATACTGATAGGCCAACTGGCAGTTACGTATTATGAAGGCCTATCTCTGTGTCTAAGCTGAATCTTCATCTCCAGTTTTAATAAATAGTAAAGTATTTATTAAATAAATGTTAACTATTTATAGTTAAATAAATACAAACTATTAGTTTTATCTAGGTTAAAACTCTTTCCTGCCTATGGGTGATAAGAATTGGCATTAGACAATTTTGAAAACTCCTTTTTAGAAGGTCTGCCATAATGATAATTGTTACTATGTCATCACTATTAATATTATTACTACGTGCTAGGCACTGTCTTAAGCATGCTCTCAGAGTACTTTGCTTTCAATCAAGCATCCATAAAGCCCATGGGGAAGTAAATATCATTATCCTCATGTTACCAGTGATGAAATTAAGCACAGCGAGGGTAGATAATTTTGCCTGGGTTACATAGCTAGTAAAGGCAAGAGCTGGAACTTCAGAGTCTGGGCCCAAAGCCATTATGCTACACTGCTTTAATATGCAGTAATTGACCCAATTCATTATCTATCTGTTGATTCTTCTCTTTGATTCTTTCTTTCTCTCATTTTATTTCTTCATAATTGTTAAAGTAGTGGTTATTTTCCCCCACAAAATCTCCAAGCATTCTCACCAGGATGATTGCCAATGCCCAAGGTGCTCTTTTCCTGTTCTGACAAGCTTGAAAAGGTGTGGGGTTTTTGAGGGGGAGGAGGGGGGATGGTGGCTTCAATGGTCATTTCCTCCCCAGACTGTCTCCTAGTTTAAAGTCAAGAATAATCAAGCATGTAGCTCTCACTGGGTGCCAGACTAAGCCCTCACCACAAATCTTCACAGTGCTATGAGAGAGAGAGACGGCTACCATTTCCACTTTACAGATGAGAAAACCGAGATGCAGAGATATGCAGGAAGCCCAGTGCTCATTACAACACAGCTAGATGCCTTAGAAGGATTGGCCTTTGAGCCTCCCATGTGAGACCCCTCAGACTGGCCTTAGTCACCTTGGGGTCTAGCTTTCTGGCAAGACCCTGGGCTTTTTTTCTTTTTTAACTTTGGCTTGTAATTTTGATAAAAAGTGTTGTTATAAGCAAATAATTCTCTTCGTAAATCATGTCTGAAGAGGACATACAGGAGAGAAGCCAAAAAAAAAAAATCTTTTTGCCCTTGATGAGTTGAATAAGAGCCTAAGAAAACATCTCTGATTTGGGTCAGCCTGCATCAAAAACATGTAAATACAACCCAGCCTAATCCTTAATTTCACATGATCCTCTCAAGTGACCAAAACGTGCCAAGGGGATAGATGTAATTCAACAAACCCCTTCTAGCTAACAAGGTCCTCCAGAGCCTAGTTTCTTTCTGCCTGCCATGGACTAAGGTCATTTAACTTCAGCCCTTTTATGAATGGAAATCGGCTTTCTAAAGACTACTTGGCAGTCAGTGACCAACAACAGACAACTCAACGACTGAGCTTTCTGAGTCATAAAATACTTTTTAAAAAGGGAGATCAAAGCGTCCCTACCGCCTATTGAAATCCAATTGCTTCCAAAGCTCCTTGCAGGGACCCAGGCTCTCTGGAGAATGGGTCACTGCCATTGTAGTCTAAAAAGGCCACCACTAAAGAAAGATACAATGGGCGACATTAGGGCAGCCAGCCATGTAGGAGGAATGCCACTCACGGTTTAATTGTTGGGGACAAAGAAAAAAGAAATGAAAGGAAAACAAGTGACAAAATTGGATGGTGCATGAGGGACTGAGGCTAGACGGGATTCTCGTGGCAACCTTGATCCTTGTACATGTTCCACTCAGAGCCTCTGATGTGACACTGAAGTTGGATGGTAATCAGACACCAAGCAGAAGACCCAACAGGAACCTCAAAGCAGCCTACCACTCTTGCCAGCTGGGCCTGTGCAGAGGTTATTAATCAAAGGTAAACGCACTCATGCATTACAGGGCTGGGTAGAAATGCAGTATGAGCGACAGTTTTTGCATGTCTTTTCACTTGATCTTCACATGAATGATGGAGTTTTGTTTAGAGTTTGTTAAGCAAGGGGTATATAACCACAACTGGAACACATGGTCAGTAAATATATCAGGAACCAATAGAGCACAAATAATCTTAGACCTAGGAACTGCTCTTGAATGGTGAACTACACAATGCTGGCAGAAGATGCTGATGGAAGTATGGTTTAAAAAGAGGGGGAGTCATCAAATTAGTACAGAAATCACAATGCACATTAGCATATTAAAAGGTGTGTAACGTATTTCAGTAAAGATGTTTAAAGATGTTCCTTTAAACCTAACGTTTCCCTAACTTATCTGACCATGAACCCCTTTATTTCTAGAACATCTCTTCACAGTTAGAACTCGATACATAATACTAAATTTGGTACTTTTCTCACCAACACCCAGCTGCAAAGAGATGCTACTTGAAAAAAAAAATCCCATGACCAAACAAGTTAGGGAAACTCTAGGTTTAAACAGAGTTAAACAGATGTCTTTAATATAGGACATTTCTGACTTATTAATATGCTAATGTGCATGGTAAAGCTCCAAGAGGTTGTATTTGGTACTCATTTGACCAGCTCTTTTCTAAAACCAAACCCCATGAACTCCTTGTTCCAGAGCTCTGTTGAGTCACAGTTTGGTTCACAATAAAGTAGCAATTTACAGGTCTAAAAGTATTGCTCCATCTTCTCCCCAAAACTGCAAGCTCTGTGACTTGGTTCCAGCACCTATCTTGTTCATGGCTTTATCCACTGTTCTCTGAATGGTGCCTGACACAAGAGGCTGATAAATCATTGTTGAATATGTCCTTCCAGTAAGTTCCAAAAACACAAGCATTTCCACTGAGGTGTTCTAAAATATTAGGTATCATCAGAATCATTTGGAGAATTAAAAATATGCATGCCTGGGCCCAGCTTCTCTGAGCTTCTGTTGTGGGTAAAGGAATCCACACTTTCAGCACCTCAAATGAAGCTAATGTGTTTGATCACACTCCGAAAATCACTGTCCTATCAAAAAGGATCACTAAGGTAGAATATTTTTGAGCAGAAAAGTCTCTTAGATCTCCCAGTACCTAGGAAAATAGATATAGATTTGTTCTGACAGAAAACAAAATTAAGGAACACAGGTCAAAATCATAAGAAAGTTGGTTGTAGTTCAACAGCAAGATGAAGAGTCTCCCTCCAATGGCTCGCTGGATGTAATGACCTTCTCATCATGGTGGTAGTCAAGGAGAGACAAGATACAGTAGAAAGGACATACAGGGAATATAGGGGTTGGATTAGGTTAATCTGCAACTCTGAGATTCTAGGACAAAGGCTGTGAACCCAAATACCTTCATAGAGTGTAAGGCTGCCAGGTGTAGGAGGTGTGGTGATTTTTCTAAGTCACCTTTATAGAAGAATTCAAAATTTTAAAAGTAACCACCCCAAACATAATGATAGGCAGGATTCACTCAGGGAAGTTTGCAGCTCCATCTGTTTTATGAATTATTTCAAGTAACAACCTACTCAACTCCTGAATAAAGTGAGACCTGTTGGTTTGGAGGTGAGGTGCATTTTAAGAAAATATTGCAAATATTTTAAACATAGGTTAATTCTGAATTAAGGAAAATTCCCAGCCAGAAATATTCTAGCTGGAGTATGTATGCATGCATGCCTGCCCCCATGTGTGTGTTTCCCTATTATAACCCTTCCATCTTTTCTCACTTTCTTCTGAGTTTTCCCTAGCAGTCAATATAATGGCTAGCTTTCCTACCGGTACTTGTGCCAAGTTACTTAAAGGTGACTTATTACTATCCTCATACACATTGCATGCATTCCGGGAGATTGCTATCATATCTAAAGGAATCCTGATGCCAGTGGTCCAGCCCCACTCTTAGAGAAACAGTGGTATAGAAGCTTCACGTGAAGAAGTGTCATCTTCCAGTTCCTTCATCTCATGTCAGTCTCTGTATCAATGGAAGAAGAGTTGCCCATCTCTTCTGGCATGTTAAGTTTGATGAGTTCCTCCAACAAGCATGTTAGAGGCTTGTCTATCTCCTGAACTTCTGAATCATCCTCTATTCTGAATCCATCATTGTAGTTGCTAGTTAATTTTAGAGGAATTATGAAACTCCTGCTTGGCCAAAGAAGCTGAGCAATGTGTGCGGGTAGCTAGAAGAATGAAGAAATTCTTCTACCTGACTTGATTATTTCTCTTCCATCCCCATGTCTCGATGTCCCCGGTGAAGTGTCCCCTCAATGTGGTACCTCAAGTGATCTCATAGGACTATTTCTATCCGATAGTTTTTCATAAGCATTTCAAATGCATTGCTAGAGATTCAAAGCCATAATAACAAAGATGTGAAGGTGGCAAAGATGTTTTTTCTCAGAATTCTTGTTTCTATTCCCAGAGAAAGGAATAACCACCACAATCTAGGCTGAGAACATTTCTATTATTTCTCCTTCACGTATGATATAGATAGATCACAAAACAGGGTACACAAATGGCCAATAAGCTCAAGAAAGTGTACTTAACTTCATCAACCATCAGAACAATGTAAACTAAGCCCATAATGTGGTACCACTTCACATCCATCAATCAGGATGTCTAAAATAGGACAGGCGGACCGTATTGAGTACTGGTGAGGCTGTGGAGCAACTGTAACTCTTAAGCACTGGGGATGCGAGTGTGAATTACTACAACCTCTTGAAAAGCTGTTTGGCAGTACCTCCTGGAGCTGAACATACACATATCCTATGACCCAGCAACTTCACATTTAGGTATGTGTACAACAGAATGTGTCCATAAGCCCACCAAAAGGCATATACAAGAATGTTCAGCAGTATTCTTCATAAGAGCTCCAAACTGGAAACAATTTGTCAATCACCAATTACATGGAAACATTGTGGAATCTTCATACAGAGAAATACTTTATGATCCACTTATGTAAAATTTTGAAATAGTCAAAATTAAGCCATTAGAAGCTAGGATAGTGGTTACCTCTGGTGGGTAGTGATGAGGAAGGAGACAAGGGAATGGTCTTCTGGGGCTCTAATAAAATCCTGTTTGATCTGGCTGGTGGTTACATGAGTGTGAACATTGTGAATATTCATTAAGCTGTGCTCTTATAATTTTTGTATTTTTCTGTATATACGTTTTGTACATTTCTGTATTTATATCGTACTTCAACACAAAGTTACAAAAGTTAATACAAAGTAGTATCAGTTTCTTAGTTGTGGTTCTGACTTCTTGTTTTGTTTCTTATTGTTTTGTTGACTAGGGGAGTACGTGGCTGTGTTTTTGCAATTATTTGGTAAGGGTATGGAAGGGTTAACAGATAAGTGTGATTGTCTCTGGACCCCTTACCAAGTGGGCCCTGCCAGGGTCAATAAATTGAATAATCAGAGTCAGATTTCTAGAGATGGTAGTGATCTTAGAAAATCATCCTCCATGGTTCATAAGAACAAGCTGAGCCCTAGAGAAGTAACTAAGTATACATAGCTGGTTTGATGAAAAGTAGGGACTACCTGAGTTTCACAATCTCAGTTTATATCATTGTCATTCATAGGCAGATCTGATCGTCAATTACCTCTTTCACATCCATCACAAAGATGGAAATTTTTTACCTACCTTATTCTCATGTGTTAAGTGATAATTTGCTTCCTGTTCAAAAGTGAATTTCTTCCTTAGGAGATATAACCCAATATCTATTAATATAAGGCAGTTATTGACCAGATTTCCTATCATTCTTAGAGAATGGGATCCTGAGAGTACAGCTCTAGAGCAATTATTCCCTGCAAGGAACTGCTACTGCACTGTAAGAAGTCATTTAATCCCCACAGACCTGTGATGTAAACTCTCTTATTATTCCTATTTTAGAGATGAAGAAACTAAAGTATGAAGAGGTTAAGTAACTTGTCTAAGGTGCTGCGAATGAGTGCTGGTGTGAGAATTAGGACCTGGGCAGACTGCCTTTAACCACTGTTATGTGGAATAAGATAGTTATAAGCCATTGTGGTGGGGTATCTTTAGGTATACTATTCTAGTATAATAGACAGAAGAGAGAAAAATATGAGGGTGAGGATGTGATGCCAAGAGCAGGAAATCCACAACAACAAAAAAAACAAACAAAAAAGAAGATATATTCATGTGTGTGCACACACACATATGTGTGTATCTGTGGTATAATACACAGGTCATTAGTGAGCCATAATCATCATTTCAATGGATCAAACTTGGTTGGGAATTGTTAAATCTTTGCTTCACTCTATACTTAAAAATAGACGAAAGAATTTTGTGACTGTGGTTGTCATAAAAGGTTTTAGCTAAATTCCAAGCCACAGCTAGAAAAAAAAAATGTTAAAAAAATAAAGTTTCAACAAGCAAAGAACATGGGCAGCATCCTCATTCCCACACACTTAAACCACCCCTCTCACTTTATGCCATGATGCAGCGTGTACATTACTAACTACAACCCCAACTGGGCTTTCTCGCATTCTCCTTCTATCCATGCCAGAGCATGATCACCATGTTTCTCAACACACACAAGCTGTTCTGTCAGGTCAAAACACTTCTCAATTGCAAAGCAGAATGAAATCAACCCAGAACACCATTTACTACCTCAAATATTTGATTGAATCCTGAGAGAAGTATCATTTACACCAATATTTTTGGCCTGATGCTCTACAGATGAGGATTACATAGAGAGGATATAACCCTTGTCCCAAATGCTTTTAAGAGTTCTGCTCCCTGGATGCCACACTTCATCCTGCCAGCTCTCAAACACACCATGTCACTTTCTGAAAGGATGTCTTACGTGAGCAAAACAACACCAACAGATAAGTTAAAAGAAAACAAAAGGCCTCCCTTCAGTAAAATGAAGATTGGGCTTACCAGGGCTGCTGAACAGAATTGTGCATTGCAATACAGTTGTCCCCATTTCAAAGCAATGTAGACGCATGCAGCTTGTTAGATTTATAGAATGCCTGGTCTCCCAAGACTTTACAAAGCGAATGGCATCCATCAAGTTAATTTCCTCGGGGATCATCTCAAACATGGTGAATGAAAAGGCCCAGACCATTAAACATCAAAAGAATGTTCTAAATGGTAATTAAAATTCTATTATATTTTCTTTTTCTGGGAGCAGATTAGACTAATTCAATTGAGAATATTATAAGTAACAAAGCTGACAGTGCAAATGTGTGGAGTTGGCTGGAAGAGCACTTAATATTGCAGACATCTGTTCATTCAAGTTACACAAAACAGGAAAGAGGGAGTTCGACTCAGACTGAGGCGCACTTACCAAGCCGGTACACGTAGACACAGCAACAGAGGAGGAATTGTCATTTCTGATAAATCCCTGATAGAAACATTGCTGCACCTCGGGTTCCCGAGTCTCTGAAGCACCATCTTTTCCAAGTACCTGGACAATAAAGTGACTGCTCAAGATCGCTGAGGGCTGAAGTTCTAAGTGCAGCTCCTGTCCAAATGCTGAAAATCGGTAGTGTAGGGAGCTCCTGGCACTCTGCGCCGATCGCTTTTTCCTGCCATTGTGCAAAATGTCGTGCGAAATATATGACCCACCAGAGTCCACTTCTACTGGCGTGACAAAGACGTAATCTGCAATAGGAAAAGTTGAGCTGTCAGCACCCAGAGCCCACAATGCCACATGGTCACTTTCCAACAGGCCGGCAAAGAGCAGTGTAGAGCTCAAAGATACCTTTTTTCCCTATTGCCATACACCTAAATCAAACATAATTCAGAGTAGCTCATAAAGAGGGGGACCCTGTGGTCTCCGCAATTAGTGCTGCCACAGTAATTCCATCAAAAACTAAAAGCCAAGCACAACCTTAATGAATTTCAAAGACGTGGAAAACATCACATCCTTTGTGGTCTGGAGAGATATGGACAAACTTTGTATTTATTAGCCATGGAACCATCCATATGTAAAATATGACTTTTTTGGAGACAAAAATTAATAAATATAAAACCACAAAAGCAAATAAGTGGGAACTGTTCTTCGAGGAGATTAATATCTCTGTGATTACACTGAATTGGGAACATGTCTTTGGCAGAGTTTAAATTTCAAATGAAAACTCGCAGTGTTGGGTAACTTCAGATAATATATCTCAGGTCATTAACAAGCAACAGCAGTTTCATATTTCCAATACCACTTATGCATGATAATAAAACTCCAGCACTTCTATCACCATTAGCGTTTTACTATAAGCTTTCACAAGGATGATCCCATTTAATTGAAAGCATAAAATATAGCATATGCATAAAAATGCCTCAAAATCGTCAGAACCTTCCCATACAGTCTGATGTGTAAAATTGCTCAGACATGTTGGTGGGGGAGTGTCAGATCAGGGGACACCTGGAAAGGCACGTTTAAAAATACCTTCATCATTGCTCCCTAGAGCAGCACTAATTGCTGCATGTTCTAGAGAATAGGAGGAGCTAAAGAAAACAATTTGCTGTTTGAAAAGCAAAGCCAACACACTGTTTTCTTTCACACAACATTGAAACTGAAAAGCACCATCCCACAAAATGATTTGGAATATGCCCTCTATGTATTAAAAGAACACTCTGCATTTCCAGTTTTGAGGTACAGAATGGGAAATAATCTGGAAAGTGTTTATTAAGATTTTCAATAAGAGGCATCTTTGAGTCACTTGGGTCCTTGGTTACTGGGGGAGAAAAAGGAAGAGGAATTTCCCTTTTCCCCAAACAGTCAACAATAACAGCAGAAAAAAAGAATGAATGAATAGAAGCCCTGTAGCTAGCATGGATCAATGAGTGATGTTCTAATTAGGCTCTCGTTTGCAAAAAACAAACAAACAAAAAAAACCCAATATGACAATAACTTTTAAGTGGTTTCTGGATATAAACCCTCTGTGACTCCTGTATTGCCTGGGCAGCTCTCAGTCTTTCATTCTTTTAATGTCCTCCCCCATTTTCTCCTTGATTCTCTCCTTTGTCTAGAACTGCTATATAATTGACATCCATATTTAAAAAATAATTGAGAAATAACATGTTTCCCTTCTCTTCACCTTAAAAACCTGAGCAGGACATATAATATTTCCTTTCTCTTAAAAAATCTCTCATATGTTGCTTTACAGGTATGTGGTTCTTGATTTAGTGCAAGCTTTTCTTAGAGAAAACCCACCTCCTCCCTCTACTAAACTAAAATTTAACTATGAAAACCACCCCTGATATATGCTCCGGACAGTTTCTACAGTAAGCTGTTTCTTACCTCCTTTCCAAAATCATCTGAAACTCTACCTGCTCTTAGTTGGGAGGCCATTCCGGAGCCTCATCCAGACAGACTTCTATGGAATCAGCCGACAACCCCCACACACCTGCTACTAGTCTGTTTCCAAGGGGAGAATAAGCAGGCTGTTGGCTACAGTCCGTCCTTGATGGGAGGAGGGAACAGTCAGAGCCCCCTGTACAGAGTGATCTGATTGATAAATTCAGGAGCTGAATACAGATAAGGTCCTAACAGGTGGTGGCTGGGACAGAAGGGACCTCTAGCCATTTAATCCTGAAAGAACCATGCGAGGAGGTTGGGGGGGTTAGAAACTGCAGCCTCTCTGGTTAGATAAAAGGTGAATTTCTCAAGAGCTAATATCTGGGTGTCTCTTGTCCCCTTATTCACCCACTCCCTGGCAGGCAGCCCTTCTCCGTGACTCCATATCCCCCAGTCTCCCATATGAAAAGTCATTCTTGTCCCCTGACAAGAGGAGATAACCCTGCAAAGCTAAAAATTCTAGAATCCCAAGGAATCCAGGTTGGACAGCAAGGTTTTGCTAGACACCTGGGTCAGGAATCAGCTGTTCTGTAGCTGGTGGGAACCAGTGAAAAGAAGAATTCTGGGTGCCATTGGAGTGAATAAATATCAGAAGTGAAGGGTGTTCTGAAAGTCTGTGGCTGGGGAACCTCAGGAGAGATAGATAAGGGACTCAAACCACGTACTTTCCTCTCTCTAAAAGCAGTCACCATGACCAAGGGACGCAAAATGGAGAGAAGAAAGGAAGAGAAGTGGAGAAGGAAATGAGAAGGAAAGACGGTGGGAGGAAAGGGCTCGTGAACTAGCTCCTGGGGGCTTTGCCACGGAGGAAGGAGCCTTTTGACTATTAATCCCCTAGTCGGTGTCCACTTCCATCTACTTTCTCACCGCAGTTAAGATTATTCTCTCTTAACACGCCATCTGTGAAGGAGGGAAAGTATTTTCTCATTTATGTGATTTGCAGCTTGAGGCAGTGACTCTTCCTGTGAGTTCAGAGTCCCTGCCACACTCCCCCTCTCCAAACAGGAACCATTTCCAGGACAGCAGAGCACACCTGCTGGGTCAGGGGGTGCGCTTCTCTGACTTTCCTCTCTTTGGGGGAAGTTAGGCACGAAAGGCCTGGAAAGGCTCTTCTTGGGGGCAGGGGTGGGGGCACATACGAACCATCGTTTAATCCGCTGCCGCCGCTGCTGTCACTGGCTAAGGCCGCGGCGACGGATACGCAGCAGAGGCAGCACAGCTGGAGCGCCTGCAAGAGAAAAGGTGACATCGCGTGAGGGGCGCGGCGGGGCTGGCGCCGGGCGCCCCCGCCTCCCGCTCTCGGCGCGCCCCTCGGCGGCACCTGCCTTGGCCACGCGCCCCAGTCCCGCCGGGCCCCACGGCGGGCCCGAACCGGCGGCCGGGAGGGCGCACGCGAGCAGGAGGGCGCACTCCATGGTCAGGGGCGGGCGCGGCGGCTGCGGGCGGCCGGACGCGGCGGGCGGAGCGCTCGGGCGGCTCGCATTCTCCCCGCGGCCCCGGAGCGCGGCGCCCCAGGTGCGGCGCCAGGTGGGAGCCGCCGCCGCCGCCGCTCACATCGCAGGGCGGGCGCGCCGGGGCCTCCCCTCCCCGGGCCGCCCTCGCGCCCTCCCTGCTGCCGGCGCGGGTCTGCGGAGCTGCCGCCTGCGGCACCTCGGGAGACCCGGGGAGCTCCCCGGGCCCGGGCTGGAGCGCCAGCGGCTGGGGGACTCTGTCGGTGCCTGCCCGCCCGCCCGCCCGTCTGTGCGTCTGTCTGTGTCGGTGTCGGTGCGAGCGTCTGAGGCTCGGGGAAGCAGCGCCAGCTGGCCGTCCCGGCGCGCCGGAGCCGAGCGCCCGCCTCTCCACCGAGCGGTGATTGGCGACCAGCGGCTCCCGGGCTCGTCCGAGCCCCCGGGCTGGTGCAAGGGCGTGGGATTCCGGGCTCGGGCTCCGAGGGAGGGGGCGAAGGGGGCGGGGAGGCCGGGTGGGAGTGAGGGGAGGGAGGGAGCGAGCGCCGGGAGAGGGAGGGGAGCGCCCGGGGCCAGGCTTGGAAAACGTGATTTAAGCGCACCGAGAGATGAGCGGGAAGGGGGAGGCTCAGGTACGCGGCGCGACTGCCCTCGCTGCCCCTGCAGGTTCCTCACTCACGAGCGTGCTGGCGAGAGAGCCGAGCTGCTTAGCGTCCTCAGCACCTCCTAAGTGCCGGGAGCTACCCCTGGCTTTATCTCTTTTGCCTCAGGCCCTGTCCTTCAGAGGTGGGAACTTGTCACACCTGGATGAAGATGAGGGAACGGAGGCTCAGATGCGCTCCTGATAACCTACCTACCCAAGGGGTCATCGCGGTAACTGGCAAATCTAGGGCAGCCTGGACGTCTAGAACAATGAGCCTGTCACTGTCTGTGGCGCGGGGAAACCCATGGCCGGCGGTGGCCACGCTCTTCTCCCGGATCTCTGTCTCTTCTCCAAGTGACCATGCCTCCAGCTCTTCAAGACCGCGTCCTGGCCCCAGATACCCAAACCTTCAGCCATGACAAAGGTGCTGGCCATCACCACGCATGTGCGTCCAGTTTTCAGTGTGCCTGTTCCTCAAGACATTTGCTTGATCCGTTGATCACAACTGTTTGCAGGGATGAACAAAATGTATTTCTCACAGGCCAGTGGGAAAGACCTTCATTGGATAACTCAATGGTAATAGAACCAAAATGATCAAAAATGAGGGTACTTTTTAAAGTTCGTGGAAATCTTTCCACTAACTTTTTGAAGTACCCTCCTATATAAAGGAGAAGCATAGTCTCCTAAATTAGAAAGATAACAGGAGAAACTAACTTAGATGGGAGGGGAGATAAGAGAGTGTGTGTGTGTGTGTGTGTGTGTGTGTGTGTGTGTGTGCGTGTGTGTGTGTGTGTGTGTGTTTATCTCCAAAAGAAAGAAAAAACAGTATGGGTCATTGCTGAGTGTGCATATGGATTGTAGGTGCTGAGGCAGGGCCGGAGAGGAGTTAAGCAGCTGTTGCTAGCATCAAAGAGAACTGTGACAGTGTCTTGGACCAGGGTGGTGCCTGGAGGTGGGCATATTACCCTGCTCAGTGCTACGGGTACCAAGATGGTTAAAATGAAGTCCATGTCAAGCTTAGAGTAAGTGACAGCTCCACATGCATAGTCTGTTTCATCGAACAGCAGTGAAGAGGTGAGACAGTAAAAGCAGAGAAGGTGGCACAACACTTGCCTGGGGGCATGAGGCAAGGTCTCACAGTTAAACTAGTCACTTGGGTTTCCCTCAGTGATCTGTTTAAGCTCTTGTGGCCTCCTGTTTTATAATATATAAAATAGGAATCAACACAATACATCAAAAGGATCCTCTGAATTATGACCTTTATGTTGATAGCACATAACATCCACTCTCTTTACATTTTTCAAGAATACAATCTATCCTCATTAACTATAGTTGCCTTGCTGTACAATTGGTCTCTTGAAATTCATTCCTCCTATCTAACTGTAATTATAATCTAACTGTGTCCTCTGACCAAGTTAGCCCCATCTCCCTCCCCCCAGCCACCCCGGCTTCTGAGTGAGATAATGTATTTGTTAATTAGCTAGATAAACCATTCCACAATGTATAAAACTTCAAAACATCATGTGATATGATTAAAAACATACAATGTTGTCAGTCCATTTAAAAATAAAATTTAGCTTAAAAGAAAGGACATCCTGAGGATTAAGTGAATATATTTTTTCAAGCACTTTATAAGTGGGCTTTAAAAGTGAGAACAGATGATACCGTATTTCTGTTACTTTATATATCCTATGTCAACCTTTAATGTGCTTCAAAATCACCTGTGATTGGGGCCAGCCGCAGGTTCGGATCCTATATAGGGATGGCCGGTGTGCTCACTGGCTGAGCGTGGTGCAGATGACACTGAGCCAAGGGTCAAAAAATAAGTTAAAAAAAAAAAACTCACCTGTGATTAACATGCAGATTCCTGGGCCATGAGCCATTGAAATTATCATTCAATAGTAGGGCTACTGGGCCGGCCCGTGGCTCACTCGGGAGAGTGCGGTGCTGATAACACCAAGGCCCCGGGTTCGGATCCCATATACGGATGGCCGGTTTGCTCACTGGCTGAGCGTGGTGCTGACAACACCAAGTCAAGGGTTAAGATCCCCTTACCGGTCATCTTTTAAAAAAAAAAAAAAAAAAAAAAATAGTAGGGCTACTTGCATTTGTAGCAAGTACCTGTGGATGACTCTGACACAGGTGACTTAAGTGCTTTATATGATTTCAGTGAAGAACTGGACACTAAAGAAAACTGGACATCAAAGGTATGCAGTAATAATAGCAGTAAAAGTCAGGTCACCAAGCAACACACTGAATAAAAAGTCACATCAAATAAACACTAAAGGAAACTGGAGGAGTAAGTGGTTTGTCCTCTCTTGGCTGATGCTGTGGATTGATAGAAGTGTGTCCTCCAAAGTTCATATATTAGAAGCTTAATTTCCACTGTAACTGTTGAGGGTGGTAAATCCTATTATGGTAATCGAATGGTGGGGCCTTGAAGAAGTGATTAGATTGCAGGACCATGCCCTAGTGAATAGATTACTAATGGTGGGCAGGGGCGTGGTTCTGAGAGATTTTAAAAGGAGAGCACATGAGAGGTTAGTCTCCCTTTGCCATTTCTGCCACATGAGAACCCTGCATTTCTGTAAAGCCACCACCAAAGAAGACCCTCACCCTCACCAGATGTGTTCCCTGGACTTTGGACTTCCTAGCCTCTAAAACTGTAAGCAATAAATTTTTTTTTTCTTACAAATTATCCAGTTCTGTGTGTTTTGTTATAAGCAACAGAAAAAGACTAATATAGCTGAAAATAACAACGTCCCTGATTTGCGTCTCTCCCTTGGGATACATTTGCATGAAATCATCCATATCCCTTTGATCTTCCTCCTTGCAGCCAGTAATTTGTTTAGGTTATTCACCATGGTCAGGGCTAAAGTCTCAGAGAACTACACTCTATGCTAGATTGTAGAGTTTCTCAATCTCAGCACTATTGATATTTGGAGCTGGGTAATTATTTGTGATGTGGGCTGTCCTGTACATTATAAACATGGGATATTTAGCAGCATCTCTGGCCTCTACCGGCTAGACAGTAAAACCTCCATAATTGTAACAAAATATTGTGAGATTTTCAAATGTTTCTGGGGGCCAATCACTCCAGGTAAGAATCTGGATGAGTAGTACAGATCCCTATCCAATTCTATGACATTTTCCTCCATCAACATGGAGCCTGTAGCCTCTCACTCAACCGGACAAGTATTTGTTGAGTGTCTACCTTTGAGGGACTGTAGGCCTTCTCTTGAACTTAATAAGTGGTTCATCCCCCACTGATTTTCCAGCTCTTCTCCCATATCCCAGTAAATCTTTGCTCCCTATAGGTCCCAGTCCTCCATGGTTTGGTACAGAAACAGACTTATTTCTTACAAAGACGTAGATATAGAGATCAAAACTTCCAATTCCATTCATTTGCAGATCACAGGGTCCAATCCCTTCTATAGATCTGATACGCAAACACTGGCAAAGCCATAAGTTCTCGGATGATTTTACACATTCAATTTTCCAGGAACTGGCCCTGCAATATGTATGAATTGCCTCTGGCAGAGGGTCATCAGCACATTGTCCAGCCTTGGAGTTGTAAATTACAAAGTAGCACCCACTTCTAAGTTACTTGGAAATATAAGTCTTAGTTAACTTTAAAATGATAATTCTAAGGCACTATAATGACTACCTAAAGCTCATAGTAAACCAGTACGGGGAGGAGGTTGCTGATGTGTGGTATTCTGTCAAACCTAGCTCAGAATCTGGCACATAGCGGGCATCCATAACTGTTTGTAAGATGGAACAAAGGAAGGAAAGGAGGAAAGAAAGAAATGAGGGAGGGTAGAAATGGTGGAAAACTTCGAGACTGAGAGACAGGGAGATCACACTGTATTAAATACTGTACTAAAAACTCCCCCCTGTTCCCCACCTTCCAAATAAGTGGTACAGTTCTAGCCACTTGTTTTCCTTCCTTTTCCACTGACATGAGCTTAATTGTTTTTTTTTTTTTTTTGCAAAATAATATGCCTTAAGTCATTTACCACCTCCTGGCCAGATGGAGAAATAAATGGCAAACCCAGTCATTCATTCATTTTCCCTGTGTCCCTGATGCATGAAGATGTGAACATCCCTTCCACAGACAGTGAGAACCTTTACCACGTCTCCCCACCATAGGTGACTTTCTGTGCTATAACCAACTCCTTACTTTCTCCTTCCCTTCCCAGACAGAGAGTGGAGGGACCCTGCCCCTCCTCTAGCTTCTCAAAGCTGCATTAAATAGTTTGTAGGGTCTCATTGAACAAGTGTCTGGCAGTTTCCTGTAGAAAGTATTTTCGTGTCCAAAGTCATGCATCCAGACCTAGAAGAGAGTAAAATAAAAGCAGAACATAAGGCTTAGCTTATTTCAACACAGTAGCCCAAAAGAAAAATAAACAGATGGAAATGGATTTACCTCTTTGGAGACCTGGGAGGTAAGGGCTACTTTCTGGTCAATGTCTCAGAAATGAGATACAGTTAGAAACACAGTCCTCCAAAACAGTGGGGAGTGGGGGAAAGGGGGGAAATGCCAAAACAGCAGGTCCTAACTTCTTCTGTCTTCTTTAGAGATAACCATCCAGAAAGATAAGGAATTTACATTACCACACAACATATAAAATGGAATTCAAACAAGTGACAGGCAACCTTTTTAAAATGTATTTATTAGCAACAATACAGAAAGCAGAACCTCTTAGTTTAACGACTAGATTTGTAAATAGATAGTCATCAAACACATTATATTTAGTCTTTCACTTCACTTTCTTAGGACATTGGCATTAATGTCTTCCCTGTAAAACCTGTGCTTGTCTGACTTACCTAGATAAGGTTTCCTCTCCTCGGGTTTCCTCTCCTCGGCTTTCCTCTGCTGATCGTACTCTGGCTGCACGCTCTTGCTTTCCTGTTCTATTTTTAGTCCTTTCCCAAGCTCTACTATAAAAAGTAGCTTTTTTGCCAGTGGCTGAAGAGGCAGCATTAGAACTAAACTACTTATTTCCACAAGGGGCCTGAAGGCCAAGTTCTGAGCTCTCTGCACAGTGGAAGAGTAGAATATATACTTTGCAAAAGCTCTGGAAAATATCAGGCTGCCAAAGAAGGTCAAATAACTCCTGTATACACAGAGTGTTCTCCTTTACCACCACCATGATTGCATCATGCACAGGCTTAGACGTCTGCCCCAGTGATTCCCAGACTCTCACCTCTCACACCAGCCAGAACTCGCTATGCCTCAGGCCTGGGACAACCAGGATTGGGAAGTCCTGCTAATCAAAATTACTTGGAAAATTGTTAGATGTACACATTCTTGGGCATCCTATGAATATTTCAAATAAGAGGGTCTGGGTTTCTGATGCAACTAAATATATTGCAAACCAATAATCGATCCACTGTACTTGCCCTCCCATTGGATGCCAGCACTATTTCCTAGCCATCCTTCCTAGGATTCAAAGCCTCGGTGACGCCTTTGACTCGTGTCTTATTTATGGAGGAAGTGAAGTATAGTAGAAAGACTGAAGGTCAGGCCTGCGACTGACTCCTGGCTCTACTGATGAGCAGTAAGTATTCATATTTGTTATTTGATGAGATTTTGGGTTGGGAGAGGGTGATTTGCCTTCTCAGCATTTCTGTTTCCCTTCTGGTTTAACCCACGATTTAGGCTTGTCCAAATACATAATAACACTTTTGGCAAAAATTATTGGCGCTAGAGGTGGGACTGGGACTCAAGTGTGACCTATTAGAACCTTTTGCTGGTAATGATTGATACAATATAAAAGAATCCACCTTTTAGCTGAGATTGCCAACCCGTGTGGTTAAAGCCTGAAGTCAGCAGTTGTCCTCCTGAGCTGCAGGAAGGAAATCCACCTAAAAGTTGGAAAGAAAGAGAAAGTGCACAGGACCAGCCTGAGGCCAGGGTTCTACACTTTCCCTTTGATCCTTGAAATCACTACCAGTGAAGCCAAGAACTCTCTTTCCAACTCTATTTTCCCCTTTACATTAGTCTGTGTTGGGTTTCTATCACTTTCAATGAAAATAGTCCTAGTATTTTGCTACGTGACCTTGAACACAAACTCTTAATATGCTCATCCCTAACAGAGGGAGGGCAAACCCTACCTCACATCTTTTTATTTTCATGAGGGTTGAATGAAGCAACATATATAAAGACCCACTGGTGCCCAATAAGTGGTAGTATTCTCCCACTTCCTTGACCTTCTTTTGATCCTGATTCTTGTAGCTGATCCACTACCTGAGGCTGTGAACTCTTGCATAGAGGTGGATGGCATCTGAATGTGTTTTCACCCAAATTCCAGCCTGGGCCCTGATGTTTCCTATCTAATTTCAGAGTTGCAGTTCCCGCATACAGTGACTAGGTGTGCATTAGAAAAGGGTGTTGCTCCCTTCTGCACAAGCACACAAAAGTAGCCACAAGATGGAAGTTTCAAAACTTTGGAAAAGTACCCCTCTGGGCTAGTGATGCCTTGGGAGGACAGGATAGCCTGAGACCTATGGGGTTTCATTTGAACTCACCTCTGGCAGGGCACAGCCACGTACAGTGCCCGGCTTGGGTCCCAGTCTCCTCTTAGGCCTTGTCTTAGTTTAAGAAACTGACTAGGAGCAAAGATTCATCTACCTACTGCTATAAACTGCATTACTCTTTCTAAATTACCGATTCCGGGCCGGCCCGTGGCTCACTCGGGAGAGTGTGGTGCTGATAGCACCAAGGCCACGGGTTCGGATCCCATATAGGGATGGCCGGTTGCTCACTGGGTGAGCGTGGTGCTGACAACACCAAGTCAAGAGTTAAGATCCCCTTACCGGTCATCTTTTTAAAAAAAATAATAAAAATAAAAATAAATAAATTACCGATTCCATCATGTCCTCCATTTATTCAGCTTTTTCATGTGCTCACCCTTTCTCAGGTGCTGTCTCAAAAGGCTGGGCTGTGAAGGTGAAGTAGGCACATTACATCCTTAGTCATCCTTCACTTCTCAACAACCTGCAATCGGCTTTTGGCCCAGCCACATGTTTCTCTAGTTAAAAGTGCAATAAAGTTTATAAACAAATGAATGAATGAATAGAAATAGAAAGATGCAGACCCTGCTCCTTTCACTCAGAGAAAACCATTAAAAATGATTTAAACAGAGAGAGAGGGAGAGGCGGGGGGGGGGGAGAGAGAGAGAGAGAGAGAGAGAGAGAGAGAGAGAGAGAGAGAGAGAGAGAGAGAGAGAGAGAGAGAGAGAGAGAGAAACCAGCCCTTGGCAGTACTTATCTTCTTTAAATACTTGTAGCAATTGAAACTAATGATCACTGCCTCCTTCTCAAAACCCTCTCACCCCCTCAGCTTCCATGTCCTTACTTTGTCCTATTTTTTTTCTTCTTACTTAATTTTTACTTATAATTTCTTTGCCCTTTTTGTGGGTCTTAGATATTGTAGATATTGGTGCTTCCCAGGTTTCTGTGCTTCTTTCTTCTCTTTTCTTACAAAATAATCTCCTTCATTCCTGAGCATTCAAAGCCCATCTGATTTGCTGAGGACTCCCAGATCTGTTATTCCAGCCTGAATCTTTGTTCCAAGCTCTAGACACATGTTTCCAACCACTTACAGGACATTTTTAACTGAATGCTTGAAGGGACCTTAAACTCAATGAGGCACTGAGCGTAAACCTTTGGCGACTCTCCATCAGCTGTGATCTGCCCCAAATCTTCAGCTGGGAAGTTTGAGCCTAACCCCTGGATATGGGAACTAAGGAACAGGGGCGGGAGGGGGGCGGTGAAGGGGGCCAGGTGGTCACCAGGTCTGGTTTCTAAATGACTCCAAATCTGTCCTTCTTCATCCTTGTCGTGATTCCTTTATTTCAGTCCCTCAGCATCTATCACCCATACAACTTAGAAAAGGAGGTGTCTTATCCAGGCAGACGTCCCTGGTTACACTGGCTGGGCTAGTCTGACTTGGGCACCCCTCTAAGTGTCCCTACAACAACCCACCACTCCCTCTGTGGCCTCTGCCAGAAAAGTGAGACAGTACAATAGATGCCATGATCCCCACCCCAGCCACTACTGCTGCCTCGTCAGCTGTTCAGATCAGTGAGGACATCATTGTTATCCTGTTTCCAATACCAAGAACAGGCTAGCACATACATGTTGGATAATATGTTGCCTCATTGCCCAGAAGAAAAACCAATCTGGACTGCTCTAACAGGCACTTTATGCCACCTCCTTGGCCAGCCCCAACTACAGGACCTTGTTATTGCTGCAGCGGTAAGGGAAAACTTGCACAACCAAATGGGCTCCACCCCTGCCTGCCAGTGTGCCAGCCATTTTATTCGTTCAGACTCACTCCCTCATTACCCAATTTTTTTCCATTTCTATTCCCTCCCTTACTCTCTAATACACCATGGTCTTTCTTTTTCTCCTCTACCTAACTAAACCACATGTGATTGTGGTTGTTTAAATACACCTAAGTGCCTTGAGACTTACCCAGACCTTTCTAGCCATACAAGTGCCTACCTCAACAGATGTTCTCCACCTTGATGCATGCTGGCCAACCCTTGCCCCCAGAAATACTGAGTTAATGGGTCTGAATGAACATTGGAATAATTTTTAAAAGCCGCATGGTTGCAGGTGAATTTAATATGCAGTTAGTTGAGAACCAACCATTGTCTGCAACTCCACGGTCAGAGTGTAGTCTGCAGACCAGCAGCACTGGCAGCATCTGGGAGCACGTTAGACGTGCAGAGTCTCAGGCCCTGCCCCAGACCTGCTGAATCACAACCTGCACCAGGTCAAGATCCCCAGGTGATCGTATGCACATTGAGATCTGAGAAGTGCTGCTGTAGAGTCAAACAGACCAACTGGGTGACCTTGGAGAGTCTCCTGCCCTCCATAAGCTTCAGTTTTCCCATCTATAAGGTGGTAAAAATAATAGTACTGTCTCATATGAAAGTAGAGGGAGCAAGAGTCATCACTGTAATTACCAGGATAAGTGCCAGATTAAGCACGTGATGAGTGGTAGCCTCCTTACCATTCTCTCTGTCCTCCTTCGTCCTTCTGCCGGCTGTGGTGGGGAAGCAGACTGAGCAAGTATCCTCTTCATTCTCAGGATGCTGGCTATGGGATCCTGGGAAGCACAGTCAATAGAAGGCTTGCAGATGCCATATCCACATCCAGATTAAACATTTCTAATTTTAAGCCTGCAAAAAGGTCATGGCTCCCTTGACTTATCTGCATCACCCAGAATGCCCACCATGATCTGGCCTTTTAGATACCCCATCTGCCCAATCACACAATCACCGTCCTGCTGAGAGGTCTTGTAAAGGCTGCACCCCATTACACAGGCAATTTGTTTCCAGAAGCTGTGTAGCCACTTGGTCCCACTACGCTTGAGGCTGGCCTTTCCACAAAACTGCAAGGCACAATTTCAAGAGGCAGATCATTTAAAACCAATTATTGGAACTCATCCAGTTTTTGCAAGGAATTAATTCAAGGATTCCAAAGTGCCAGAGGGATAATGGATGGGGGAGGGGTGTGTTTTTATTTTTAAGGCAGTCTGGGATCTATTCAGAGAGTTCTAAACATAGGGGTTGTGTCCAGACAGCAACCTAATACTTTATATTGCTCTGTTTCTATAGAGTTCCATCGTCCCCTGTGATTGGATTTGAGTGTCTCACATTTTATGTTGTTGGTGAGAGAAGAGGATGCCTTTGGAGAAGTCTGAAAAGCTGACATTGAACCGGGACATAATAACAGCCTGGAGACATCAGAACCCACTTGTGCCTGCCCTGCAGTGTGGGACGTTTTTATGTGCACTACGTTAAGAGCTTCCCTCTCACCGGACAAAGAGGGGAAGCACTTCCATGGTGGGTGGCCCCAATTAAACCCTGTGCCTAGTGAGTTTCCGCCCAGGCTGACTGGAAGTCAGCCAGGACTGATTAGAGAGCAGGTAACTCAAATGGCCTAGCGCTGCCATAATGAAAAAGCCCTGGAAAACTGCTAAATGACACAGGGGAAAATCATTACAATTAAAATGCCTCCCGCTTATTCTCACTCCCCATTAAAAAAACGAAAAAAAAAAAAACCTTCTTCAGAATTGCCTAAATATTGTTTTACTCGGTGAGTGAACTGTACAGTGAAATGAAAGATCTCTTAGAAGCACACAGCCTTGAGCACGCTGCTTTAATTATGAAACTTTATTTGGTTTAAAAGCACATAAAAAAGTCAAAAACAGAATAAAAACAAAACGAAAACAACTCCCTTCCTGAAAAAAGCAGATAAATTGCCACATATACTGTAGAACTAAGTAGGCCTTATACAGACAGTTTGTAGATAGTGCTTAATTTAAAAATGGTAACAAGAAAAAAAATAAAAGGGAGAAAAAAATAAAAATGGTAACAAATATTTATTTTTTATGATAAAACCACTACAGGCTCTTCTTGAAAACCTTGAAAAATATAGAAGATTATAATGAGAAATAAGAATAATCCATCAACCACCCCTCGAAGATAACCAGAGTTCACACAGTACGGCATGTCTTCCTCCTCTAGGTACTGTTTTACTATTTTCAATGCAAGTTGAGATTGCATTGTATATACGTTTGTACCCTCTTTATTTGACTAGTACTCTACGTGAATTACGTTGCAGGTATTAAAATTCCCTGAACCATCATTGTTAATGGCTGGGACATAAGTCATTGAAGGAGTGTAACATAATGCACTTAGCAAAAATTACAAAGCCCACTTGTTGTGGGACAGCTGAGCTATGATAAATAAACGTAGCAGCAAGGCCACCTGCACCACATAATGGGGAAGGGAGGTGGGGATTAATGTTCCTTGAGTTACTTTGGAGCAAACATTGTGCCAGGGAACGTTCCGTAGAGTACCTCATTCAATCCTCTAGTAACACTGTGAGTGAGTTATTACTAATCCCCTTTCACACATAAGGAAACTAGGGTTCATTGATAGATGAGGTCACTGGCCAAGGCCATACAGCTGGTGCAGCAGAGCCGGGATGATGACCCAGGTCTGTCAAATTCTCCTCCGTTTTTACTCCTTATCCATTTTTAGATACAAAACAGTGTAGTTTGGAGTTCAAGTGTTATTTGCCTTAGACCTTGCAAATGTGATGCCCAATGTATAAATGTTGCCTAAATGCCTTTTATTCTACTTGAAATCTTATGGATGCTATCACTCAAAATCCTAGTGACTGCACCCTCAAAATGTGAGATTCGGAAGGCCATATCTTTTCACAAGAACTACAGCTTTGAATTCAACTTTACATATGAAGGATATTATAGGTTTAGCTGATAATGAAGAACCAGGAAAATAGAAGCAAGATAAGGCATCTCAGAAAGTCCCACCATAGTAGAGAGAGACCCTAGTTTGGTTGAGAAATGAAGAGCAGTAATAATCACAATGATAAACTCACTCCCGCTAATTGATTGCTTACATGGAACTGAGCCAACCACTGTGAGCATTTAAAGAAAATAAACATCAAAGTCGTTTTCTCATCTGGAAAATGAAAGTCAGAATGTCTAATGCAGAAAGCACTTGAGTAATTACCAGCTGACATAATTTGGGTAAGAGGCAATGGTAGAATTTGACACTGGGTCTGGATCTGCTGTATTGCAGAAACACACATTAGGTCCATCTCACCATCCACTGTTGGGTAGGATGATGTGTTGTGCCAGTGGGCACGACCCACCCCAGTCATGCTAGCAGTAATTTCAGGTTTCCAGGGTGTTGTACTATGGGAAGAGAAGCCCCTCGTACTCCTGGAGTCTGCCAACAGATGTCACCACAGCCATCCCTGCAGGCTTGACCAGACAAGACCTCAGCTGGGGCTGGGCAGCGTGTTTGGAATTCATCCCTAAATTTCAGAATTACACCAGAAAGGACCTTCATAATTTACATGGGCTATGCCTGGATGTCAGAATACTCACCCAAGCAAGTTACAGGCTTGACCCCAAATGGCATTTATATGCTTAAATTATAGGGAAAAGGAGTTGAGAGAAGGGAAAACCAGGACATGCTGGAGAGAGGAGAAAATTTAGGAAAGGAAAAAAAAAAAAACACTTAGAGAACAAAAACAAAAGACAACTATCAAAGGGATGTAACATAATGTAAAATAAACTATTTACATGCAGAGAGAAGGAACTGTCTGTGAAAAGGTAGCATCAGATAATAAAAATGAGTATGTATTACATTTGCAGAGCTAACTCCTCTGACCCTTACAACAGCCCTCTGAGATAGGTAATGTAAATAGCATTTGATAAACTCAAAGCTAAAACATAGAGTGCAGTCTTTCTGAATCATTTTTTGCTCTTTCTATGTAGCCAGGTGACAGCTTTGTTCACCCTGTCCTTTAAGATGTGAACACAATTGATGTGATCCCTGAATCCCATGTGCTATAGGAAGTCTAGTGGCCTTGCCAGACTTCAGTGTCCTCCTAGGGACCTGCTTTCTCATGCTGCTCGGCTCCCACCTAACTTGCAACACCACCCCCTTTTTCCTCCTCCTGCATTGACCCAGACATGGAATGTGGCCCCTTTTGTTTGTCCCAAACCACTCAAGGGCGGTATGTGTGTAGCAATTGTGACTAACATTTGGAGACAAATTGTTTTTATTTTATTGCGGTAAAATGTACATAACGCAAAATTAGCCATTTTAGCCATTTGAAAGTGTACAATTCCATGGCATTAAGTACATTCACAATGTTGTGCCACCATCACCACCATCAAATGGGTCTTACATCACACACGTGGAAACCAATTCAGAGGGAATATCAGAGGTCCCTTTCCTACAAGTCCTCCAGCCACCCACTGTGTTGCCTGAGGTCTTCATGTCCCCTGAGACTCCCCTTCCTCTCCTTTTCTCCTACTTTTTGTGCAGAACAGTTTAGCCTCCAGCCCCATTCAGTTGCAGGCTTAACTTAGAATATCAAATAACTTATTAATGTGCTTTACTTTCCAATAGAACAGAATAACTGACAGAGGGGTTTCAGACCCCCATCTGCTCACCCGATGTCCACAAGTGACAAGCAGCTGGAGAGAGATGAATTTCCTTGTGGCTATAAATAGTGCCATTGCCATCAGAAGGCAGAAATGTTAATTATCAGTTTAGATTTTAAATGAAGCAATTGCTGCTACCATCAATTTCTAAAATATAGAAGCTGCAATGCATTGGCCTAATGGATTTACTTGCAATGGTAACCAATGGAAGGTCAATCTGGTAGGTCATGATTGGAGGAGCGCTAAATCTGGCATCAACCTGAGCTCACATTTGATCATAGGAAGCCTTTCAAACCATCCCCAACCCCTCCTAAGTAGACTGGTGTCCCTTCCCCATGTTCCACAAATATTCAGTATTTTACTCTGTCATAGGACGTAGAAAATTAAACCAAAAATTATAATAAAGTGGGATGACTTCCCTAATGGACTTTGTGACTCTGAGAACCAGGGGCTATGTTCACTGTCTTTCTAATGGCATTTCTCCGCCAGGGACATTCTACCCAGGAGCTATATGGAGGTGTATGGAGACAATTTTTGTTACCACAAGTGGGCCAGAAGGTACTGTGGCTACCTAGCACTCAGAGGCCAAGGGAGCTGCTTGACAGCCCACCCTGCACAAGACAGAGCCCCACAAGAAAAAGTTATTTGGTTCAAGATATCAGTAGGGCTGAGACTGAGAAACCTTGATCTTAAAGATTATTTATTTAGCAAATGTGTATTAAGTATTATTTATGTGTCACATCTTGTGCTAAGGGTTGGGAATAACTTCTGCCTGTTTCCTTACCGTAACTACTTTTGTGATAATAATAGTAAACACCTAGTGAGCTCTGAAGAGTCTAGGGCCCTACATTAACTCCTTTACATATGCAATATCATCTATATCATCTTATATAATCCTCACAATAGCTCTGTCATGTTACCATCTCCCCCACCCCCTACCCTCTTTCCTTTTTAAACAAATGATAGAATGGAAGCTCAGAGAGGTTAGGTGATTTTCCCAAGGCAACATAGCATCTGACTTATGTTTCCTGATTTATAACTACCACACACAATTGCCTACCAGCTAAAAAGCAATTGAGAATCATAGTATCTACATTAGAGAGCTGTTATAGAGATGATTTATTTGTGTTTTTAATGACCCTACCAATATCGTAGGCTTTCAGCCAAAAATCCCAAGAATAACCTTTGCTATAATGGGTGGTTTTGGAGATGCTAGGTTGTCACATGAGGTGAGAGAGAAGACACGAAATAGAAAAAGGGACCATGACCATAGGGGATCTATATAGAATGCCAAAGTATTCCTTAGGGATAATGAGCCTTTCTTGAAGACCCTCTGCAGGAGAGTGAGTGTGTGTGTGTTGAGGAAAGGGGAATTCTGAGTGGCAGAAAACAGAAAGAGAGAGAATCCTAGTAGATGACAGCTCCATTTCTTAAAATCTCCATTGACCCCTTTTCAGTAAATATTTCTATTTCTTCACACAAGTAAAGAATGCTTTGTGTCCTTTCATTTTACCAGGATCTGAGAAGTATTAAATGTACAAGGACCTTAGGGGGAAATGTCTGCAAGAAGAACTGGGGAGGGAGCTGAGAAGGTGGGAAACCCAACAGACCATGATACAGTTGCGACCCCAAGTGAAGGAACAAGGGAAGGATGGTTGAGTGGAACCATAGACTTAGGCTCAACTTAGACTTCTGTTTCAACTTAGACTTCTGTGCAGCCTAAGGAAGGTTCTGGAAGCCATTGAAAAGGCCTCAAGCCAAAGCCAGGCATCAGAAGATTCCCATGTCTCCTAGGCATGGGTCTGCCTTAGTATCTCTGCTACATTCACTCACAGGCTGGGAGCAGCCCCCAAGAAGTGTGGCCTGGGCACAAATGCAGGAATGGAATCCAGTGCATGGACGTTGGGCCCTGGGTCAATTACCCTCCCTGTAGTTGAATGTTAAGTGCATTCTCTAGGCACTTTTAAATGTTTAATGAAACAAGCATAAATCCTCCGCCTTCAGTCCAACTAGACGTGCATGCACTCAAACACATGCCCTTTAGGCAAACAGCAGGTCACCTGCCTGCCCTTTCAGCTGCACTGGCGCATCTCTTTGTGGCACTAGCTTAAACCAGTGATCTCACCTGCTTCGAGGAGAAGTAGTAAATGCTCCTGTCTGTGTACAGTTGATCCTCTCCCACTCTACACCTTCTCCCCCAAACAATGTCCAGTTATTTTGTTTTGCTTCACATTAAAACCTGGACTTGAGCTTTGATTGTCTGGCCCTCCTCTTTCTTTCTGCAGCCACTAGTCCTGGGATAATAAGCTACAAACACTGTGTATACACAATAACTCTCCGAGGTAAGCTCCAAGAAATGGAGGCAGTCCAATAGTCTTCCATCACCCTGATGGTCCTGCCCGTGCTCCTTACCGCAGTGCGGATGTGAGGGGCAAGTCTGCGCTGTTGGACTCTGGCCAGCCAGCTGGGAGCCCTTTGGTGGGACCTGTAAGCAGAGCAGATGAAGGTGAGGGGCCTTCAGGATCCTACCTGAGTGCTCCTAGGTGGCCGCAGGGCACCTGTCTCTGATTCAAGAGAGGCACCTGGCTCCAAGCTGGCATGGTGCGAGTTTCAGAGGGTACACTTGCCCTGAATGACAGCGTCTGGACTCAGTTTGTGCTTTAATGTTGTGTATCTCTTTAAAATTATTTCCTCAGTGAAAGATGTTTGAAACCTTAGCCTCCCCATCCTCCCTCCCCATTTTATTTTCAGTTGTAGGCACTTGTCCCTGTTGAGAATCAGCAGAGCCTTGCTAGTAAGTGAATTGCTGCTAGAAAATTGAATCCCTGAGCAATGCCAGGCACAGTAGTTGAAATACTGAAGTTTCTCCCAAGTCTAGAGGAAGTAAGCCTGTCCAACTTCCATAGCATTCAAGGCTGTATTTAGTGTAGTAAATAAGGAAGGGATAATTTCTCAAAAATGTTTGGAACAGAAGATGTAAGAACTGTCTTCCAAAATATATGTAGGCTAGCAGTAGATTTCAAAGGGTGATCCCCATACCAGCAGCAGTAGCAGCAGCACCAGGAAACTCATTAGAAATGCAAATGTCTGACACAGCCACACCTATTGAACTACTACTATGTGCTAGGCTCTTGGCTATGAATAGGCGGGTATAATGGTAAATAAAAAGAGACATGGTCTTTGCTCTCATGAGCTTACTTTTTAGTCAAGGAACTGATATTAATCAAATAAAACACATAAATACACATATAAGTACAAATTACTTAAGGTGCTTTGAATAAAATATACAAGGTTTCTTAAAAATATAATACCAAAAGTCCTAGGACCAGTACAGAAGGTTAAGAAGAGCTTCAGTAAGGAAGTGATACTAGAGTTGAGATATAAAGGAAGCATAGAAATTACGTTGGTAAAATTCGGAGCAGAGGTGGCTTTTCAGGCAAAGGATACAACACATGCAAGGCCCTGCATCTGGGTGAAGCTGACTTATTCAAGGAACTGACAAAAGGTCAGAGTGTCTGAAGTGCAGGAATCAAAAGACACATGTTGCTTTGCCTCCCATGGTTTTGTTACCCCTTTTCCCCTGGGGGATGAAGCCACCCAAAATTACTCAAAGCCCATCTCTTCTGAGCAGTGAGAAGTCCCAAAAAGGGGTTAATCTCCCAGAACCCTCAAGAGAGAGGCATTCCTTCCATTTGGGAAATTAACCATGAATTGGGGTTCTCTTCCTTCATTTATTCTCCAGACCAGGAAGTTACAGGAAGAGAACATAGGTGGGGTTTTTGCTGAGTATAGTTTAACAAGTTTAACAATAGAAGCTGGTAACATTCAGTAAGACAGGCAAGGTGACCTTCCATAATGCAGTTTGCAACAAAAGCTTCATTTTAGCAAACATTCTCTTCTTACAGCAATTTCTCAGTATCTTTACATATCAATCAGTAACCTGTCTGTCTTTGAGCCAGCAACCTTGCTGTGTTACAATTCTTTATCTTACAACAGAGACTATAGCCTGGGGAAATTTTCCTTTCCTTTGCAAGGTCAATATTTGAAACTGCAAGGCTTTGGAAAGCCAGGCCCTGTGAAGTATATTTGCTTTATGCATACTCCACAGATGCAGAATTATAATACCAGATGAGTAAAAGATACTTGGAGTCATGTTTTAAATGTTGGTCTCTATTATGAGATCCATGGATGATGGAGTTTGGATGTGTTGTCACCTCCAAAACTCATGTGGAAATTTGATCTCCAATGTGCGGTGTTGAAAACTGATTGAGTCATGGGGGCAGATCCCTCATGAATGGATTAATGCTCTCCCTGGGTGGGGGGGATTAATGAGTGATTCTCCCTCTATTAGTTCCCACAAGAGCTTGTTGCTTAAAAAGACCCTGGCACCTTCTCTCTCTCTCTTGCTTCCTCTTGCCATGTGATCTGCTTGTACCTGCCAGCTGCCTGCCACTTTTCTGCCATGAATAGAAACAGCCTGAGGCCCATGCCAGATGCAGCTGTCCCAGAATCATAAGCCAAATAAACCTCTCTTCTTTATAAATCACCCAGTCTCAGGTATTTCTGTTATAGCAACACAAAACGAACTAAAACAATGGGCATCCACTGAAGAGTTTGAAGACAGAGACGGGCAGCATAAGCAAACTGGCATTTGGAGACATTCCATTCTAGTTGATGCTTGGAGAATGGATTGGGAAGTCACAGGGGTACATTGTTGTTGTCCAGGCCAGAGATGAGGTAGGGGAGACCAGGGTGGCAGAGGTGGAGATTTAAAGCCATGGAAGGAATTAAGAGGTATTGATTGGGAAGAATCTATCACAAGTCCTGGGGAGAGGGACAAAGGTGTCATGGGTGAGTCCTGTTTCCAGCCTGCATGTCTAGAAGGATGGGGATACTGCTCAATGGGGATACTATTCTCTGAAAAGCATCAGGTTTGGGACAAGGTAGGTGGTAAGGCACAAAGAATTAAGCATATAAAATGCTGAGTTTTCGCTGCCCTTGAGATTTACAGGTGTCAGCCTGGAATAAGAGCTCAGAGAAAAGGCTTGGGCTGAAGATGTCAAAATGTGATGTGACACACATCTAAATCTCAGGGTTGATGCCTACAAAGAGAATCTAGACTGACAAGATGATGGAGCTCAGGATCCAGTCTGGGGAACTCCAACACTGTGACTTGTGGATAGCAGGAGCTCAATGAAAGTTTGTATAACAACGTGAGGAAGAAAGAAGAGAAGGAGGGAAAAGGATGAAAAAATAAGAGTAGCGCAGACTGTATCTGGTTCAAACTCTGTCACTGCCATCTGAACACGTTTCTTATTCTTTCCGAGACTCAGTTCCTGAAAGAAAGTGAGCCGAGATGCCGGGTACTGTTCAAGCTTTATTAAAGGATGAAAATCTGCTGGGCTGTGCTCAAAGTAGCAGGCATTCCAGGGCTGCCCGGAAAAGGGGACAGCACCAGGTGTGGAGCTGGTAGAGCTTATATAGTGGCCAAGGGCTGGCTGATACCATCAAGGAGGGGCATTATGCTAATGTGGATCAGGGTGGAGAACTGTGTCCTTGCAGAAGCAAAAGGTGTTTCTGTTTAAGTCAGGAGGCTTCTCGCAAAGGGAAGGGAGGAGAGGAGGGGAGGAGGTGGGTGGCACCATTTTGTACTTGGGCTTGTCTAAAATGGTGCTGGTTATGTTGCAGATCTATTATTCCTGCCTTTTAAGTATAGGAAAAAGTGGGAAAGGTTGAAGGTCTCATTCTTCTGAAGCTACTTCCTGCTGGAGATGGGTGAAGATATGGAAAAAATAAAAGATTTAGGTGGCGGGGTATTGATTTCATGTGGGGAGGCTGTCTTCCTCTGGGGAAGGGTCACTGATTCTGAGGGGCTGGTATCCTCTTTGCAGGGACAATTCAGTGACCTTTTGGTTGGTGAAAACCTGCATACGTTCCTGCAAGAAATTAGAGGACCAACAAAAGATACAGAGGCCAAAAAGTAGGATGAGTCCCAGCACAGTTAGGGATTCTAGTAGGGGCATAAGCCAGGGTATCCAAGGGTTCAGTGAAATGGTTTAAATTGTTTTGGATTACCCCGGACTCATTTACTTAATAACAGCACTCCACCTCCAAGAAGAGGCAGGTGCCTTCCTTCTCGGCTGTAAGGAAATAAAGGGCCCTACGGTTCTGTAAAGCAAGTGTTGTGAGTGAGGTGACCTGTCACTGGTGGGAGGAGATGCGATCTATGCTTAGTTCTTCTGAGAGTTTTTGATAGAATTGAGAGGCAGTAGCAGGGCCCGCTATGCCAGTTCCAGTTGTAGGAAGGATTCTTGACCTACAGGAGCAGGGGGCACTTCCTGAGAGGGGGGGCCAAAGTTAGTCCCAGTCCCATCTCCATCTCTCCATCTGTCTGGAGGGTGATGTCAGGGACAAGCCAAAAGAATATGCAAGAAATCGCATTAGGTGGGCAGGCAGAAGGATAACGTAGTTTTACAAAGGAAATATATTCCAGTTTTAGGGCATGGATGAGAAGGGGGTGAGTGGTAGCATTTGGTGTTAGTAAGGCAGAGTGTGGGCAGGCCCCGCATAATGCTGACAGTCCCCACTGAGGTGAGATTAAAGGAAAGTGAAGAAACGTTTGTAGAAACGTTGTGGGCTGCATCAACAGGGAGGGGGGTGACCACAAAACGTTTCTTGCAAAGTGGGAGACAGATGAGTCACTCAGGGACCAGTCTGATTCACTGAGGACTGCATCATCCCTGCGGACCTGGAAGCTTCATGTTCCAGGTAAGGGGGAGCATTGAGATAGGAGGAAAAACACGGGAAGGATGCGAAGGGTTAGGGAGCCAAAAGAATTTAAAGGGGACATTGCCACAATGACATTGCTAAGAAGCATCCTACTGATAGGAGGTAAAGAAGTGACAGGAGAAATCTTCCTATAATGTTACACTCTTTTTGGGGGGGGGGGGGCTGCTGCCAATCCTGTAGCAAGTACTAGAACAGGTAGTATAATAGTAGCTCTTGCGTGAAGGACATGAAACAGGCCTACAACAGTGAGAGGATAATCGCCGGGGGAAAGATCATCCTTCTTCTGGGATTGGGAGAAGAGTGGAGGTCCTGGAGATTTTTTATTTTGTGGGTCCTAAAATGGACAAAGTGTCAGGAGATGTTGGGTTGGAGGTTGAGAACAGGGACCCCTCTGGCTTGGTGTTAACAGATTCTTTTGGCAAAGTCTCAGGTGCTAGTTTTACCAAGGATAAGTGATACCAAGGGGCCTTTCTTAGTACTTTTACTGCCATGGGGGTGGCAAGAAGTACTGTATGAGGCCCTTCCCAACATGGTGAGAGGGGCTTTAGGATTCAGGTCTTAATATACACTTGCTGTCCCAGGCTCAGTTTAAAGTCTGAGGGGCTGGTGGGGAAAGGATGAGATAATAGAAGGTTGGCCTATTCCCTAAGATCCCTAATGAGCAAAAGAGTAGGAAGATACTGGCCTAAAGGCGATGAGTTGGAAGGGAGAGGTGTGAGAGTGAAGGACCTACCATACATAAGCTCAAAGGGGCTGAGGCCTATGGGTTTGCAGGGGGCAGCTCACAGGCGAGTGAGTGACTGGTGGGGAGGCCAAAATGAGGGATGATTTCTGGGGTGAGAGCATGTTTTACTGCCATAGCATCCTCTGAAGTGCAGGGAAGAGCCTCAATCCAACCTGAAAAGGTATCTACTAATGTTAAACGATAGCATGTCCTTTTGTGGTGAGAGTAATATAAGGGCTGAAGAAGGCATAATAGGAGTTCATAGCCTGTATGAACTGAATTATGGAAATCTAAAAGGATTTGCTCAGCTTGTGTGGTAGGGAGGACATAGCGACCGGAGACACTATACCAGTTGTCCTTTCTCTGTGCCCGCAGCTGTTGGAGGTGTTGTATTTCTTGGAGTGCATATTGGGATAAGGGGATAGGGGCCATGAGAAGGACCTGAGCAGGAGAGGAAGAGTGGGAGCCTGGTGATTGAGCAGCCTGTTTTCCAGTTAGATCTGCCAGTTTGTTTCCCTGGGCTGTGGGATCATTGGAGGCTTGGTGTCCTCTGCAGGACAACTCCTTTGGGAGTTGTGCAGTCTCAATAGCTTGTGTTAGATTTACTATAGCATAACATGCCCAGGGGGAGGGCGTGGAGGTGGTGCACCCATCTATGAACCATGTAATGGGATGCAGGGAGATGTGTGGAAAGGGACTGAGAAAGAGGTCTAAAGCCTCCATGCAATTGTGTTCTAAGGGTCATAAGTGTTTTGAGATGAGAGTGGCTGGATATAAGGGAGGGAAAGGTTTAAAGGAGAACTGGGAGTTTTCAATGAAAGTAAGGTGAATAAGTTGCAGGTGGGAAAGGGAGAGAATTGACTTAGCCTTATGGCTAAGAAGGTCTTGACTGTTTGTTGTTTACAAGTTAGTTTAGAGCTTTCTTATGCTAAAAGGGCAGCTGCCACCAAGGCCCATAAAACAGGGGCCCATTCTTGAAAGAGGTTTGCAACTGGGTAGAAAATATCTCCTGCCTTTTGTCCCAAAACTCTGACTGCCAATCTTGGGTTTTGATGATGTATACAATAAAAGGATGAGATAGGTTTGAGAGAGATAGAGCTGGGGCTGTGATGAGAGCGGCTTTTAATCACTGGAAGGGAGAATGAATGGGCTTTGTGGGATCTAAAGGAACGGCAGGATCCCCTTTGGCTGCCCCATAAAGTGGCTTTGCTAGCTGCCAAAGTTAGGAATCCATAGGTGAAGATACCCTGCAAGCCCCAAGAAAGAAAGGATTTCACCCTGTGTGGTAGGAGTAGGGAGATCAGAACTTAGACTCTTGAACTGAAGGAGAAGAAATTTGGGCCTTGCTGGGGGACATTCGATGTCCCCTGAAGACCAGGAAATTAAGGAGAGCAACAGTGTGGGCCTGTGAATCCTCATAGGAGGGACTACAAAGGAGAAGGTCATCCATATGTTGTATTAAAGTGCTAGAGGTTGGAGGAAGTTCAGACAAGTCTTGAGCTAAGGCCTGGCCAGAAAAGTTGGGGTTATCCCAAAACCCCTGAGGTAGTACTGCCCAAGTAAGTTGTTGGGAACAGCACGTGTCAGGAGCAGTCCTGTACTAAATGGTATGAGCCATTAGGCTTTATAACCAGAAGGATGGGTGCATTGAAAGGCAAGCGGGTACGCTGTGAGATATGAGAAGAATGGAGTTTGTGTACAACAAGTTTAAAGCCTATTAGGTGTTTGTTAGCAATGGGGCACTGTGGGACATTAGGGAACAAAGAGGGATTCAGCAATTTAACAAGTATAGGGGGATGGTGCATAGCAATGGAGGGTGAAGATGCATCCCATACTAGGGATTAACCTTGTCTGAGCAGGAGGGGAAGGTGGAAGCCTCAGGGGCCAGGTCTGGGTACAGCCTGTAACAGGAGTGTTGTAGCTGGAGTTAAAGTGTTTAGGGTAAGGGTAGCTTTGAATTTGAAAAGAATGTCCCATCCCAGTAAGGGGGATGGGCATTGAGGCATTATTAAGAATTTGTGTGTGAATTTGGTGTGATGTAGGGTGCAGGAAAGGGGTTTTAGTTATCTGTGGGTGGTATTCTGATCCCATGACCCCTACTATTGTGATAGAGGATGGGATTGTTGGTCCTGCATACTTAGGAAGGGTAAAGTAAATGGCCCCTGTATCAATGACAAAAGAGATCAACTTACCTGCTACAAGGCAAGTTACCGTGGGCTCATGCGTGGTGATCTCTGTGGGGGCCTCAGGCCCTGGGCATCATCAGTCCTCCTCCTGGGCAAAGCTGAGAAGCTCTGGTAGGGATGGCCATGAAGCCAAAGGCTGTAGGTTGGGTACTGGACCACTCCCTCTCTTGCGAGTGGCACAGTCAATCCCCCAGTGTCCTGGCCATTTGTAGTGAGGACAGGTTATGACAGGCCCATGCCAAGTGGCCCGATTGACTGCATTTGAAGCAGTTCTCGGATGGCTTGCCTCTTGAGGCAGCCAGCTTTGGAGTATGTGAGCCACGGGTAGCATTAGCCCAGAGTTGGTATTTGGCCTAATCTCTTTTATAGTTTTTGGAATATCAGGGGCTGATTGGGTAATGAAATGAGAGTGTAAGAGAGCCATGCCTGCAGGGGAGTTTGGGTCTATACATGTGTATTCATGTAAAGCCTCAGAGAGGTGGGTTAGGAACTCATTGGGATTTTCAGTGGATCTCTGTGTGATTTCTCTAAGCTTGTCATAATTGACTGACTTGTGAGTAGCCTTTTGGAGACCATGAAGTAGGTGTGTGATCATGTTGTCCTGGAGATCTCGATCCCTGTGGCCAGCCTGGTAGTTCCAATTTGGGCCCGTGCAAGGTACAGCAATGGCTCCCACAGGCTGCCTATTATTTTTAGCATGTACCTGAGCCACCATCCAGGCCTTCTCCCTGTACATGGACTCAGACAATTCCTTCTGTCTCAGCCACTTCACAGAAGGGTTATAAAAAGATGGAGCTGAGGTGGGGTTGTTACCTGACAAAGGAGGAGAAGGGGAGGAGTTGAGCTGAGGACGAGTGTCTGGAGGCCAGGTGTGGGGAAGAGAGAGAATTGTGGGGGGCTGACAGATCAGAAGATTGATCTGAGTCTGGAAGGAGAGGGCAAGCATGAGCTAGGAGAATTTGCGACATAGGACAGTTTTGACAGAGAGAAGAATGCATTCAGAGACAGGAGAAGGCCTGAACAAGGAATCTCTAGAGCTTTTGCTATTTCGGTGAGTGTCTAAATCAAGTGCCATCTTGTGGCCACTGGGGTCCATTGTAATGAGACGTTTGACTTTTAATGTCTCCCTGGAGGCCAAGAAATTGGCCAGGAGACAGCCCAAGGGCATAGAGCATGGAGGTTTAGATCTTGAGGATCCTGTGTAGAGGGTGAGAAAGGGCAGTCAGTTCTGGTAGAAGAAGCGTGCTGGCAAAGGGCATCCCCTTTGTTGCCCACCTTCTTTTCAAGAGAAAAGCCACCGACCAGCTAGAGGAGTGTCCTCCAATAGCTGGGGGGCACGAGAAGAATTCTCTCAGCCAGGCGCCTGGGCTTTGTAGAGACCAAAGTCGTAGAGAGAGTAGTCAGGGGAACTGTAGAAGTAGGCAGGACAGATCCACTGACTCACCCTGAATTGAGGCCGGTGTTGGATGCGTGGGTCTGAAACAGCAAAAGTAGAGAGTCCTGGAGGCATCCGGTTTTGGCAGGTCCAGGAAGGGTGCCCAAGAGCCAATCACCCCAAGGGAGAGGGGATCATCCACAACGTCAGCCAAAACCCTTCCCAGGTTTTGGCACCATAATGAAAGAAAGTGAGCCGAGATGCCAGGTACCATTCAAGCTTTATTAAATAAAGAAATCTGCCAGGCTGTGCTCAAAGTGGGGAACAGCCCGGAGCTGCCCTGAAAAGAGGACAGCACCAAGCATGGGGGTGGTAGAGCTTATATAGTACACCAAGGGCTGGCTGATACCATCAAGGAGGGTCATTATGCTAATGTGGATCGGGGTGGAGAACTGCGTCCTTGCAGAAGCAAAAGGGGTTTCTGTTTAAGTCAGGAGACGTCTCGCAAAGGGAAGGGAGGAGGGGAGGGGAGGAGGTGGGCATCACCATTTTGTGCTTGGGCTTGTCTAAAGTGGCGCTGGTTATGTTGCAGATCTATTAGTTCCTTCATCTGTAAAATGGGAGGAAAGTGGCCCCTATGGCATGGATTAAGTGATGTAACATTTGGCACATAGCAGATACTCAGCAACCTTGGCAATCATTGCTCCATGCAAGGCACAGCACAGGCTCTTAATATCATTTATGGGAGTGTTGAATGAATAATCATTGACTGAATAAATGATATCAACCCCCTTTCCCATATAATTATTTTTCTGAAATCTAATTTGTAGCAACGGAGTCAGGGGTGGAGGGGGAATATGCTTGAGTTTTGCATTCAGTCCAGTAAACTTGGGCATTCATTAGAAGCCTCTGTCTCACTAAGAAATGGGAAACACTGAGGCATGATTTAAACCTAGCAAGAATTTTTTAAAAGACAGATTAGACTATTTTTATTATGCCGCTCTTCTCTGATGAGACAAAAGTAACTCCGTATTACCCTGTGTTACATGTGTCAGGTGGATCATGCAAGGTGCTCCGTCTGATCTTTCTCAGCTTCCTTAACCTTATCATTTTTTTAAATTAAATATATTGGTTGTGCATATTTACGGGGTGCAGAGTTATATTTCTTTTCTTTTCTTTTTTTTTAAAGATGACCGTTAAGGGGATCTTAACCCTTGACTTGGTGTTGTCAGCACCACGCTCTCACGAGTGAGCCAACCAGCCATCCCTATATAGGGATCCGAACCCATGGCTTTGGTGTTATCAGCACCACACTCTCCCAAGTGAGCCACAGGCCGGCCCCAGAGTTATATTTCAACAAATGTACACATTGTTTGTCAAGCTATTCAGGGTAATTAGCCTATTCATCATTGCAAAACTTAATTATTTCTTTGTGTTGTGCACATTTAATCACCTCTTTTCTAGTTCTTTGTTTACATGCAGTAAATCATTATTGATTATAGATTTTGGGATGGACTGACCGTACATACACCAATAGGGCTTATTTTTCCTATCATGCTGTACTTCTGTGTCCATAACCAGCCTCTCACTATCCCTTTCCCTCACCCCTTTCCCACCTTAACCTTATCATTCTTAAAAGCCTGTATTACTTTAGAAGACTTCGGCTCTTTCAGAACCATTGTGTCTTATGCATTTTTACAATAAAACTAAAAGGCACTGTAAGAGACACCATAGGACTGGACAAATGAGTATATTTCTAAAAAATTGGCAGTAACCCAAAACTCACGGAGCCTGGTTTATGTGCAGCCAGCAAAAGTAAGAAGAGACCTCTACTTGCAGACATCAACCCTATCAGCCTTCTCTTTATATTAACATTCATTTTAATTAGCATCTGAGACCTGCATGGATTAAAAAAGAAAGAGTAATGGGAGTGGTCTGAGACTTGTTGTTTCTGTATTTTATTTGGTGCTCTATCTGTTTAATGGACAAAAATGTAACAACAAAAAAAGCCAGGGTTGTTACTAGAAAGCAAACTTAAAAAATAATGATTAATGGCATTATTGCATCTTTGGACAGAAAGAAGTATATTCTTAAGACTGATCCAAGGAATTTCATTTTCTCTTTGCTTGGCCCTCTGAGAGCATGGAAGCAGCATGGAATGTCACAGCCTAAAAAGTGATTTGAGGATTATTAACTCCAAAGCTGTCCCCAGCCAACAAGGATGAGTTGGCTTTTCCTCGGAGGAAATCATCGAACCAGGGATATTGTCTGAAATCTCATAAATTACAAGTGAATAATCCTAATGAATGGTGCATCCTGAGAGAGTGTTTATCAGGACTCCAAAATCTTCACTATAGAGATCTCACGCACCATCATTTTGATGCACACTCCTGTTCCCATTTTAACCACTGTAAAATGAAAAGGTGTTGTGCAATTAATACATCTTAGAAACATGATGATAATGAGAAGAATAAGCAATGACTACAATGTATTGTGTGCTTACCTTGTACTGGGAACCATGCTGAGCATTTGCATGCATGAACCACTTTATCCTCATAGTCATTTTTATGAGGAAGGTACTTTTTTCTCCCCATTTTACAGAGAGAGAAAGTGAGGTACAGAGAGGTCAAATAACCAAAGGCCATCTACCCAAGGCCACTTGGCTAGTGAATGATAAAGCTGAGATTAAGAAAAAGGCTTATCTGACTCCAGACTAAGCTCTCTTAACATGAACTGGGAGGCAGTTTTATAGATCTCTTCCTCCAGCCAGGGAACAATAACTCTACCTCCCCATTGGAAAAAAAACAGTCAAGGAAGATCAGACGGATAGATGATAGGTAGATAGATAAAGATGCAAATTTTGTGAATTTGAAAGAAAATAAAGCTTTAGGTATCATTACCATTGTTGTTGTTGTTGTTCAAGAAGAAGAAAAACAATATACATAGGAAAACCAGAATGGTAGAAATTTCGGAAACTCAGTCCAATTGTTTGCGAGGTGCCAACCTTGGTTTTGTTTGTTTGTCTTTACCAAATCTGTGTACCACTTAAACTATTATATCTGTGTAACCTGATTCACTTTACAAACAAACTTTAGATTGATTTTATCTTTTGCAACTATATTAAGACTTTAAAGCATTAAGCTTCTTAAGTTTTTAAAAATTCTATGCGCCCCTGAGAACCTTCTAGACTGCCAGAAACGGAACACATTCCCCCCATGAGAGACTCTGGTCAGAATGATGGGGAATGCAGAGAAAAAGACAAAAGAAAGCAAACAATGGCTGAAAGACAGTGGAGACTGTCTCCAGAACTCTCATCTCCAACATCTTTTTTCAACTTCCCAAGGAATCCCCATGGGGCATGACTCGGTTGCCTGGGAAACTCTGGTCTGTATAACCTGACCACATGTTATCCTGTGACAGATGGAAGGGGCCCGTGAGCCACACTAAGGACCTATCACAGCCATGCCACCCTAGGTCTGCACATTTCCTGTATAATGAGCTCTGAGTTTAAAATCAGTTCCTCATCAGAAAGGAAAGGCATCACAACATAAATCGTGAACTGTTCTAAATTCAACAGTGGGTTTAAGAAGACGTAACACTGCGGTCTCGTACACAGGCAAAAAAATGCAGCACAGCCCAAATGTTTAGTTTCCAAAAAATGGAAACATCGAGTCAGCTCTGCTCCCGTGTCTTCTCTGTGGTCCAATTAATCAAATCAGAATGGATCGAAAACTGGTAGCCACTTGCCAAGCCTGCAAAATAATGTCTGATTCTGATTATTAAATAAACAACTCCTAAAAAAGGAAGTGTTATGAAGAAAGAAACATTTTCTCCCCCTGAATTGCAGTATTTTGAACTCCTCCCATGAGTTGGTGGTAGGAAACGAAGACTGACTAGCTAGAAATTGAGGATCTAGCAAATCATATTTTATTCCAAACATAAGTTATCAAAATGTCTAAATTGTCTCTTAAATATTTAGGAGTGTTATTTCTTTGTCTTCCATTTTAAAGAACATAATTGTGATACATTCTTGGATGATAAAGGTTCTCGTTATATGTCTCTTTACAGAGTTTTATAAGATTCATTTTCTCTTAAATGTGAAAGCCTCAATGGCCAATACTAATGAATTCAATTTTGACTTCATAATATTTTTTCATGATTCTTTACACCATAGTTCAGAAGACTTGTTTACACAACCTCAAGGCAGCCTGGGGTCAGGATAAAAATCAACTGATTTAGATAGCAAGGTCAGAGTTCCAACCCTGCTTGCTATTTTCTGCCTGTAGGAGAATGTTCCACTCATTTCATTTCTCTGATCTTTGTATTCATCATATGTAAAGAAGTAACACTTCCTATGATGGTTCAGGATATAAACGAAATAGTAAAGTGGGTACTCTTGTGGTTGGACAAGAATATATGCATATATCTGCAAAGATACGCATCAAGTTCTCAATCACGCTCTCCTTTTAGGATGTGTGTGTATGTGCAGGTGTGTGTTTCGGGGGGAATGGGTTCAGTACACTGGGTGATGAAGGACTCCCACTTTGTATTTTATATACTTCCAAACTATTTGAATGCAATGTGTTAAAATGAACATGCCTCATGTATAAATGCAAAAAAGTAAAAAGACATTTAAGAATAAAAAGAGCAAGAAGACAGAAAGTGTCCATGGAAGGGCTTCTTGGTCCTTGATTTGCATGCTGAGCCAAGTGAGACCAAGTGGAGTTTCACACCTGTGTCCTTGTCCCCGAGAACCACCGGCACTCTGCCAGGGGCTACCTTGACTCTAAGGTAACCTGTGCTAGTGGAGTCACAGGAAAGACAGCACCTCAGAAATCTTGGCCCATCCAAGGCTCAAACTGCCTCAGTGAAGACCATGAAATCCTCTCCTGAAACATCAAAAAAAGAAAAGACCAAGAAAAAGAAAACAGAAGACACTGGCAAACATCTCCAGTTAACTCTGTTTATCATAACTATGATCACAATACTATTACTATCATTCATTAACATTTATTGTAATTTTGCTATGGTCTTGAAATTGTGCTTAGTATTTTTTTAATGAATGTTTAATTCAATGTTTGCACAAGCATTTGAAGATGCATCATTATCCTCCCCATTTTTGCACATGGTAAAACTGATGCTAGAAGGTTCAGGAAACTGATCTATGGTCACAGGCCTAGCAAGTTGTAAAGCTGGAAACTAAATTCCAACAATCTGGAATGCTACATGGGATTAAACAGAAGCAACTCAAAAGTACTGAAGCAGAGAAGTTGGCAAATTGGCCCTTCTTGAATACAGTTGAATTTCTTGTGGGCTTTGCGTGTAGATGTAGAATTTTTAGTGTTGTGAAGATAGTACAGATCTTTGAGTTTAACCTCTCATGAGTAGATGACCTTTATTCTCTGCTTAAATTGCTATAGTAAAATGAAATTCAAGATTTATGTGAACAGAAATTTGTACTGTTGGATAAATAAGTCTATTCATTACAACTTCTTCCGAAAATTAAGCAGAAATTGATTGCCCTAAGAAGTTGCACCAAAGACCTTCATTCTTTTATTTGGAGACCCCCATCTTTAAGTCTGCATTCTTTGTGATAATGTTTGAAATATATAAAGACAATGCTCATGTCCACAATAAATTTGGATGGTTTCTATGGGAGAGAAAGTGGAGCTTGGGCTTAGGCAACTTACAGTCCTGGACTCAAATCTCAGTCTGACCCTTTGCGAGCCATCAGTCTTTGGGAAAGTTCCTTAAATTCTGATCTCAGTCTCTGTAGCTACAAACTGAAGAATACAGTACCCATGCCATAGGGCTTATGAGAATAAATATAAAGTTTCCAGCATAGCATAGTGTCAGGCACAGAACAAATATCTAGAACATTTTGGTTTTCTTTTCTCTTTCACTATTTTGTCGATCTTTCTCTGATTTCCCTCTAGTATTTTAAGAACCTCTTGAAATGTGAGACTCCCGTCTAGACACAGTCCTCCAGATGTCCTCTGATACAAAGGAGGGTAGCACCATCAGACCCCTTGATATAAACACTCTGATTTCTTATTTAAATGTCCTCATCATTCCAAAGATCCATATTTACCCTGGAAATGGATGAAAAAAACAGATCTCTCTTCCCTGATTCTTAACCTAGTCTCATATCTCCCATGTTAAACTTACTGATTGTATTCTTAGCCCCAAAAGTAAAACTACCTTTTCTCCCTCTTAAATTCTATTTTCTATGTTTCAATCCCTTGTTTTCACCTGTTGCTCTCATTGTGTCTTAGTTCTGTCTTCTACGCTGTTAGCAATCTCTCCCCCACTTTGTGGCAGCTGAAAATGTGATAAGCATACTTTCAACCCAAGTAACTAAATAAAAAATGACTAACAGGTCAGAACCAGGGAATGATCCCCACGTCGGTCTCCTGCAGACCTCCCACCAAGTTGACAAGGAGTCATTAATCAACCCCGGCGGAATGGAGCTCCTCCTCATTGTGTGATTGTGTCCGGCAGTCCTACCATCTAGTTCCCACGTCATAGTCCTGCACACAGAGCTATCAGGAAAACTTTATCAAATACTTCTGTGAAACCAAGATACATGTGGCCCCTGCCCACCAGCCAGACACACAAACCACATTAGTATTGACACTCATTCATAAATACTCATCAGTATAATCATTGATTATAGAGAAGATTACTTTCCTTAAAAAGGCTAAGTCACTTCTTTGGTTTCCAGAAGTGACTTAAATAGATATCCTCCATGTCAGAACATTTGTGTATGGCTAATCTTGTGGCATTCTTCCTATTCTCTAATAAAATTTGAAAGTTGTGGAAAATTACTCTAATGACTCTTCAGACCCTAGAATTGTTTTCACAAGCCCTGAAGGAAGATATCTGCTTTTATGTGTGTGATCATTATCTTATTTCCTTTTGAGGGTAGTAGTTTCCGCTTTTTAAAAATTTATGTGATCTTCTCTTTGTTGTCAAAGACAGAGGCTCCGCAGCTTCATCTCAGATTTGATAAGGAAGATAAATGGACATCACATGAGCAGGACCTTAATCTTTTATCCAACAAGTCTTAGTTCTTATTTACCCTTCTTATGTCGTTTCTAGTTTGTTATATTTTAAATTGACAAAAATGGCTTAAGAAACTTTTTTTAATCTTTATGTTTCTACAAGCTTTTTAACGTAGTCACATCAGCACAATAATTGAAATAAATCAGTTTTTGTTTATATGCATTCATATTTTACCTATTTGTAATCACGGATATTTGTATTTTTAAACTAGTATGAAAATACAACCTAGTTTGTGCTGTTACATATTCTATAGATAGTGTTTAAGCCAAGTTTGATATATCAGCTGCCTGAACTGTAATGCAGATCTTAAAACATTGAGTCTAATAACTATATAACTTTAATTTAATTTTTTAATAAATATGAAAGAAATCTTATCTCCGTTAGTAAAGAATTGCTTTTTATCTATTTGAGTTATTTCCTTTATATTAATTCTGCTGAGGGAGAGAATTGGGCCAAAGTGAATGAGTATATCCATTCCTTTTAATATATATTGCCATGTATGTTTAAAATAATTTATAGTGCTACCTCTCATGCTCAAATATGTTGCTTAAAGGTATACCTGCATTATATATCCTGTTAATTTTCCACATATTCTATTTTCATAGAAACCTTTCCCTCTTGTATTTATCTCATCAAGTCTTACATTTATGGAGTGTAGATATTTAGATAATATACAAATTGTGACATTTGTTGTATCAGTTTTCTCCATGAACTATTAAAAAGAAAATTATTCTGTGTAGTTTTATCCCTTTCCTTTTGAAATAATGCAATGGGATTTTGTGACGTGGCAAACATGTCATTTTTTCTATAGTGGGTAGTTACCTAATACATTTACCAGAGAGTTGGTCATAATGGTAACTTTATTACAGCTATGCATAAGCCAACGATGGCAGCTCTAAGCTTTGTAAAAGCACACGCAAAACAGGAACAGCTTTCAAAATTTCATTAAATGTGTTGGCTGTAAAAAAAATTATTGCAAACCCTTTGTGCCAAACATGGCAGGTGCTGTGACAGACGAGTAAGTCATGGCCTGTGTATTCAGAGAAGTGTAACTGCGGAGGTATGGTAAAGGAAATCTTGAAAAAACAAACAAACAAATAGAAATAGGAGGTAGAATGCGGGAAATGCCCTGAGTGGAACAAAATGCTGTGGGCATTTAGAGGTTGGAGAAATAAATTCAGGATTTAAAACCCCTACTTAGGGCAGGAAAGGGTGGTGGGGTTCTGACTAAGATTTATCAAAGCCCCAAAGAGACATTTTTCTGCTGCTCTAGTTAGAAAATAACGTCACATAAAGCTGATTCCTGAGGAATCAGAAGTAAACTATTCTCCCTAGGGAAGGGTTTTTTCTTACTCTTTGTTTTGTAAAAGCTGATATTGTGCTGAGAAGTGCAGCTACTTGGGAGTTTTGCTTGGGATAATGCAGTGTGTTTGGGGTGTGTTTGATTTGGGGTGGTGCTTTCCCAAGGAAGAGAGTTTGGTCAGGGGTCCAGAATGACTCTGGGAACTGGGCTGGTTCCCTGTAATCCTGCAAGAGTGGAATATGACTTACACACTGAGCCACTACTGTGTTTTGCCATCCAACACTAGGGACTGTGAAAGACAATTTGTCATTCTGATATTCATCAGGAGAGTCCACAGAAGGCCAAGCATTTGCATCTTCTCCGCTACCCAGAAATCCCACTGCAGCTAGTCCTGGGTCTGCAGAATGGAATGTATGTGTTGCATTCCTTTCCAGGATAGCTGGACAGGGCGCCTGCTGCCTTACTCAGCGAGGAACGTTGTTTATTGATCTTGAGTAATTCTGGGAGCCTACATTCCAGGACAGCTTGTCAAAATACTGTCAAATTAATATGTCATTTGATTACCCCCTCATGGCTGCCAAGGATTCCATACATTTGATACATAAAGAAATATAAACCACATACTTCTTTTTTTATTTACCTTTTCTCCCACTAGCGTTAAACTATTAAGTCATTCAACTTTGCTGATGAATCTCGAAAGGCATAGTACAATTGGTTTCAAAAGGAAGATGGGAGACCTGGATGCAAATCTTGTCTTGGTCACCATGATCAAGTGGACTGGATTCAAGTGTGTGGTTTTCCATGCAATGAAATGGAATCTTCTCCTAGATCCTCAAATAACTGGCTCTTTCTTGCCATTCAGGTATCATTGAAATAACAACTTCTCAGAAAGGGCTTTCCTAATCGATTTAAGTGTACCCGCTCTCCCTTAGTCACTCTCTATCCCATTACATTCTGATACTTTATTATGATTATTTAATTTTATATTTATTTTCTTTTTAATCATAGAATATTTTACTATATAATATTATGTAATTTATTTGTTTATTTATTTTCTGTCTTCTTTAACAATAATGTAAGCTTCACGAGGGCAGGAGATTTTTCTGTCTTACTTACTTTGGGTGCCTGGCACATTGTCAGGTATAGAATAAGCAGTCGATAAGTATCTGCTAAAAGCAAAGTTAAATGAATGGGATTTGGCAATAGATTCTTAGATATGACACCAAAAGCACAAGCAACAGCAACAAGAAAAGATAGATAAATTATACTTCATCAATATTAAAAACTTGTGCATCAAAAGACATTATCAAGAAAGTGAAAAGACAACCTACAAAATGGGACAAAATGTTTTCAATTACGTATCTGGTAAGGATTTAATATCCATAATATACAAAGAACTACAACTTAACCACAAAAAGACAAACAACCCACTTACAAATGGGCAAAGGGTTTGTACAGGCGTGCTTCCAAATAAGATATTCAAATGCCTGACTGGTACACAGAAAGATGCTAAGCACCGTTAGTCATTAGAGAAACGCAAATCAAAGCCACAACGAGATACCATTTCACACCTACTAGCATGTCTAGACTCAAAAAGATGAAAATAAGTGTGGGTGAGGATGTGGAGAAACTGAAATATTTGTACATTGCTTGTAGGAATGTAAAATGGTACATTTTACCAGCCACTATGGAAAATAGTCTTGAACATAACCCAGCAATTCCACTCCTAGGTATACACCCAAGAGAACTGAAAACAGAGACTGAAACAGATACTCACACACCAAGGTTCATCGAAACATCATTCACAGTAGCCAAAAGGTGGAAACAACCGGTGTCTTTCAACAGATGAACGAATAAACAAAATGCATTATATCCATATAATGGTGTATATCATTCAATCATAAAAAGGAAGGAAGTTCTAACACATGTTATGACATGAATGAAATTTGAAAACATTATGCTCGGTGAAATAAGCTAGACATGAAAGAAGAACATTGCAGGAGTCCACTGATATGAAATATTTGCCTATTGTAAGGCAGATCTATAGAGACGGAAAGTATATAAAGAGGGGCTAGGGGAGGGGATAATAGGGAATTATTGTTTAATGGTTACAGAATATCTGGGGTGATGAAAAAGTTTTGGAAATATAAGGGTACTTCAAAAAGTTCGTGGAAAAATAGAATTAAAGATAATATGAGTCTTTCCATGGACGTTTTGAAGTACCGTTGTAGATAATGGTGATGGTGGTATAATATTGTGAATGTAATTAATGTCACTGAACGGTACACTTTAAAATAGCTAAAATGAAAAATCTTATGAAAATGAAACATTTTAAAACAAAAAAGTTTTTAAAAATTTAAATAGATGAACTATTTATAACACTAGTCCTTTATCTCCTCCCAGATTAGACTTCTATTATTAATAGTTGAGATAACTGGTGCTATATTGAAGAGGCATTTATCTTTCTACTTGGATTTTATCTCTAACATGGTTTGGAAGTGTATCAATATGATTTCTGTGTAATGTTTGTGTTTAATGAATGAATGCATGACTAAAAAAACCAATCAATCACTACATGAATCTAACTGTGCATTTATCATTTAGTATGTACCAGGCCCAGAAGACACAAAGATGAATAAAACATACAAAATGCATTGCAAAAAGTTTTTTTCCTGTGAGGAAAATCATATATCCCTTAAAAAAAAAACTGTTGTAAAAATGAAAATGCCTCCAAGTTGGGAGCTTCTGACTCTGCATATGTACTTTGTGGGAGGCAAGCTTAAAACGTCTTTGGGGAAGCCTTCTCGAAAGCCCAGACTAGGTTAAGCTCCCTGTCCAAGCTTCCCATCACAGCTTGTGCTGTTTTCGTAATACTCATTCACACTGGTATCCTAGCACAATGTATAGCACATAGTAAGTTCATGATAAAAACATACTGAAGGATGCAAGTGGTAATTGTAGCCAGAGTAGCCAGACTCTTCTAGGACATCATGACAGGTTATAGCATTTTAACTTCATATAGACCATCAAACTTCCTAGTTAGATTGTCAAATTAGAGTGAGCTTTCTTCTTCCATTTTCAATAGGCATTCTTCAGCAAAGATAAAGTTTTTAGTGTTTTGTTTTGTATTAAGCTCAAAATTGTCTTCAAAATGGACTGTATTTCTTTTGAGTTACCGTGGGGAGATAAATGCCCCATATAATTTATTCAAGGTTTCATTAAGGAACCCCAATAAACTCTTTTCCTCCAAATGTATCTAATCTTAGGAATATGTGTGTGTTTATATGTGTGTGAGGTATAAATGCCTTTGAAACCTATGTCTGTTTTGAAAATGCTCCAGTTGGATTTTCAACAAAGCCAAGGCACATGTTGCAGAGGATGGAGGGTGTTGGGAGGGGTGGGGAAGGCAGAACCATCCTGAGGGCAAACAGGGACTGGAGACTGCAGGAAGCCTGGTGGAGCAAGAGTGTGACTCTGAAGACTGAGCTCCCTTCTCAGAGCCAGGGCCTCCTGTCTGCAGCTATGGGCATCTTCACCTCTTTGAGACTCAGAGTCTTTGCTGTAAAACTGGAACAACTTGACCTTTATAATCCGATCATGGGAAGGTTAGAAGAGATGATGAGACAAGTTGCTCACCAATTCAGGTATTAATTAAGCCATTCTTCCATCACCAACACCACCACCACCATAACCTCCCCATAATGTAAATGCAACATGTGTGGTACAGTGAGGACTACCCTCTCTGTAACCAGGACTCCACACCCCATCCTGGGGCCCAAGCGCTCAATCTGCTGAATGGCCCCTGGTCTGGGAGCAGCCACAGTCCTGAAGAAAAACCATGATCCATTTCTGAGGAACCAGGTCCCTGAGTGACCATTCAGATGCAGTTCATAAACTATCAGCGGCATTTCCTGTCATCTTAACACAGTCCACGGCATCCTCCTTCTGAAGTGTCCATCAACACTCTTGATATTAAAATTTACTTTTTAAAAAGAGAAATAGAAAGGGCTGGCCTGTGGCACACTTGGGAGAGCGTGGTGCTCACAACACCAAGTCAAGGGTTAAGATCCCCTTACCAGTCGTCTTTAAAAACAAAAAAAAGAAAGAAAGAAACAGAGATTGTTCTACCAATACCCTCTGTCTTTTAATTTTACTACTATGCCTAAGATTTTGTTTGTTTGTTTGTTTTTGTTTTTGTTTTTAATTTATGTGGACTTGCTCAGGGATGTTTTGTGTGGTTCCTTAGAGCCTGACTTCTATAGCTATGTATGTACAAACATAAATTTCACCCATCTGCAAGAAGTTAGACTTTCCAAAACAGTAGAGTGGTGGCATGTCCAGTGCCTGGTACTTGTCCTCGAGGCTTCTGTTCTGTCACTCTCCAGAAAGTATCAGGCAAGACCAGTATTTTGGGGGAATAATTTGCTATTTTGATGGAAGACATGTATAAAGCTTGCACCAAAGCAAACAGTGATAAAAGTGCAGGAGCCTATCCTTTGCAAGGAAATCTCTGTAATGGCCAATACTGATTTCACCCTGTGAAGGAGAAAATCGGACGTGTAGTTAAGCAAGAGAGAGTGCGCATTTCCTGCTCCTGCTGCAGGAAACGTGAGCCAGGTACCACTGGCAGCGCTGGAGATGACTATTGGAAGTACGTGAACAAAATAACAACAATCTCAGGGACTGAACATAATTGAAAGACGACTCACTTTCTCACTTGCTGATCACATCAAGGGGAAGTTCTGCTTTGGCTCAGCCCCAGTGTCTTTAATAACTCTGTTAAAAGGGGAGATTAGCAAGCATTAAGGAGAGAACAGGCTTCGGGCTAGAACCTTTGGCAGGCAATGGAACCTAATTAGAAGGTAATTGAAAAAAAAATACAATGAAAATAATACAATGTTTGAAAATTCTTATTGTGTCAAAGGATACAAAGCTTCCTTTTTTACATATTTCTAATTTTAAAAAAGTGAGTTGGCCTAAAGATAAATATTAAGGAAATATTAATACACAGGGTCCTTTGAGTACGTCCTGGGGGATTCTAATGTTTCCATCAGGGGTTCTGTCTCTTTCTATAAACTCCTTGTTGCCCTTTTACTTCCAACCTGAGGATAAAAAACAAACATGGAGAATTTTGAGTCTCTTGAAAATTCTATAGGGCCCGTTGGATATCTCTTCACTTTTTAGAATTTTCACTTGTTTTAATTATATAATCTCTAAGGTCTCTTCAAGCTGTAGCCACTCACTTTTTAGATGAGAATGTTGGGGTTCAGAGAGGTAATGGAATTTGCCCAAATTCACAGGACTAGGAAGTGACAGGGCCCACTCAAGGACCCATGGCTCTCTGTCCTCCATCTGCTGAGTGAAGCTGCCCTGAGGTTTGGGGCAGAACTCCATCCTTCCCCAGTTCCAAATCATCCTGCCAGCTCTATCCTGTAGGTATGGGCCAACTGGGACACAAGGAGCCTCAGCTTGCCAACTCGGAGGCAGAGACCATCTGGCATGTGAGAGAGACATGTGCGATGATGACCTCAGGGATGAGATGACACCAGCCCCAGAGCCACTGGAGACCCTGCAGTTCCGTTCTTCCAAAGAGCTTAATGATGGTCTCTTCCTTCCTTTGACATAGGAGACTACCCTATGTTTATTGTTCCCACAGCCCAGACCCAGGGTGGGCCTTCTGTGATTGCTTCCCAGCCCCACCCTGTCTAAACATGCAGCCCCTGCTGGGCTCTCTTCAGCCGCCCCAGCAAAATTTTACTAAACCTTTCTGCTGGTAAAAGCCAAAAGCCACTGTCACAAATGCCAGAAATGTCCATGTCATTTTGTTTATTAGATCTGGTCTCACTTACAATTATAGGTCTACTTAATTTTTACCAAAAAAAAAAAAAAAAAAAAAAAGAAAGAAAGAAAAAAGTCTTCAAATGAAAAACTTGCCATAGAACATTTCTTTCCAGACTTATTTGTCCAAACTGGCATCTGTCCACTTACAGTGGCATGCACACTATTGACTCAAGGATGCTGTATACATTCAGATGCCAAAACTTGCACCAGCCTAAATTTTTACCCTTTAGGTTTTTCTTTTCTTTCTTTTTTTTTTTTTTTTTCTTTTTTGTAATCAGGACAACTGGGAATTCTGTAAAGTTAAGTGCTTTGGTAGCAAGAAAGGAAAACACATTGGTTTGTTTTATCTGCCAGCAAATCATACTCACTGGTTCAACAAGAGCGGTAGAATTCTGTTAGAATGACCCCTGAGATGGGATAGTGCACCTTTTTGGTAATTTGTGTTAAGTATACTCCCCTGTGCACCAGAATTCACCTGCAGCAGTCTTGATCAGCACTCTCTTCAATGAAGCAAACAGCAAATGAGGAATCCTCTCGATGAAGAACTGTGAAAACTCAGGTTTACAAGCTGTTCCTCTCTCTCTTCCTCTGTCCTAAAATGTGGCCTCTACCTGCTCATTCATTCTTCAGTGAGAAATTTGAATGAAAGTGCCTGTACAGAATGAACATTCATATTGTGCTCTCAGCAACTGGTCAAAGGACATTTCTTGAGGACACCTGATGCTCAAGCAGAAGGCTGTTGCGACAGCCACACGAGAGAACGACAACCCAGTGGTCAAGAGCATTGGTTGGGAGCTCAGCCTTCCCACCTTTGAGTATTTTGCCTCCAGTGTTAACCCCTTCTGAGACTTCAGGCATACTCATTGACCTCTTCAAACCTCCATTCCTTTATCTTCAAAAGGGAGATTATAACAGTCTTCGTCACAGGTTGTGGAAGGATCACACAATACCTTTAGAATGTGCTGTTTTTCCACACCCCCTTTACCACCAGGACCATCACCAGCCCCAATCACCTAGGTATAAGCCAGAGTGATCTTCATAAAACCAAAATTGGGTTCTATTTGGAGTGTAATAGAAAGTATACCTCACTTAATTCAACCTACTTCACTCCCTCAGTTGACCACATTCTAGTTATACTGGCTTCCTGAAAGCTCCCTAAGCTACAACCAACACTTTCTACCACAGGCCATTTGCACACACACACACACACCCCATGCCTCCTGGAATCACTCTTCTCTTACTCTGCATGGTAACACTTTCATTCTTTAGATATCCTTAAATATCTCCTCAGTGACACTTTTCATACCTAGTCTAATGCAATTTTTTGCTTCTTCCCTCCCCAAATACTCTTTTTTATATTTTAAAGTTTTATTTGTTATTAGCATATTCATTCTTTCAAATCATGATATTTCTTTATGCCCTTTGCCTGGCCTATCACTTCCCACACCCCTTCCCTCCCTCCCTCCCTTCTCTCCTTCTGAAAGTTCAACTTATTGTTATTGTCTTTTCTTTCTTTCTTTCCTTCATTCCTTCCTTCTTCCCTCCTTCCCTCTCAACAACCCGCCCCCCCTTCCCTAGCAGCTAGTTATGAGTGAGAACATGTAATATTTCTGTCTCTTTGTCTGGCTTATTTCACTTTCTTGCTTCTTGACTAAGCAGGTATAACAAAGTCACCCAGAATTCAGAGGCTCACTCAGAATAGAGATGTATTTCTCTGTCACGTAACAATCCATAAGTAGGCAGCAGTCTAGCGGTACATAGCCCATGCTGAAAGCAGTTCCTTCCTTCTTGATTCTCTACCTCTGTCTTAGTCTGCTTGGACTGCTATAACAACATACCATAGACTGGATGGCTTAGAACAATAGACATTTATTTTTTACAGTTCTGGGGGCTGGAAGTCTAAGATTGCAGTGCCAGCAGATTCAGTTCCTGGTGAGGGTTTGCTTCCTGGTTCATAGAAAACTGCCTTTTTTGCTGTGTCCTCACTAATCCTGTTCATCATGGCTCAACCCTCATGACCTAATCAACTCCCAGAGGCCCCACCTCCAAATACCATGACATTGGTGATTAGGTTTCAACATATGGATTTGGAGAGGACACAACATTCAGTCTATAGCAACCATCTACAAGGTTCTAACTCCATTCACAAGGTTGAAGCTGGTTTCCTAATCCATGGAAAGGGCAGAGAAAGGAAGAGTTTCCTCTAAACCACATGACTTAGGAAATATGCATGTTACTTCTGCTCCCACCCCATTAACCAGAACTGGGTCACAGGGCCAAGGCCAACTGCAAGGATGCCTATGAGCATAGTCTCTAACCTCAGGGAGGATTCCTGCTCAAAGGAAAAATGAACGTGTATACTGGAAAGTGATTACCAATTTCTGCCATACTGCCCTACTCCTATTTAGTCTCTATCCAACTCTCTGTTTATCTGACCAATTTGCAAATGTCGTGGCTGCCTGCAAAACTTTAAGCTCCATGAGGATAGAAACCAAGTCAAGCTGGTATGTCCCCCCACCAAGACCTGGTTTGTTTGTTTCTTATATATTTTCTTTCCTTTTTTTAAGTTTTATATTGCTTCTATACATTCTTTTCTTTTAACAGCTTTATTGACACATAATTCACAAAGCATAGAATTCGCCCACTTAAGTGATTTTTAGTATATGTGCAGGATCGTGCGGCCATCACGATGATCTGATTTTGGAATTTTTTACCCTCACAAAGCCCTGTACCCATTAGCTGTCTAACCATACATTCTCAAGGTAAAGACTCTCTCCAAGGATTTTTCTAAATACATATTGCTACTTAGTGGACTTTATCATTTTGTCTTGGTGCCCGGAGTAAACAAATAAAATCCCACTATCTGCAGGTAGTAATGATCTCACTTTGCTTCTACCACAGACATCTGAGAAGGGTATGGTTGTAGCTCCTATTTTACAGATGAGAACACTCAAGTCTAGCTCCCCCTCACTAGGTGTCTGAGACTTGTTAACCCGCCTGCTCAATACAAATCTGTCTGAGTGCTCAGCTTCAACTGAGCAAAAAATGCAAATCTATACCTCTTAGAAAATGCTGGCTTCAAAGGGCTTCTTTAGCCTGGGTGCCCAACCTGTTACATAAACAATATTTGTTTGTAAAATGAGCCATTACAACCTGCTGTCTGATCTGCCCACCAGCCACCTCCACACCAGGTATTCCGCCTGTGCCACCATTTTCCCCAAAGGAACATAAATATCCGCACCAACACTCAAAAGAACTGGACATCTTCACACACAAGAATTTTTCTGTTTCTTAAACTGTTTCCCAGCTTGTTCTCACAGTTGGCAAGGTGCCTCTGTGGAATCACTTGATATTCTGACTTTTCTTACAGTAAACTCTGCAAACAACCAGAAGCCCAGATACCCTCTCTAACGATGTGGGTTCTGGGTACGTGGAAATATGAGGACATTCAGGGTTCTGGTTTCTCGCAGAAGGTCCTCACAGTTTGAATCTAATTGCTCTATTTTAATATAGCCACTTCGTGTTTCAAAATGAAAATAAAAATTGTTTAAAGTATCTATCTCATACTTCCCGGTCCTCACCCCAAGCCACTAAGTTGCCAAATGTTGCTGTCTGCACTTTCTCTCCTTTCCAACTGGTCTTTTTTTAAGAGAACAATGGTCTTTCTTTCCAGACACCTTGCGGGAAGGATGCAGGGAGCCAAGTGAGGTTGGTGAAGGCCTGAGCTGCCCTGGAGGCTCAGGCTGAGTGGCAGGATGGTGAGAGGGCCTGGGAGGAGAGCTGTGCAGACCCGCTCCTGTAGACTTTGATGTTTTGAAGGCACGTGGAAGGCAGCCAGGGAAATTCAGATACACTTACCCAGTAAGTGATTATTCAGCTGCATTTCAGAAAGACACAGCTTGGACAGAGCTGACAGCTATTGTTTCCTTTCACTGCCTTTAGAGGTGGGAGCCAAGGTAATGTGGGGCAGAGATGCAGCCTAAGGCAGGCCGGAGGTAAGAAGTCATCCAGCGGGAAGCTGTTGTTCAGGTACCTGTAAACCTCCTCTTTGCATCCAGCCTGAGATGGGCACTGCTGTGAAATAGAAACTAAGAAGAAAAAGACAGAGCCATTGATGAATGAGTGGAGGAGGAGGAAAAATGAGTGCAGACTCTATGGACAAATGGAATTTCTGTGGGTTTAATGATTTTTCAATTCTTTGTGGGGTAGACAATATGAATACTCTGTAGTTCAGTGTGTGCACAAATGTTTTAAGATAATGAATATTAATGCTGATCCACCATGCTTTTATTCCCTTGCATGTTGACTTTTACTTAATTTACATATATATATATATTACTGAAAGATCTTATGAAATATTATACCACTGTTTCTCTCAATGCAATTTTCTTGTTATTTTATTGGCAGATGAACAAATGACCATGATAATTTTTGGTTTTTCATGAGCGTAATGTGTTAACACTTGGGCTAGGAGGGAAGACTTAGAGATCTTCTGAGACAGTGATTTTAACTCAGTTTGCATGAGTATTGGTGGAGAGGTAGAAAATAGAAGGTACAGAGCAGATTTATTTTCTCAGGGAAAATTCATGTATACACTTCAAAGATTTTAAAATTATCTTGCTGCTCAGATTTAATGTCAAACAATCTATTTAGAAATTTCAAAGGATAGAGATATTTGTCTTATTAAAAAGGAAGTAATGTTGACTCAGTAACAACTTCTCATTTACAAACAGGTAAACTGATACCCAAAGTGACAGACACAAGGCAACCGAGCTAATGGAAGCGGCAGACCTGAGACTTGAAACCGGTTACTCTGATTCCAAACTCAACCCCCCTTTCCTGATATTCATGTATTCACTGGGTACAAGTACATGCTTTGGTGTCTGTCCTAATTATCTTTCCACTAAAGAGAGGGAAACAAGGATCTTGTGAATGGCAGTCAATGTGTTTCTAGAGGGAGCAAGTGCTCAACAGATGCTATTAGTTTGTGCCAATAATTGTGCTGAGCATTACATACATCATCTCATTTAAAACTCACAACTATGCTACAAGTTGGGTACTATAATTACTCCCATTTTGCAATGAGAAAATGGGTGCTGAGAGAGGTTCAGCATCTTGCACAAAGTCACACACGTGGTTAGCATGTAGTTCACTCAGGATTAGAATCTGACTGTAGGACCCATATTCCTGACTGCTGAAATATGTAAATATCTATGATCACAACTGGTTTTATTCTCAAACAAGGCAGATGCTGGGTTAGGGAGAGTTTGAGTAGAGTTTGTCCAGTGTTCCTTCTCAGTGTTCTAACAACATCATGGACTGCTTGAGCATGTGGTAAGCTGAACATCACAGAGGGTAACCAAGCAGGTAATAGAATATCCACTGGAAAGATGCCTGCAATTCAGGGTGAAGCTATTGGCTTTGGCAACCCTAAGGTCTTCCCAATATTGGGTGTCTATATTCCCATGACTTGCTTTCCATACCTTGCTTCTTGGTTTCTGATCCTCTATTTTTGGCTTTCCTCTCTCAGACTGTGGTATCTGTTAGGGCTACCAAGGTATACATGGTTTTGACCATACTGCTAAGCTGCCTTCACAGAAGAATACGTAGGAATTCTGGGCAGAAGGATTTCTGAGACTTTAGTGCTTCTTTTTCTCATCCCAGTGAATCAGGCAATAATCAGAATTCAAAGAGCAAAGCTTTTGCTTGAGTTCCAGCTGGTACAACAAAGTGACCTGAACTTGTTATAGGATGTTGTGACCAGACGTACAAAAGTAATAAATCTTTGCTTGAAAGCTGCCTGCCACACAGAAACCTAGCAGGATGCTGGGAGCACATATTATTTGAACAGAAAAGGACTTGATTATCAAATGAAAGGTATCTTCATTTTGACACATGGGTAAAATCAGAGAGGGCAAGCAAATTGCTCTATGTCACACAGCAAGTTGGTGGTAAAGTCAGCACTAAAACTTTGGGACACCTCTGAGATCTACCTGAAGGATCCTTCCATCATCCATTTATGCATCCATCCAGTAAAGTGTCTTCTTTGCCTTTGTCTGTGCTAGATGCTGGAGATTCAAAGATGAAGACTCCCCAGTCTCCATATTTTGGGAGCTAATAGTCTAGGGAGGGAAAGAGGCATGTATCTAACAATTACAGTAATTTGATAAGCCCTATGATAGAGACATAGATTTTTAATGGAAACACAGAGAAGTGATTAAATTTCCAGGAAAGATATCCTGGAAGGAATTAGGTTTGAACTAAACCTTGTGGGATAAGAAAGAGTTTGCTGGTTGACCTAGCAAGAGAGAGAGGCAATTTAGAAAAATGTGAGAGGCCATGTGGAGATGTGGAGATGAGAGAGGAAGCCTTCACCTCACAGAGAAGAGAAAAGGTGAAAAAGTAGAAACATTGGCTACTTCAGAACAACATTAGGATGTGGGCATCTTCAGGAAAACTTTTATACAGAGGAATCTGTGGAAATGTGGTCAATCTGGAATCAGTGTCTTAAAACAGCCTAAAATATCTAATAACCTATTTATCTAACTGGCCCTATCTTGTCTCACATCAGTTTGATCTTTTCACATGATTGCTTGGCTTCAAGAAGACAGTGAGTAGCCACAGGAGGAGAAAGACTGGGAAAAGGTAGCATTTTCTCTACATATTCCTCTGTGGAGGCAGCTTTAGGGTGTGGTTAAAGTCATGCAAAACTTAAGGACACCGAGAGACAGCACCATCTGAGAGCACAAGTGGGAAAGCCAGCACTAGTGTCTCAAAAGTGAAAATCAGGATGCAGAAGGTCAGTCTCATGAACCACAGGGGTTCACACCAAAGGTTTGCAATGTTAGTGATGCCATCTGAAGATCTAAAAGTCCTATTTTTTGGTTGAGCCTAAAAGGCTCATTCAAGGGTGGCCAAAGATTGTCATGACTGAAAAATGTGCTGTCTGCAGATAGAGTGGTAACAAAATGAGTGGCTTGCTGCCCACTCCCAAGAAGACCCCAGATCTCAAAGAACTGAAAAAGTGAAATGATCTGTCCATCAAAGCTGTGGCATGATGTCAACAAAGCCAAAACAAGAAGTGCGCCATTCCAGAAGGTGTCACGTGTCTCTTTGAGGACAGAGTGACTGGATTTCCTTTCTCTTCAGTGTCCACCTCTGCCTAGACATGCTTCACTTTCGTTTCAGGTCAGCTGGGGAGAGTAGTTTTGTTTAATTCAAGATTTGGCACAGACCACCAGACTGGAATAAATTTTGAAAGATCCAAAATGTGGGGTCTGGAATGACTAGCCAAAGTTATTAAACTTTTGCTCCAAAAACAGTCAGTGGCTACTCAAAAAGTGTTAGGAAGTCTATACTGCCTATAATTATTTGATGCATGTAAGAAGCTAGGCAGCTCCTAATTTTAAATAAAAATATGCTGTGGTGGATAACTGTATGTATCAACATGGCTTGGCCACAGTACCCAGATATTTGGTAAAATATTATTCTGGGTGTTTCTGTGAAGGTGCTTTTTGGCTGAGATTAACATTTAGTTTGGTGGACTTTGGTAAAGCAGATTGCCCTCCATAATGTCCATGGGCCTCATCCAATCAGTTGAAGCTTTAAATAGAAAAAAGACTGACCTCCCCTGAGCAAGAAGGAATTCTGCTGGCAGATGGCCTTTAACTCCTCCTTGGTTCTCCTCTGCAGATTTTGGATTTACCAAGTGTCCACGATTCTGTGAGCCACTTTCTTAAAATCAATCAATCAATCAATCTCCTGTTGGTTCTGTTCTGAAGAACCCTGACTGATACGCTCACACACGTGCACAGCCATACTAGGAGTCTACTATATATCAGGTAATATGCCATTACACTCATTTAATCCTCATAAGCACTTCCCAATCGTGCTATTATTATCTCCATTTTACAGGCAAGAGAATTAAGGCTCAAAAAGCTTAGATAACTTGATCAACATCTCACAGCTTGTAAAACAGAGCTAGGACTTGAACTCAAGTCTGTCTGACCAAGAGATTGTGCTCAATTCCCAAAGCGATGACAAGTAACTAGACAAAATGAAACAAATTAAGTGGCAGAACATGTGAAGGGAGAGGATCCACAAATGCAAAATCATCTTCCAATAAACATCACCGGTGAAATCATTTACAATTGAAAAAGACAGGCTGCTGGAAGACACAGGGCTGCCTGGCAAAAGCCAGCACACCCCAGATCACTGCCTCTCTTTGTCTCTTCCCATTCCCCATGCTGATTTGACGGATTTTAGCTGATTCTGGACGTGCCCTGGAGGGAGAGAAAAGTCATGGCAGCCTAAAAGAAGGACAATTAGGTTTCACATTAGCTTCTCTTATGAATTCATCATCAACTGTTTCTCTGTGTTGCAATATTTTAGAAAATAACCCCAGACAGATTTCTGGAATACATGGGACTTGCAGCTTTTCAAATGAAGGACATTCCACTGAGAACAAGCTTAAATATTGACTCATCAGAGGAAGTGCATTCTCAGGATACTGGAAGTTTAATCTCAGCTCTGCAATTTTAATCTGGATGGACATGGATATGGGGTAGCTCCCCAAGTTTCTGCCCAGATCTCCAATGTCTAGCTTGAATAAGAATGGAAAATAACCGTTAATCAGCCCCACTTCCTTCAGTTTTTCTTTCCCTCTTTGTGTTGTTTTCTTTTCCCTTCCCCCCAGCACACTTTGCTACCAACATGACTGGAAAACCTTCACCCAGCCTCAGTGGGCTCTGACTTTGACCATTCTTCTGCTTAGAAACAATCAACTCAGAGTGACTGAGAATGAGGTCATGGAAGCATCTTTGTATCTAGAGACAAGCATTCAATTGTTTCAGCATTTCATTTACATGCCCCCTCCGTTCTCCATTAGCTTAGATAATCCACTGCTGACCAAATGATGGTCCCCTTGCTCTCCATAGGGTCAGCATTTATTTCCAGCATCCCCCAGATTTTCCAGTGATGTGTTTGCATCCCACACGTGTCTCAGTGTTCTCCAAATACAATTGTTTTGTTTTTATTTCTCCCTTTGTATAGTCTTTAAGTAGTCCCTGATGGTGTGTGTATGTGATTTCATATCACGAAAATAGTGTAGCCATGGCAGTCAGGCATTAAATTGTATCATAAATCAACCACAGTGTGGGGAAATGATAACAAGGGTGATTTATAGGCTATTTCAGCTCTGATTTCCATATAGTTGTTCTCTGATTCACAATTATTCCTTAGGGGAATGAAAAGTAAAAGAAAGTATAGTGTGGGTGGTAGGTTCCCTCCCCGGAAATTTATGATAGTCATCACCTTCGTATAGGAAAACAGATATTTATGCTTTCCAATAGATGAGCATTATCCATGGCAACGGGGAAACCATCAGGCCTGGGAGAAGTGAGTCAACTAAAGATCATTTTTCCCTTGACCTGGGTAAAACAAGACCGACTTTACATAGAGACCAACAGAATTAGAAAATTGCCAATAATTTATAGTAAATCCCCCAAATGAAGCTAAACTATAAATATATATATATATTAAATAGATAAATTTTGATAATTAAATGTGTTGACATTAGGTAGAGGCAGAAAATGTGATCAATTTTACCCAAAGCCTCATCTTTTTATACAGATAAGATTTTTGGCCCATCTGCCTTAGTTAAGGTGAAACATATATCTTCCAAAGCAGGTGATCACTCTATCATGTCTGCTTCATCAGTGGATTAATATGTCTCGGTTGTCTTTATTGACAGCCAGTTTTATTCTCTGCTAGGGGCTAAGAATATGTTTGTATGGAATGAATGACACATTGATGTTTAAAGTAAATTCACCAAGGTGCCTGGTATAAGATAAGCACTCAATAAAGTATGTTAATAATTAAATTTTCTGGTTTTTTTTGATCCAGATCTCTTTTTAATAATTATATTTTCAATATAAAAATGGGTATCATCTATTACTGTTTAGATGATCAATATGTTTTGCAAATGCTCAACATCGGTGGTTTCGGAGACACTTTAAATTTTTTTATCGTTATTTTTTTACTGGACTTCTTTTTGTGCTTTTCAAATGTAATCTTACCCAGAACCCTAATAGGTAAAACACATAAAAGCAACTAAGTATGTGCAACTTGGCAGTAATCTCCTCAGCATTCAGTACCCCTAAAGCACAACTTCAGATCCAAATTCTTCACTTGGAGCAAAATCCAAACTCTACAACTCTAAATAAACCTTGATTAAAATGTTAACACATCAACTGAACATAATTTGGAGAAAGAGTCCCAATATTTTCAGCAAGTTCAGAAGTGTATTAAGGGAAAAGAAAGAGGAAAAATTTGGCATTTACTAGGTTTTTGGTTTTCTTTAAAGCTCAATGTATATGACATAGCAAGTTGAGTACTCAGTGGTCCCTCTGGCTGATCTTCACGGGCAGAACAACAGAAAGAGAAAAAGACCACTGCTAATTGTTTCACTTATCTTTAAACTCTTTCAGACCCCAAAAACATTCCGTGGAAAACAGAGATTTCTGAATGTGCTCTGTGATATTCTTCTTAACCTTTTTCTTCCATCTGGATCACCAAGTCCTTGCTTTGACTCTTTAAGCCTGTGTTGATAGCAATTGTTTCTTGTAATATTTGATGAAATATAAGTAGGTTCTTCCATTTCATTGTGATTCCAGAAGATTCCACAGAATGTTCCTATTAAGAATTGTGAGGATTGGAGCAAAGATTTGGATTTGACTCCTTCTAGCAGAAGTTTCTTTCCCAAGTTCCACAAAACTAGAGTTGTCTGCAGTGAGTCTGTGCCAACAACACAGCAGGGCCACATCCAGAAACTTGCCAGGTCCCATGCTCCAGGAGGCAGCTGGCCAGTGACTAGGCCACACTGGGGCTTAGCTCCCATACCATATACTCTTTTCTGCCTCAATGGATCTTGGAACATCAATGTATTAGTTATCTCTTGCTGCATAAGAAATTATTGCAAACTTAGTGACTTAAAACAACGCACATTTATCTCACAGTTTCTGTGAATCACAAATCAGGCACAGCTTGACTGGACCTCTGCTTTAGGGCCCCTCACAAGGCTGTAATCAAGGTGCCAGTCAGGGCTAGATCTCATCTGACAGTTTAAATGCAGAAGCATTGGCTTCCAAGTCATATGATTGTTGGAAGAAAAGTCAGAGAAAGAGAGAGACTGCAAGAAAGAACTCACAGTCTTGTAGGACCTAATCTTGGAAGTGATATCCCATCACCATATTCTGTTGGTTGGAAGCAGGTTACAGGTCCTGCCCATACTTAATAGGAGACGATTACACAAGGGTGTGAGTACCAGGTGATGGAACCACAGGAGCCCGTCCATGAGTCCACCTGCCACAATCACTGTTTGCTGTTAGGGAATTACTTGAGGCAGAGGATGAATTAGAGGTCAACACTTGCTCAAACAAGGCATTCAAGTCCTATATGTCCTAACTGCTCTCAGCCTCCTCACATACCACTCCCTCATGCAAGCTTTTCCTGCCTTCTGTGAGTACACCATGTCTGCAGAGCCTCAGGGCCTTTGTGCCTGCCCTTCTTTCTACCTAGAAAGTTCTTCTCTTAGCTGTACCTACCTGTGGTACTTTCTCAACCTTCAGGCTCTGTCTAAATGCCACCTTTTCTTGAGGCCTATCGGAATACCTACTGAATACTTATTTATTGAGTCCCTACTATGTGTTAGGCATTGTCTGGGACCTCCAAAAAAATAAGAGGAAAGAGAACTCCCAGAGCCTGGGACCTCAAGGAGTTCTCTATGTAGTAGAAGAGACAGATAAATAACTAGCACTCGGCACAGCCTAGTGCAATCACCTGAGAGAGGAAAAGGCAGATGCAGAAGCAGGAAACTAGGAAGTCAGGCTGGTTTGGGAGAAATCCTCTCATCTGTCCATAATTTGAAGCCAAACTCCTCAGCTCAGCACAAAAACTCTTCTCAATTGGTACCTCTTCAACCCCCTTTCTTTTCACTATGAAATCTAGTTTCAAAGAGGAAAAAACGTCAGGTGTGGAGTCCGTGTTGTGCTTGTTCACATGTTGTCCCTTTTGTGTGTTGTTCCTTCTGCTAAAAATATTCCTTCTTGCCTGTTGAGCTCTCACCCGTTCTCAAAAGAATCAAATCAAACCCCTTTTAAAGAGCCTTCCCCAAATCCCTAGCAACTTAAGCAGCTGCACGCACTGTACCTGCATAACCCTGGGTGTACAACTTGAATAGCATGTGCGGCACATGTTGTAATTGTAAATGTGACTCTTCTGTTAAACCACTAGCTCCTTGGTGGCAGGATATGTCTTCTTCGTCACTGTCTCCTCAGTCCAGGGCTGGCACCCAGCAGTTTCTCAGTGACACTTGGGAAGAGGACATAAGAGAGAGCAATCTCCAGGCAGCAGGGAGGCTCTTCTCTAACACTTGAGCTGTGCCTCACTCACCTTGATCTTTCCTTTCAGCTCATGAAAAAGCCCACTGAACTTCGGGCTTTCTGATTCTCAGCACGAATGTTTGCCATACCCAGCCATCCTACATGTGGTGAAAGGTTCCAACATGCCCACCCAGATATTAGAAACCCAAACACCCCCTGACTCTTCAGAGAGTTTAGTATGGTCTTTAACCCCAGTCTGAATTGGTCACATCTGTCTTCAAAAGAACTTAAATTCCAACATGAAAGTCAGGGAAGAAAATACTGTCTTCACATTTAGAAGGCAGGTTCCCAAAGAGGGAATTTTTCTGTCTGGTTAGGATGGCTTCCTTACTGTTAGGACACCTGGGCTGACACTTTCTCACTTTGTCCTCAGTGTTCTTAAAGGACTTGCTTGATTGCCAAGGTTCTCTGAGGTCTTTATAGCACAAACTTACATTACGATAACATTTTCTATGCAATCTCCAATGTATTTCATTGAATACATACCTTGAAGACATACCTTTTCTAAGCCTTTAAAATAAAATTTAATATTTTTAAGAAACTCTCACTCTACAATGATTTCTGTCCTTTTAACCTAGCCACCAATATTGAGGCTGATAATAAAAGTAATGATAACAACTACAACTTTGAGCATTTATCACATGCCAAGAACAAGACTAGGTGCTTTCCATACAGACATGCTCAGTTTTTTTCCATTTTATTCTCTAGAGCCATCTGAGGATGATATTGCTAACACATTTTGCAAATGAGAACACTTAGGCTCAAAGAAGTGTCTGAGGGCAGAGGGAGAAGATGTAAATTTGGGGGGAACCAGGAAGAGGCCTCAATTCCTAGCTGACTATTCGTATGAGGCCACCATCAGATTTCCTACCTATCCTGTCTCCTGACATTCAATCCTTGAGAATAGAGCCTTTTGTTTCCCAATGAGAAATAAAGTAAGTTTAGCTGAGGCTGCAGAATCAGTAACTTACAATCACACTAAGATACAAATGACCAATAATTGTATCTTTTTCAAGAACGGATTTCAATAAAAAAAGGGTGGGAGAAAGGATGAAAGATGGGTAGGAAGTCAAATCAAGGAACCTAAATGACCAAAGAAGAAGGAACGGATCATCTCTCCTCCTTTAGAAAATGACCAAGACGATTAAGGTTTCTGGAATGAAAATAGGACTACATCAATAATTATGACAAATTCTCCTATAGTTTTGGCCCGTTTATTCATTCTTGCATTCATTCACAGCAAGTGTTGTGTCTATGTTGTGTCTGTCCATTGTATAGAATAAAATGCCAAGTCTAAACCAATATCCCTCAACATCTTAGATGGAAATTTTCAAGAAGTAAAATGTTTCAATAAGTCACCAATGACATTTTGTTTCCATATTTATGGCTTTAAAAAAATGTTTCTTATGTTATCCAATAAAGAAGAACGAGCCCATGTAAATAATTCTTTCACAATCTTGCAGAGCCTCAGGGTAGACACCTGTAGGCGTCTCTAACCCTCACATCCTTTCTCACTGTGTAACCGAGGCCACTTGAGCCCACTTCAGGATCTAGGACCACCCCAGAGCCACTGAAAAGGGGGTTAAGGAGTCTTCGGCCCAATACTTTATATTCTGACTCTGCTTAAAGGCCCTGATCAGAAAATGAGGTTTCTGCCTGGCCTTGGCACCCCGTGCCTAGTGCCTGGTCCTGTTCTGATGGAGACATGGCCCCCTTAGGGTTGCTACCACGCCCTCTGCTTTTCCTTTCCCTCCTCTTTGCAGAGGGTCCTCCCACTTGTTGCCAAGGCTTTCTGCTGCCCAGTGTCTGCTTGTATTTCTCGGTGTTTCCTCCTCTCCTGAAAAAACATGGTGATGTAAAATCCATCATCTCATCTCCTGCTGTCTGAGGAGACTGGAGAAACACCCTGGTCTCCAAGCTGCCTTGTATGTATCTCTTGCACAAAAATTAAACTTTCTTCCTGAAGTATAAAAGAAAAGCTTGTAGTTAATAAAAGCTTCCGAATGAGACTTCTAGTATTATTCTAATACTGAAATCCTAATGGTCAACAGCCTGTGCTGATCTGAAACCCATAGAACAGATATTCCACATGTGGCAGAATAGTGAAGGCCACAGATGTCAGGATTTCCTAGAAGTTGGAAACTAATTAATGTCCCTAAAACTTTTGACCATATAGACTCTAGTTATCAGAGAGGAAAAAAAAAGGAAAAAAAAATCAGAATAAAGTTTTATTCTTAATGCCACAGTTTTCATCAGTAACATTTAGGTCATCTGAAATAGAATGTCCAATACAGAGATAGTTGATAGAAAATATAGATAATGAGAAAGATATACGAATGGATGGATGGATGAATGGATAGATGGATGGATAAATAGACAAGATAATTGATTAATTTTGTTCAAATGAATTGATATTTTCTTTCTCCATCACCACCATTGCACAGACTTATTATAAAAAAGAATCTGACATATGAAACAGCTAAATATCAGAAAAGAGATTTTGGCATGAAAATCTGCATCATTCTCTCCATCTGCAGTCACCAACCAGGAGGGTAATATGGAATTTGAGGACACAGATGCTACATTCATGGGGCAGGTCCACTCCTCATTAGAAGGCAGGTGGAATCAGAGCCTTGGTCATCAGCAGCCCTCCAACTCTTCTGGACTCTGATCTCTCTGGGAGCCAGGGGTTTAGTTTGTTTTCTCTGCCTGAGAAATCAAAACCAGAAATAAGCAAAGCAAAAGCGAGGCCACTGGGAGGAATCCAGCCACCTATATTCTGAGAGCCAAGCTGGAGGAGTAAGTCTGATTCCACCGTCCACAGCCTGGCCGGGGCCCATTTGGAGGGAAGAAAGACCAAGCTGCTGGGAAGGAAGGTGGACAAGGTGCTGACAGTGAGTTATTGCTTGCCTACACAGTAAAGGCGGCAGCTAAGGAAAAAATCTGAGGGATAGGCCCTGGGGAGGGGGGAAGGAGAAGATGATGCAGAATGTAGGCCAGGGAGGAGTGGGGTGGGGGTGTGGAGGGTGTTGTGCATCAGATGAATAGAGGAGAAAATGGAAAACATAAAGGAATACACACAGGTCACAGGATACAGCTCCATGTAAATGTCAATGAAACTGCCTTACTTCTGGTTGGGGAGGTGGCCTGCTCGTGAGACTCCCACCAGGATGACATGTGACCTTCTTCCACAAGAAGCCCAGGGGAAAGCGTGGAGAAAGCAAGCTTCTGTGCAGGCAACTGGGCTCAGAATATGTCAATCTTCCTCAGGCCAGCCTCCACCCTGGGGCCCTCTACACAGACACATGGGACCCCAAGCGTGTGTCTCTCCCTCAGCTGGCCCACGGCAAGAACACGATCCCATGCCAATTCAGACTATAAATACAGGCTCCATTCTTACAGCACCTCTTATGTGCCAGACTTATTTCACCCCACGAAGTAGGTATTCTTATCCCCATTTCACAGATAAAAAAGTTGAGGCTCAGGGCTCAGAGGTCACTTGACCAAGGTTTTGTAATGAATCAGAAGCAGATCAAAGTTTTAGAACCAGTACTCCTGACTACACCAAGTTCCAAGGACCATGTTCTTCCCTCCATAGTCCTGACTCTGCATTAAAAGCAGAAGGAGAGTTGAGAGAAGGGAAAGAGAGCAGAGTGGCATGGGGGTGGTTTCTAAGCCACTACTAGTGCTTTGTGATTTTAACAAATGACAGACAGTGTAGTACTGCTGGGGCACAATTTTCCATGAGTCTTACACATTTCCGCCCATCTTGCATGCATCTTGAGTGCCTTTGTTCTGCACTGTCTTTTCAAGGACGTATAACAAAGAGACTTGGAAGGTAGACATAGTATCTCCCTCTAGAGCAACGGGCAGAGATGCTTATGGTTCAGTTTAAAGGACTCAGTTTCCATAAGCTTGTAGTTCTTCATCTGATATACCCTACAACCATGCATGTGTCACCTGGTCCTCTCTGCAGTGCCCTGTGGGAGATGGGACAGGGCAGTTGGCACAAACATGAAGCTCCTGCTACTTGCTGTGCCAGGAGTTCATAAAGTCCTTTGTCACTGACCCAGGAATCTCATGTTTTCTGCCAACATCCCTGAAACCTGGGAGACAACATTGTTAGCTTGCAAGTAGAGTAAAATCTCAGACCCCAGCTCAGGAGGCTTCCTGGGTAAGCAGGAAATGATCAGAGAACTCCAGATGAGTATCCTCCTACTTGTCTTTTGGTACCGAAACAAAGTCCAGATGCCCTAGCGTGCCACACCAGAGTGTTTAGGTATCTGCGCATCCTTGGGCAATGCATCCAAGAGAAAGTCTGGGACAGCTAACAAGCCATTCTCAGCAGGCCCCCGTTCCTGAATAAGCACCACCGTTCCCTACATTTTGCTGCAGATCTCTACAATGAAGGCACAGGGCTAGAGTCGTAACATTTGACCTAAGAATGGCAACACTTCCAAAAGCCTCATGTCCATTATTTCACTAAATATTAACAATAATGCCATAAATAAATTATTGCTCTCAAAAAGGTAAATAACTCCTGCAGGTCGTGGAGCTGGTGCCCATCGTTACCTCTCCTGGGAAACCTCAGCCTTCTCCTGCCCCCCATGATACCATCGCTATTCTTGAAACATAGGCCCTTTCATTTCTTTAAAACAATTCTTTAGACAAAGATCTTTTTGCTAGTAAGAAGAGGCAATCACCACTCAGGGTGAAAAGAAAGACAAAAACACCCTTGTTTAGTTAATGAAGAACACTTGTTCAAGCAAAGAGGACCTCTGGAGTGAATGAAACTTTATTTTTTTCCTTAATTATCTGAAGTCCATGTTGGGGTAATCCAAACCTCCCCACAGAGAGGATGCAGTCTGCATAACCCCATTTTCCCCCTTTTTCCAATTGCAGGAGATATGAGGACCTAGGAGTGACCCAGCTCACCCATTCTTTTGGAACGAAGGATGACATGATGCCAATAAGCTTCAGCAGGGAGAATGCCTTTTGCTGGGCCAAGAGATATAACTGATTCCTCAGTTCGTGCTACAGTCAGGACTGAGGCCATGCTGCAAATATGAGCCTGCCCATTGTTTATGAGGCTGCTAGGACAGTGTGACTGTCATTCTCCCTGGTGTCTTGGTTTCTGACAAAGTCCACTTTGGGTAAACAACACTGCGCAGCCCTCCTGGAAGAGTGGATAGATCGTGATCAGCTGTGAGGTACTTTGCACATAATGAGCTTGCACATAAAGACTGTTATTAGATTCCTAGGGCTGCCCTAACAAACTGCAATGAACTGGGGTACTTTAAACAACAGAAATGTATTCCCTCACAGTTCTGTAAGTCTAGGATTAAGGTGTCAGCAGAACCGTGCTTTCTCTCTTAGCTTCTGGTGGTCGAGGCAATCCTTGGCGCTGCCTGCTTTGCTCCTGCATAATTCTAATCTCTGCCTCCGTCGACACGTGGATGTCCTCCTTCTCTGTCTGTGTCTTCACACTGCAATCTCGTGTGTGTGTGTGTGTGTGTATGTGTGTGTGTGTATTTGTGTGTGTGTGTGTGTCCTCTTCTTGTAAGGACATCAGTCATATGAGATTCAGAGCCTACCCTACTCCAGTCTGACCTCACCTTAGCTTACATCTCAATTACATCTGCAAAGACCCTATTTCCAAATAAGGTCACATCCACAGGTACTTGGGGTGAAGGCTTGAATGTATCTTTAGGGGGCACACAATTCAGACCATAACAGTTATTAATGATAGAGTGTCTGAGTCCATGAGCAACATAATCATCCTGCATCTACTACAGTAAACAGACAATGGGAATAATGTCATCTTCACGCATTTGCACTCTCTCTTGTCCAAGACACACCAGGCACACGAGCCTCCTTTTGCCCTCTTCAACCTGCCAGATCTCTCTGGCCTCAGGGCCTTTGCACTGGCTGCTCCTTCAGCCTAGAACTCACTTCCCAGGCCCTTTTCATGGCTGAGTCTTTGCTCCTTGGGGTCTCTGTTTAAATACTGTCTCCTTCATGAGGTCTTCTGATAGGCCCCTTCATTCTTTACCTGAGTAGCTCATTCATCTCCTTGCTAACACTCAGCATTTGTACATTATCATTAGTTTCTGTGTTTAAGGATCATTACATCCCACCTTGTGTTGTGTGAACTATATGTGGGCAAGAGATTTAGTCTATTTTTCTTACTCTTGTATGAACCAGCATACGACCTGGAACATAGTAAAAATTCCATAAATACCTGTTGAATAAATGAGTGCATGAAGGAGAGGGTTTTTTTTTTTTTTGAGTCAGAGAAATCAGGATGTACTTATAACCAGCATGCCGAGAATGATCCTTACTGCCAGGAGTCCCTCGTTAGTACATGCCATTTTTTATACCTTATGCATTAGTATTTTGTCCTGCTTAAGCAAATGGGCTTTGGAGTCACACAACTGGGTCCTAGTGCTGGTCTTTCCCCTAGTTCCTGAGTGACTCTCAACACATTTCTTAACTTCTCTGAGGTTCTGTATGATATGTATGTGTGGTTCTTACTTCATACAATTATTGTATGAATTATTCATTTAACAAACATTTATTGAATGTCTGGTTAGGAGCCATGATAAAATAAGATAAGGCATATGAGGTGCTTAGCAAGGTTTACGGCATGCAGAAAGTGTTGGGTAAGTGGCATGTTGCTCAACTCAGTACCTAATATGGGAAATCAGAGCAAATTCGACTGAATCCCTAATATGTGATAACAAAGCACAGGAAGAGAGCATATGTCCTCAGCAGCCTTTCTTGCTTGGGGTGCCCCGATCTGTATACTGTGACCAAAAACGTTTCTGCTGGCAGCTGGAGGACTAAGAGGGGATATCACCCAAGTGAAGCATCATCTGTCACCATTCTCTGGAGGGGTAGTGGGGGTAGAAAGGTTGGCATCTCACACTCCACAGGTACCAATTCTATCAGTCAAAGGTAAGCACTGGGAAGGTGTAATGAAAGGTAGCAGAGAACAGGCTTCAGAGTCAACCTTGGGTATGAATCCTGTTTCCACCACTTACATGCAGAGGATGAAGCAAATAACCACATCCGAAAAAGTTTCACTTGAGGGTAACACTGAACACCCAGCATGTGCTATAAACTTTGCTAAACATTGCTCTACATTATTGCACATGATTCTCATGCAAATCATTGAGACAGGCATTAATATCCCTATTTTATAGATGTAGAAAATAAATCCTGGGAGATTAATTAAATTTCCCAAGGATAACCAGCTACTAAGTGGAGCAGGGGATGAAACCAATCTCTGCCTACGTTCCTTCTGCTCCCAGCCTCCACATCCCTTCCCTATCCAAGATTCCTGGCTGTGGAGTTTTCGAACCATAAACAGGCCAAGTTCTAATGGGGTTGTTCAGTGCATAAATGTCTATGTAGCCATTTTTATTCCATCACTTTTTATAGGGGACAGAGTTATTTGAGTTTATTGGCACAGAGGCTTTTCTGAAAAACCACATTAATGAAATATCATTTTATCTTTGGGATGAAAGCAGGAAAACCTTAATGCAGTGAAACTAAACAAGGGTTTCTCAACCTCAGCACTACTGACATTGTGGTTTGGATAGTTCTCCATTGCAAGGGCTGTCCTGTTCATTGCAGGATGTTTAGCAGCATCCCTGGCCTGCACCCACATACTAGTTGCATCCTCTTGCCCCATTTGTGACAGTGAAAAATGTCTAAAGATATTGTCACAGGTCCTTTGGGAGGCAGGTGGTAAAAATCACCCTGTTGTGAAACAGTAAACTAAATAAACATGGATTCAAATTTTTAGCTTATGGCTTTTGTGTCCCTGGGACAGTCACACACCCTCCACAAGACTCTGTTCTCTCATGTTTAGAATGTAGATATCAATTCCTATCTTGCAAGATACTTGTGAGAATTAGGGAGATAATGTATGTAAAGCACGTCAGTAAAGGCTCAATACGTGCAACTTGATTTTGTGAGACTTTGGGTTAGCTTTTGTGACGCCCACATCTGAGGATCCTGTTTTCTATGTCCTTGTGCAGAGTGGGATACACTCTTTAAAGCTGTTGCTACCCATCCCAGGCAAACAGGTCTTTAATATTTATGAATAACATCTATCAGTTATGTCATGCCCATTATCTCCTTTTAATCTTTACAAGAGTTCTACAAGGATGGTGGCACCATCACCATTTTAGAAATGAGGAAACAGACTTAGAGGTGTTAAGTAACTTACTCAAGATGACACAGCTAGAAAGTAGGATCCTGGAGAAAATTGTGTTAAGTGAAACAACCCAGGCGCAGAAAGAGAAATACCTCATGCCCTCACTCATAAGTGGGAGCTGAATTAATAAATAAACAAATAAACAATAGAGAGAGAGAGAGAGAGAGAGAGAGAGAGAAAGAAAGAAACAACAATCACAATAACACGTTGAACTTTTAGAAAGAGAGAACAGAACTGTGGTTACTAGAGATGGAAAGGAGGGGGAGGCAGAGGGGGAGGGGAAGGGAATTAATGAGAAATTGGTTAATGGACACAAGGAATGATTATGTATTGCAATGATGAACAAGCTAACTGTCCTGATTTGACCATCACATATTGTACACAACTACTGATAGTCAACTTTGTACCCCACAGATATGTATAATCAATTATGCTTCAATAAAAAATAAGTTTAAAAAAAAAAGACTCTGCATCCTCAGATGTTTTCTAGTATCTTATCCAACAGGCTCCCTGAGTTCTGTACTGAGGACAGACTCTCTTTCATCGAGTTTATAAGGAAAAGTAAGCAGTTGTCTTAAGTGTGTTGAATAAGTTTTGCACAGGGACTAGAATGAGGGATCATGAGAGCCCACAGGAAGCATATTTATCCCATCTGGGAGGTTCTAGAAAGCTTGCTAACAGAACATATGTGAAAGGAATCAGGAAGAACAATCTGGAGTTGGCCAAGGAACATCTAGAAGGAGACTGTCCAGACAAAGTCACACGGGGCAGAGTTTCCCGTGGCCTTGAGAAAGAACGTGGCAGAAATAATTGGAAATGAGGGGAAGCTGAGAGGGCAGGAAGAGAAGTGAGAGATGGGGTGGAGGCTGGCAGGGGGCAGGAAACCATGAGACGTGCCTGGTTGTGGTGTCCAGAGCTCATCCTTTGGGCCAGGGGACTTCTTGGACACTTCAACTCTCTCCTAGGTCTTACTTCTCACATCTACCCCCTCAAATCACTCTCCAGTGGTTTAACAGGATCTGAAGGGCTCTCCATTTCCTTGTGAAGGCTGCATCTGTGAAGTTAACACTCACACTCTGGCAAGTGGAAATGCTGTCATGGTAGCATTCATCTATGGGTTAGCATGTCCTTTGGCCAAAAACCTCATGAAGAGAAATTAATAAGGGAGCTGCATTTTATATAAGACCCACGACAAGCCACACATCACCAGGCTCTTTGCATGAAAGCAGATGCCCCACTCAGCCAACAGAGCAGAGGCCAGGGCTCCAGCAGGCTGAGGGGAAAGGAAAATGAGCATGCCAGTTTGGGAGGCAGGGGTGACACCACTAGAGTGACTCCAGACAGAGACTTAAGAGGCCAGATCTCTGCAGATCTTGGCAGGCCCTCAGGGGCTGTTGCTTCCTGATGGGGAAGTTTCCTCACGGTACCTCCAGCATGGTGGGGTTTTTCACCATGACCAATAGGCAGGCAGTCTGCCCTTTTCCTCACATTTAAAAATCTTCAAATAAGAAATGTTAATTATACTCAGACTTGAGAAACCTAAACTATGTAATATGGCTGTTCTTTTTTTTTTTTTAAGATCAGAGTTTTAATGAATTTTTTTTAATTGACAGTATTGATTGTACATACGTATGGGGTTCATAGTTATATTTCAATATATGTATACAATGTGTGATGATGAGCATATTCATCATTGCAAAACTTCATCATTTCTTTGTGATGAGAGAAGAAAGGAGCTCAAATCTGGCTGTTCTAAAATGTGTCTAAATGACACATGGAATTTTCCCTTGTGCCCCCAGCATCTTGTCCATGGTAGGTGCTTTGTGACTGGTGGGGGACAGGAAGTGAAATTTTAATCCCTAAGGTAGCATAAAAAATGTCCTGTCCGTCCTTATTTTTCACAGCATCAAACACCACTGATAAAAGTATCGAGTGTCTGAATCTCTGTGGATTAATTATTCCCAAATCATATTATATTGTATAGGTTCTCATTTTGAAAAGAGCAGAGAAAGTTGGGGAAAAGATTGCCCTGGGGAAAGAGACAGTAAGAAATCAGGAAGTCAGAGAGAACCATTAGACACATACACGCACGTGCGCACACACGTTGAAGTCATGTACCATTCAAGTGTAAGGTTTTTAAGTCGCCACAGAAATAATAAATCATTTGTAATATAACATTGCCCCTGATGCGTTCCCTTAAGAAGAGAGAGGAGAGGTAGGAGTAATGAGGAGTGGGCAAGAGAGGAAGTAAGGTTTTGGAAGGCAGCCTGGGATGACATCAGGGAAGCCCAGGGCTTGGGGCTGATACATCACTGAATGTCACTGATGAAGGCGCTGGGATGACAATAAGAGGGTGAGGCGGAAGTCAAACAGTTCTGTTAGATTATTTTATGCTATTCCAAGAAATTTGAGTAGTACCAAAGCAATGTAAACTCAGATCCTAGAAGACCTGGAAAAGCTGCTGATTTACCAGCATTTCTCTGTTTCCCCCATAGTGAGCCAAACTATGCATATCAATAAGTGGTACTATCTTTTCCCTTGTAGACTATTAGAGATATTTTAGACCTTCTGATCCATAATCACACCAGGAGACAAGAAGAAGAGTGTGCACTTTAATGATTTTTATACTGATTTGAACTAAAGCAGGAATCAAGAAGTACTCGGGTATTGTATGTTAATATCTAAGCATTTTGTATTAATGTGCAAGATCAGCCTTCCTCATCAAGTTCTAAGGCCAAGGTCTTTGACCTGTGCTTGGACGTGAATGCACAACTAAAAACCGGAAATCCAGTGGTGTTTCTCTTAGGCCATCTTCCTGAGTCCTGTTCTGGGATCCTGTCTGACCAAACTTTGGGAGAAGAGATGGATTACTGGAGTTTCCACTGTGTGTTTCTAGTCTCGACTGATAACCATACACAATAAAGTGGGTGTTTGCCTATCTAATAAAAAGAAAAAACTTCAGAAATTCCTCCAATTAAGAAACAAATATAGTCAAGAAATCATTCCTTTTTTACTGTGTAGAACTGCCATTAAAGGGAAGTTTTGTTTGGCAGACTCTGGGGACTCTAAAATCTACCCGGCCCTCTCATCTGAAAACACACAAGAAGTTTTGCATTAATTTCAGGGTTTTATAGTCCCTTGGAAGTCCATTCACGGATATTCCTCTAGAAAGAAGGGGTTTGCTAAGCAAATTAATTGAATAGAAATGTCTCTTTGAAGTAAGTAAAACCCCTACCTCTAAACTTCTTCTAAATAGTTTTGCTTCTTATGGATGAGTTCCCATTTAGATAAAGTTACTAAGAAGGCTTATGGACTGATGTCAAAAAGATCACCTCTGGGATTTTCATTTTTCATTAAAGTGTCATAATGAGTACGTCTACAAGGGAAGTTTCATGGAAACCGAAAGGTTGCTCTGGATTCTCCCTGGGTGAACTTGGACAAGACAACTCCCTTTCTCAAGTTGCAGTCTCTTCATCTGTGCACTAAAGAAATTTACTGCATAATCTCTAACGCTCCTTCCAGCACATGAGACAACTAACACTTACATCCCTGACCCTTCAGGAATTCTGACAGGCCTCCCCTGGAGAGAAATCAAGTTAAATTTTGAAGTTTATGTGAACAGAAGAGCAAAATCTTTCTGCAGACAAAGCAAAAATGGACAAAGGCTATGTTCTGATTGGGAGCTGAACATGAACCAGTAGTCTAACTTTGCCTCAGCTTCTGCCTTGAGAATTAAAAGATATTCTCAAATTAAAAAAAAAAAATCCTCAGAATTATATGGGAGCTGAAAATTGACCATAATAAACTGCAAAGATCTCTCACAAAACACCCAGAGAAGGCAGAAGTAGGTCTCTGTTCTCCTCTTGGTCCTCTGTTGCCTTCATCACACCTTCTATTGACTGTTACTTTCTTTGTAACATGAAGCCTGGCCAAAACTGGGTAGGAAGGGAAGAGGAAAAGGTGAATCATCATTTGTTGGTAATTATTACAGGCCAGGAATTGCGCATATGTTATCTCATTTCTCATAGGAGCTCATTTTGAATGATGAGGAAATGGAGACTCTGATGATAAGAAGCTTGCATAGAATCACTCAAATAGAGAGTATCATAACAGAGACGTCAGCCCAGGCCTATCGATTCCCAAACCTCATGCACTTTTCAGTAAGCCAGGCTGCCTCCATGAGGCTCTGATGCGTGCCCTCCACAAAGATGGTTTCTGCATCTGAAAGCTAAGATGACCTGACATTTAACACATGACCCAGATCTGCAAATGTCCAACACTATCCAAAGGCCACAGGTGATGACTACAAAGACTAAGACAAGGGATGGCACAGAAAACCACATTTTGGGGGTAACAGATAGTGTCACTCCATGATAAAGCACCATATGTTAGAAAAGAACTCTGGGCCATGCTTTTCCACTCACCAGCTATGAATGTGGAACAACCACCTAATGTATCCAGGCTTCTATTCTTTTGCATTTAAAACGCAGATGGATGATGTCTTTAGAACCCTTCCTCACTAGGCCTTTGTGATAATCAAACAGCCTTAAAAAGAATAAGGTAGTGCTTTATAAATGTAATGTTTGAGAATTTTTAACATATATTTTGAATCTTTAGTTCCAGCCATCAGTTCAGGTAACTGGAGCTCAAACCAGCTAGTGAGATTGTAAACTAACCTATAATTCACTTTTGATTGTGTCTGTTTTCGTGTGCCCACTAAAGAATAAAATAGGGAATAAAAATAAAAGCAGATTCCAGGTACTAGTCCATTAGAAAAGCCATATGTTCCCCGATTAGTTAGACCTCCACACAGGAATTTCTAGTTTTACCCAGGAGGCTGGACCTTCTTTGTTTATTTCATAGTGGGAACCTCTTTTAGTCTCGCTCATATCTCTTTTTAATGCCTTGTATCCAAACATCAAACTGTAGTAAGAATTTAAGGTTAGGAGCTCCCTGTCACATAGCTAACAAGTGGTGTTATTATTCAAACTGAGGTCTGCTGAACTTAAAAGGTGATGGCTCTTTCCAAAAATGCTACCCTGCCTCCTGCAGCAACAAAGACTAAACATGAGAAATAAAGCTTGAAATTCCACTTGTCTGATTAATACAGAGTGTCTATCTGGAGATTTATGTTTGTTTTTCTACTAAATAAATGGCTACAACATTTCCCCAGCCAAGAATACATTGGGCTAATTAATAACAGCTTTCTTTCAAAGTCTACTGTATAGAAAAAATTCTATCCCCAGGGGCCAATTTCTCATGAAGGCCATGGACAGATCATCTCAAGAGTTCCTCATTAAGAGACCCCTGACAGCAACTGCACATTGACATATCATGGGCCACGCACACCTTAGCAAAGATTAGCACTGGTGAATTGCCCAGTAGAAAATAATACAGAATTGTCAAGCATAAAATAACATGAATGGAATGGAGGAAGAAAGGAAGAGAGGAAGGGAAGAGAGAGGAGGAAGAAAGAGAGGGAAGGAAGGAATGAGGGAAAGAGGGAGACAGAAATAAGAAGGAAGAGAAAGAAATGTTGAGAGCCTACTAAATTCCAGGCACTTGCTAGGTAACATAGACATTGTTTCACTGAACAACATACAGTTAAGTTTTGTGTTCATAATTCACTTTTCAACTACTTTATATTTTTATTTATTTTTAATTATTTTATTTTATTTTTAATTTTTTAATTTTTTTTTTTTTTTTTTTACTTTTCAACTACTTTAGATCAAGTTTATGAGATGTCATTTACATACAGTAAAAAGCAGAGTTTGGTGAGTTTATTCATGTAGGTAAGTCTCACTATAATTATGATACAGAACATTTCCAACATCCTAAAACCTTCCCTTATCCCCCACTGCAGTCAACTCTTAACGCCCAGCTTTAGGCAGTCACTAATTTGATTTCACTCTCTATAAATTTTCCCTTTCTGGACACTTCACATAAATGAAATTGAACAATATATAACCATTTCCATCAGTCTTCTTTCACTTCACATAATGCTTTTGAGCCTCACTCATGTTATCACACCTCAATGTTTCATTCCTTTTTTTCCTTGAATAAGATTGAATGGTATGAATATTCTACATTCTGTTTATCCATTTCATTAATAAATTGTTTCAAGTTTGGAGCTATTATAAATAAAGGTTTTATGAATGTTTATATACAAGTCTTGGTGTGAACATATCCTTTCATTTCTCTTGGGTAAATATCTAGGAGCAGAATTGTTGGGATGTATCGTAAGTACATATTTAACTTTTCAAGAAATTGCCAAACGGTTTTCAACATTGTTTGTAGCATTAGACACTCCCACCAGCAGTGTGGGCATTCCAGTGGCTTCACATCTTTACAAACACTTGTTGTCAGTCTTTTTAATCTCAGACATTCAGTAGGTAGGTGCTCATGTCTCATTTGGGTTTTAATTTTCACTCTCCTAATGACTAGCCATGTTGGGCGTCTCTTCATATGCCTATTAACCATTCATATATCTTCTTTTGTAAAGTGTCAGCTCAAAATTTTGACCATTTGTAAGGTCATTCATCTTCTTATTATCGAGTTGTAAGAGTTTCTAAATATCCTGATCTCCAATCCTTTGTTAGATATGTGTATTCCAATTTTTTCCAAGTTTGTGGCTTACCATTTTCCTTAGTATTTGAATGGTGCCTTTCAAAGAAAAAACGTTTTTAATTCTAGTACAGTTTAATTAATCTTTTAAAAAATTTAATGGTTTGTGATTATCCCTTATGTAGTAAACCCTTATTTACCCGCGGGTCACAAAGATTTTCTTTGTTTTATCGTTTTACATTTGAGTCCATGATTCTAATTAATTTTTTTTTTTTTTTAAAGATGACCGGTAAGGGGATCTTAACCCTTGGCTTGGTGTTGTCAACACCACACTCACCCAGTGGCCTTGGTGTTATCAGCACCACACTCTCCCGAGTGAGCCACGGGCCGGCCCCTAATTAATTTTTATGTATGGTGTGCAGTCGGGGTAAGGATTTTTTTCCATTTGCATGTACAATAAATGGAGTACGATCATTATTTTGCAAAAAGGATATCCATTCTCCATTGAATTACCCTAATTCCTTTAGTTGGGTCCATTTCTGGATTCAGCATTCTGTTTAATCAATCTATAGGTTTGTACGTCTATCCTTATGCTAATATACTGTCTTGATTACTATAAGGTTTTAGTAGTTCTTGAAATAATGTAATGTAAGTCATCCAACTTTGTTCTTTTTCAAAATTACTTTGGCTACTATGGGTACTTTATACAAGGGTACTTCAAAAGGTTTGTGGAAAAATAGAATTAAAAGATAATATGAGTCTTTCCACAAACCTTTTGAAGTACCCTTGTATTTCCATACACTGAAATTATAAAGTTGGCTTGTTGATTTTGAAATAAAAAAAAACCACTGCTGGGATTTTGATTGGGATTGCATTGAATCTAGAGGTCAATTGGGTAGATTCTCACATACTGAATTTTCCAATTCATGAATATATGATATCTCTGCATTTATTTTACTCAATTGTCTTTTTAAGAATCTGGATTATGTTCTAACTTAGATTTAGGTCTGAAAGATATTTAAGTGACCAGTGAACCCAAAGACTTCATTTTGTATGTAATAAACCATGTATTTTATCATGTCAGTGTCTTGTCTTTCTTTTTTACACTACTAGACAAAGAAAATATTTTTATTATAAGCCCAGTATCCTCTACCCTTCTTTCTTGCTCATCAGAGGTTAATTTGAGTTAAATGATAAAGTACTGAAAGGAAAGAGATAGAAAGGAAAAAAAAAAAACCGCTGAGTATATTTGGGGTAGAGGGAGGATTCTTCCCCCTAGAACGTGCATTTATGTGTATACAAACACGTATACACAATACACAGACAGACCCCCAACATCGTTCAGAGAAAGATACTAAAGTGTATGAGGAAAGTGACTGGGATAGGACACAAGACTAAGTATAATCGCGGACTGTGTGTTTGGGTCCCATTCAACGTCCTTCAACCAATGCAAGTAAAGCCTGTTCATGATGAACTGTGACTCCTGAAGGTGATTTCTGGATTTGTAAGGACCCTTTACAGATAAAGGAAGTACATCCCAGGAGACACCTGGCTCTACATGCTAATAAAGCAGATCATGGCAGAGACAGATCTGAGTCCCAGACTGGCCTCATTCTGAGCAGAAGTTGGTGTTACATAGATGGTCCCAGATGAATGGAGTTCAGGCCCTGCCCTTCCCAAGCTCCTCTTGCACAGAGCCATTCTTATACAGCACTAACCCAGCACATATCACTTGATCCTATAGCACCTGGGTAGCAGTATTTTCTTGACCAGTTTCCCTACAGACAAAGCCAATGACAAGCATTAGTATTATTTAAGTACTGAAGTACTTCTATATGTGATGAAAGCCAAATGTCATGATAAACACCCATTTCTCCCAAGGCACTTCCCTGCCCTATAGAGCCTCTAGCTGCCCTAGCTGCATCAAACAACACTGCCACACAATCCAGCCACAAAAGAGTTAAAGCTCAGCACAGCTGAGCCCCCCCATTCCCAAACCCATGCATGTGGCCTTTATTTATTTTGATTGGTGCTCATATCATACCAGTTATTACATAATTTGAGCATCACCACTTTCTACACAAATGTTTTAGAAGGCATGTAATTTCACAATACCCATCTCCTAACATTCCTAGCCTGAGTACTCCTTTTTAATGTCACAACCACTAACCCTTACCTAGGGTTGTGTTGTATAAAAAACACAACAGCCACTGTCATTTATTAAGTACCGACTACATTCAGACTCTTTATGGGCACAATTTTATTTAATCCCCAAATAAACCTACAGAGTAAGCATTTTGGCCCTCATTTCACACATGAAGAGCCTGAGGCTCAGAGTGGTTGAATAACTTCCCCAATGTCAACATCTGGGCCCCTTTCAGTTTGAGTCTTCTTACCCCGCCTCATCATCTTTCCCGTTTTATGTGATGAAAGCTATTTAAAAATAAATTCTCAATTAAAAATAGGAGAATCCATCTCAACTATTCCAATTCATTTCAAAATACTAACCTCTTTCCATTTTAAGTTGTCATCTTTAATGCAAACTCATGATAAAAACATGAAAGTATCCAGACTCTATTCTGGCAGTAGCCTGACTGCTCTTCACTCCAGTGGGGACTGTCCTCCCACGTGCTGGGAATGTGAAGTCACCTCCTTTACGCAGTGCACTAATAAAATCATTCACTTTTGCAATCCAACTCTTACACTTGTATTTTTTATTTATATTCTCAGCCATTATTTTTTTTCATGCTTTTACGCTCCCTTGTTATAAAATAATACATAAATGTAATAGAGACAGGCTTTGTCACAGTAAGAGGGCTGGATTTAGTGGTTTCTAGGGGGGAATTATTTGGGATAACTAATTGAAACCAAAGCACATTGCCATTCCTTGCCTGCAACAATAAACACTGGGTTTTCAAAGGCTGACCAAGTTTCCAGTGATTCCCAACAATAGCAGTTGTCATTTTCAAATGATGGTCCTTTGGAAACGCCAAGTGGAGTGAAGAAAAAGTGCGTGCTATTGCTGATTAGACAGGAATATGACTTGCAGCAGCCTATGTTACTCTCTTGTCTGCAAATTTTCTGCCCTGATTAATTACAAAGAGTGCCAGAGTGTGTTGACGTTAGTTAAAAGCATTTGCTCTTTCCAGCCTGTCGTTATACTCGAATTAAGGATTTCTGTGTCAAGGTGAGGTCAGAAGAGTTCAGATCTGTTTTCCACTGATAAATCTTGCTGTCCCATAAGGATTAAAGGAACTCAAGGCTTTCATATGTAAAACTAATACATGATCGCCTGTGTGTATATGTCCCCATGATCAAAGAGCTCTTGGCCAAGTGGGAATGCCTCAAAGAGATAATAAGTAATTTGTTCACTACAAACATTACAATTATCTGTCCCTCTACAAAGTACTGAAAATAAATTCTCTAATCAGAGTTAATTAGCATCCTTGTTCCTTTGGGTTTAGCAGACTAGTTCTCTTAAAGGCACATGAATGTGAAAATTACATGCTTTCTCTAAGCCAACTTCTTAAACTCTTTCAAAGTTAGTTGGTGTATCTGTCCAGCGATTAGCTTCAACCCATTTACTTTAATTTGATCAAATCAATTGAACAAAATTCATTGAGCTCCTCCTCTATGTTCATTAACTCTTCCATGCTTTTATTTGACTCCTTACTCTGCCAATCGCCTTTCTGAAGGCTTGATGCCCTCCAGTTCACAATACAACATGGAATGAGCACAGGCACTCTGGGAGGCCAAAGAGGGAAATAATCTCTCAGGAGGTGATGGCCAAGGTTAGTTTGGAAGGATGGCTAGTAACGTAGCAGGTTTAAGAAAGGCATTTTAAGAAACATAAACAATAAAGCCATGTAAAATAATTACTGTGGGTTCCTTCTCAATAAACTCACCATCAGTTTTAAATGAACCATTAACCGTTCTTTCTCAATAAGTTCTCCATCAATTTTAAATGAATCGGGGAATTGCAAAATCAAGGCCATTTTCCCTTTAATTCCTTTAGGAGGGCCAGGTAGAGACAAACTTTGGAGTAAGAAGTCTCGGTATCATATCTCAATTGTGTATGCTGAACTCAAGCTGCATAACATTTGGCTTCTCTAAGCACCTGTTGCCTAACCTAGAAAATAGAAGCAATATCTCTTCCGTAGCTTTACAAAAGCTGGTTATTATGATAAAAAGTTGACCAAATCGAGTTATCAATGACTTATTATAGATGACCTGACAGGGGTTCACAAAGCGCTTACCCAGAGCTACTGCTTTACATCGCAGGTGTATTTCCCCATTCTGGGAGCTCAGTTTGGTATTGACCTTCCCAGCCTGATTTCCTCACTTCTAGACATATAAAAGCCACATGTAGACCTCCTGAAGTATTGCTGGAGTAGTCAAATTCAGACTTTACCAATGTTTTTTCCAATTTTCAAAATATTCATCCAAGTTATATATTCATCAGGTCATATGCAATCAAACATACGTGTTTGTTTCTGATCTGCAACAAAACTCTAGGATAAACTGGGCATATAAGCAATTTGTATGTTTCCTTGCTAGAATAGACAAACAGTGTGCAAATTAATGAATGTATTGTTATCATCTCTTTTGCTTTAACAATCTAACATTATACTGCTGGACAAGGGACCCTTGTTACAAACCATTAGCATTTGCAAAGGCCTTTCATATGCATCGTTTTATTTCATATTTACAGTGGACTATAAACCAGGCATAGCAGGGCAGTAATTATTACCTCCTGGTTACAGAAAAGAAAAGGAAGTTTAGAAAGGTTGGGAAAACTGCTAGAGACTTTGTAATAAAAATACTGTGATACCCACTGCAAAGATAAGTACTATTTCCACTGTACCACACTGTTTTGTCTGATCAGCAATTGCCCCAAAGAGACAATTGATACATGAACCCTAACCATAGAAGCCCAGCTTGCCAGCAACCCCAACAAGCAGGGTTCTTGAGCTATTCTTACTAACTCAAAATGATGGAGAAAACAAGAGTTTAGACCAGTGGTTCTCAACCAAGGGTGATTTTGGACCTGTGGAAACATTTGGCAATGTCTGGGGACATTTTGATTGTCACTACTGGAGAGGGGGCTGCTATTGGCATTAAGTGGGTGGAAGCTAGGGATGCTGCTAGACATCTTACAGTGCACAGGACAGACCCCACAACAAAGAATTATCTGGTCCATAATGTCAACAGTGCTGCGGTTGAAAAACTCCAGCTTAGAATAATTGCCCTTAGGATGACAGGAGAAAGGAAGGAATACTAATTGCTTTTCTCACTTTTCCGACAGTGCACAACATAATTTAGCACTATTTAGGATGAGCTACTTCCAAACTTGTGAGATGCTCTGTGTACCAAGACTGAGTGGAGGGGGTGGGGGTGGGAAAGGGCCTGCTAATATTTTGCTAGGAGATATTCCACATCTTGTGTAGAGAACACATAGAAAAATCAACTTCAACATACAAAAATCCACTTTACAGTTAACTTTTTTTTCAGGATGCTCTTACTCTTTATATTTTTTGAATATCTAATGATAAATTATCCACTGTGTGCAGACTCCATGATATACTAGGGAACATGGACTGATCTCATAAAGAATACATGAAAATAAACATAACTCAATTAATGACAAGAAACATCAAAGGGGAAAATCACCTGAAATGTCGTATGCACTAGATTTTTTAACTTTAGGATTAAAGCATATTCTCAGGATTTTTTTTTATTATCATGTCCTATCAAAAGAGAATTTTTGATAGACTCCCCGTATTTGAATAGTTTCTCTTTAACATAATAAAGGAGTTATCAAAATATTAAAAATATTAGTAGTTTGTTAATCCAATATTATTATTGTAATATAAACAGTTTGCAATTGCTGAAACTCAAAGTTAGTCAGAATATAAGCTTAACATCATTTTAAATAGATGTCTTTTTTCTAAAGTACAAACACCAAGCAAATGGTAGCTAGGATGAGTGTTCCATTTTCACCACAAAACTGTAAATCCATCATCTGTGAGAGGGCTGTAAATTATGCATTCAGGGGAAATTCCTGTTGCTTGGCCTGCTGGGGGAATCCAAAAAAAGCCGTAGAAAAATGACTTACTATCTCCAAATGCTGACTTGAAACTTGTACAGATCCTTCATTGCTAGATAAGGGAACTAAATGGCAGAATGTGAGCAATTCAATGAACTTCTAGGAGTGATGAAGGAGAGACAGAGGAAAAAACCAGATTCCAGTATTTTCATTTTTTTCCCTAGTCAGACACACCTCTAGACAACCTGATTTGCACTCCTCGAAATGCAGTGGTTTGACACATCAGGATATTATAAACCATAGCACAGAAAGAAATCAGATGGTACCTATGCCTTCCACATATGGATCATGGCAAAAGGATATCTTTGTATATTAAGTGCTGATGAAATAATATATAAAGTGTACAATAACATTAATCAACTCTGAGATGATTAACCAAGGTTTTATCTAATGTTCAGATGATAAATAAAATGCTTAGCAAATGTGCCAAGAATAGTCCTTCTTTTAGATTAACTGAAGCTTGGGTAGAAAGAGCCATTGGTCATCCCTGACCAGGAATGGAATTACAAAATGTATTGTAAGTTATTTTTCTGCAACATGAAAATATTAATACTTATTTCGTAGGATAGCTGTTTGAGTTAAACTAGACACTCAATGTAAAGGAGCTGGAGAATAGGTATGTTCTATAAATGTTTCAGAATGAATGTGTATTAGCCCATTCAAGCTGCTATAACAACATACCATAAACTGGGTAGTTTATAAACAACAAAGATTTATTTCTCACACTTCTGGATGCTAGGAAGTCCAAGGTCAAGGCACCAGCAGATGTGGTGTCTGGTGAGGCCCTCTTTCGTGATTCATAGATAGTACCTCATCAATGTGTCTTCACATGGTGGAAGGGACATGGCTTGTCTCTGAGGCCTCTTGTACAAAGGCACTAATCCCATTCATGAGGGTTCCACTCTCACAATCTAATCACCTCCCCCAAAGCCCCACTCCCTACTACGATCACCTTGAGGGTTAGGATTTCAACATATGAATTTTGGAGGACACAAACATGCAGACCATAGCAGAATGCAAGGAGGGGAAGACATGCATGAGCTTGCTCCACCTAGCCCCAGGCAGAGACATAAGAGCGACGTGCAAGTATGAACGGAGGGGAGGTTTGGCTCACACAGGGGCAAATGTGCCATGGCTTGGAAAAGTAATCTCTGTGACCTTGAGTAAGTAGGTTGATATCTGTGAGTTTATGTTTCTTTTTCTGTAAAACAGAGATAATATTCATACCTTCCTCAGTGTATAAATAATTTATATAAGCAAAATGCTTCGAATAGATCTGACAGTTTAAAAAAGCACTCAATAAATGCTAGTCATTATTTTATTATAACTATAATTATTACTAGCAAGGACTAGCCAACACTATTCTCATTCGGGACGTTTTGGCAGATAGTAAGCTCTCATCATCAGTCATATTTAACCAGAACCTAGAAAACCACCCTTTCAGAAAGCCATGCCTTGGCTAGAAAGTTGCTAAGACCCCACGCGTCTGTTGATTCTCATTGTAACTGGAAGCCAAATTCTTACCTGCTGAAATGTGCAGGACTTTCAGAAAGGCCCCCTACTTTAAATTCTCAGCAGAGCCAAGTCATAACACTACGCTTATTTCTCTGGTCCATTTCTTGGCAGGCAGGCCTCTCAGCCTCCTGCAGCTACTCCCCAGGCCTCAGCAACATCTCAGAGGATCTCCCATCACGATGCCTCCTAATAAAGTGCAAGACAAATTGGTAGTCAGGGGAGAGAAGTGTCTTGTGTTACATTTTTGAGTTCTTTTAACTATTCTGTCAGTGATTTACAGCTCGACAGAGGGGCAGAGTTATATTTCAGGAGCGCAGGAGCTGGCTGAGTTAAACATGGAGAACGAAATGAGGAGCATCACATCACAGCAGCACACACTCAAGCACCTGGTTCTTTTGTTCTGGAAGCAGAAGCTGAGAAAACCAAGAGGATGCAATGGAAATCATCTCAATGCGACAAAATGTACACAAACAGACTTGGGAACAATTTTTAAAGTGCACTTATCCATATTCCCTTAGGTATCAAATTTATGTATTTCTTTTATAAAACTTTAAATCTCCCAGATCTCAAGACTTGGGAATAAGGGAGCAATTTTGATGCTTTCAAGAAAAAATTTGTTAAATGTTTTGGTAATTAATCATTATTCTAAAGGTAGTCATGCATCCCTTCGGCTTTCTCTATAAAAATATTTGGCTTTTTTTTTTTTAACCAGAATATCCAAGGACATGATTGCATCTTAGCTGAGAAGATGGTATATTTTTAAATGATGCTGTAAATTGTTTACCCAAATAAATGGAAGTAAAAAAAAAATGCTTTCCTTAATATATCTGATTTTACCTAATTACACTGAGGCATTTTGTGTCTGAGGTCAAAATAAAATATAGACCCAACAATCTAATGTATAATTGTAGTTTGATGGTTAAATATCTGCTTGTTTGGATACACATGGAGCAAAACTTAATGGTGAAAAATCTGGGCCTACCTTTCTATGACACAGGAAAAACATATCAGAGAATCTTGGGGCTGGATATAATAGAAAATTTGGTCCATCTGTCCAGAACAGCACATTATCATTTCACTCCAGGATCTATAGGTTTTGCCTGTGAACTCCACAAACAGCATTTGGTGGTGGCCACACTTCACCAGTGATGGTTCTCTTTCTTCAGATGAGAATCAAGAAACTGAATTTAAATCTCGCATGATCAATACGATCCATATCTAATAGAAATTACATCTGTCCTGAAAAGAATGATGTGGTCAACTATGCTAAGAAAAATGAAGTCACTTCATTTTGTTCAATCATGATTTGAATTCAACACATTATAAAATCACTCAAACATTACTGAAATGATTCGGGTTGACAAAAAAAAAAAAAAAAAAAAAAAGACTTTTCCAGGGGATGGAAACACAGGTGAAAAGCCTCCTCTGTACAGGAATTGCTGAATGTCCTGAACCTTCACTGCTAGGGTTTCACTTACATTGTAACTGCCTCAATGAGCAAATAACTTCTGAATACTTACTATGTGCTAGCTACTAAACTTCTTCAAGCTTCAATATGCCTCTTTCATTAGACAGTATCTTGGTTCAAGGAGCAGTGGCGAGAGTAATGCAAATACATAGCTAAATAGCTTTAGCCCCAAAAGGAAAAACAGGTATGCACAGTGAAGGGTGGTCTTGGATACTGCATACGATGAAGAGGAACATCGGCCTCACTTCCCACCCCCACTCAGCACTATCCAAAGTGGAACAGAATGATGGCTGGGAGTGGGACTCTGAGAAGAGGAACAAAGCAGCCAAATGGGCCAGTGGCCATGGAGCAAAAAGGGAGAGAGAAGTTGGAATGTTCCAGAAGAGATTCTCTACTGACCAGGGGGAAAGGGTGTCCAGGGGAGGAAGCCTTGAGATCCACATCATTGGCTCATTTCCATTGAGGGAGAGAGTTAGGACAAGTTGAAGACAATTCAGAAGGCATTCTTTTACCCTTGTCACCATAGATTCTGTATAGACTGAAAGACAGGATCTGAACCTGAATTAAATGACTACATTATACATTCTTCAGGTGCCGTGTATACCCATAAGCAGCTAATATAAGGTTAGTTAATAGTAGAAGGAAGACATAATTCTCTTCTTAAAGGAATAACCCAAGAACTGTTCACTCACTCAAGTCATGATTGGTTTATAAAAAGCACCAGAAACACCAGGACCTCTGACTCTTACCCTTTCCTGATCTCTCTTATGCTCCAAAATTCTTCAGCACAAGGAAGTCTGGGAAAGGAAAGAGCCAAAGCTCAGCCCTCAGCCTTCTTTCCTCCACCAGCTGGAAGAAGCCAGTAGGACAGGGTATTGGATGAGGCTAGACAAGCTTGTCCCAGTGGAATGAGGGATGAGAGAAATCAGGGATTGGAAACGAAGATGCAGCATTTTTTCTGCCTCGTTTAGTATCCTCACACTGTACATGACCACCAGGAATGTCAAACGACAGTTTCCCTAAATATTTTTCATGTGATGATTGAAATAATAAAGTCGCAAAAATAAAATAATTTGTTTAAAACTACTCCTTAATTTCCTTTATTTATGAGCTTTTCTTATGTTTTATCTAATCATCACACAACCTTGAAAATTTATTAGAGTAATAATAGCTTAAGATTAAAAATGCTTATAATTTCCAAAAGGCTTTCACAAAGAGATCATCCTTTTGATCCTCAGAACAACTCTGGAAGTTAGGTGTTATTGTTATTTCAACATGATAGATCTGAAAACCTGGGAGGTTCAGAGAGGTTTAGAGATGTGTCCAAGAGAAAGCAGAGTGTTATGTATACACCATGCTTTTAAGCTCTGTGGCTCTCCCATTCCCATGTTCCTTTACTGAATGAGTATTAAATTTCATAGACTCACACCACCAACATCTGTCTCAGCGTGCTCATGCAGCCTGACCCTCTGCAAAGAATGGAAAGTGTGAGAGGGAGTATTCAAAACCGGCAGAAGAGAGTGATGGTTAGGAGCTAGGCATGGTGTCAAGCAGATCTAACATCCAACTCTGATTCTGGCTCTTGAGAGTGGACAAGTTAGTTAACTTTTCTCAGCCCTGGGATCCTCATCTGTCTGGAAAATGGAGCTAACACATTGCTTACTTCATGATGTTGTTCTACGCACACAAAGTACTTACCTGTTGTTCTCTATAGCAACTCTCTGCTAGGCACTGTGCTAACAATGTTACAGCAGCTCGAAGTGGTAGAAATAGCAACAACAGCAGCATTAGTAGCAGTAGCAACACTAGTAGTAGCAATAGTGACAGCACCAGTAGCAATAATAGTAGTAGCATTAGAGTGGTAACAGTATAATAGCAGCGGTAGCAGTTGTGCAGCAGTAATATTAATAGACACTGTATCATAGTCATACTCATAGTATCTGTTAGTAACCACAGCAGTGGTAGTAGTGATAGAAGGTATCTATGACTAAGACTTAATGATCTCTCAATCAAGTGACATGGGAAGAAACAGGGTGATTATCTACCCACACACTATGCAAAGACCAACCAGAGATGAATGTTTCCCTAGGTCTGATGTGTTTGAAGTTACCATTGAGGCCACTTGATCAGAATAGATTTCAGTGGAAGAAAAAAAAATCCTTTATTTCAATAATCAGAAACTGCTACTGAACAAAGGAAGTGTCACACAATTGCTGGCTTCTACTCCAATGACAACTGGAAGCAGCATCAACAAAAGACAACAGTACAGTGCACATCACCTCCAGAAACCTAGACATCTTCTCTGAATTATGTGGGGAAGCAGCAAGCTACTGTCCTATCACAATCAATGCACATAAAAAATCCTTGCTTCTAACTTTATTTTCTCTTTTAGTTTTCCTTTCTATCAATTTCTGAAAGCAAGTGGGGCCAAATAAACTTCCTTTATTGAGAGGAAAGCAAAAAATAAGTTACAATCTATTGAATGCCTGCCAAGTATCTTACCCCATGCTGGGCTTCGTACCCCGGTTTGATCCTGGGCTATGACTGCAGAGGGTGTAAGTGAGCCAGAGCCCAAAGAAGTCAGGCAATGCAACCGCCATAAAAAAGCTGGAAAAAAGCCCACTTGACTTCAGATCCTATGTCTTTCTCACTAATCTATGTTTACTCCTGAAACTGTACCTTGGAGAGCTGTTTTCCTTTAAAAATAAGACATTTCTCACCAGCGGAGACCAAAGAGAAGAAGAGGATGTCTCTCCTCACAAAGCCCATTCCAGGGTGATAGAAGGAGCATCTGCTCTACGATAATAGTGGGGGACCTGGACACGTCTCTCAGCACTGGACAGATCATCTAGGCAACAAATCAACAGAGTAACCGTTACTCTTTCAGAAGAAGAGAAGAAATTTAGGGTTATCAGAGGTGGGAGGGGGGAGGGAGAGGGGAGTAGGGAGAGATTGGACAAGGGGCATAAAGAATAAGTACGATTTGTAATAATACATATGCTAATAACATTGATTTGATCAACATATCTCAATGTTGAACCCCCAAAAATATGTATAATCAATTATGTGTGATTCAATTTAAAAAAAAAAAAAAGAAGAAGACATTTCTGTTAAGCCACATCGTCTTAGTTAGCTTGGGCTGTTCTTATCATATAATAGACTGGGTGGTTTAAACAACCGAAATTTATTTCACACAGGTCTGGAGCTGGAAGTCTAAGATCAGGGTGCCAGCATGGTCAGTGTCTGGTGAGGGCCCTCTTCCGGGTTGCAGATGGCAGCTTTCTTGCTGTGTCTTCATGTGGTGGAAGGAGCAAATGAGCTCTCTTGGGTGTATTTTATAAGGGCACTAATCTCATTCATGATGGCTCTACCCTTGTGTTTTAGTCCATTTTGTGTTGCTATAATGGAAATATCCGAGACTGGGTAATTTATAAAGGAAAGAGGTTTATTAGGCTTATGATTCTGGGACAGCTGCATCTAGCACGGACCTCAGGCTGCTTCTACTCATGGTGGAAAGTGGCAGGCAGCTGGCGGGTACAAGCAGATCACATGGCGAGAGGAAGCAAGAGAGACAGAGAGGAGGTGCCAAGGTCCTATAAACAATCAGCTCTCGTGGGAACTAATAGAGAGAGAACTCACTCACTACCCCTCCCCCAGGGAAAGGATTAATCCATTCACGAGGGATCCGCCCCCACGACTCAATCAGTTTCCAACACTGCCACATTGGAGATCAAATTTCCACATGAGTTTTGGAGGGGACAACACATCCAAACTCCATCACCTCGTGACTTAATCATCTTCCCAAAGGTACTACCTCCTAGTACCATCACACTGATGATTAAGTTTTAATGTACGTTTCTGGAGGGGACACACATAACTCAGACCACAAAATGCATAGAACTCAAATTTAAATTTTCATTCAGCATTGTAGCTGTGGGTACCTAACCATATGTCCTCACCACTTCAGTGCTCACTGGGTTCTGCCTAAGGACCTTCTCTGGCTGCTGATGCTCACCTTACCTGCCTACCTATAAGTGCAGCAAGCCAGAAGCACAGGGAAACAAATCCTACAACCAGTGACTGGTAGGAGTCAGTGAATAAATACTCCACCTGCCTCATCCTCAGGAGAGAATGGAGGTGTTTGTTCTACACTGTTTCCCAGAGTTCCCCAGCAAGATTAAGATCACAGGAGTCGCTGGTTTGAAAACATGTTCTTATTAGCTGCTTTCCCTTTCCTGTCTTGGCTGCCCACCCCCCTACTGGTGTTTCTTTCCTCTCCCAAGTAAACTGCTTCCACTCAAATCTTTGCTCAAGTTCTGCTTCTAGGGGATCCCAGACTAAGGCAAGCAATAGGGCAATTTTAGTATACGTGTGAACCCTGTTCACAAATTCCATCACACAGCTGTAGGATCACACCCATGTTTCTAAATCCTTCTGTATTTTTTCAATTAGCCAAAATTATGCCCAACAAGTTGATGCTCCAAGTTAAATATAACACAATTTTGTTATTTTAAGAGAACACTTTAGACTGTGTTCGGGTTTTGCAGCTTCTAAAATTTCTATCAGTTTTTCCATTGTTGCAAGTACAGCAAGATTAATTATTACCAGCTTTCTGAAGAAAAAAGGAAAAAAAAAAAAAAGGATCCAAAACATTTCATATGTAATACAAATCTGAGTTAGGGAATAAAAATATCTCAGTTTTCCAACTATGTGTCAGAGTGAAAACCAGCCACATGAGCAAGTCTGAGAGGAAGATGAGACAAAGTGGTGGAGGGGACAGAAGAGCATTTTTACTTGAGTTTTGGGGGGCGTATCCATGGCCACTCAGGTGCAGGTAGGTCCTTTATGGACAATGGTTTTTCAGGAGAATGCTCTTATCAAAACTAAGGAAAGGATGAGAAGACAGCATATGTGTGTACATGCCAATTAGGGATCAAAAAGTCTTCCAGGTACTTTACATATTCTATCATATCAATTACTCTCTTACATAGGCAACCCATGAGGATCATTATCAACTTTTGTGTAGGATGTAATAGCACTGGAGAACTTAATCCAGTTAACAAGTCATAGTTAGCAAGTGGAAAGCTGGAGTTCAAAACCCAAGTGTGATAGACTCGAAAGTCTACTAATATCAATGACATACTACCGCCCCAGACAAACTGCATGCAAAGTCCATCACATTACAGTTTGCAAAAAATTTCCATTCAGGTTGAGAGAGAAAAAAAGGCAGCTTCTGACAGTGGGGGACCAGCCTGGCTCTATCAGACAAAACTTGGTGCTGGTAGGAAATACCTGGCACTCACAGCTAGGTTGTGATATTTTCCTGTTAAAAAAGAACAATTTCACAGGACACCAACATTGAGAAAGGCCATGATAAGAAAATGACCATGATGGATCAAGAAAAAGATAAGACCATGCCACGAGCATGGCTGAGCAAAGATGAAAACTAGTCCACTGTCCAAACAAAAAAAAGAAAATAATAAAAATATTAATTAATTAATTTAAAAGACCAAACATCATCTTTTCCTGGCTAATACAAGCACCTGCTACTGCTTCTTCCTTACCAGTTATAGCTTGTGTTTGCTTCGTTCCACCTGTATTCTAGACAGGAATTATTAAGATATATTAATACCTAGCCATAGAATTATCTTTACCTCCAGACAGCATCCAATTCAGGAGAAAGCCCACTTCCTAGAATCCTCCCCCAAATCACCTAATGCAAGCCTGCGATAAGTCCTCCCAACACCCTTGTCAACTACAGTTGTGTTCCTGGTGGTCTTTGCCTAAAGGACACTGAGAGTATATTCATTTATTCAACAAACATGTTCTGAGTCAGGCAAAGTAAATGATGTATCTTTGTTTCTCCACATAAACTGACATGAATCCTATATCTACACTAAGTGAATGGTGAACACAAAAGCAATTCAAAAACTGCAGAACACAGTATCAATAGATTTAAGAACATACATGTTTACAACTCACCTTACTGGGATCACACCAAAATGACAGCAAACATTGTCTCTATATGTAATTCCACAATACTGAAGAAAATAGGAAAGGGGTCCTCAGAAAAGTTATAAAAGCAAAGGAAAGGGAGCATGGAAGGGTAATTATTGAGGCATCTTGGATTCCCCTGAATGTATGGCCTCAGATAAGGACTTGAGGAGGTTCAAATCCCAGAGAACAGGGGTGAGAGGCCAGGCAGAAGGAGAGAAGGAAGAAAGCTAATGTGAGTGGGTTTTGAAAGTTACCAAGGTCACCACCAAGGGCAGTTGAAACTCAGTCTTCTGAGGATGCTGTAGAATGAATTGTCCACCCAACCACTGATGAGGAAAGTCTCTATCCATTCTCTCCCATCTCCTCTTTGGTTGAGGCTGTTCATAGATGTATTCATCTCCATAAACTCACAGGCTTCTCATGTTTGTTTGATGAGTGGCACCTTTTGTACCTGCAAAGACTGAGAAACTCTGCGACAAAAAGTGAAAGTCACATTGTACATGAATGAAGTGAGTCTCTATATCTCACGTGTGAATTGAGTCCATACCTACACGAACTGTCCGCTGCAGCCGTAACTGACATCAGTGGTGAGGCTGAAAAACTGAGTCCAAGAAGCAGGGACATCCACAGCGAAAGGAGCTACAGTCCAGGGGCACGAATGGGGCTTCTGCAGAGGAGGAAGTCTGTCAGCCTAACAGACCCTCCAGAGTCTTGAGACTTGTAAATACCAGGTATCGTTGAGAGCAGGAGTGAGAAGTGGGTTGAAAATAGAGGAATAGGTGATGGAAAGAGACATTAACTTAAATTCTATGTACAGGTATCATCCGCCTCATACAGCAAACCTTACTGTTGTTGACTTCATAGCATGTAAAGCTCCCCTTTGTGATGGCTACTCACTGACTGATCACCTACCTACAAACCCCACCCTGGTACACCGACCCCTAAATCAATATTAAATATCAATCATTAGATAGTTGAGAAAAGTGTCCAGTATAAAAATTAGAGAAGATAAATAGAAAAAGAAGTGACCCTGGAGGAAACAAAGATGATGCTGGAACAGAAGATGATTTTAAAAAGCAAATCTTTATTTTTTCAGAGATCTGACAACTTATAATAATTATAAAACATGCACACACAAAAACGAACAGAGAACAAGAAAGTGCTTTAGGAAATTAAAATATGTGGCTGTCCAGAAAAGTTTACAGAAAGTCTAAGGAATTCTCCAAGAAAAACTGAGAAGACAGAGATAGACAAAATGAGATATATTTATTTCCTGAGACGTATGGGAGTATCAACACAGAAGTACAGAATTTACAATATCCAACTCACAGCATTCCAAAAAGATGACAAAAAAAAATTAACTGTTTCTAAGTTTTATCAAGATATTCCAGGCATGGGTATTTTTTAATCAATTATGAGAAACCATTGGTGGACCTTCCTATCTGTAAATGAACATTAAAAATTAATAAATAAAATTAATAGGTAGGTAAACTAAGAAAAGCATTCATAAAAATTGACAAGAGATGCCTCGAAATCTCAATTAAAAATTTTGAACAAAAATGTGGGCATCTCACATAAGACACGCTAATAAGAAATAAAAAGAAATAATAAGAAATAAAACTTATAAGCAATATAGATAAAAGTGATTAATAAAAAGTGACTAATGACATAATAATGTACTACCTCACCAGGAATTTTTAGAAAATAAAAATTAAAAGGGATTTCCATTTCCTTTTCTGCTTATCAAATAAACTAAGCTTTTAAAAGCTAAAATGGTCGGTTTTGGGAAAGAAACACTGGAATAGATACTCTCATCCTCTTCTCATAAGAATGCAAACTGGTACATGTTATCTGAAAAAAAATTATACTATGCATAAAATTCTTCAAAAAAAACCTATGCCCCTTGCTTTCCTCAAATGTATCTAAAAAAAATTAAACTTACATCTCTCTGTATTTTGTAGCAAAAATATTTACACAAAGAAAGGGGGAAAAACTCAAAGATATATGTAGGAAAATATTTATTATTTTGGCATAAACATGGGAAATAAGCTAGACCTCTAACAAGTAGAGGAATAGTTTAAAAATTGATATTCATCCATTCAGGTAGCCATCCAAGAGGGTGTTTTAAAAGACTATTTAATAAAATGGGAAACTACTACTGACAAAAAGGTGAATGAAAAAAGCAGATTCAAACTAGTTCACACAATAGAACACCAATCAAAATCGTATAACACACATGTACAGAGGAAAAGAGAAATATCCTGAAGGAAAGCTCCAGGAATGCTCCCAATGTTAACAGCAAATATTTCTGATTGGTTGGACTATGGTTAATTTTTGTTCTCTTCTTGGACTCTTGATATTTTTCCCCAACCACTTATAACAAGCACAAATCTCTTTTAAAATAAAAATAAATGCTTTATAATTGTACTTTGTTATATTTAATTATTTAATTCTTGTGAAATGTATCTAGGGATTTTGCTTGGAGATTTCATTAAGTGACCAACTAATGAAATCCACAGGTAAAACCCACGAATCTGTTTTGCCAGGTCTGTCCAGGCAGAGTAAAGGAGAAAGAGTAGGGTAGTAAATGGAGTGTTGGAGGGCTCTATTTCTAAATGTATATGTTTTGGGGGAGAAGAGAAGAGGAAGGGCAGGGAGACTGGGTGTCCTCTGCTTCCATTCCAAGCCTGATGAAAATAAAAGTATCAAGAGGGAAAAACTCAACAAAGCCTTCACTATCAGATCCCCAGACATGTAGAGCTAGAGGGAACTTCAATGGTGGTCTGCAAATTCTAATTGTTCCCCTGGTAGAAGCTCTCAGAGCTGGCTCAAACACATCCAGAAGTACAATTCCTTAGAAATAGAATAATCCCATCAGATATCAATTTCATGCAATTTTATTCTGTTTTAATAAGGCACTTAAGTCACATTTTACATCTGGTAATAAATTAATGGATTTTATATCATTGTAAAACGTTTCATAGAACTACCTTCACGAGGATCACACGTGTGTAGAGGTCAAGATCATAGACTCAGGAGTCGGTTCCAGTTTCTAGCTGTGTGACCTCAGACAGGTCATGTCACCTCTCATGCCTGTGTTCTCATCTGCAAAATGGAGATAATAAAAGAACCTACCTCCCCGGCTTTCTTCTTATGTGGATTACATGAATCAAAATGCATCAGGTGCTTAGAACAGTGCCTGGGGAAAAAATGCTATGGTTGGCAGTGTTTGTTCTATTAAGTAAAAATAAGCTTGAAACATTTCTTGGTAAGACCATGTCTAATCATGTTTGCATCATGACATAAACTCTTTTTTGTTGTCTGTAGTCACCATCATTAAAAAAAAAAAAAGCTAAAATGTGTGTTTATTCAAATATGAATAAATAAAGAAAAAAAAACAAGTTATGGTCAACATCCATTTTGACTATCCCAAATCCCATGAAAAAGAAGACAATTTGGTGTTTGTAGGAGCCCACCAAGCAGAGTGGATGAGGCTGTTCCAGACAGGAAACAGAGTGGAAGGAGAGAGCTTGAGAAGTAGTGGCTGCATGATTGACCTTGGGAAAGACAGAGTCCCCCATATTTGGAAGGGGACAAAGTTTGGGAGGGCAGTGAGTCCTGAGAAAAGAGCCTCTTTCTTGGAAGCACCCACATCAGATGGTGTCAAGGTAGTGCAAGAAACGCATCACTCCTGGCCTTCAGGGCTGAGGCTCAGGCCACAGTATGAAGAGGTGGGTGGAGAAACCTGTATAGATGCCTGATAACAACATCTGGAGCAGAAGGAGATAAAGAACCATTTGCAGAGCATTTCCTTTATCTTAGGTACTCTCTCAACCCATGCAGTGGGATGATCCTTCTCATATCAAAGACGAGAAAACCAAAAGATAACTTGCTCTGAATCGTACAGACCTGGATTGGAATCCAGGACCTTGATTTTCTATCTGCCATGAACTTTTCTTGGACACCCATGATCAACAAATCCTGAAGCTGGAGTATACAAAGTCAGTTGACATGAGGCAAGTCTTGACCTACCTGCTGGGTCATTTGCAAGCATCCTGTGCTTTAGTAAAACTCCCTACCTGGTCTTCCCGGCCAGCCTTTACAGAGGAGTCTACTTATGGATTTAAGGCTCTGCATGCTATTGAGATTCAAGAAAATGAATGGTGCAAGCAGGCTGGATAAAATTCTAACACAGCAGTCTCTATCTGTGTAGACGTCCTGTTGATTGCTGCAAAGGGTACAGGCCTTGACATCAGAGAGCCTGCGGTTGGATTTCAGCTGGGGTTACAAACCGTGTAATACAAAGTCAGTGACTCTCTCTATGTGAGGCTTACTCACTTTCTCTATCGTGTAATTACTCTCATTCCCATTTCACATAATGCCTTTGTGAGGACTAAATAAGACAACGGTGTGAGATGCTCAGCTTAGTGCGTAATAATAGCAGGGCCCTCTAGCTCCTCTCAAAATGTGTATCCAAGTTTTCTTCTTGCTGTCAACAGGAATATTCAGGAAACTGGACCCTAAAAAGTACATCCTACACTCTCACAGGCTGGGCTGTACTCAGTATTCATATGACACATCTAAACCAGGTGACCTCACTAGGACCTCCCTAACCCTGCACTGAAATTCCCAGGGATTATTTTAAATGATACAGAGAAAAGAACAATAGGATGTGAAGACAGAGAATGTTAGTTTTTTCTAACAGCTGGAAAGAAAGCAAAATGAAGAAAAGTATTCCCTAAGAAATTCTTATAGTAAAAAGCATAAACCATGTTGTCTTTAACTGGGGTCATCTGGTAAGTTCACACTGTACTCAGGACACATATACCTTGCAATCGTTCGATAGCTTCGGCACAGACAGACGGTGTTAATCATTTTCTGATGACTCCTCGGAGCTGTGGCTTTGGCAAGTGAGAAAAGACAAATTCCCAGAGCTGAAAACTGAAAAGAAACACTGCACAATCAGGGGAATTAAGGGGGAAAAAGATAGTCTTGGGCTGAGTTATTATATATCCCTGGTGAAGTTGTGCAGGGACTCTCCAGCTGTGAGCTGCCTCAACAATCTGGGCCAAGTTCCTCGCACAGGATCCTCATGTACTGAGGCAGCGGAAGGTGCAGAGGCAGTGGCTGGACCACTGGCCTCAACCAGGATCAGTTTTGTTCCGTAGGGGACACTTGACAGTGTTTATAGACATTTCTGATGGTCACAAGAGGGGGAAATGTTCTACTGGCATCTAATGGGTAGAGACCAAGGATGTTGCTAAATATCCCATAACGCAGAGGACAGCTCCCACCCCTGCTCCAAGAAACAACTTATCCAGCCTCAAATATCAATAGGGATGAAATTAAGAAATGCTGAGCAAAACATACAGATAAGTGCAAGCTCGTCTCTACGGGCAACAGACAAGGTTTGACACTCAGACCCAGCATCTAATTGCGTCCTCTGTTTCTTATAATGTCACTTTCCTTCTCAAAGTCAGATGTGAATATGTGGCCTCCAGTCTGTTTCTTTCTTCCCTCTCCTTAGCCTGAAAACATAATATCTGGCAAGGCCTAAACAAGCCAGACACTTTTTTAAGTGCTTTACAACACTGTCTAGTAACTCTAATTTAATTCTCATGATAACTCTATGTGGAATGTATGATCTGCATTTTATTCACCAGGAAACTGAGGCTTACAGTAGTTCTATAAATTGCCCAACTATGATGTGGTCGAGCTAGGATTCAAACACAGGCCTGTCTGATTCTAAAGCAACAGCTCCTAAATGCTCAGATCTACTTGCAAAGCTTTACCTTATTGTCCAGCCAAACCCAGCAGGTCACTGAACACTCCCGGCCTTTATTCTCCTATGAATAAACATAGCTTATTCCTAATCTTATTCCTAAGATTAGCATAGCTTTATAAAGCTGCATGAGTTGAAGATAAGGCAAGCACCTAGCATGATACCTGGCAATATCATCATCTAGGTTCCTTGAGAGAGCAAGCAGATAATCCCTGGGGCAATTACACCCAGGAATTTCTTGCAGTTGAATAGAGGTTGGACTAGAGGTCCCCAGACTTTCTTCTCATTTGAAGATTCCAGATTCTAACCAAACCTTAGCACTTCTTCGGTGCTCGACTCAAACCTCCCTCTCCTCCCGTGGTGCCCTGGTGCTCCCCTTGCCCTCTAAATCACAGGCGAGTCTTTCTTTCTAACCCTAGCATGTTCTTTTGTGCCCTAAGCTCCAGGTAGGTAATCTTTCATTTTTGACAGATTTTAGAGTTCAACTTGAAAGCATTTCACCATATGTTTCCTGAAATAGGAATTGTATCATGTCGGCTTTTATGGTCACTCAGAACAAATTATATAGTAGTTGTAAATGCTTAATAAGTACATATTGAATGAGCTTACTCAACGGTGAGGTGGCAGAGGTCATCAAGCTTGATCATGTACTGAGTGACATCATGTGCTTGATCTCATTCGATTGCCATGGTAACCTGTGGCAGGGTCAAGACAATACCATCTATCCCTCCTGTCACTCTCCTCCCGCCCTGTGCATGCTTCTGACCTCTTCAACCGCTTGGTAATACTTTCACTTACTGTACGGGGGGCAGGGGGGAATGAGTTTTTTAGGGACTCTTTATCTGTCTCTGCCAAAGAAAGAGGTTCAACTCAATCAATGGTCTTCAAACTTTGATTTTTGTTAAAAGGATCTCTCCTTTAGACAAAATTTTATATAGCACCTTCAGAGAATAAACAGAAGCAGAGCTTTCCTGGTGGAAAGGTAGCAGGTGTATGTAGTGCCAAGAACATGGGTTTGGAGCCTGCTTTGGATCCATCCTGGTGGTTTCTGCTATTTCTATTGCTTTTTCTGCTAGATCATCCATGCTACTGCTGGGTGCCAGTCATCTGTAAGCAGCCCAGCAGAGCAATACATGACAGAAATACTCCTCTCAGGAGACTTCTCTGCTGACTGCACGTTTGACCACAGAGAACTCTCTCTTCTCTCAAGATCCCCTCTTGTCCAGGCTCCATAGATGTCACTTGGTCATCATGCACCATCCACGGTTTATCCTTCTCCAGGGGGCAGCCTGGAAGGGAGGCACAAACCCACCTTGCCTGTGTCTTATCTTGCCTCTGCTTCACTCCAACATTCTCTTTCCTCACTCCCATTCCCATCCTCTTCTTGAGGAATCCTCACATTCTTTCTTTTGTATAGCCATTCCCCTGTCCACCAACCCTTGGATAACCTCATCCTCTTGGAAACGCCAACTCTATTACATTTATAAGCACAGGCTATCGAAAGAAAAGTCCTGTTAAGTCTCCCCATTAACTGTTCCAGTTATGATAGTAAGATTTATGACTAAGAACAGAAACATTATTCCCTTCTCACCTTTTCTGAAGAGGAAAAAAAAAAAAAAAACAACCCCTTATCTCTTCATTCCATCATTGTTCTAGTGATTAACCACGAAAAGTCCAATTTTCTTGAAGTGCTCATTTTTTATCTTACTGGTCTCTCCATCATCCTCCCAGACTCTGCCTTTCCAAGCTCTCCACCAGGAAAAGGAGAAAGAACACACAACGCACATGAAGTCAACTGCAGCCCATCTATTCTCCCCAAAGTGCACGATCAGGTCACGTGCGAGGAGATTAATGGGATTCTGAGCTTGGAAATGTGCTTCTTTATGGTTATTAATGAGGGCAGCTTGGAAGTGAAAGAACTTCACAAATACAGCAGTTTAAAAAATGTATTTTCTACCTTGTTTATGAGACACAAACATATATAATTCAGTTCAAGGGTTGTGATTTTCTGTTATAGTGTGCCAGGGATTATTTATCACAATTGTGAATAATTTCCCAGTACAAATTATCCTCATCTTATCATCCAAATGTATTTCCCTTCCACATCACTCATGTCATGCTGAAATCTAGGCCATAAAGTGTAAACCATGAAATAAGTCTTACTTTGGATGGCGGCATATGGTGTGTGTTGGTTGGGGTTTTTTAAAGCACAATCAAATTTACCACTGTCAAAGATTAGCCTCTCAACTTTTTCTCAGTTGGTGAGTCTGGTCTCTGCAGTTGATAGGAAATTATGCATTCGATAAAATATGAGATTTCAAGGGAGAGACAAAGCCAAAATAAGCAGTATTCCACCAGAGTAGAACCCACTTTCAACAGCCAGTGCCTTCGTGTCTATCATGCCGATTGAAGCCTTCCAGAGGTAAAAACATAGGCTTTGAGATATGTGAGACCTAAGGATGAGAGCTAAGGCGTCCTACTCAAAATATAAGATGAATGTCCACAAGAGTGTCCTGGGCTACTCTAAATATGTTGAAAACCTGGCAGGTTGGAATATTTGTGTGAAAGGAATGTGAACTCTGATTAGTGAACTTCTGCAAGGGGCATAAAGCACATTTTTCTTTATTACATAGAGAACTTATTCTTAGCATCCATGAAGAACCAAAAGATATATAAGAAAAGAAAATCAAAATATGGATTTTTGTGCCTTCATTGGGAAAATAAAACCAGATTTCAGGAAACCTCATTTTTTTTAAAAAAAAAATATTGCTCTTCAACAGAGCCAACAAAAAAAATGGGTCCAAGTCAAGTCCCATGACACGATGCAACTTTAGAAAATAGTAAGAAAATCAAACAACACAAAAGCAAATAAAAATCATCTCAATTCCTAAAAAGAGGGAGTCAAAAGAATGCCATGCATTCATCTTTAATAAGGATTCTATTTAGATGTGATCTGTCAAATAGTTTGAGGTACGTGTCTATTGTTCTTGCAAAGGAAAGTGTGGAATGTTCATTTTTCCTTCAATGGAATGTATTTTTATGATCCCTCCAACTTGTTTTTCTGTTCCTTATCCACAAACAGGCTTTGGTTGCTAGGATGCATTGCTGAACTCCACCAGGGGCATAACCACAAGTTTTCGTGTACAAGCACCATACTCGTGGTCAGAGAGGTGGAATGGCTTGCTTGAATAACACAGCAGGTGATTAAAACAGAAAGCACTGGCCTGGAAGTTAAGAGGACTTGGGTTCTAGCACTGGAGCTGACTTGCTCAAAATCAGCACCTTAACATAAAAATCTCATTTTCTATCTTTGTACATTTTTTGTCTTCAGAAGCAAATTTCCCATATCTCTCCTCATCCTTTTACATGCGCTCTGAACCCAAGGAATCCTGCAGCCAGCTTTCCCATGTACTTGGACCACTCCTGCAGTGTGCTTACATCTGGAACCTTTTTCTTCCCTCCAACCACCAAGCCCCTTGTGTCTTTAAAGAGCCCTGCTAAATCTCTTCTCCTCCATTAAGCCCTCGTGATGAGGTGTGAGCCAGGGCCCTGACTTCCATTGCAAGGATTAGCACATGGGGTGCTGAACTGAAGAATACAAACAGAGAATCAGTCCATCTGGGACCTGACTGGATATGCTATGGAGGGTTCCAACTGCTTAACATCTGCTCAACTGTGTCTTATTCTGCATATGTTCTCAATGCCATTGCCTTCATCTTTGGGACTTTTTTGGGTCTCCCTATACAGCCAGCAGCAGCTGATGTGGGAGGGGAGGGGGCTCAAGGAGATCCTCCATTACAAATATCTCTCTGCTCTATTTCAGCTAGTGATGGGGACAACCAAGCAGATGGCCACCAAGATGGTGGGCTTTGGGATGCATCAGAAAGCTTCCCCAATCCAAGATTAGACCTTCTGCAATTACCTAAGGTTTCCATCACTCACCCCAGTCCTTATGGGCCTCTGGGAGCTGTGCACATTTAAATAGCATTTTGTTACCTGCTGAGGATAATATGGTCTAGCAGAAAGAGTTTTAGACTAAGAACACCAGGGTTTCGATCTCAGCTGTAACATGTGTCATAGATGCGGGTTTGTGAAAGCACTTACTCTCCAACTATCATTTTCTTTTTCTCTACAACGGAATTAAAAATACTTGCCCTGTGAAATCTCATAGAAATGAGGTAGAAATTACATTCAATCATGGGAAAGCAATTTATAAACTTATAAATTTATAATTTATAAACTTTTTATTGATTTAAAATGTACATATAGAAGAGCGTTCCTTTCAGAAATGCACAGCTGGTGAATTTTCCCACACTGAATATATGCATGTAACCAGCACCCAGATCAAAAAACAAAACTTGACCCAGACGTTCCCTTTGCCCTCTTCTGATCCCTTCCTTCATCAAGGGTAATCACTATTCTGATTCTAACACCAAAAATTAGTTGCGTCTTTTTTTTCATTTGAGTGGAATCATGCAATATATTCTTTCTTGTGTCCCTCTCTTTCACTCAACATTATGTTTGTTAGGTTCAACCATATTGTTGTGAGTAGCTTCAACCATTTGTTCTCACTGTAGTATGATATTTCATTAAATAAATATATTACAGTTTTTAATCCATTCCACTATTGATGGGAATATATGAATATTGCTGCTAAGCAATTGATAAACTTATAAGAAACAGATGCAAGATATTGTTATCATGACTGTAAGGCTGTACTTAGCAGACATGGAGAACTTAGAGAAAAATATCAAGCCGTGAGATTTTAGTGGGAAAAGAAAAGGGGATGATCCAGAATGAGATGTTTTCTGGGTGAACAAAATATAAAATGTAAGGCACATGGCAAATGTGAGATACCGCTGAATGTTTTAAAATTCAGCCAGTTTTAATTTCAGCCAATATTTGAGTTCCTCCAATGTGCTGAATGCTGTTCAGTGTTTCATATGATTCTAATAAAAGTCCTGTAAGGTAGGAAGGATAGGTATTCTTATTCCCATTTTATAGAATAAAAGGGAAGTCCATAGAAGTGTGCATCCATCTGTTGACAGCAGGGGCAGAGCTGAGACTAGTCCAAATTCACTCATTCACTCATTCATTCATTCAACAAACATTTATTGAGCTTTCAGGATATGCTGAATGTTATACAAGGTGATGGAGATAAAATATGCAAAAAGACAGAAGCCCTTATATCAGTTACAGTTTAGTGGAAGTGATGACGATTGATCACTAATCAGCAGGTGAGTGGAAAATTAGAACAAGACTAAGTGCTTCACAAGGGCAGGCATGTGGTGTTGCTAGAGCACAGAGTGTGGGTTTGACGTGGAGGGCAAGGGAGGCTTCCTGCAGAACTGATGGCTGAGCAGAGGTCTAAAGAATGAGCTGGAGTTGACCAGGTGAAGAAGAAAAGAAGAGTATTCCAGGTGGAAAGCCCTGTCTGTAGGAGGGGCAGGGCAGGAGTGAGAGGCTAATGGATGGTCTGCAGAGACAACAACTCTAAAGCCAAGGTAAGGAGGTTTATCTTTATACCAGGAGGAGCAGAAAGTTGTTTACAGTTCTCCAGATAGCCCAGGATTATTTTCAAAGTGCTGTAAAGTTCAACAAGGAAATGTGATCCAACATGTACTTATTGCTTATCAGCTATGTGATGGGCACTGAAATCTGCACAATTACATTTTTAAAAATAAAATTCTACTGTGAATATGCCTAGTGGATCTCAGGTAGAAGGGTAAACTAGAGAAGCCATTGCTCACATGGCAAAATTACTCATCACTTTGCAAAAGGAATGAGAAGGTGGGTTCTTCAGCTGTTGGGCTTCCATGTAGGTCTCCTGGGAAGGGGCTGCTGGTCTACCCCCTGGAGCAGGAGATAGGAAAGAAAGAGGCACCAGATGACATATGTGAGGAGGAGGTTGCTTACCCAGGGCCTACCCGCACAGGCCCTTGTGACTGCTGTCCTGTGGCCACCTGCGTGATCTCAACATCACTTTGGGACCACTACGTGAGGTCTTGGTTTTTCAACAGGATTTGAGGTTTTGACAGCTGCCAAAGGACATTAAATTTGAGAGGCATCACCTTCCATGGAGGTCCCCAGAGAAAAGGGCAGTGCCTGGATGACACCTAGTTTATTGCCACAATGTGAAGTTTCTTCTCATTTGACAATAACTATATTTTAAAAGTCATTGCTGAGTATTACAAGGGCTTTTTCCCAAAAGCATTTAAAAAAAAAAAAAACCCTTATGTTTCCTATCAAAAGGAGAACAATAATAAGCCTCTATAATTTCTCACATTAGAGCTGGTGTCATATACTTCTCTGTTGCAGTGTTTGGCAACAGTGGTATATTTGCCTTTTTATTAGTTACATTCTCAAGCCCAGCTAAGATTTGGCTTCTCAATGTGTTTTGAATTAGATTCAGGAAAGCTATAAAAAAATAACTGGCTCAAATTAAGCTGATAAAGTCCTAAAAGACTAAGAATTGTTCTGTTGTAAGGGTCAAGTACTTTTTTTATTTTTTGGTCCTATCTGAGAATTTTGGTACCTGGATTGAATATATATTTTCATAGGATCATAGACTGCTAGGAATGGGAGAAAGAATAGAGTCCTCCCTGGTCCAATATTCCATCGGATGCTCCAATCCCTTCTGCAAGGCTCCAATTGAGTGGTTTTGTTTCTCTGTGTTGATCAGACATCTACAGTTACCTGTAGCCCATCAACCTCATTTTGGATACCAACTCCTTTGCTCAATGTCTTACAATCCATGCATATTTTTCTGATTTTCCCAATGACTTTCATATCCCTTGCTGAAAACCAGAGATACTATGGCCTCAGCATCCCTCTCTCTAGTAGCCCCATTCTGAAATGAGGAAGGCAAAATAAATTTAACATGAATGACTCCGCACTGGCTCTTAGTGATCACTGTATCCTTTTCCAAATTTCTTTTAAATAATTTATTTACAAATCTCTATACATTAAGATAGTTGAATTTAAGCTGCTATTTAAATTGACACTAAAAATCTTCAAGTGCTGCTGTATAGAAAGTGATGTTGGCAATGGATAAAGTAAAGGAAGGAAGAAGAAGCAAGGTCAAAGACATCCTCAGAATATCCTGGAAGAAACAGTTAGAAAATAAATATGATATTCATCTTTAATATTTGCATGTTGAGAATTAAAAAGTGTTATATTTCCAGTGGAAGAGATATTCTGTGAGTGGGGCTTTCAAATCCAGTGCAAGTTTGTGTAAGGAATCAAAATTTAACCAACCAAAATTTTTCAGTATTCAACCTTTGTCAAAAAAAAGTAGACAGGAAAACGACAACAAAATCATTTCAGCATTTTGTTAAAGATATTTCAAAGTTATTTTCGTGTCATGCCCTTGAGTCAGGACAGAAAGTGTGCACTTCCAAAACAATGAGAACAATCAACTTACATGATTTCTGGAAAAAGCCAAAGAAGAGAGAGAGACAGACACATAGACAGACAGAAAGGTAGCTGGATATAGAGCTAGACAGACAGATATGGAAGTTTTCAACCAAAGAAGGATTTAAGTAAGTTTACCAGAAAAAAAATGTTTTCAGCCCTTTGTTTTGTCGAAAATAGTGTTTAAATGTTTAAGTCTATTTTTCTATCCTGGTAAATAAAGACAAATAAATCTCATCAGAATAGCGCATTATCCAGAGGCTCCTTCTGATTTCTTAATGTGTTAGAGAAATAGCAGTTAGCAATTTGCAGAAAGACATTAAGGTGATCTTAAGATATTTGGGGGTGAACAACACTGCATTAGTACTCTCATGTGAACAAAGAAAAGCAGGCAACAAAGAGCTGCTTGTGCAAGGAGGCCATCGCGCTGGGTTGAGATGAGAGCTCACTCTTTCTTCCCTGCCTCGGATCCTGCAGCCCGTGCAACCTCATTAAGAGGAATGAAGCCCTATCTAGTTTGTGACCCAAGTATGAGTCACTAAGGAGACAGTGTCACACGAATGCTCGATGCAGACAGCTGGTACTATGAGATTGTGCACATAGGGAAACTGACATTGCCTGAGGGACCATGTGCCAAGCATGTTCCGTAGTCTGTCTTATTTAACCTGACAATAAAATTATTTCCTCCATGTTACACAAGTCAAGTTGTTTAACCTTCCTGGGCCTCAGTTTCCTCAGAAGACCCTGAGATGACAATGAAGGATTGGAATTTAGCTTTGCCTAACCTAACAGTATGCCCAATTTTATATTTGTTAAGCCTTTGGCATGACACAGGGAAGGACAGTTTTTGGAAATAAATTTGAGTTCTGTACTTAGGACCTTGCCTGGACTACCCCCAGAGCCTGCTTTGTGAGATTCTATAATCAGAAGAGCTGTCAGAGGGTCTCCACCCAAACTCCCACTCAGAGAGCCACTTCTTCCGCCTCTGCCTGGACACCTCCAGCAATGGGCATCCCTCACCCCCCACCTCCGCATGCAAAAAACCTTTCCTTACAGGAAGCTGGAATCTACTTCCCTCTAACCAACTCCCACTGGAGCTGTCCTGCTTTCTGCAGTCACACCCCACACATCTGTTCTCTCCCCTGAGTAACAGCAATAAGCTGTCTGGACCCACTGTACTTGTGTCCCCACCCTCTGGGGATGTTCCAAGTTTCACGTCCCAATTCCTTCCATGGTTTCACACCACTGCTGATATGGAAGCCACATCCTATCTGAGAAGGGCCATCCCAGCCATTTTGCCATGTGCCAGCCTCATTCCTTATTGTATTCCACCTTTCTGATTCTGTGACACCTGTGAACAACAGGAACATGAAGTTTCGATTTTTCAACAGCATTCTGGAACTTTAGAATCAAATATATTAATGGAAATCAATGTGCCCTAATCTTTGCCCCCTCAAATTTCCCTCTGATCCTTCCTATTCCTTGAAGACTTTTTTCTCATAATAAGACCCTTACTTATTCTCTCTGGATGTTAAAACACACCTTCTGGAAGGGAACTAGTGAGCTAAGTCCCACACTGAGATAGTACAACTGTTCATTATTTCCTGCCAAACCTTCGAAGAATATTTACATATTAACTAGGGAAAAAAACTGGAGGCAATAGAATGTCTGCTCTTGGTGAGATGTTCAGCATCCGTGAGAGGATGAAAGAGGTGCAAAGAGGTGAGAGGCCCCCACAGGAAGATTCCCACCTGCCCATTTAGAGTTATTTCCTATATCACACTAACTTTGCACAAGTGCATTTTCCCCCTTTGTCAGAGTCTGCAGACTCCTTGGATCTTTCAATGGCATTACATTCTCACGCGTTCCCTCCAGTCACTCACTCCAAAGAAGGTACTTGGGTGTCCTTGCTACATATGCATGTATTTATACCACATCATTCCAGAAGTATTTGATAATCTTCCAATTGCAAATAAAATTCATAAAGATGAAAAGGAAAAAAGAAGCCCAATTCTAGGCAGGAAAACTATAAATATTAATTTCAACACCAAGCCTAACACATTTAAGATACATACTCTTAAATAGCCAAATTAATGTTTTTAAGATTCTGAAAGCTGGAGAAAGTCTCGGTTTAGAAAAGAAATCACTGCTTTCCACCTTAGAAAAGTAAACAATTTGACATGGATACGATTGAAATAAATGAAGAAATGAGAGGGAAATGATTGTAGAAGAGAATTGGGAGTTTAGAAAAGAAAAGAGAGTGAAGTTTAAGTCTTTTGTGGGGTAAATGCTGGACATGGACCTATTCCGCCCCACCCCACCCCATGCATAGCAGAGTTCCCCCTCCCACCTGGGAAACTACCCCTGGCCATGGAAGTTACCTAAAGAAAGGCAGGTCTCCTTTAAGACAAATGTCCTCTTTAAGACAAAGGGAAGACTGGAGGAAGTAGGGACCCTAAGTAAATTAGCATACTGGTGTTAAAGTGCTGTGGCGCCAGGAGAGAAGCAAGTCAATCGACTTATCTACTCAACCAGATCTCCCACGCACTCTGAGTTGGGTGAGGGTCTATGCATAAGCGTGCAAATGATTTACACCTCTACTTTGATCCTTCAGTATATAACTGTTGTATGCACCCCATGGCAGCGTAGATTTCCAGGCAGCCGGCCACTGCCAGCAACTCCCGTAAGTCTAAATAAACAGTGTCTCTACCTATCAGCCCAGGTGAGTTCCTTGGAACAGGCAAACACTATGTGAGTGCCCTCTCAGATTTGGGGCTCCTATGATACATCTTTGAACCTCAATCATTAAGCCAATGTATATTTATTGATCCCTGACATATGTGAGGAACCATGCTGGGCCTTAGGAGTGCAGAAAAAAAGTATATTTTTAGCCTCTCAAGAACTCACAGTCCAATAGGACATACAAATGAGTATTGACTGACAACGATGGTGCAGCATGAATTAGTGTCTGGGTAGAGTTTAGCTCAGGAGGTACTGGAGGTATGCAGGACAACAGAGAAGGCACAAAACAGCCTGGTGGCAGTGGAGGGGGGACATTCAACAAAGTCTTCAGAAGAGTCTTGGATAAGAAGAAGGGTTTGTTCAGAGAAAGCAAGAAAATAGGGAAGGAAATTAATCCCTTTTAGGATAACAGTGTTTGCAAAGCACAGTAGTACAAAAAGTATGGTCTGTTTAGAAAATTGAAGGCAGAACAGTGGTCTTTTAAAATTTTTTATAAACTTTATTTTTTAGAGCAATTTTAGGTTCTTAGCAAAACTGAGCAGAAAGTAGGGATTTCCCATATATCCCTATCCCCCTCCACACACACAAACTCTCCCAGTATAAACATCTCCTACAAAGTAATGCATCTATTAGAATTGACAAACCTACACTGATACATCATGATCACCCAAAGTTCATAGTGCATATTAGAGTCATTCTTTGTGTTGTATGTACATTCTACGGGTTTGAACAAATGTGTAATGTCATGTATCTAACATTATAGTGTCACACAAAATGGTTTTAGTGCTCTAAAAATACTCTATGCTCCACCAAGTTATCCTTCCTTCCCCGCAACTCCTGGTAACCACTGAACTTTTCACTTTCTCCACAGCTCTGTCTTTTCCAGAATGTCAAATAGTTGGAATCGTACAGTATGTAGCCTTTTCAGATTGGTTTCTTTCACTTTGTAATATGCATTTAAGGTTCTTCCTTATCTTTTCATGGCTTGATAGCTGATTTCCTTTTAGCACTGAATTATATTCCATTGTCTGAATGTACCACAGTTTTTTAAAATTTATTTATTTATTTATTTTTTTATTTTGTCGATATACATTGTGGCTGATTATTGCTCCCCATCACCAAAACCTCCCTCCCTTCTCCCTCCCCCTCCCCCCCAACAATGTCCTTTCTGTTTGCTTATCGTATCAACTTCAAGTAATTGTGGTTGTTATATCTTCTTCCCCCCACCCCCGGTTTTGTGTATGTGTGTGTGTGTGTGTGTGTGTGTGTGTGTGTGTGTGTGTGAATTTATATAATAATTTTTAGCTCCCACCAATAAGTGAGAACATGTGCTATTTCTCTTTCTGTGCCTGACTTGTTTCACTTAATATAATTCTCTCAAGGTCCATCCATGTTGTTGCAAATGGCAGTATTTCCTTCGTTTTTATAGCTGAGTAGTATTCCATTGTGTAGATGTACCACATTTTCCGTATCCACTCATCTGATGATGGACATTTGGGCTGGTTCCAACTCTTGGCTATTGTAAAGAGTGCTGCGATGAACATTGGGGAACAGGTATACCTTCCACTTGATGATTTCCATTCCTCTGGGTATATTCCCAACAGTGGGATGGCTGGGTCGTATGGTAGATTACCACAGTTTATTTATCCAGTCACCTACTGAGGGACATCTTGGAGGCTTCCAAGTTTTAGCAATTATGAATAAAGCCACTATAAACCTTTATGTGCAGGTTTGTATGTGGATGTAAATTTTCAACTCAATTGGGTAAATACCAAGGAGCGAGATAGCTGGATCATATGATAAGACTGTGTTTGGTTTTGTGAGAAACTGCCAAACTGTCTTCCCAAGTGGCCATACCATTTTGCATTCCTGCCAGGGCCAGTGGCTTTTCATTTATTTATTCAAGTATTCCAAAAATAGCTACTGGGCATCTACAACAGGCCAGCACAGGGAATACTTGGTGAATGAAAGAGAAGTGGTCCCGCCTCCCTGGAGCTTGCAGTCTTGCTGAGAATTTGCTAGACGTTACAGAGAAGGATGTGACAAAACGGTTTTGGCCATTGAAGAGTGCTATGTTGGTCCCCATGTGGACTGCAGACATTCACATTCTCTGTCCCCAGCATTGTCTTTTGATATTAAGGAGTTAGTCACATTCGTTTCAAACTGAAATTAGCCTCAGGAACCAATTGTCCCAGTGGCTTTCAAACATGATTAACCACTGAAATCCTTCCTCGAAATCGTAAGTAAAATCTCAATGTGTAAATCAAATATAGGTGGGTGTATTTGTTTCCTATGGCTGCCATAATAAATTACTGCAAACTTAGTGGCTGAAAATAATAAAAATGTATCATGTGGCGATCAGAAGTCCTAAATCAAGGTGTCTGCAGGGCTGCATTCCTGCTGGAGGCTCTGGACGAGAATCTGTTTCCTTGCCTTTTCCAGTTTCTAGAGGCTGTGTGCATTCCTTGGCTTGTGGCCCCTCTTCCTTCCTTAAAGCCAGCAGCACAGCCTCTTCAAACCTCTCACTGTGGTTCCTCCACCATAGCTCCTTCTCTTACTCTGACTCTCCTGCTTCCCTCTTAGAAGGACCTGTATAATTACACTAAATGCACCTGCACAATCCAAGCTAAGCTCCCCTCTCAAGATCCTTAACTCAATCACATCTGCAAAGTCGCCTCTGCCATGTATGGGTCACATATTCACAAGTCCCACGGATTAGATGTAGACATCTTTGGGTGCCATTATTCGGCTGACCACAGTGAGGTTGCTTTGGTGAGAGCACAGCTGGAAGGTAGAGGGACTTACTATGTAATATCCTCCCAGTGCTGCACAGTCTACAATTTTATCTTAAAACAACTAATCTGAAGCTTTTCTCAGATCGTAGATGAGGCAAGGAGGGCCCAGAAGCAGGAAATGACTTCTTTTATAACCCACAATAGGTTTATAGATGATCCAGGCCTTCTGTCCAAGATCGACTCCCAGCTTGGTGCCTTTACCCCTAACCTCAATGCTTTAAAAGGTCTTCCTGTGAGTAATACCAACAGCAACATAAAGAGCATAGTTTTGGTACAGGACAAATCATGGTCAAAATTGCCATGTTGCTTCGCAAAATGAAGACATAGATGAGGTTTTGTTGGGCCCCAGAAAGCTGACATTCTGTTACAAATTGGAAGGCCTTTTACTCTGAAAACATCTCAGTGAAGGAAATCCCTCCCTGTTGTGCAGCAGCTAACCACTCATCACAAGGCAGAAGCTCAGGCTGTCCTAATCAGAACTCAAGACCCCTGGCAGGGTCCTCAGAGACCAGAAGGCTTGTCCACGGTCCAGCTGCATGGCAGAGACTGGCCTCCAACCACTTGTCCTCACATTCTTGGCCCAGCGAGTAACCCATCTACACCACAACATGCTTCTCTTTATTTTGTGTCATTTACCCCTTTTTCCTTAGTTTCAAATATGAGCCACAAGTTAAAGACTTTGCAGAAGACTAGACTCTTTGACATTTGAGGGATCTGGTGTTTGTTAAATTGGGGGATTTAAACTGACTGTGATTTGTTCTCAATTTATGGCAGTGACAGACAAATCCTGGAGACAGAGAGACAAAGAAAAAGAAAGAGAGAGAGAGAGACAGAGTTGCATTTGTATGGCATCCAGGATCCAGGCACATTTGGGGGAATAAACAGCTTAAAAATCCAGATAGCAACAGGCTGGCGGGAAAGAAAAACACATGCACATTTGAACTCAACTATGCTATGAAATGAGAAGGGCCATTCGTCAAAATGCAGGGGTCCCACCGTATTGATGCCACCTTGTCTGTGGGCATGCTGTGGAGACAGCTAAAAGATTAAAGTGGCTTTTAAAAACACACGAACAGGTCATTTCGGTCTGCCAGCCTCTGGAAAGACATAGAGTCCTGCTTGGGGAAAATGACAGGTCATGCCCCGCACCCCTTATCTTTGATGACTATGCTGGCAATAATCATCTGACCTTCTCAATGCAGTAAAAATCTTATTTGCTGAACACCTACTATGTGCCAGGCACTAAGTACTTTAGAAAAATCTTCTTTAATCTTCACAACAACAGAGTACTATCCTATATTTATACTTATCTTCCAGACTCAAGTAATTACATCTCAAAAATATGAATGACCTAAGCTCCTTGCAAGTGGAATAGGTAGGACTTTAACACAAGTCTGTTTGATTCCCAAGTCCATGTTCTTCCCACCATGTCATAGTCCCCAGGCTGGATGCCAGGGTAAAATACGAGTATAGGCATAAACTCTGCCCACCAAGAGATCTGTCTGGCTCAGGAAGTGAACTATTTAATTCATTTATTCATTTTTTGATTCAACTAATATTCAGTGAGAACATCTGGGATCCAAATGTATAGCAGATTAAGAAGTTCTCTGTCTTCATGGAGCTTACATATATTGGGGGGGGGCCAGATAGTCAACGAATGAACAAACAAATAAATTAAATAGCTGCAGATGCTGACAAGTGTCAGGAAGGACACAACCAGGCTGCCACAGTGGAGAACAGCAGCTGACACTGTCCCACAGGGGAATGTGTCATTTCGTAAGGTAGCGAGCTCTGCGTCCCTGGAAGTATTAAACAAAGGGTGGGTGACCAGCAGATGATCGTGCCACTATGCGAAGCTGCTAAAGGCTGAAGGAAGTAGACATTCATCAGCTTGATTCATTGTGACATTCATTCCAACTGCAGGCAGGATGCGACATTCCCTGAAAATATAGGACGGATTCTGGAGAAAGGATTCAGGTGACTGATTCGTATTCATGAAAACTGGGCCCATGCCAGGAAAGTATCAAGCTTTACATTATGGTTATTGTCGAAGGAGAAACAATAGAAGAGAAAGTGTTCAAATGATTGGAGGCGGGGAGGTTGGGGGGGACGCCAAAGGCATTCAAAGTAATGGCAGGGAAGGCTGGAGAGCTCCGGGTTCAGGCCAAGTGCAGGCGGGACTGAGATTGTTATCGGGGCCTCGTCACTCAGCCCGGCAGAGCCCGGCCCACAGGAGAACCACCGCGCCTGATTATGCTCACACGGTGGGTTCCAGTGCCCCTTCAGAGCAGACAGGGAGGACAAACGTCCGGTCTGGGCTGGAAACAGTATAGGCACTTAAGGAGCACTTCATCTTAAAAGGAAGACTGTTTTGCTTTTGTCAAACTGGTTAATTTGTCCCAAATGTTAAAAACCTCCCATTCTCTTGAAAGATCAGCCATCTACAGATTTCAATGTTCAAAGAACCAGACCAGGGGACAGCTAAACCAAACACCTCCTCAGTCTCAACTCTGTCTGGGGGGCCAACCAGCAAGTTGAAGAGATGAGTGATTTTTGCTTGCAACCTGAAGAAAGCTTAGGGGAGGGCTGGGTCCAAACTGCATGCCCGTTGTGCAGGCGAGTCACAGAAGATGCTGCAGAGAGACTTTTGCCAGCAACTCACAGGAGACGTGGTGGGAGCTGAAGCCTGGTTCCAGTATAGTCTCATTTTCTTTCAGAGTCCACTTTAATGCAAGCCATTTAAGTCTGCGTAGTTACATTCTATAGAACATCAGGTGTCAACAGTTACCTGGTTCTGGGTAAAATAATATCTCTGATTCAGCTCATACCATTTCAGTGCCCACATCCCAATTATAATGTCCTTGGTTCATGGCTTCTGACCTGAAGTTAAGAATTGTCAAAGTTTTGAAAGCCTGTTTCTGCAAAAAGGAAGAAAAGGAGTGTTTTTGACAAAACTCCCAAATTTATTAAACCACATGCACACATGCACACGTGCGCGTGCACACACACACACAAACGTACACAAAGCACAGAACCAAGAATTTTGCTACACTATTGATACACATTTTCTCATGTAATCCTTATAACAACCCAATAGGGTAGGGTCTTAGAATATTATCCCCCTCTCCATTTTGTAGCTAAGAAAACTGATGCCTCGGGTGGCGAAACATGTTGTCCAAACTCACACAGATGGTAAGTGCTAGATCTGGGATCTGAACCAATTCCATCTCTCTGGAGAGCAGCAGTTTTCAACCAGAGCCAATTCTGCCCCCAAGGGGACATTTGGCAATGCCCAGAGACATTTTTGGTTATCACAACCAGGGTGCAGGTGATCCTGGCATCTAGTGGGTGAAGGCTAGGGATGCTGCTCAACTTCCTACCATGCTCAGGACAGCCCCCTCCACAGTAAAGAATTACCCGGCCCTAAATATCAATAGTGCTGGGGCTGAGAAACTCTGGTTTAGAGTTTGTGTCATTAACTGTGAGCATTCCTTCTGACTTTTCTGTTTTCATATCAATCCTGTCCTCTCAGCATAAAACCCTCTGGAGTTTGTTTCACTCCCATGGTACTATGTGTCGTTGTGTGAAATCACATCGAAACCTTCCTGCCACCAGATGAGAAACATACCACATTACGGTATCATGTTATTCTGACATGGACTTCTCCCTTCTAGATATTTAGAACTGAAATAACTTACGTCTCAGGGACGGCAGAAAATCCACATTTTCTCTTATAAACCTAACAACAAACAGATGAAGTGAGAAACTACCTATTTTACAGCTGAGGTTTTGATTTGCCGAAGCTTAAACAGCAGAAAGTTCCAGAACTGAAACTAGACAAGCCCTTTGATTGCAAGTCCTGAATACCTCCCTACAGCTGAGCTTCTCATACTTCGGTAAGAATTTGCATCAATTGTGGGGCCTTTTGTTGTTTTTTTTTAATTGAAACATAATTGATTGTACATATCTGTGGGGTACAACGTTGAATATCAATACCTGTGTGCAATATGTGATGTTGAAATCAGGGTAATTAGTAGACTCAGCACTATATAATGTAATCATTTTTTGTGACCAATTTCTCACTAATCCCCAGAGTTCTGTTTCAGGACATTTGAACTGGAGTCCAGGAATCAGCATTTTTGACAAGCCCTTCATGGGGTTTTGATGCAGCTGTCTCATGGACCACATTTTGAGGAATGCTGCACTGTATAATGATGGATATACAGTGTATTTAATAGCAAAAATATTAGATTGGTTTATTTAATAGTAAAAATAATCAATTAGAGATAGATAAATGGATGTGTGCATATAACCATGGAAAGAAAACAAGAAGCTTTGGGATCTCTGAAGACTGATAAAAAATGTGGTGGCCTGAGCAAGGTGCTTCTCAACTCCAGCTTTGCCACTTTGAGCCTTGTGATCTTGAGCATTCTCCTTGGCTATTCAAGCCTTTATCCTTCCTTCACTTGCTATTCATTAGTAACCTGGAACTAAAAGGATGTGCTTAACAGATGGTGTCAGAATTAAACATTTATGTACAGGATGTACTTAACATAATGAAGACCCACTGGACTCTACTCAATAAATGCTTTCTGTTGCTATTTTCAGTTAGTGTTTGAACTGAGTCCGTCCAGCATTGCTCCATGAAACAGCAGTCCCAGGTATGGCAGCATGTCCCCTTTGGCAAAGTGAAGTGCACCCGTAACCAGCAGCTCGACGAGATGAAACACCGTTCCCCCTCACGCATTCCCCCTGATCACTGAACCCGAGTAAGCAGGATCGCAAAAGCATCTGAACTATTTTAAAATTTATAAACACGCCTAGAGCAAGAGCCTGTCTTCCCGGCTGTGATGAGAGTGCACCAGCATCCCCTTTTTTTCTTTCTTTCTTTTTATCTGATTGGGCCATGAGCAACACATCCATGAATGAACAGAAAGAGAGATGTCAAAAAGTGGTCAGATGACCGCAATTAGAGTAATGAGGTGATGATTTCTGTCTGGAAAACCTTACCCGAGTCAAATGCATTCAGCTCCATCAGACGGCAGGGGCTCCTCCAAGTCCTGTGACAGTTTGCATGGTCAGGCAGGCGTAGTGCTGTGGAATGTGGGGATATGCAAGGCCTGGTTCCCGATGTAGCCCACTGCAGATTAGCAAGACAGGGGTCCACGTCTATTCCAATACGTGTTCCCTGAGCTCTGACTCTGTGCTGGGCACTCACTGAGCATGCAGTATGTCATGGTGACAACGGCAACATTGGCCTCTCCTTAAGATGCTTAGAGTCTGGTGCATCACTGGGGGAGATAGGGACATCCTACAGATTACCCAGCCAGAACACCTTAAGATTGTCAAGGTCATGAAAACCAAGTAAAGACTGAGAAATTGTCACAGACCAGTGGAGACAAGGACATGCTAACAATGCAATATGGTACCTTGGATTGGATTCTGGAATGGAAAGAGGACATTAATGGGAAAACTGGGGAAATCCAAGTCTGGAATTTGGTTAATAGTAACATACCAATGTCAGTTTCTTCATTTTGACCAATGTACCTCAGTGGGGGTTTAAGGTTGCGGGAACTAGTGGACACCTTAAATGTTAGCTATGGCGGAAATGGTGTGCAATAGATGGGAACTCTCTACAATCTTCACAACTGTTTTGTAAATCCAAAACTATTCCAAGTAAAAAGTTCATTCTTAAAGAAATCACCAGGGAAGTTCTTATAAAAATGCAGATATCTTGGTCCTTATCCTGAATGTTCTGATGCAGTAAGTCTCTCTCTTACTTCTTAAGTTGAAGGTAGCAAAACCTGACCTGGCTGCTGCCCTTCCTGAGGCCCTCATTTTCAGCTTTCTTTCTATTAGATGAGGTGCCGTTGGTTCTCATAACATGAGATACATGCTTACTCAATATTTCCCTATTTAAGTTTAATTCAGCCAGAAAAGCAGTGGGCATTTTACGTTGGAGGAACCAATGAATGAGTCTTCAAGGAACTATTTTTCTCTTCTTTTGCAGCCCAGACTTCAGAACACCAGGGAGAGAACAGCAGGTGTCACCTGCTTCCCGCTCGAAGAGAAGGGACAAAGCACCTTTCATGCCTGTCCCACTGAGGCTGGATACAAATTAGGGAGAGGAAATTCCCCACAGGGAAATTAGGATGCTGTTCCTGGAAAGAACAGGAATTGATGCTGGACAGCACGAAGAACAGGTGACCACACCCGGCGTGGGGCCGAGGAATATGCATTTTAACAGAAGCTCTCCCCAACCTCCCAGGTGACTCTTTGCCAACAGATCAAAAGAACTCACTTGAGAATCACTGGTCTAGCAGGGTGGACAGACACCCGTCATGATACAAAGCAGATGCTATTTGTCTTCTAAGGACAGCCGAGAACGTAATAGGGGCCCAAAGAGGGAGAAACCTATTTTGACCACAGAGATGAGGGAAGGTGCTCTGGAAGGGGCAGCAGTGGGCTGGGTCCTGAAATATGGGTTGGATTTTGGAGCATGGAGAATGGCAGTGTGAAGAATCCTGTATTCGCATTTTTCTCTCCAAAATTAAAAATCAGAGCAGCGAGAGGAAATGTGTGGCCCACTGTGGCTGGACTATGGGGTGTGTGAGGTGATGCAGCCAGAGATGAGGGCCCCCCAAACATGCTGCCCAGGCACCTTCTGCATGCAGAGTAATTAACACAGCTCTCCCCTGTGCCAGGAACCTTCTGGGTTCCCCATTGTGCCTGGAGAGATTACAAACTTCTCAACTGAGAATTTGAGAGGGGGACACAAGGAAGGAGGGTTATGATGACAGGTAACCTAGATGCCATGGGAATGGAAAGATTTTGAGATATGGCAGAATAAAGCTGGAAGGAATTGGGAATTGAGTGACCATGAGAAATGAAGGAGATAAGGTTTCTGATGTCCACCCAGCAGGGGACCAAAAGCCAATGGGTGCACTGGGACAATGGAGCCGTGAGCAGGCTTTGGGGTCCTGGAGCCTTCATGCTTTGGGTACTATCACAGGTGTAATGCCAGTATTATTTGTCAGGACCAACGGACAAAGCTGATGTCCTTACTGAGACAAAGGTGCTGAGTTTCAAGTCTGAAGAGTGAAGCAAATGTAGATCTCGAAGTCCTACCAGTGAGGTTTCTTGCCAGGATGACCAGAGTCTGCTGTAAGAAAGAGGCTGAGGAGAGAGGGCCAGAGACCATGAGGAGAAACTGTGCCCTGCAGCACCATCGCACACATGGGCCCTCCTGGGGGCATTTGTCTCCAAGGGCCAGGCGGACTCATGGAAACACCTAGGAGAGTTAAACCCAATTGACTGGAAGAATGGAAGAGAAATTACCAAAAAAAGGGAAGAGGAAGTACTGGTTTGGGGAATAGACTTTGAGTCAGTTAATGAACAAGGAAAAGAGTTGAATCTGTTACCTAGATGGCTTCTGTCAGCTGCATTTACTCCTTCAAGAGATTTTTATCAAGTGACTTCTTTAGAAATTGGACAAACAAAACTGCTGTTCTTATGGAGCATAGATTCAACTAGGGAATCAGACACTATTCAAATAAATGAATACATACTATGACACCAGGCTATTTCTAGAAAGAAAGAGAATAAATACTGGGCAACCACAGAGTAAGATTAGTAGCCATGCAGAGAGATCTGCTGTCACACTGAATTTTTTTTTCATTTTGATTCAGGTCATCAAACTTTGCAAAATATAAAAGAAAGAAAATCAGAATGATTCAAGATGATTTGCGAATTAACCAGGTAGAGTTTGGACCATGAGGGGAACATTTCTGATGAGTGACAACCATGGAGAGCAGCCTGGGACAGCAGCCTGAAATGAGAAAGACCCCGGTTAGAGTCTCTGCAGCTCTGCTGTGTGACCTTGTGCAAGTTACTAGATGTCTCTGAACCACAGGGGCTTTATCTGTAGAAAAGATATTTTAATACTTCCTAGAAAGTTTGTACTGAGAATTGGCAATAATGACTATAAAGTGTGAGCACATGTCTTCATATAGACAAAATGGTCAATAAAAGGTAGAAATTTTTGTTTCCTCTCCTGGGTAATGAGTCTGAAATCCCACACAGCCCTGTCTACTCTCTCTCCTGACAATTTAGGTTAAAATAAATGGATGGAAATGATTCATGTTTATAATATTACCTCAAAGAAGCTGTTTATTACTTCCTGCTATCTCCTCCTATAAAAAGACCTGGTTCCTGTCTTTGCTGAAATCTGATTGTTCAATTCTCTTTTCGATCTTTCGAGCTAGCTTCTAGAAAATTCCTAATTACCCAGAAAAGTTTCAGTGGCTTGCATCTAAAAAACCTTAACTTATTCAGTTAATATTATTAACATTATTAGTAATGTTTCTATCTCTGTTATTATTTTTTTTTTTAATTTTATTTTGTCGATATACATTGTGGCTGATTATTGCTCCCCATCACCAAAACCTCCCTCCCCCCCTCCCCCCCAACAATATCCTTTCTGTTTGCTTGTCGAATCAACTTCAAGGAATTATGGTTGTTATATCTTCTTGCCCCCCCCCCCGGTTTTGTATGTGTGTGTGTGTGTGTGTGTGTGTGTGTGAATTTATATATTAATTTTTAGCTCCCACCAATAAGTGAGAACATGTGCTATTTCTCTTTCTGTGCCTGACTCATTTCACTTAATATAATTCTCTCAAGGTCCATCCATGTTGTTGCAAATGGCAGTATTTCATTCGTTTTTGTAGCTGAGTAGTATTCCATTGTGTAGATGTACCACATTTTCCGTATCCACTCATCTGATGATGGACATTTGGGCTGGTTCCAACTCTTGGCTATTGTAAAGAGTGCTGCGATGAACACTGGGGAACATCTATCTCTGTTATTATTATATTATTCTTATTATACTTAGTAGTAGTAACTGTAGAAGTGTTAACATCTTTCTTAGCACCAATAAACGTTTTAATTGGGCCCTTGGTTTGGGGCTGATGAAAGAGGATGGGACTGCACACGTAATAATACACATAGATTTCCCCCCAAATCCTTGATAGTTGAAGAAATACCATATGCTTTGTGTGAAGTGCATTGGACACTTTACCAAGACCTTAGCCTTGAGAAGACTGAAGCTTAAACTGGTCTCCTGTGTGCCACAATGGAAGCTGGAAAAAACCCTGAATTTGAATACCCCTCTCAGAATTGCAGCACTCAGAAAGGTATAAGTGGAAATTTAAACCCCAGAGATGAAGGGTGCAAAGACTGGAAGGGCCTTCAAAGATCAGTTAAATATCCTGTCTCCCTGAAACAGGAGTAGCCAAATGTCTTCATTCCATGCCAAAATCTGATTATACTGCATTTACTGCTGTGCAAATTTTATTTGGGAGTTGTTATGTTATAGTAGAATAAACACAAACATACATGGATTTTTGTGGTCTCTTGTTTATCTTTAAGAAATTTTGACCATAAATTCATCTGGCTTGGGCTCGACCTCCAGCTGTTCAGAGTAGACTCCAACGCATTCTGCAAGTGGGGAAACTGAGTCCCAAATGGAGGAGACCTTGACCAGGCTCACAGAGTGAGCAAATATCAGTGCCAGTCCTTAAACCAGGTCTCCTACTCTTCCAACCCAATGAAGGGGAGAAACGGTGAAGGGTGAAAGGAAGCACTGTAGTGGCTTTGGTTTTCTTTTGTTTTAAATCAAGTGTAATTTTCCCCCCAGATATATTCTTGGGTCTTTGATCTGCAGTTCTGAGAAGGTAGATTCATTCTATGAGCTTTATTTTTCTCCAGAGTGTGGCCCTCCCCACTCAAATCCCTGCTTATGGCTGAGGAAGGACCACATGGGGCAGGTCTAGCTTAATTCGAACTAAAACCACCATCCATGTACCAAGCCCTGCTGGTTTACCAGGTATAGTTGAAGCTTCTGTCACTTTTACTATAAAAATCTTGAAATTGGCTTTGTTCATAGAAATCCGAATCATTAAAAATAATCGTAATCAAAACCTGTATATACTGGGAGACCTAAGATGACAGCTCCTTGAATTTCCTACAAAGATGACTTACACGTAGCTTCCTCCCATCTGTGACAACTATTCAATTAAAATCCTTGCCTTTCTTTCTCTTTCAGTTATTAAATACTGATGATAACTGGTCACATATTGATGCATTTCTTTTATTCTCTATCATATGTATTTTAAATAATTTTGATTATATATGTATATATAAATATTTTCTCTTAGATTTTCCAGTTAGTACTTCTAAGAACTTTGTTATGTCAATATGAATTCTTCATATATGTCATTTAGGAGAGCTACATAATTTTTATCCATTAAAAGTCACTTAATTACCCCCTCGTTGTGGGTAATTTAGATCATTTTCCCATTTTTCTCTAATTAATAATAATTTAATTTATTAATCTGAGCATCTTTTTTTTCTAACCCTTTAGATAGGAAATGAAACAGCTGACATCTCAGATTCCCTGTCATGCTTAAATCTGGCTATTTTATTTTGTTCTTGTCAGCTTTAAGGAATTTTGCTGAAAAAAAAATCTTTGCTAGCTGATATATAAAGCATAACAGCTTACTTATACTATCTTCTGATTACTCATGAAGTTGATCTTGCATCCACGTTCTCCAACCAGTGATATTTCTTCTTTAGTGAAATACCTTTGTATTCCTCGTGTCCTTCCATTTGCCAAGGTCCTTCTTTAACCCTTCTTCCATGAGAGGCTTACATTGTCCCCTCAGCATGAAGGAATGTCTCTCCTTTTGTATAGTCCTGAACTGTGTGGAGATCACAATCACAAGGCAATGATTACACGTGGCTGTAACAAAAGCACTTGGGTGCAAATATTGTCCCTCCAACCAGAGTAAGCACCAAGCCTTGCTCTTCAGACAGAGTACAGATGCCATCACTACAGGAGGGGACAGGAAGTAAGATGGCAGGCCTGGTTAGCTCCCTATGTCATCTCACCATAATTTGGTTGGGGGTCACAGTAGATGAGAGAGACCGGGAGACACTGCTCCTCAATCTGAGTAAGTACCTCCTCTCCACAATCCTGCCCAATTACCTCAGTTTTTCATTTTCATTCAAAGTCACAGGCTGTCGTGGCATCATCTACACTGTCTCTCCTACAGACTGTAGATGGGACATAGCCAACCTCTGTACAATACATTGAAGCTTTGCAGAGCCAAGGCTAAGTCCTTGATAAAGATCTAAAGAGTACTTTTTAGATTAGCCAACTCTTAAATGATGCCAGATTTCTAACATAAAGTTCAATCCCATGGTAAACCACAGTTAATATCACACTCGAAACAAGCTGGAAGCTCATAAACTGATTAGGAAATCCATGCCTCTGAAGTTTTCCCCCATCTTCTTTGATATCTCACCTACAAGGAAAGGGTATTCATGCTTCCAAATTAAGTTAGGAGCAAAAACCAAAGGTTGGTATGCTAAGCCACTCCTAGAACGAGATGTGTGAAGAGAATCACCCCAGCTGCTTGCTTTTAATTAATCTCTTATGCTCTAGGCTTATCTGGTCCCAGAAAATGAAAGCCATAAATTTTACAATGTATGTGCCAGATTGGATGTGTAATTCAGTGGAAAACCCCTAGCAATAAAGAGGAAGCTTTAACATTTCTTCTAGATCCCTGGGTCCTAGGAAATCTCAGACAATATTTTTCAAACTAAAGAATGCCTTCTTTAAACCCACTTAACTCTCAAACCTCAGAGTATATCTTATTGTTACCCAAAATTATTCCATAGATCCAGGGTTGTCAATTATCAAAGGACCTGGATGAGGGCCATGCTGAGCCTCTGGTTGCATTCAGAAGAATTATATATATTAAGGAGACTGAAACTCAGTGCCTGTGAGCCAATAGTCCAAGGACCAGTGCATCAAGTCTGATATGAGTGTGTGTGTGTGTGTGTGTGTGCCGCGCGTGCGCGTGTGTGTATGTGTGTGTTTCTACGTGTTGGAGGGCGGGGAAATCAAGGACAAGAGCTTTGACTTAGTTGGTCCAATGTCAAACCCAGTAAGAGAAACAATCATTATTCCATCATCTATTTTAATATTATAATAAAATTTACTCTTATGTACCCACTCCTATGCTAATTGTTCTTTGTTTTTTTTTTATTTTTAAGATGAGGATATGTGTTTTGCCCTTAAATAAGAAAGTAGATTGGAGCAGATATGTGTGGTGTGTGTGCATGTAGAACTTAACATTCATTAAACACTACTCTGTGTCCTAAGATCACACGCTATGAAATTACTTCATCAGAGCCTTATGCATTAGATGTTATCCTCATCTGTACAATGGAAATCATGATATCAGCATCTAAAAGTTAAGCAACTTTCCCAAGTATAGGGAATGCTAGGATGTGAACTCAACTTTTCCAGTACACCAGGATACAGGAGTCCACACCCTACACCCAAAATTAATAATTATCCCTCTGACGTGTAGACAGATTTAAGGGTTTATGATATGCTTTCCTAAACATTATCCTCTACAGTAGTCTCAGCAAAATTATGAACTTATTACCCTCTTTTAGAGACAAAGTAATTGACACCCAAAAAGTGACATTTTAGTCAGGGAGATAACTATGAGTAACACAGAAGCAAACTTAGCGAAATAGCATCTGTAAGTATGAAAGTCTGAATCATGTTTCTGCTTAACACCTGTAATTCTTAGGATAAAATCTCAGCTTCTTTACTGGAGAGCCAAAGCTCTGGTAACCCAGTCCTGGTTTTCTCTCATCCACCTCTCAGCCTCGAGACTATACATTCCTGCCACAGTGAACTCTCTGGCTCCTCTGTGTCACCATAGTATCTCTAACCATTGAGTATCCCTTCCCACATTCTCTTTTCTCTCTATGGAATAATGAGTTCCTACTACACCTCTTCTCATTTCCATTTGAATATCATCCACTCTCTTCAGTTCTCTCAATTTATACGTCACTTCCTCAGGGTTGCCTTTTCTGAAACCAACAAATGTGGAGTCTATGTCCACCCCACCCCCCCACCCCCCACCCCATGCTCCCCCAGCCCTTGATCTTCCCCATTATAGTACTTTTTGTGCTGTATTATGATGGAATTTTGTCATCTTCCAACATAAATCCATTGTCTTTAGGAAGGCAGGAGCTGCTGATCCACAGCGAATGTGCTCCAAACCCTTAGAGCTTCTATTCCTTTTTCAGGTAGGGAGAGGTAAAGAAGGCCTGAGAAAGCTAGGGAGGACTTTTTGAGTGAGGTCAGGCTACACTCTGATCTTAAATGATGGGTCGAATTTGCAGAAGGGTGGGGAAAGGAAAGGACACCCTCAATGTGGGAAATGGCATCAGCTCCTATTGAACATATTTTCATGGAACAGGAAAGAATTTGGACACGTTGACAAGGAGGCTGCACATTGGTGAGGAAGAATGACAATAACAAGACCTGACATTTATTGAGCACTTACTGTGTGCACTCACTGTTCTTTTTTAAAAAAATTTTTATTGTAACATAGTTGAATGTACATATCTGTGGGGTACAGAGTTGAATATCAACACTCGTGAGCAATATGTGATGCTCAAATCAGAATCGTTATTATATTCAATAATATACACTGTCGTTGCTATTCATGGCTCTTTACCAATTCCTCACTGCCCCCTTCCTTCCTGCTTCTAGTAACCTCAGTTCTCCTTTTGAAAGTTCAATGTATTATTGTGAATGTTGTGTCTTTCTTTCTTTTGTTTATGTTTGTTATTTTAGCTCCCACTTATGAGTGAGAACATATGGTATTTCTCTTTCTGTGCCTGGCTTATTTCACTTAATATGATTATCTCTAAGTCCATCCATGTTACTGTGAATGGCAGAATTTCATTCTTTTTTTATGGCAGAGTAATATCCCATTGTGTATTTTCCTTATCCAGTCATCTGATGATGGGCATCTAGGTTGGTTCCAATTCTTGGCTATTGTAAACTATGCATGTATTAACAGCACATAGCAAATCTATCAGAAGCAAATTTCCCTAGGTCAAATAGCTATAAGGTGGCAGAACTAGGATTCAAACTAAGTTCTTCCTTATGTTAAAGCCCATGCTCTTTCCAAAGAGATTTCCCATATAATATGCACATTGGGTCTGTCAAGTGGGGAGAACAAAGCAGGATATTTAAAATCCCATTTCTTCAGAAAAATCAATGGCATACCATCACCCCAAGCACAGATGCTACGGAATGACTCTGAGCAGAAATTAGTGAGCATGATGAAATCAGCACTTTTGGAAAATTCCTCTGATGCCACAGTGAAGGAAAGAAATGGAGGGGAAGAGAGTGACTGCCTAGGAAAAAATAATGAGCTACTGCAGTGGTTAGGAAAGAGAATGAGAGAGAAGAGATGGTTGGAAGGCATTTGAAAGGGGGGAAAAAAGTAGCAAGGAAGTCCAGTAATTCAGATTGTTTTCCTGAAGAAACAGCCTGGGAAGAGATGAACTGATAATTCTTTAGTAACTGGCTCCATATGGGAGCCCTAATTTGTAGGATCACAGTGTAAATACTCTCCATGTGGCCACTTGCCGTGGTGTAAATACTCTCACAGTGATTTCAAGCAAGCAGCATGACATCATTAGGAAAGAAAGCACAATCAATTTTTGAAAGTTAGTAAGAGCCAGTGCCAGTACACCAGAGGCCCTGAAGTGCAGAAGGCCCAAGCTGAAAGCCCAACTTGGCTTTGAAAGTGAAAGTGTGCCAGGGTATGGGGGAGCCCTGTTCGATCCTGATACACAGTTATTGGTACCAGGTCCACAGGAGGTGACTGAGGGAGCCAAGATGGAGGATGAATAAATGTAGCAGCTTCCACTTATTAAATGATTTCCATGACCTGGCACTGTGCTCAATAGTACTGACACAGACACAATCGCATTTAAACCTCAAAATGCTCTGGGAAGTAGGTACTGATTTTTCACAGATGAGAAAACAGAAGCTTAGAGAGGTTAACTTAAATGTTCAAGATCCCACAGCAAGTAGGTAAATGGAGAAGAGATTTAAACATGGGTGTACCTACCACCAAAACCCTATGCTGAACTTCTCAAAGATTTTCCTATCAAATGAGAGAGAGAGGGCTATGAGAGACTGACCTTAATGAGGGAAGAAGAGGAGGAAGTTAAAAATTGCTTTCCATAATATAAACCAAGCCCACATACACTGCATCTGCTGGAAATTCTTAATCCATGCCAAACAGCAATGCTGGGAGCCCATCTCCATCCCCAAACCAGATTTATAATATGATTTTCTTGCAACCTTTTCCCTAGATTCCTGAAAGAAAAGAAAATGATAAAGCAATGTGAACATAAGTTGTATCTGTCTTGCAATAAATTAACAGCATTCCTCTGTATCTGTACATTGGACACGTATCTAAAACAGAAATAGAGCTCCTGGCCCAAGTTCCCCACTTCTCAGTCCTTCATGACTTATCCCCCAGTCATTTAATATTGCCTAAACTGCATGTGCCTGAGCATAGCCTGAGGGGAGAATGAAGTTTCATATTTAGTATGGGTAGCACCATCATTCTCAACCAACACACAAACCATGATAGCACGGCACGTAGAGTGGTGATATATTTACAGAACCATCAAAACACAGTGCCTTGTTCCTGCTGCTTCTCTTAGTAATGACGGAGAAAGCCATTAGGTCTGTTGGTTAAGACCAATAGTTTCAGAGTCAGTCAAATTAGGATTTGAGATATCCATTTTGGAGGAACAAAACAATAATTTACTATTGGGAAATATATAGGAAGCCAAAAGGAGGGACAAATAGTCCAAGGTTATGGGAACTACCACAATTCACATGCAGTCCATCTTGGGTGGTGTGGTAGCCAGACTCCAAGATGGCTCCCAGAGTTCCTCACCTCCTGACATTCATGTCTTTGCAAGGCTCCCTCCAACCATCAATAGGGCTCATCTGTGTAATGAATAGGATATTGCAGAAATGACAGTATTTGCCTTCCAAGGTAAGGTCATAAAAATCATGGCAGCTTCTGCCTCGCCCTGTCTTAGGTCACTCCTTCTGGGGAAAGCCAAGGACCATTCCACATGGACACTCAAGCATCCCAATGGAGAGGTCCCCACAGGACAAGGTACGAAAGTCTCTGGCCAACAACTAGCACCAGTTTGCCAGCCATATGAGTGAACCCACCTGGAAGCAGAGCCTCCAACCTCACTCACACCTTCAGATGACTTCAGCTGAGGTCCTGAATGCAACCTCATGAGAGATTCTATGCTGCTTCCAAACTCCTGACTCACAAAAACTGTGCGAGATAATAAATGTATATAGCTATTTTCATCTGCTAAATTTTGGGGTAATTCCTGTGAGTTCAGGAGGGGTGAGTATACATTTGTATCCCTGTAAAAAAATAAAATAATAGAAAAAAAATGACAGCATTAATCAGCACAAAGGCTTTGTGCAGCTTAACACTTGTAAGGCCAAGGCAACCCTGATGTACTACAAGTTGAGAAATTTCCACCCTCAGGATGCTTTCCCAAATAAACTGAGACATACACACACACACACAATTTTAAATTCTAGTCTTTGGTTAATCAAGTTTTACTGCTTATTTGTATTGCCTGGTACTTTGTAACTCCCTTACTGTATATGCCTTGAACATTATAAAGAGGAGAAGATGGTACAGTCTGTTGAAAGGAGAAAACGGAAAACGAAGTCGTAGTGTTGGCTACCACAACCTGCAGTGAGTCCACAGGAGTTGCAGAGTTCAGGCTCCAGGAATTGATTACAGTCCACGAGGAATCCACCTTCAGTGGAAAATTGAGATCTGAGTCTTGATCCCCTTGAACTCAGCCAACAAGCTGACACAGCATGGTATTCCTGCTTGGGAAGTCTGAGCAGAGCAGAGTCCCACATTAGTGTCCCTAAAACCATCAGACGTTTCTCCTAGAGTGGATCTTCTTTTTTAGTTGTTGTTTTTTGTTTTTTAAATTAATGGTATGTATTTTTAAACATTGCTTTGTCTTTTCAACATCAGGATGTCTAAAATATTTTTTCTTTTTCTTTTTTAAAAAATTTATTTATTTATTTATTTATTACGAATATTCATGAGATACAAAGTTTATTTTCCCCCCTCCTGTCCATGATGTGGGGGCCAGATTCATACTGGGGGCATACCCATTACCAGAAATTACTTTTATACCCTTTGTCCCCTCCCAATTATCTCCCAACCTCCCTCCCTTTCCCCCGCTCCCGTCAACTCCAATTTGTAGCCCTAGGAATGTTCCCTCCCTTTGTTGGATCATGGCACTTCTGTGGTCTTTCTTTCCTGCCTTCCTTTCTCTCTTAGCTCCCACATGAGTGAGCACATGCAGTATTTATCCCTCTGTGCTTTGCTTGTTTCACCAAACATAAGTTTCTCCAGGCCCACCTCACCTGTAAAGACATTCAAAGGCTCCTAGAGTGGATCTTAACTCTAAGTCCAACTAAGCGTAAAACATCCGTCCCTTATTTCTGCCTTGGTTGCATTACAAAAGACCTCTTTTCGTTCACTACTTTTGTCTTTGCGGAGCTCTGGAAGTGGGAAGGAGGAATATCCTGCGGCCCAGGAGGAGCACAGGGGAAAGGAAGGAAGACTGAAACATCCCTCCACACTTTAGTTACAGACCACTGGCTGGTGCTCACGGGTTATGTATGTACATGTCCTGGCGCTTCTAATTCAACCATAAGCTTCTTTAACAATAGGGAGGTTGGTGTCTTGTTTCTTCTGTATCTCTACCCCCAGAATATCTATTTCAGGTATGTCAAGGTTCACCATTGATTGGTATGTAGTGATACCTGTGTTTTCTGATACAGTGTCTATTGTGGCAGGTTTGCAGTAACTACTGGAAATAATTCATAATCTTTCCAGTGTGTGATATTTTCCCTAATGGTACTATGACATGTAAGATTCCTAACATTCTCTATCCACCACATCAGGCACAGAGCAGATGTTTAAAACCTTTTGTTGAGTGAATGGACAGTGTGTCAACAGCTTTCCTTTAGATGTGACATTGAAGGAAACTAATGTCACTCAGCCACACTGGCCTCCTTGCCCCAGCCCTGGTCCCATCTCAGGTCATGTGCACTCGGGATCCTTCTACAAGATAGGCCATTCCCCCAGAGGGACACCCTCTGCTCTCCTGCCCCAAGGATTCTTGTCACCCTCCCAATGAGACCACTGCATCTAAAATGACAACATTGCTTCTGCACTCCCTCTCTGCTCTAGTTTTATTCCTTTGCACTTAAAAACATGGAATTCATGAAATACTTGAACTATTTATCTTGTGTATTATTTGTCTTTCCCAAGTTCCACAAACATGGAATTTCACTCCCTATTTTTTTTTTTTGTTCACTGTTATATGAATTAACAAATGAGTGAATGATTTAAATTTGCATTCAAAAATAGGTTTAGCTACTCATTGGCAGTCTGAGTCCCAAATCTGAGGCACTTTCTGCCACGTGATTTGGCCTCAAGCCATTTGTTGTTCATATGCCTCAGTTAAATCAGATGTTAATATGCTGCCTTTTTCTTTATTTTATTTTCTTGTCACTTTTCAGAAGCAACATCTAATTTTTTCCTAAGAAAGGTAGAGCATCTCTGTTCAAAAGATGACTTTCAACCCTGGAGCCTGAAAAACAGCCTTGCTGAATCTTTCTGTGAAAACCAAGTTGAATTTGAAATGCCCCTAGTTGTCTCAGCTGTCCCAAGCACGTCTGCTCAAGCCCTAATGAATTATTTCCATCTTTATCATAAACTGGGGTCACCAGTGAGAGTGTTGTTCTTGGACAAGAACACATGCGTCCTCGGGAAACTCGCACTTTGGGTAACCTCGCCAGTAGGTCAGACTGTCTGTGTCTCTCTGGGGCAGACAGAATGAGAGCTTGAATTACAGTGTTAGAAAGTTCCTGCCTTTGTGATCTTGGATTTAGACTTCCCCTAACCCCCAAAAGGGAGAGGAGGCAAGTCGAGGTGTCAGTGAAAGAATTCAGGTACAGAAAATGTTACAGAATTCAACATCTAGTAGGATTTAAATTGAGAAGTGTACATGGATGTGTGTGTGTGTGTGTGTGCGTGCGTGTGCGTGTGCGTGTGCATGTGTGTGTGTGTGTTGGGTGAGGAGATAGTAAGAAACAGGGAGAAAGAGACTGAACCACCCCTTGAATAAGGCTTTAATCTCTAATTCGAAATGTCTTTTGACTTGGCCTGTAGAGAAGAACTTATCATTAACTGCTATCTGTTGTGACACATTCATTGCAATATCCAGTCCTCCTGAAAACACTGTGGTTGAATCCTAATTTTACATTTTTTAAAAATGAAATAAAAAAAAATAGGTTCTATTTGTTAAGGGCCCTCTTTGTTTTAGAAACTGTGCTTTTCACTTTATTCTTCTTGACAACAATAGTTCCTGTGGCATAGGAAATCATCTTATTCTATATTAAAGATGAAGCTATCAAAGCCCAGAGAGCTCAAGAGGTATCTACAGAAACGGCAAGATCAAGACTCAAATTGAAGTCTGCCCAACACCAGCGACTGTAGCATTTGCTTCTCTCCAGCTGCAGGATAACAAGAAAGCTTGACTGCTCTTGTCTCCTTGGTTACTTGTTTGTTTTCTCTTATATCCACTTCCTACCATTCCCTGTCTGCCTCTGTGTGTGGGAACTACATTTCCCATGTTCCATTGCCTTGTGGCTTCTGGATGGATCTGACCATTGGGAGGCACTGGAGAAGCTTCCTGCAGAAGCTCCAGTACAGCTCCAGCTGCTGCCGCTGGCTTCCCAACTATGATGACAACACCTATTCTGGTTATCCCTAAAGCCATAGAGGGGTAGAGCTAATCCCGGGTTCAGCTCATCTTCCTGTTTAGCTTCTCAGCTCTCCTGTCATCTACCAATTCCCTGTATTATATTGCCTCTGTTTGAAAGCCCTAGACTGGTTTCTATTTTCCTGGATGCATTTCAGCTGATACATACATCTTCTTTCAGAAAACAAATACACACACAGTATTCAGAGCATTTACAATCTGTATTAAAACTACTGTTGGAATCAAAGCACAAAGTAAAGAGCAGACTTCATGGTCACGGGCATGATTTAAATTACATCAATTTGCTTTTATACTGAGAACCAGTAAGCAATAACCACAGGCCCTGTCATCTGAGTCATCACCAGCATTTACTAGCTGTGTGACTTTAGGCAAATTACTTCAGCTCTCTGAGTCTCTTTGTGATCAGTATTAAAAACTTGTGTATCAGTGTCACTTCACAAATCAGAAATTGTACATATAAAGTAGAAACACACAATTCCTGACATGTAGAAGGCAGCCAATGAGTGCTACTCATTTTTATTGCATTCTAATTAGCCTCAGGAATCTGAGAGATTTCAAAAGGGCTGAAAATAAACATTTTTCAGTAATGGTGAGAGAAATGCATTGCTTTAATTTCAGGAGAAAATGGGAAGAATGACATTTAAAAAGATGAGCTATGAACTAAATATCATTACCTAAAAGAACGCTAGAACTTGAAAGGTCAGGGGAGAAGGGGATAAAAAGACAAATATGAGAAAAATGTTTTTGTTTAAGGATTTTTTTTAGCATCACACAGCCAGGAAATATTTATTTAGCTTCTCCTCAATCTGGAGCTAGGGGAGAGAGATAGGAATTAAATGGCCTCATACTAGGAATGGAGACCTGGAATGACAATCAGGAAATCTGGGTGCTGGTCCCAGCTCACCTCCCCTCTCTGAGCCTCAGTTTCCCCATCTGCCAACTAATTACTAGGTCAGGGCATGATCTTAGGATCAATCATGTAGCTTTTAAAGCACACACTTACCCAGGCCCTACTGCCAGAATCCAAATCAGTACATTCCTGGGAGAGGCTTTAGGACAATTTATCACCAAAAGCTCTAGATTCTGACATGCACTCTTGCATAATCTCCTGGCCTGTGACATCAAAGGTCACCTCTGGTTTTAAGACTCTCTCAAACAATGACTGTACATTACTGGAGGAAAGCAGAGCAAGGAGCAACTGGCAAAGCCTGCAGGAGACAGGAAAGCTTCCAGAAGAAAAAATGACTTCAGCTTTGAAGAGTGGTTTAGATTGGTAGAATAAAGAGAGAAGCTTTTCCAGGTAAGAGAAAAGGATGTAGGAAATATCAATTTGTTAGTAAAACAAAAAAAAGGGGTGGGAGATGGACTTTGGAGGCAGAAGGAGGCCAGAGTACCAAGGAACGCTGAGAAGTTTGACTACACATGGATTAAAACCCAGCTCCACCACTCTATGACCCAGAATGGGCAAGAATTTATTTTGTCTAAGCTTCATTTTCTCATCTGTGAAAAAAGGGACAATAATAGTACCTCTTTCTTAGGTTAGTTTTGAGAGTTAACTGGAATAATACACTGCTCATTTATTAACATTTTAATAAAAGAGAGCTAATACCATGACCATTGACATTATTTTTATTTCTATTATTTTCTACATATCCTCTTGGGTAGTTCACCATTTCTTTAATCTCAATATGCTTCATGCCACCATGCTGGGGTCTTGAAGGGAAGCTAGGATGGATGGAGATAGAAATGAAGGGGACCAGGAAGGATGATGCAGAAATCAGCAAGTTTCAGAGCAGAGCTTCTCAATCTCAGCACTATCGTCATTAGGGACCAGATACTTCTTTGTCGTGGGAAGTGTCCTGTGCATTACAGGGAGTTTAGCTCCACCCCTGGCCTCTACCCATTAGATGCCAATAGCTCTCCCCAGTTGAGACAATCAAAAATGTCTCCAGACATTGCAAAATTTCCCTCAGAGGGGCAAAATCACCCCATCTAGAGTAATGAAAACGGAGAATTCTCAGGAGAAGGAGGTAGAAAGGAGAATTGGAGGATTTAAAGAGAAAGCCAATTTTTATAAGTGGGAAAAAGAAAGAAGGCAGTTTTGGGGGGTTTTCTTTTTGTTCGTTTTTGCCTATTTCAAAATCTTAGATCAGCATGCCAGAAAGCCTTCTTGAACTTGTAAGGTACTCGGTAGATGCAAGCTGAGGAGATGAGCCTGGGAGGAGGTTTCTTTGCAGTAATATGTTTTTCCCCATATGGAAAGAGTGTCTGCGTCCAGATGACTAACCAAGAGCGGAGATCTTGGCTATCACCAGAGGACTATTTTCTTCCTTTGGTCACCATGATTGCCTCAGAGATTCCAGAGTTTTCTGCTCAGCCCACGCCTGACCTCTCATCTCCCATCCCGTGCAGATGGCCGGGGGAAATCCTGGAGTGGACCTGCCAAGGGCTGTGGCCGAGGTAACAGATCTGCCTCCTTATCTGTGAACCGGTTGACTTCCCTTGATTTTTTCCAAGAAGAAAAGTTATCAGGCAGCAGGACACAACAGAGCTGCTGACAAGGCAGGTTGGTGAAGAGGCCAGAGAGGAGGTGGACAGGCGGCCTGAGCAGGGTGGCCAGCCGCGACTTAGCTGCACTGCCTCAGGCCAGGACCTGGCAGCAGCAGCGAAAGGCTTCGGGTTTGCCTGGGAGGCCACCTTCCTTCCCTGACCACACCAGCAAAGTCATCTCCCGACCTCCGCCTTCCTTCCTCACCCCTCACCCTCGTCACACTTGGAAGTGCCCTCTGCTGTTTTCCCAATTCCCCTTTACTCTGGCTTTTAAAGTCATGTGGGCAAAATCGAGAGGTTTTTTTTTTTTTTTTTTTGAGTTGACAATTAATTCAAATACTTCAGGTGAGCACTTTCAACAGCCGGTACAGTGAAGTACTGTACTTAACTTCTAGAATGTTCTGCGTCACCCCTACTTTATCAGTGACTACTTTGCTCTTAATCGGAGGCTTTCATCCATGTCCTTTCCTGTGTGGAAGACGTCTCCTGTTTACATTTTACACAACCACTGAAGACATACACAGCATATGCTTACTTTTTTTTCCCCCATGAGCTGATAAGTGAGCCCAACAACTAACACTCAGCTTCTTAGTTTCGCTTGAGTCTGAACACTGACTCACTCACTACTCAGTCTCTCATTCCACCATCGGTCTCTCATTTAATCACTCCACAGCGATGTCCAGAATTCCTACCGTGGGTCAAACATGGCATCAGGCACTGGATTCAAGCCTAGCAGGGGAGCACACATTTATAAAGAAAACAATTATCTTTCTTTGGTATTCCAAAGACTTTTCACTAATTCAAACTGCCCCTGCAAGTCATGCAAATAATAGGGATTCACAGTGTCTTAAAAAGTCCTAGAACTCAGCTGTCTAGACCCAAGAATGGAAAATAAAAGGTCTATGTTAATCCACACTCCTCAGTTCAGCCCACTGTCCTCCGTGGTCCATGCAGGGCCTCTGTCTTTTTTTTCCTCCCTTTCACTCCTGATTCCCATTCCCATTCTCCCCCCATAAATCCTACTGTAAAGTATGTAACAGGTGTCCTTTAATACGCTTGTGACGCAAATAATGTGCTTTCTGAACGTGTGCATGTGCATTCCTTTTACACTGAAGGTTTCATGTTCAAAATCATATCCTATTTCTTACTTTTCTCAATTAGTAGAATTTTTATAAAATCTGTACAAGTTGCTTTATTTCATATGTATCATTACCTCATTTAAAATGCTGCTTAGTATTTGTATGAGTTTCCTATTGCTGCTGAAACAAACTGCCACAAACTTAGTGGCATAAACAATACGAGTGTATTGTCTGGAATGGGTCTCAGTGGGTTAAGTCGAGGTGTCAGCAGAGCAGCATTCCTTTCCAGGAAGGAATCTGCTCTCTAAGCTCCATGGCACTAGAGGAGAATGTGTTTCCTTGCCTTTTTTCAGCTTCTAGAGGCTGCCCACACTCCTTAGCTTCTGGTGCCTTCCTCCATCTTCAAAGCCTGCCGTGGCAGGTCAAGTCTTTCTCGCATCACATCTGACACTGACTTTCCCCATCTCCTTCTTTCACAGTGAAGAACCCTGATTGCATTGGGCCCACCATGATGATTCAAAATAATATATTTTTAAATCAGCTGATCGGCAACCTTATTTTCTTCTACAGCTTAAATTCCCCTTTTCCATGTAAAGTAACATATTCACAGTTTCCAGGGATTAGGACATGTACATTTTGTGTGTTTGGGAGAAGGGGTGAGGAGAGGTAGAAGATTATTCTACCTACAACAGTGCTCCATAGTGTGTGTCTACCAGATTTCAATTAACATAGTTTTCTGCCTCCAGGGAAATGAAAGATACCAATTTTTTGCTAAAATAAACAGTGCATTTATGTTTATCCTAGCAGATCTATGAGAGAGTTTTTCTGGGATGTATATACCTAGAAATGGGATTACTGAGTCTTAAGTGGGATTTATAGTTATGATACTACATGATTTCAGAAAAATCAACAAATATTCACTTTCTGACTCAGGCAGGCCTGCAGTATTTCTATAGAACATATCTGAAGAAGACATCAGAGCTGTTCACAAATTTCTTGTTTCTCTCCACTTCCTAAATGTATAATGGGATCTCCATCCTCTGACTTCTTTGAAGTTAGGGATGGCCATGTGACTTGTTCTGGCCAGTGAAATGTGACTGGAGGTGAGACTGTCCTCCGGACAGAAGTTTTAAGAGCCAGTGCACAGCTTTACCTCCTGCCACAGAGATCAGAGACTCCCGTGCCTTCATGAAAAGTTGGGTCTCTAAGTGAATATAATGGACAGAAACCCCCCCACCCCCCGCAACTCTTGCCAACCAACTGAACATTGAGAGTCAGAAAAAATAAAAATAAAAAAAGCTTTCATTATGTAAAGCCTCTGAATTATATAGTGTTTGCTATTACATCATAAATAGCCTATCTTGACCAATATATCTTTAAAACCAGGAATAATCCAAACGTAAATTTTATTTAGATGTTGAGAACTTTCACAAAGTACTTTCTTACCTATATCTATGTATTGCTAGATTCCTCCTTTATTCCTCAGGCTAATGGCTGCCTTTTTCCTCTTTCCTATGCCCCTGTTCAGAAAGTTAAACTAAAATCAGCTCTTCACTTCACAGTCTCACTCACAGGTTGGTGATATCCAGTGGCACCTCCGATGCATTCCTTGAGTGCATGGAGCACATCTTCTCATCATACCAAGGCACACAAAAGGTCAGCATCTGGCACACTGGTAGTGGTCAAATAATGCTAACTCAAGAGATTATTCTCCCCACTTTATATACACTAAGAGAGGCTCAGAAAGGACAGAAGACTGGCCAACATAGCCAAGAAGAAAAGGTCAGGATGAGAACCAGGTACACATAGCATGTAACTCCTCATCGGCCAGCTCAGAGGGAAGCATCCATGATACTACCAAGGATCCGAGCCCTCCCTGGCTTGTCCACCACCACACAGATACAGACTGAAGCTTAAGCACAAGAAGAGCTGCATGGATTCCTTAGCGATTGCATGGATTCTTTTCCTTGTTTTCAAAGAATGGGGGAACGATGGGTCTAAAATCTACTTCCGATGAAATTGGCATTTGGGCTCATTGCTTCTCAGCATCTCTGTTACACATTTGCTAACACTTCCCCTCTGCTCAACTGCAAAGGGAGCCTCACAAGCCTGCTTCATCAGATGGGATATCCTGCACCGTGACGTAAGCCCAGTGCCTCAGGAGACATAAACAACTCTAACCAGCAAGTGTTCTGGGAAGTAAATACAGACTGGAAGGTGCAGGGCCATACAGGGAGGTTCCAGGCCAGAAAAGGGGGCCCATGTTTGGTTTAAAACATAAATATAGAGCTTGAATGGGGAGAAACCAAAATGATCCATTTCCTCTCACATTATCATAAACGTGGTTGACGGTGATCCCAAAAGTACTTGGAGGCTTGGCTGTTGGCAGGTGGTGTGGCTTCCCTATCACTCTATCAGCTGGGCTAACATGACCCTGTAGAAATATATTTTTCTCCACCGCATCTGTGCAAATAAACTCTGGCAGTTTCTAATACTGAGCTGCTTGCCTGTAAAGTGATCTAAGTGATGTAAACTTAATTCACAAATGATGGCTCTCCTCCACTTGGACCTAAAATATCAGTTTGCTAATTCCTCTGATTTTCCCTTTTCTTCTTGCTTTTGACCCTGACAGATTATCACCCTGGAAGTGAGGAAATGGTTCCAAGCCAGAGGATCCCATTGTTTCCAGGAAACAAACTGCCACTTCTCTGAAAGGGAATGATCATTGTGACCCAGAGCGTTGGAGGTGATTTTTAACAGAGCTATCTCTGCAGAGCTCAGAACCTGGAGATCTGGGAACAGGGAGGCTGAAGGGTGTGACAAGTGGGAGCTAGGAATGGCCTTGGGGGATGCTAAATGTTTTGCATAATGTGAGGAAGCTGGAGCCTTGGCACAAATCTCTGGATGAGACATACAGCAGGAGGGTCAGGACCTTAGGATCTGGGCCTCAGTTTGGATCCTGCTCTGCCAGGTAGTAGCTCCATGCCTTTGAGTGATTTATTTAAACGTTCCTCTTGTGTTTTGTAGCTCAACTGGAAAAGGAGGATAATGGTAGACTTAGATAGTGTTATTGTGAGAATTAAGTGAAATAACTTATGTAAATACTTAACACAGTCCCTGTGTGAACTATTACATCAATAAGGAGAATAGTAACCATAGATACTCCATTGGGGAATGATTACATATTCTTACTGGAAGAATACCCAGGCTGGGATAAGACTTTAAGAACTAGGAAGGTGGCCCAGGACACACAGATCACTGGAAGTTGGGGGAGTGGGCAATCCTAGAGGAGAGGAAGGGTCATCCAGCCAGCCAGACACCACTTCTTGGGATGTGCTGGCAGTGGTGAAGCTAAGCACATCGCGGGCGATGGAGCTGCCCAAGGAGAAGATGGCTGTGGAGGAGAGGTCCACCCACTGCAGCAGGTGCAAATCAAGAAGAGAGGACCTTCGCTGGAAGAGCCAGCTGGCTACTGCCATTAAAAAGGCACTAGCCTTTCAGTCGACTCTAAAGGAGTGGTCTTAGCAGTGGCTTCTGCCAGAGGAGGGCAATCCTGCCGAGATCAGGGAGGGGGAGTTGTTATTCTCTAGCTTCAAACCCTTCAGTGGCTTCCCATTGCCATAGGAGAGAAACAAAACTCTTTCCATCACAGCAGGACCATCCCTTCCTAACTCTCCAGTATCAACTCCCCCTGAGCTCCTTCTAAGTCTCTCCCATGCCATTCTGGCCTTCTTTCCATTCACCGAACACCTCGGACTCTTTCCAAGCTCCAGTCTTCACAGTATCACTCTCCCTTGGTATTAACCCATCTTCCCCGTCTCCAGTTTCCTCCTGTCACTCTGCACATTTCAGCTCCAGCATCACTTCTTCAGAGGAGCCTTCCAAGTGTCCTCATAACAAGAATCCTGGGGCTGTTATGGCCCCAGCTCTCAACTGTCCTCCACGTCTAGGAGCTAATGGCTTTCCACTGGGACTGGTCTCTGCACACTTCAAACACCTTGTTAATTTCCTTAACCTCTGTCAGTGCTTCCTCCTTTAAAGATTCTTCAAAATCTCAAATTTTGCTAGAATCCTGGTTATCTCCTTCCCAAATCAGGGGTGAAAAAATATCAGAGACCCACGTTTATCCACCATACAACTCTCCAGTCATTCTGTGAAGATTATGGCTGCCTCCTCTGTTACTATGCCATCTGCTTATAAATTGAGGCAATCAGCATGTTTTAAGACAAGCTGAATGGAAGCTGCTGAGTGGCCAGTTGAAGAAAACAGGCTCAGAAATGAAGCCCAGGATGTTCCAGCACATGGTTCGTCCCAGACTGTCCACACCTGTGCAGAACCATCATCACGCAGCGGGAGGTTCTATGCAGCTTTAAGCAATTTCAGTTGAGTGTAAGCCTTCAGCTGAGGAAAATGCCAAAATGAGAACAGAGAGATATAATCACCCTCCCTGAGGTGATTGTCCCAAGGACTTCAGCAACTCCGTGGTATCCTGGGGCACGTGAGAGCTTCCCATAGGGTGACCTTTGGAATGGAGCCTGAGTGGGAAACTGGAAGAGCTGCCTCTCCCCGATGCGTAAACACACTAAGGTCTGCTCTTCCTGGATGTTTTGAGATCCCAACGTGACCAATAGCAGCTACCTTAGGAAGTTTTCACTTTGGAAGTTCCTAAAAAATCATTTCCAGCCCCCTCCCATTGTTGTCTTATCATTCTCTCAAGAGTAAAGGTACATGGTTTTCAACATTATGAATCTTGTCTAGCGCTCCCAGAAATATGCTGCCTGCCTCGAACATGGCCCAGACTGAAAGCATGCTGAGGGGTTTCTGAGAGTTGGAGGCTGAAGCTTCAAATCCTAAAGGCCACTGGTGACGGGGAAAATTGACTCCCCAGCTCAGGAGCCACCAAAAAAGAGCCTACTGAGTACAGGGAACAGTGCTGATACCCCACCCACACCCCCCTGGATATCTTTGTGTTACATGTGCACATCCCTGGCATCTGTGTGCTTTTACTTATGACTGCCAGCAATGGGAGGGAGCTCTTACAGAGTTTTATTCTTGGGCTAATGAAGCTGGCTTGCAAGAAAAGCCACAAGTTCCTTGGAATTTATGTCCCTGTCTTCCTCCCCTCCTCCTGGCTCTTAACAAATGACTGATATGTGTAGTAGCAGGAAATCCCCATCTCCTTTGCCTCAGATTCTAAGGGATGGCTTGCCCTCCAACCTTTCTCTGATGGGATCAGGCTGAAGTTCCTCTCTGGGACCTTGCCCAAACTTGCTCTCTCTCTCGGTGTCTTCCCTGTCTCTGCCCTGCTTCCCCTACGACCTTCCTGCTCTCCTCTAAGAGTCTCTTCTTGTACCTGGATCCTTATCCCAGGGTCTACTTCTGGGGTCATGTCAGTTTCATCAACTCCAATATTACACTCCGTCCTACAGCAGGATCTTCAAATGTGAAGGCAAAAAAGGGTAGATAGGATAGCTGATTTTATTTGTTGACTTGGCTAAAGGATGCCCGGATAGCTGGTAAACATTACTTCTGGGTATCTGTGAGGGTGTTTTCAGAAGAGATTAGCCTTTGAATCTATACACTGAGTAAAGAAGAGCTGCCCCCACTAATGGGGATGGGCATCACCCAATCCTTTGAGAGCCTGGGCAGAACAAAAAGATGAAGGAAGGGCAAATTCACACGTGAGCTGAGACATCATCTCCTGCCCTTGGACATCAGCACCTTCGGACTTGAACTGGGTCTTAGACCATTGGCTTCCCTTTTTCTCAGGCCTTTGGGCTTGGACAGGAACTACACACCACTGGCTTTCCTGGGCCTCCAGCTTGCAGACAGCAGATCCTGGGACTTAGCCTCTGTAATCTCATGAGGCCATCCCTCATAATAAATCTCTTTATATATATATATATATCCACACATCCTATTGGTTCTGTTTCTCTGGAAATCCTGACTAATACAGTAGTTATTTGCATAAGAAGCAATACAAAGATTTACCATTTGAATATAAAACCCCCAAACAGACTGGGCACTCTATTAAACACATTCAAGACTCTGCTCTTGGTGAAGTCACAGTTCAATGAAGATGATATCTAAATTTAAGATGTGGTATATTACATACCACATAATATATCTATATACTACGTTATATATAAACATGTATATATGTATGTACATGTGAGAGGGTCCTCCAGAAAGTTTGTGGAAAATGGAATTAAAAGATAATATGCATTTTTCCATGAACTTTTGAAGACCTCTCATGTGTATATATATGTATGTGAATATAAATATAAATTTATATACACACGCATAAACACATAGGTTATAGACAAACTGAAAGATAAAATGAACCAGGAAGAATTAAATGCCTGAATGCTAAAGTTGTAGCCAATCTGCTGCTTTGTAAGAGAGATATTTTCTTCTCTATAAGTAAAGCTTGTGAGAAAACAGGCTGGCCACACTGGCATCACTCTTAAAGGGTCAAGGCATGCCTCAAAAAATCAGTTTTCCTTTATAACTACCCCCTAGAGACATGATATTCATGAAAATACCTAAAGGCTTTTGTGGCTATTTCTATTCTGAGACCACTTCTTGGGAGTAATGTATTCCATAAGTTTCTGAAGTGAGACATAGTGAAAATCGAAAGACTGTACTAGCAGATAAGTATGGGTTTGCATCAGCCTCTACTATTTACTAGCTCTGGGGTGCTGGAGTTCCAAATATTACAATGCCTGGACAGTTTCCCTTTCTGTCAAATAGCATAGCCACCACTCCCCACACAGGTTTATGGTAACGATCATTTATGTAAAGTGCCTAACTCAGCACCTGGCACACAGTAGGACTCACCAAAATGTATTTTCTCTGGATCCTACACCTTACTCTTTCTTTCAAGGATACAGACCTAAGGAATACAGAGACTGAATCAGGAGGCTGAGAAATGGTCAAATTGAAGGGAATTTTGTAGTCAGATATTTGGTAAGCTTCTTGAAGGCAGAGGCTAAATCTTTTAAGTATTCAGTACAGTGCCAAGCATGCCGAGGTTGTCCAATAAACATTTAAATAATAATAGTTGCTTAAGAACTGGATTTTGGTCTGTTTCCTTGGAGAGGATGCCATCTTGTGGACAACAATCAAAACAGCACACCTCTGGAACCTGTGTTCTTCCTAGGGTCCTTTCAATAGTGACAATTTTATCTGCTACCATTTATAGCTCCTGTGAGTCCGCACAAACAAGTAACAATGTGTTTCCAAAGAAGCAAAAAGTGCAATTTATAAGGAAACAAAGCAACTTCTTTAGTTACTGAAAAGGTCAATGATTTTTTTCCCCCTTAATCTTTAGCTTAGATGCTCCATTTTGTCCATTAACTGGCCCTAAGAAACATGAGTAAAAGTTAACATTATTTCAAAGTACATTACCCTTCTACAAAAGTGGCCCTAAGCTAAGTGACAAGGAAAAGACAAAGGCCATACTGAGTTGCTGTCAGTCCATTAGTGGTTGGCTTGGTCAGCAGGAAATTCTGTAGAAATATCTGGTCTCTGCCCCTCCAAGATGTCAAGCGCCCCTCGAGTTTCTGAGATCTAAGACATCAAATCCCCTTTCAGGGAAGCACACTTGCAACATACAACTGATTCTCCAAACAGTGGATATATTGATAAAATGGAGCAGAAAGGAAATTCTACATGGTGGAAATCTGAGGCTCCCAGTCAATGCATCTGTAATAAAATGGAAAGAATGCTGCATTAAAGAGCAGATGACTCCAGGTATGAATTCCAACTGTGTAATCTTGTAATCCTTCCTAAGGCTTAATTTCCTTGTCTGTATAATGGGTGGATGAACTTTCGTGTATATAACCACTGCACAGCCACTCCTCGGTATGGTCCCCAAGACTATCCCACCATGATAAGGTGGAGAAAGTCTGCAGTGGTCCTAGCATCCAAAAGAACACCATGCCATGCCTTTGTGCAAGCATTCGGGCCTCACGTATGACTACATGTCTGGTTGTCCTGAACCACTTAGATAATCACTCCATTTCACCAGTCGGCTGTTTTTACAATGAGCACATGGAAGACTGGGGTCAAGGAAGCACTTATTAAATAATGCCCACAATTTCCTGAACAGGGTTTTCAAGTAAAGCCAGTAATGTAAGGAAAGCGCTACCCATTTCCATCAATTCATTTCTGCCTCTGCTTCCTGAAAGATCCCAATTAGCGATTGTGATCAGGCTTCACTAGGGGAAAACTCCAAACCCTTCACTAATTGGCACTCGAGTGTTCATGTGATGTGGGCTGACCTTTGCCTCCCCCTCCCCAGCAGTTATTTCCTGCATCGAAAGGGGAAACTGAAGAGGTACTTATGTTGGTGGCAAAAGCCTCACACTGGTGCTAGGTAAAAGTACATTGGGGTGGGGGGTGAGGAATATCAAGACAGTTATTATAATAGACCTGTACCCTTGTCCCCAGAACAGGACACTCACCAAGATCCCTTCTCTTACTGATCATTCTAGGGTTTTTAAAGTTTTTTTGTAAATTACCCAGTTTTTTTTTTGTCTGTTTGTTTGGTAAAAATTTCCAGCCAATTCATTTCCTGCCTGCTGTGTTGGAAAGTTGGCATCAGTTTTAGAGACGAGATTGTCCTGTTAAAATGTGATTAGGTTCTTCTCCGTGTTACCCTTGAACAGAATCCTGGACATGAACACTGAGTCAGAGCCTGGGTGGGGGTGGGCACCAAGCACAGTGGTTTACTGGAGAAGAGAGATCAGTGCGGTGAAATCCTCCATGCAGAGCCACATATCCCGGAGTGAGCCCTAGAACTGGCAGCTTTGGGCCTGTGTCAACTGGAACAAATGGCTTGACTTAATAAGAAATTCAGTTAGTTTCTTAATCTATAAAATGGGCATGATATATCTCACAGCAGAGCCCTGTGACAAAAAGTGAAATTATTCTCTTCCTTTGCAACTTTATAAAAATACACATTGAAATCACCTATGAAAAGTGCTTACCACAGTGCCTGACAGGTAGTAGGAACTCAGAAAATGGTGTTTTATCCTTAACGATTATCCAGAGGGGCAAATATTCTTGACCCTGTTTTATGGAGGCAGGTCAGGATAAGTTTTCCATGGTTACACATCCAGTAAGTGTTTGGGTTAGAGGGGGCCTAAAATTCAGTTTTAAACCTAACGCTTAAGACCTCTCTGATGGGGCAGAGATTCTAAAGTTTCAGTGGGCATCAGAAACCCTTGGGAGGCTCCTTGAAAGTGAACATTCCACAATCACTCCAGGTTCTGATCCAGTAGGTCCAGAGTGGGCCTCAGATTCTAATTTAAGTGGTCTTTAGACACTACCTCATAACACCTCTCATTGTAATGCATTATTCATTTATTAGGTGTTATTATTACACCTAACAATAATAATTAATAGTATCAATAATAATAAGTAATAGTATTTCTATTATTAGTTTTTACTTTTACAACTAAGGTGAAGATTCAGCACAGCTCATTTACAGATTAAGAGAAATAATACAATCTCTTTCACATGCAGTCATAAAAAGAACAGATCTGATTCTACTCAACCCAAATGGTGATAGGCATAAACTTATTTAAACTCTATGAACCAAGAACTATGGATTAAATGTCCCTCCAAAGCTCACTGAAACTTAATCCCCACTGAGACAGTGTTAACAGGGTGAGAAATCCTATTACGGTAATTAAAAGGGGAGGCCTTAAAGAGGTGGTTAGATCATGAAGATTCTGCACTTATGAATGGATTGATCTGTTCATGGAGTAATGGGCATGGTTCTCATGGATTTAAAAGGACGGCTAGTGAGCAGGTTAAATCTCTCTTGCTTAGCCCATTCTCATGTGATACCTTGATTCCCAAGGCACTTTGTAGAGAGTCCCACCAAGAAGAAGACCCTTGCCAGATGTGTTCTCTGGACTTTGGACCTCCCAGCCTCCAAAACTATAAGCAATAAGTATTGTTACTTTGTAAAATGCCCACTTTCAGGTTTTCTGTTACAAGCAACAGAAGCAGACTACAACATTAAGTAAATGTGTATTGTAATAGGTTTGATAAGTTAAAACATGTTTGGTGTGTCTATAATTTTGAGCATAAAAACTTAAATCTCTCAAAGAGTCTCTGGGTTTTAGGGAGATTATTTTGATAACATTGTGAAAGACTGAGAAAAGTTAAATCAGTTTACTTATTCATTCAGTAAACATGTATTGCTTATCTATTTTCTGACAGGCACTGGGATAAGTGTGAAGGATTCAGAAATCAACAGGACTGGAAGCTTCAGGAAACCCCAGAACATGTTTGTCTTGTTGGGGAAACAGACAAACTTAGGTAAACCAAGTAATTCTGGTATAGGATAATCCTATAAAGGAAAAAATCAGGGTACTATGACAGAATTATTGGGCGTCAGCTGAGAACTGGAGGTAGAAAGGGCTCGGGTGTATGAAAAGCCAGCCAGCAGAACAGCGAGTGCTAAGGCCCTAGGGCAGGAAGGAGTTTGGTGGGTTCAGGGGAGTAAAAAAAGCCCAGTGAGCTGCCTGTAGAAAGCCAGGGAAGAATGACATGAGGCGAGGTTGGAGAGGGGGCTAGTTATCAATAAGGCCCCATGGGCCCTGGTCAGGAGTTTAAATTTTATCCCAAGTACAGTCAAGTAGCCACTGGAAGCTTCTGAATGAGAGAGAAACATGATCAGATCTCCCTTCTATAAAAATCACTCTAGCCACAGTGTGGAGAACAGATTGGAGGGGACCAGAGTAGCAGCAGGGGACAAGTGAGACATCTCCCAGGGAGGGAGGCTGCCATGGGGAAGGGCAATAGTACCAGGCTCTGCCCAGCTGCCACTTCTGGGCTCCTGGTTACACATGTGGCGATAGAGCTCATGAGGACCTGAAGCAAAGCACCTGTTGACTGAGACAGACCTTGAATCTCATGGTCTTGTCTCTCTTTGTCTTCTCCTGGCCAAGTGACTGCAAGAAAGCCTCTGTTCCCCTTCAGCTCGTGGATCCTAAGAGGCACATTTCCTTGTGAAAGAGGAAAGAGGTCACTTCAAGGGGCCACTCCCATCGCGGGCTCCTCTGCCTCCTGTGACCTGCAAGGGGCTTTTTGTTAAATAGTCCAGTAGTAGTTCTTAGCAGAGGGTGATTGTGCCCTTCAGGGGACCTCTGGAAATATCTGCAGACATTTTTGGTTGTCAAAAGTTGAGGTGGGCCAGGGATGTTGCTAAACATCCTACAATACATGAAACAGCCCCAGCACAAAGAATTATCTGTTGCCAAATGTCAATAGTGACCAAAGTCGAAGAACCTTGGATTAGAGGTTCATCTGACTTTTAATTCTTCTCCTACAAAGCCAGTATCTCCCAAAGTATTTTCTCAAGGGTCAGGATCAGAAAACATTCAAATCCTTGTAAACAAGGCAGAGGAAAGGAAAACAGCATGTGTTTATTGATCTCCTACTGTATGCAGGTCACTACATTTTACATGTGTTAACTAAGTTCCCATTTGTTTGGGGGGCCTTTTTTTTCCCCCCTGTGTGTCCAAGGCATGAACCAGGCATGGTCACAGACCAAAAACCATGTTGGAAAACACAAGGGATTGCTTATCCCTGGCTGATATGAGATGGGCATCACCAACCAGATGCCCTTCTACCTAGGTTGGGGACAAGTTTGGGGGTTTTTTTTGCAGCAGACCTATATGAGATGGGTACATTTATTACCCCCATATTTCAGAAGGGGAAACTAAGACCCCTCTGGATAAAGCAATCTTTCAAAACCACATGGTCAGGACTCAAACCCAAGGTACCCTAACTCTGAGCTGGTGTCCTTTTCTGGATTCCATAAAACCTCTCGGATTATCTGGAAGGGAAGCAGAATAGTTAAGTCTGATTGTAGGAGGGTGGATGCTTCCCCTTCTGGTACCTTGCCTGGGAAATGTAAATAATTTAGAGTACAGGGGCTGGAGAGATACTGATCCTGTCTGGTTTCAGAAGCCACCCAGATGGTGTTAAGGACAAGGAGCTGGAACTTGAAACCCCTCTCCCACCATCTGCACCCTGCACCCCCTCCTCAGTTCCCCACAACCCTCGTGCTTTCAGACTCTTGCTGTTCTGGGATTTGGAGCCCCCTCCTCATTCAGAAGTCTGGTCCTTTCACCAGAAAAAAGGTGAAAGGTCAAGATATTTGGCAAGCAATTTTGTCAAGCAAAGAGACACCCATGACAGGCTGATTAAAATGATATGGAGGCAACACTCAATCGACATGTATTTATTTGATACCTACTGTATGCAAGGCTCTGTGCCAAGAATAGTGAGGATTGGGAAACTGAGAAAAAAACAATATTTGGACACCTTTTCATTCATTAAGAAAGGCTTTTTCAAGCATATATTTTATGACAAGTCTCGTACCAGACTCTGAGGTACTAGATGAAATAAAACAGGATCCTTGACCTCAAAAGGACTATGGTCTAATAACAGTGTTAGGATACACACTGATAGTAGCATTGAGCTGTGTGGAGAATAGACAGTCAATGTCCTGGTGGTTTGATGAATGAATGAATGAATGAATGAATGAGCTGGTATAAAAAAGAATGAGTATCATTTAAAAGGTGCAGCTAAAGTACTGGGAAAGGAAGGTGCAGAAATGAGTGGAATATGATCTGCAAGAGGGAAATCAGGAAAAATTTACTGGACAGATTGGGCTTTACACTTAATAAGATTCAGACATGTGGGCAAGAGAAATCTGCATCCTGGTAGAGGAGAATGAGTCAAAGTTCTGGAAAAATGCCTTCTCGGACCAGAGGAAGTAATTTTTCCAGAGGCCAGATGTGTGCGGGCAGACAGAGATAGGATACACCCATAGCAAGGACTGTTCAGGTGCTGATCAAAGGGGAGGCTGTACCTGGAGTCCTTCTTATATCATCTCGCTAAGACTCCTAAGAACTATAAAGTAGGTGCTTTTATTAACCTCATTTAACAGACAAAGAAGTTGAATCTACCCACCTACAATCCCAGCAGGCAAGCAGTGGAGCCCAGAGAGGCCGTTGGCTCAGGTTTTGGAGCAGGGTCTGCAAACCAAGGCACGTGGGCCAAATCTGATGTGTCGCCTGTTTATATAAGTAAAGTTTTATTGGGACACAGGCACACCCATTCATTTGCACACCGTCTATGGCTGCTTCCACAGTACAACAGCAGAGACCATGTGGTCTGCAAAACCTGAAGTATTTACTACCTGGCCCTTTACAGAAAATGCCTGTTGATCCCTGCCCTAAAACTTGCTATCTTGGCTTGCATAGCGCCATGAGCTCTAGCCCTCAAATACTGGATAGAGTCGTCAGCCTAGGGGACATTCCCAACCTTGAGATGCTGCCAGGAACTCCCTCCTCTGGTGGGGCAGAGCTGGTGTTGAGGCAGAACTCAAGGGTCTTCCCAGGATGAACAAACCCCTGTCAGAAAGCACATCCCTTGAGAGCTTGAATTCCTGTGGTATCTCTACTATTTATATTGAAAACACCACAAGAACTCATTTTTCATGCATTTTCAGCTGAAAACAGCCATGGCGGGACCACAATCTGGAGATCAAGACAATGGGGGAGAGCATGTTTGTGCAGTGGGGGCTTAGCCTGCCGTGCCCCAGGTTGCCCATCCCAGGTGCACTGGGCTCAGGCCAGGCTTTCTTCTGGGATAGTGGGCTTGAGGAATGAGGGTAAGTCGAGAGGGGAAAAGGTGCCTCTCTGGAAACCTTAACTCCTCTAATGTAAAAAAGCATGAAAACACAAGCTGGAGTCCACACATCCACCTTGTTCAACAACCTGTCGAGGGTCATTAATTGAAATAAAATGAAACCAAATGGAACGCAGATGTTAGTGTATATTCACTCACACACAAGTCACAGACAAATCACTAATTGGAAATGCACCAAAATGTTCACAGTAGTTATTTGAGGGGCTCAGAGTAACCTCATTGTATCTATCCAAGTCTCTTATTTTTGTTTTTTGGTTTTTCTTTCATGGCACTTAGACAAAGAGAAAGAAAAAAAAAAAACAGATAAAAGAATAACTTAGAATTACTTTGTGTTTCTCCCCTGTAAGAATGTAAACTTTACAAAGACTGTATCTGTTGTTCACTGTTGTATCCCTGGTGCCCAGAAGACAGCCTGGAACACAGTAAGTGTTCAATTAATAATTATCAAATAACACTTATATTTTTACATATGCCAGATGACCCACAAGGAACGTACATTACTGCTATAAGAACATAAAACACATTTAAAAGTATGTCCCAATCAAATCAAAAAGCAGAAACTAATGTCTTATTTACTAAGCATTTATGGTCTACCTACTATTTGTCCACATTACTATTCTTCCTTTGTTTCTAGGAGGCTTTGCACAATACAATATTCATACCAAATACTTAATTAATATGAATATCCCTGACCACACAAATTGTACAAACCACCACCACTGCGGTTACCACCTACTTTGAGAGTAATATATGAAAACAATTGAATAACTACTCATCTTTAAGAGATTAACTGTTCCAATGAGCCTATCATCACAATCCCCAAGGGTCTGGAATGCATTTTCTTGGGAGATAATAAAACTGAATTGCAACCATAGTGCAGAGGAGAACCCAAAATTGTTTTGGATAAATTATCACGAGCTACTATGAGGCCAGCAACTTCTGAGAATAAACAAGTCAGCATTTATGAGTTTTCAGCACTAAGCCTGGCACCCAATATGCCTCATTCTGTTAAGCCCCAAACTCCAAAGATCAAAGATAAAGCTCAAGATGAACTTGACAGAGTTGGAAAGGTAACTACAAAATGTCTGAGAGTTATGTAAGTTAGTACAGGCTTAGTGTTAAGCATGAGACATTCAGGTAGATTATGACTCATCCTTTTCGTTTTCATAAACATGTTAATAAAACCTTTATTTTAAAGACCACCCCTTAATGCTGAGTAAGAAGAGATGCCAGAGAATAGTCAAGATTGCCAAATAATGGCTGGCCTGACTGCACTGCTCACGCCTTGCTCTCTGGTAAAACGAGACTGGTGCTTGGATGTAATAATAAACCCTACAAACCCTGAGTGTTAACCTGCTCACTCTGCCCCTTCATTATTGAAGATGCTCATGACAGCTACGGTGTTATCCACCTCACATCTGCCAGCTGGTAAGCTCTTCCAATGGTGTAGGGGGAAGTAAATAAAAGCCAGCTGGGAAAATAAAAAAGATCTTCAGAAACCGAAATAAACATTCTTAAGAAGATACCACCCTTCACTAGCAATGTCCCAAACTATATAAAGAAAGAAAAATATAAGACCTTACATTAGTCCATTTCCACTACTTATAACAGAATACCTGAAACTGGGTAATCTATAAAGAAATAAAAATTATTTTGGAGGCTGGGAAGTCCAAGGTCCAGGGAACACATCTGGTGAGGGCCTTCTTCTGGTGGTGACTCTCTACAGCAACTCAGGGTATCACACGTCAAGACAGGGCTGAGCAAGAGAGAACTTTCTCACTGCCTCTCATATAAAGCCATCAGAAGCATGTCCACTACTCCATGAATGGGTCAATCCATTCACAAGGGCAGAGTCTTCATAATCTAAGCACCTCTTAAAGGTCCCACCTTTCAACTATCATAATTGGATTTCCCACCCTCTTAACACTCTTATAATCAGGGTCAAGTTTCCAGTACATGAAATTTTGGGGGAAACTTTTAACCGCTCCAAAGCAGACTTATACCAGATTGAGCAGCAAAACAATTTTTTCATCCCAGGGAAGGGGAAAAAAAAAAGCCAAACCAAAATGGCATCCTGATGTCACTAATGCCATGCTCTTTGAGAAAGATTGCTGAATGATGGATTATTAGACATTATCTATTCATTCCACAAATTAATATTAGTCACCTGCTGTTTGCAGGTGGAGGTGCCAGGAAGAAAAAGACCAAATAGTCTCTACTGTTAATATCAAGTGTAATTAGCTCCTTTAAAAGATGTTAAAATTTGCTAATGGCATTTCATGAGCTGAGCTCATAAATACTTTACAAACGTCATTGGTAACCCCTCTGAGTATCTGGTAAATCCCGATCATGTACATGGCTCTGTTGTAAGCACTAGGGTTACACAAAACAGACAAAAATCTTGTCTTCCGGCATCGTATTTCAATCTCAATATAACACCATGCAGCAGATTTCCATTATTTCCATTTTATAAAGAGGAAAAGTGAAGTTAGACACAACCTCTTCAAGGTTGCACACTAGTAGAGGCCAGAGCCGCCACTTGGGCTCAGCTCATGCTCAGGCTCTTGTTCTTTCTCCTAAACTAAGGGTCAGTTGTAAGCACAAATGCCCACGAGGGCTGGGCTGGCTAGCACTGAGTGCAATGGGCCAGGTTCATTCCATGACGGCAACTTGTGTTTTGTTTCATTCACATGGACTCACTCTGAATATTAAACTCACAGTTATATTTTCTACTTCAGCCCCCAAAGAAGAATAATGATGCTTCCTTTCATCTTTTTTTTTTTCAAAAAACATAGCCCTTTCAGGCTAATTTTCTGTTCTCTTAGAGCCACTGGTAACAAAAACTACTTCTCTTTCTAACATTGCTGTGAGAAATAATCAGACAACCATGATGAAAAATGGCAAATTGATTCTCATCCCGCTCCATGGTGAGGAGGTGGTGGCCGTGGAGGCTGCGGGGAAACGGGGCTTGTGAGGTCCATGCCCAGGATGCAGTTGCTTGTCTGCCACAGCTCCAGTCACCATGCAAGAAGTAGTCTACATGGGCCAGGACTTCTGATTTTTCAAACAAAGGCAGAAATCTGAATTACTATTGCAGATCTCCCAATTTTTATGTATTGGTAATCGACTGAAACTTTTAAAAACTATGTATGCCAATATTTTGCTGGCTAAACACTAGATATATTGGTGTTAAATCTGTCATAGGTGTCCAGTTTATAAACACTGCATTATACCCAGTACCCTTTTCAGCAAATATCATACACATTGAACAATATTTTAATATATTAATCTATAGAACATTTATCAATGGTTCTTTCCTTTTCATATTTATAAATATGCCATGAAACCAGAGAAGAAAAAAATGTTCATACATCAAATTGCATTATACTCTAAGTACCAAATGCACGATGTTGACCACAATAATGAGATTTGCGAAGAGGGTTGCTCAATTCTCAAATAACTGTCAGGGAGCAGAGACTTTACTTGGATTTTAATGGATGGGTCCAATTTGGACATATAGAGAAGTGTCAGAAAAGTAGGTCAAGAAGAGACAAAGCAGGAGAAGAAGCTTGGAGGTGAAAATAAATGAGCAATGTTTGAGGAACAGTGAATGTAAGAGCACTGGTGGAGCAGGAAGGATGACAAGGTAGTTGAAAGTGAGGCAGAAAGTCACACTGTGAAAATGGGGATGGTCTCCATACTTTGTAATACCAGGTCAGACTGGACTCTTGAGGGAGGAATTCTGCTGTATGACTTTCGATGCCCCTACCTCTAAGAAAGTGCTCAACATGAAGAAGGTTTCCAATAAAAATTTAAGGATGAAATGAGGTCACATACAGGAAGGTGTTTTGACCAACACAAAGTGTACACAACATTAAGGGATTATGAATATTGATGAGGAGACAGTTTTCAGAGGAAACTTACATAGGACTCCTGAGAGAAGAATAATACATTGAGGGTCTCTGGCAATCATTCACACAGTTGTCAAAGTTCAGCAGGCATTTCCTTCTCAAAAACAATGAAGGGAAACCCATTCCATTGGTTCCAGATGCAACTGAGAATATTAAGCCACAGAAGAAGGGAAATAGAGGTGAATATGGGGCCCTTTTTGGATTTCAGACACACCCTACCCTTCCCACACTGCTTCCCCTATTAAAAAAAAAAAAAAAAAAAGCAATAGCTCTTAACATAAGAAAGCAAGAAGTTTTACATTCACCAAAAGCTATGGTTCTCTTTTCATCGCATTACAACACAAGGTTTGTAATCAGACAGACCTGGGTTCAAGTCCCAGCTCAGCCATTTAATTAGCTCTGCCTCCTTGGACAAGTTACTGAGCTTCTCTGAGCCTCTCTAAGAAAAAGAGACAGTGAAAGCAACGTGTGTCCCATACACTTATAAGGATAGCAGGAATGATGGATATAGCGCGACCTATTTACCCTCATGTAAATACCAAATCGCAGACAAAATGATCTCATTTTGAGGAGACATCAAAAGCCAAGGAACTGATTTCTGTCAAGCTGAAAATCCCCCAAAGATTTCATCCAAGATGTAAATTGGTTCTAGATATTCATCTATTTTCTGATTCCTCCGAAGTGCACTGTTTCTCTCAGCAGGGTAATCTATATCCACAGATTGCCCACAGCTGGCCCAGCCACATGAAAGACTCAGACACTCCGCAATGACCTACTGGCACAAGATAGTCATTCATCAAATGCTAGAAGCTCAGCACCCGACACACAATGAAAGGTTAGCCCTTGGTTTTTATTGCATTAGTATTAGCTTTCCCTGTCTGGGGTCATTTGATCAGTACAAAGCTTTACACTGTTTACAAATGTTTGAGAGTCCTGGCCTTTTCTTCTTATTGACTTTTAGATACTTACATCATTAATCTTTAATTTTCACTGCAAACTTCAGCAGGCAATGAAAACGAAATGATGCCTTCTGCCATGTGCCTCTAAAGTCCTGACGGACTGTACACTTCTAAGAGGAGTCTAGGTATAGTGAGGTATGTTGTGGGAAAATTGCCATTATTCATTCTATGCAAAAATTGAAAGTTATTTTTACGGCATTGCATGTGCACCTGATAGCAGCCACGTGTGTTTAGCATATTGTGTTCACCCAATAAAGAACAGTGATTATTATTATCGTTATTATTAATTTTATTTGGTTGTGGTTATTTCCATAACTAACATGCTTGAGAAAAAAATATATATCACAGATAGGAAGTAACTTCTGAAGCAAATAACATTCTTTATCCATGATAACTGCTACAGAAATAGCAGAGCAATGAAAGAAATAGCCAGTGTCATTACATAATCTAAGCATCAGAAAGGCATGTTGTAAAGTTATTATTTTTCTTACTGATATTACATATGAATGGGGAAGAATAAATTACTTCTTGGGAGAAAGAATTCTTTTCTTCCAGATTTTTAAAAAATAATTTTCTAGATCAACATCGTCAAATATAACATTCTGTGATAATGAAAAGGTTGTGTAACCTGGCAAAAACCCGACTTATACATCCATGTTATTAAAAGCCCGATGTGATTTAACAATTTTAATTAAGATTTAATTATATCATATTCTATGATGTCAATATGACATACTTCACATAGCCACACCCCTATTTTTCCTTATCAGAATTATTTTCCTTTTTTTTCTATTGTGAATACATTAATAATAACCATTCAACAGGTATTTTTAGGATACCTCCCAATACTATACTACACTGCAACTTGGAAATGCTAGCTATCCTACTAATAATCCTAACCTCTTGGAGTTTTGAATGTCATCTAAAACCAATTTGTAAGAAAGATTCAATGTAGTGCTAATCCATTAATGGATATAAGTATATGGATGCCACTGAGATAGAGTTACTCAATACACAAAACCTGTGCTGTTGGGAAAGAAATAAAAAGGAAGTCTATAAATATTTTACCCCAAGTTGCAACTGGTTGACGTCCTCGAATATGAGGGTACTTCAAAGAATTCATGGACAGATTTGTATTATCGTTTGAGTCTATTGTTCCATGAGCTTTTTGAAGTGCCCTCATATGTTGATATTAAATTCCTAGTTTGGTTTATAAAACTTTATATTCAAGTACTTTCTGATAAATGAATGAAGCATATTCTGGTCACAATATGCATGAACCCATGGAGTAAGGTTAACAAACAATTATGTATTATACCTAGCAGAACTTATTGTAATTGCTCTGATCAAGCAGATGATGGATTAATTTCTGTTTCCTCTACAAATTGGGTACAAGGAGATTAAAGACTCAGTTTTTGATTCTGCTGAGGTTACAGTGTGGTTGGGTAGGCAAGACACACACAAGATGAGAAACAGATCTTTATCTTTAGATAAGTTGCCTCAAAGTAAATGCTTAAAAGGCAAAAGGTGAAATCTCCAAGGCTGGGATGTCAGGATAATGCCATCAGGGAATAGATTTATATTTGTCTTTGAGGAGTGGCCAGTCTTATAGAATCAAAAGAGGAATGGAAAATAAAGACTCCTGGCATACCTGCAAGATAATTAGAGATGCATTTATTCCAGGCAAGTGAGGGTAAGTTAAAAGAAGGACAAAAACACTGGTTGGGGTGTGAATCTTCAGGGCTTTATCCTATAGCCAATGGCGATGTCATTTAACAATACAATGGCTGACAAAGATATTGGTCTGATTATGATGTGATCAGGAGAAAGGATGTTTGGGGACAGGAAGACACCTTTAGGGAGCTGCCTCATATGGTTTAAATGAAAGGAGAATAAAATACGGACTCGACACCAGTGGAAATGAAAATCCTTTGGAACAAGTATTGAAGAGGCATAATAACATATATGGATATTGTAAAAGAGGCAAAGCTTCATAAAAAATAACCCTTACATTTTAAACTTAGCTATTGGGAGAATTTCTGAGACAATCATTGAGAAAAAGAGAAGTCAGGGGAAAGTATTAGTTTAGGGATGGCAGAGAGCAAAAGACGTGTGCACCTGGTTTGGTTTACGCTGAGTTGCATGTACTGATACGTTACTGGGTGAAGTGACTCGGCAGATGGTTGAACATATTTGACTAAAATTTAGTAAAGCGATTTGAGATTGGGAGCCGTCCATCAAACTGGGATTTGAAATGGGAAGTGATGGCAGAAGCTGAAGCCCCAGACGAGCTCACCAAGAAAGAGACATTTACAGAAAGAACTCTATGGCCCTGGGACCAAAGTTCAAGGGATGTCCATGAATAGGGATAGGAGAGGAAGAAGGTGGGGATAAAGGGAAAGGGATAACCAGAAGGTGGGAAGAGAATCGATGCTTTGGAAAAATGCGGGATCCCGGGCTGGTTTCATGGGAAGACTTCTCACAGTGCTGTGGTTTTGACATTCAGTTCAGCCACAGGACCTCTTGTCTGTGTAGAAACTCATAATCACAGAATGCTCCAGTAGGAGACACGTAGGGGGCTTGAAGAACTGTCTTCTCATCCCTCCTCCTCCCACCACAAGCACTCACTGTGACTAAGACAGTGCTCCACCTCCGAGACTCCCTAAAACAAAGTTTGGAAATCATTGTTGCCCTCGGACGTTTTTCTATTTTAAAGATGAGGAAACTGAAACTCTGTGAGAAAAAGGGAAGAGTTTATTAGCAACAGGACCATAAAATCTGATTTCTAGTCTGTTCGCTTTTAATTACCAACAGGGTTTCTTAAGAGTGCACAAAATGCCAAGAGAAAAGAGAAGTTCAGGAAGGAAGGATGGTAACCTGTACACATAGATGTACCAGAGGGTGAGAGCGTCCTGGGGAGGTGGCCCAACCGCACAGACAAGCTGCTCGCTCCTCCACCACTGCAAGGGTACTAGTTACTGCTCTATTGCAAAAATACATCTCTCGATTTCTTTCTACAGGTTACAGGAGAATAATGCATTCTCTCTTTATATGGTTCAAAGTATTGTCCCATGCATTATCTTGTTTGAGCATCACAATGACCCTCGGTGGGGGTAAGTTGGGCAGGTAGTGTTACAATATTCGAATTTTACACAGTGACTCAGAGATGTTCGTTAACTTGCCTAAGATTACATGCCTACCCCACAGCAGCACTAGGGTTAGAATTTGATCCTCGCAGCTTCCAAGTCTAAAGGTCTTTTTGTTATATTTCATTTTTCCTGGTCGCCATGAACAAAATAGGGCAGCTATTTGGGTTAATAAATAAGCAATAATACCAGAAGGTCATGTGTCTTGCCTAAATTAATAACTAGGGGTTTCTGGTTCCAGCTAACATGGAGTAAACACACTTCACCCTGCTTCTCTCACTGAATATGGCAATAAAATGTGGATGCAATGCAGGCAGCAGCTATTTGAGGACCCCGAGAAGTAAAGAGTGTCACACAGATTGAGGAAGAAGACCAGACTTTGAAGTACCACTGAACCTGTGGTAGGTTTTCTACTTTTCTTTCCTCTACTATACCTTGGCTGAACTTAACACCAGACCCGGTAGCAAACAACAGGGCAGAGACGAACAGAGAGAACTGCAAGAGAAGCCACAAGACCTGCAAAGGGAACTCCTAACTCCAAAGGAGACTAGCGAAAACCCCACTTTATTCATTCTTTCTTTTCTCTATTTTTTTGACATATAAAAAGAGGAACATATTCAATATCTACGTCTTGATGAGTCTGAGTATAAATATACACCTACGAAACCATCACCACCATCAAGGCCATACACATATCCATCATCTCTCAAAGTTACCTCCTGCCCCCTTTATATTATTTATTTATTTATGTAAAAAAATCAATCGATTATGTGACGGTGGTGGTTGTGACCAGTAATAGGAGCTCACAGGAGCCAAAAGTCTGAGGAAGAGGAATTTTTTTCAATCCTTATTTGAGTTCCAATCCCAAGAGGGAAGGCAAGCCTCTGTTGTTCTCTCTCTGTCCTGCACCATTGGTGCAAAGAGGAGCCTCAGGGAAACACAAAATACTGAAAAGATGATAAAAAGAGAGGAACTCAAGAAAACAAACCCATAAATATGTGTATGAACATCTGGGCTCACTCTTCTTGAATGCACAGATCTGATTCTATTCAGCTTACCAAACGTTGATCAATGAACACACCACTTTCCAGGATCCAGACTGGCCAGTAGGTGGAGAACTTACAGGACAGATCCTAACAGCAGATCCAAAGGTTTTAAAAACTGAAGAACCATTAAAATCATCGCCTGCAGAATGTGGGATAGAACTTGGGTCCTAACCCCAACAGGTCAGCTGACAGCTAAAAGAAAAATATCAACATTCGCCACAGGACTTTAGAAAGAACCTGACTCTGTTAGCATAACATTGAAAATGTTCAAGATAGAATCTAAAATTACTGAGTGTATTAAAAATCAGAAAAATCTAAACTTATAAAAATCTATACTCATATAGGAAGAGATAATAAGACACCAACAGTAACGTTGAAATAATAATTAATAATAATTAATAAATAATAATTTCACCAATGTTGAAATTATCTCACAAAGATTTTTTAAAAGCTAGTGTAAAAATGCTGGAGCAAGCAACTGCAAACACTCTTGAAATCAAAGAAAAAAGGGAAGTCTTAGCAAAGGAACAGAAGATATACAGAAGGAATCAAATAAAAATTTTAGAACCGAAAAACACAACTGAGATAAAAACTCACTGGATGGGCTTGATACTAGAATGACAAAAGAGTCTGCAAACTTGAAGCTAGATCAATAGAAATAATCCCATCTGAACAGAAAGAAAAAAAATTGAATAAAACAAGGTAACAGAACCTCAGGGACCTATGTGATAATGACAAAAGTTTGAACATTTATGTGATAGGAATTTCAGAAAGAAAAAAAAAGAAAAAGAAAGAAGAGTGTGGTGCTGAAAAAATATCTGAAGAATAACAGTTGTACATGACAAATATATATAATTTTATGTGCCGATTTGAAAAATGATTTTTTTTTTAAAAAAAGAAAACTTCCCAAATTTGGTAAAAGACACAAACCTACAGATTCAAGAAGGTGAGTAAACCCCAAAAGGGATAAATCAAAATAAATCCACACCAAGACACGTCATAATCAGTTAAAAACTGAAGACAAAGAATAAACTCATTTCCTATAGAGGAACAATAATTAAAATGACTGCAGATGTCTCATTAGAAACTATAGGACCAGAAGGAAGTGACACGATATTTTTAAAAATGTTGAAATAAAACAGTCAATGCAAATTCTACACCCAGCAAAAATATCTTTTAGGAATAAAGGTGAAATAAAGACATGCTCAGATGAAGAAAACTAAAAAAGAAAAGTCATTTACAGCAGACCTGCCCTAACCGAATGGCTTAAAGAGGATCTTCTGAAAGAAGGGAGATGATACCAGATAGAAATTTGGAACAGCAATAATGAAGAAAGACCTAAGGAAAGAGTAAATACAAGAGACTTTTTCTCTTGACAAAAAAAAAGGTTGAAAGCAAAAGTTAAGCATGGCCTAATAAGTTTTTTTAATACATGTAGATGTACTATATGAACAATTATGACATAAGGGGGAGTAAGAGATGCTTACAGAGGTGTTTACATTCTACTGGAAATGGGAAAATGTTGATTTTCAATAGAGAGTAAAAAGCTAAGTGTAGCATAATCCCTAAAGCAATTATTGTACTTAAAAACCATACAAAGATATATAGGTCAAAACCAGTAGATGAATTTTTGCAATGTTTGAATAACCCAAAAGTAAACAGGAGAGGGGGAAACAGAGGTCGGAAACCAGAAAAATGTGGTCCCTATTTTTATGACAACAGTTAAGAACAGATCAGTACCTACATTTTATGATGAAGTTCCTTAAGGAAAGTATAAAGCAGAGCTCTGTGACGTAGACTCACATCGGTCACCCACAATGGTCAGGAATGGCCTCAGCAAGGAGATGTGCTTTCAGCTGAGAGCAAGAATGGGTCTGCGAAAGGACATGCCCAGGAGATGGAACAGCATGAGCAAAGACTGCAAGACAGGAAATGGACTGAGTGTTAGGGGAACGGAAGGATCAGTGAGCAAGGAGCATGCCAGGTAAAAGAGGGAAGGAGGGGAAAAATGGTAAGGCCCTGCAGACTGTAGTTACAAGTCTGGGTGTTGTTTTAAGTGCAGTGAGAAGCTTCTGAAGTCTTGCATTTGAAAAGCAAAGGGTTACTCAGGAGAACACTACCTACCCCCACCCAAGGCAGGAGATTCCTGGGCAGAGCAGACAAGTGCTCCCCCAGGGTTTGGCTGAGAATTAAACAGCAAAACAAACAAGGAGGTCCCAGGCAAAACCAGCTTTCTCATTCCTTTGACAGCTGAATGGTTTAGCTTCCCTGGGCAGAAATGTGTACAAATCTGGATTACATCTTACAGTCAGATGCCTTATCTAAAAGACGACAGCCAAAGTTTGATCTTTGGCCTAAGGGGAGAATTAAAAGGTGTTTATGTTTCAGAAATAATCAGAGTCAGACATCTCGAAATTAAAATTCTTTGTCAGCCTATCAATATTTATGAATGTGTAAAATTTCCGACAGCCCCATTCCTCAATTTCCACGCATTGCAGGTTGAGCGATGTTTAACCTTGAAGATAGCATCTCTTCGCCAGCACATTTCTCACTTTACAGAGTAAAGTTGATCTAAAACTCTGACCCATCTTCTAGTTATCTATGTTCACCTTCCTCATTGAAATCAACCAAAGTGGGATTTCTTTCATAACAACAGACCCTGCAGAATTGGAAAAAGTAAACTGTAGGTTCCCCCAAGAAACCCACAAATTAATAAGCCATGTATATTATCTATACTACAGTCAATCCAGTTTGGAACAAAGGTAAAATCTGATTTCAGAATGAAAGGTTTCTAGTTGTAGTTTTGACATTAACTCATGTGAACTTGGTCAAGTCTTTTTTTACCTTCAGAGGCTTCAATTTTATTATCTGCAAAATAGTCATTGTACTTATGTACATATGTATGTGTGTTTTTACATATGTACGTGTGCGTGCACAATGTATGCATGCACATGTGTGTATATGTGTATTATGCATGTATGTATGTATGTGTGTGCACATGTAAAGGTCAAGTTCTCCAGAAACAGAACGTAAGACAGGGATTCAGGGTCATGTGATTAACTGAGGGGTGCTCTCTGAGACAAACCTGTGAGAGGAGCAAAGTGAAAAATAGGGAAGGGGAAAGTATTAACAAGGGGATGGTCTCAGGTAAGTTCTAGTCTTAGCCCTACTCACGAGAGGAGAATGAATGGACCAGGAGATTAACACATCAATAGCATCTCAGAACAGTCCCCATTTTGAGACAAGGGGACCAGCCTTTTTTACTGCATTATCAGATACCCAGACACCCCTAGGGAGGAGGGAATAATTGCCCCTGGGTGAAGAGGCTCCTCTCAGGTGATGATAATTCTTCAGAGAAGAAGGCCACCCGTGAGCCCTCAGCAGCCAACATTTACAGCAGTTGGGGGACTGGCACACTGGCCCCGTGCAGGAGAACTGGACAGGGCAGCAGCACATGTGCTGTGTACATATGAAGAAGGGTACATTGCATATGTGTAGATGAAGGTACACACACACACGTGCACACACATGCACACACACACGGAGGAGGAGGGGGAGAAGGAGAAAGAGGAAAATTGACTTTTATTTCCTTCACTGGCTCACAAGTTTGTTGTGAGAACACAATAAGAGCACTTGAGGAAGTACTAGGAACTCGTGCCTCCTGCATTCCCAAACCTGTCATAAGCTTTCCTGACTCCCTTTTGCTATTCCCTCTGCCTCTGACTGCCCGCCCCCTCATGCCAAGTGTATCTGTGACTTCAAAGTGGTCATCAGGTGCCTCCTCTTCAGAAGGCTCCTGGGTCTACCTCCTCCTCTGCCCACCCCCCTGATTTCACTTAGACATAATGTGAGACACCATCAAAAAAGACCCCAGAACAACACCCTGTCTGCTGTGCCCATCTTAAGAATCAGTAATGTTGGATTCAAGTCCCATATCCCCGTTTCATACTTATGTTGCCTTTGGCAAAGTCAAGACCTCTCTAAACTTGCTTTCCTCTTCTGTCAGTGTGAGTGATGCCACCAACCTCAAAAGTTTTATTGCACGTGAGAAAATTTTTTTAAAACTATAATTATACATTATTTGATGGCTATTTTCTCTGCATGAAGGAGCTCATTTCCAACATTTCCAGGATAAATAGACCCTGTAACACCCTTGAAATCTCAGGACTCCAGCAAGAAAAAAATGATTCTACTTGGATTTAAAGGCAGCAAAAAGAATGCATAATTCTTACATGAGAGAAGCTAAGATTGAAGAAAGGAAAACCATAAAACTGGGGGGTGAGGGGTGGAATAAATCACAGGCCATGAGCCAAATGCCCAGGTAGCAGCTAGGCTCAGCAAACAATGCTCAACTATTTTTAGCCTCTACTTGGGTATACTGATTTCCGGTACAATATCCTCTGATTATTGTGTCTAGAATTGTATCCTGCCCGCCCACCCTTATTCCACCAGAAGCAGTTATTCTGCATTACCCAGCAATTCTTTCCAGGTGCTCCTCAAATCAGACAGGGGTTCTCAGTCTTCTAGATATGCCATCCTGGAACCAGCTCTGATTTTTACAGCTGTGAAAGGCTCCGCTTGCAGCAAGGGGTAGGCTCTGAATCCTCTCACCAGGCTGCTCCATGGTTTCTGGTAGCATCTGGCATCTGGCACAGAGTGTTGACACTATTTTTGTTGTTTTCAGAACAATACCTCAAGACACAATTCCATCTTGGCAGTTCATGTGGTGGGGAAATGAAATTAGTAGCCTATTCTGGTTACCTATTCCTGCAATGACAAGCCATTCCAAAACGTGGTGGCTTAAAAGAGCCATTTTATTATTTTTTGTAGAGCTATGGGTTGATTTGGCTTAGCTGGACAGTTCTTCTGCTGGTCTTTCTTGAGGCCTTTCATGACATTGGAGTCAGATGGAAGCTGGGGCTGGTGATGTGTAGACAGAGGCAGAGACTGGAATGATGCATTACAAGCTGAGGAACACCAAGGATTGCCTGTAGCCCCAGAAGCTAGCAAAGAGAAAGAACAGGTTCTCCCTCTGAGCTTCCAGAGGAACGAACCCTGACAACACCTTGATTTTGTACCTCTGGCCTCTAGAACCGACAGAGAATAAATTTGTGAACTTTTAAGCCACCAAGTTTGTTTTGGCACCCCTAGGAGACAAATATAGTGAATGAATGAATGAGCAAATACAACTGAATTTCTGGGAATGAATGAGGGGAACCTAAGTTGAGAAAGGGAGAACAGGAAGGAATTCCTTGAAAAGAAACTTGGGCATCTATCTGCATAACTCAACTTAAATCTAATCTCTGTTCCTTTGTCGGGCCATGAGCCTGAGACTGAGGAGGGCACGACTTCAGCTCTACACAGACAGGTGAGCAGTGGGACACCTCCACGTGTCAGGGCTGTAGGGAGCCCAGAATGAAGCTTTGGTGTGGACGTGGGAGATGGATGCACAGGAAATGGAAAAGCTGACCTGGGCTACTGTCCCTTAGGTCTGGGAGACTCCCCAGGTTTCGGCACCCTGATGGGAGAAACCATATCCAGGCAGTGAACTCTAAGGAACTTGACTCTAGAAGGGAGAATCTCTTGGCTCTTCAGAAGGATCCCACAACTGGATGAAATTTTGCCTACATTTGAGGAACAGTGTCTGCAAGGGGAGGAAGATACTGCAGGATAAGGAAAGAGAAGGAAGAAGCAAGACATGAATATCTGCATCTCATTTTTTAAAACAATAAAAACCAAACAACAGAAGCCCTGGAGGGCAGCGGGTACCCCGTGATCACCCCATTCCCTGTCCCTCTCCATCACTCCTCTCCCCATGACCTCCTCAGCCAAGGCTGTGGGGTGAAAAGTGAGCTGGAGAGAACACAAAGCAGTTAGTCAATATTCATGCACAACACACATGCGAGCAAATGCACCACACCACAGTGACAGCTGAAGGAACACGTTTACGTGGACACGTTCGTGAGCCTCGTGACTGTCGATCTAACAATCTGAGTACTTTCTGACGTTTATAGCATTTCTGATAAGAACCTTTGCAGCTCTGCAGAGTGTCTCTTGTCACAGCTTTCCAGCCCTGAAAAAGGTCTTGGAATTCTGAGTCCAATTACCTTTCCCAAAGGGAGTACCAAACGGGATACAGTAATGAAAAACGATTATGTATTTCTGAATCTTCAGTGATAAGAAGGCTCAAAGGTGATAAGATGAACACGGATTTCCCCTCTGAAAATGCCATTTCTAGATGCAATGCCTTTCCTACCTTCCCTACCTAAAATAGCCAGCTAATCACATTCCACCAGATTTAATTTTCTCTGTGCATTTATAACTGCCTAATATGTCTATATGTTTATTGTCTTTCTTCCTGCAAAATGTAAACTCCACAAAGGCAAGGACTTTATCTGTCTTGTTCACTGGCATATCGCCTTAAATAGTACCTGGTACCTGGTAGGTACTCATTGAATATCTGTTTAATGAATAAATTAACATTAATTTAATTCCAATTAAGTGGAAGACACTGTATCATTTGCTTTGTAAAGATGTACTATGCAAAAATGAGATGTTATACCCCCAACAAGATTGCAATGTACATAAGTAACTACAATGCTCAGGAGAACTACAAGGGCATTTAGAGCTATAAACAGAGTACTATTGAGAGAGGACAGAAAAAAAAATCATGAAAGACCTTATGAATTTGAACACCATCCATTAAAGTGAACAGAGACACGATTCAGACAAAACTCCAGCACACAGTGGGCTGGCTGTGACTTGGGTCTTGTTTGAAATCATCTGAAAATCAGACTTCCTGACTCCATGACCTTGAGTTAGTAACTTGTATTTTGTGAAACTCAGTTTCTTCATCTGCAAAATAAATATCTCTGCCTAGATAATCACTAAGGTTTCTTTCCATGACAACACTGGAGGAGAATATGAAGGAGGGAGCAAATTTGGGTACCAACTCCTTCCTTACTCAGTCTGAAACATGAGTAATGAAATGGCCTTAGATTGATAAGAGCTACGTGATGCATAACCAAGCTGTCTGTTACTAAGATCTATCTATAAGGGTGTCTCCAAGGAGATAATGATTATAAAGAGAAAATTAGAAACCAACTGGAAACTTTAAAATATTTTATTTTGAACTAATTTCAGACAAAGAAAACTTGCAAAAATTTTTAGGTTTCCATATAATCATACCTCTCACCCAGATTCTCCTAATATTTCAGTACTCTCTTTCTCCTGGGTACTGTGAAATTTAACTGTGTCTAGTTACGAGTCTTTTTTTCCTTTTGTGTCTAGTTATGGGTCTTTTTTTCCTTTTGTGTCTAGTTATGAGTCTTTTTTTCCTTTAATCCTGCTTTTTGCCTGGTGTCTTTACCCAGCACTAGAAAAATGTCTTCTATTATTTCTTTGATTCTTTCCTGACTCCCATTGTCTCTGTTCTCTCTTTGGAGCCCTAGTATGATCCTCTATGTCTTTAAACTGCTCTCCAATGTTTTGCCTACATCTTAGGCTGGCCGTTTAGCTCAGTTGGGTTGAGCTCAGTGTTATAATATCAGGGTCAAAGGTTCAGATCCCCTTACTGGCCAGCGGCAAAAAAATAAAATAAAATAAAAAAATAAAAACCCACCATGTTTTCCCTACATCTTTTACTTTACATTCTGAGAGATTATTTAAAATGTTTCTTCCCGGGCCGGCCCCGTGGCACACTCGGGAGAGTGCAGCGCCTGGGAGCACAGTGGCGCTCCCGCCGCGGGTTCGGATCCTATATAGGAATGGCCGGTGCGCTCACTGGCTGAGCGCGGTGCTTGCGACACCAAGCCAAGGGTTGTGATCCCCTTACCGGTCACAAAAAAGAAAAGAAAAAAAAAAAGATAAAATGTTTCTTCCAAATATTAAAGAACTTTTTTTTTTTTCATTATGGCAACAATAGTTTTAATTTAGAGCCACGGTTCTCAACCTTGGCACTAGTGACATTTTAGGATGGCTATCTCTCCGTGGTGGGGGCCGTCCTCTGTGCTGTGGGCTGCTGAGCAGCGTCTCTGGTCTCTACCCACTAGGTGCCAGTAACTCCCCCACCCCATTCCTCACAACCCAAACTGTCTCCAGATGTTGCCAACTGTTCACTGGGGGGAAAAACTGCCTTTAGCTGAGAATCACTGATTTAAAAGAACTCTTTCTAATTCTCTGATTTCTTCCCTTTCATAGAAGCCTGCACCTTTCTGTGGCCACAAGCACTAAATAATACAGTTGGACTTTGTTAAAGTTTCTTGATTTACTTCTCTCTTCCAGAGTCAAGGGTTCTGTTTGTTCGTCTTGGTCCTCCTCTTTTGAAGGAACATTCATATCAAAATAGTGGTTGCACTTAACGTCTTTTGAAGATATTTTCCCACAGGTTACTCAGTGTCTTCTCTAAGGTGTTCCTTTATTAATTTCCTTGAAAGTGCTGGCTCTCAAAGTGTGGTCCCCAGACCAGCAACCTCAGTATCACCTGGGAACTTGCTATAAATGCAAATTTCTAGGCCACAAGGATTCAGGAATTCTGGGGATGGGACCTAGAGATCTGTTTTAATAGGCCCTCCCAAAGATTCAAATGCATGCTAGAGTTTGAGAATGACTACCTAAGAACGTAACAATAGGGTTTCTATTTTTGGAAGTGGTTGCGATGAGAATGTATTTTTATGATTCCAAATAAAACAAAAAATATGTAATGATGGGGGGGGATCCCTTATAAAATTGTTTGTATTCTAACTGGGAACCTCATATATTTTAAATTCGTTTTGTTTTTCCTCCTGCTGCTAGGAATCAGAGCCAAATTGGAAGCTCTGTCATGGTAAAGATATTAACCCACAGAGTTATCATATAGATTTCCTCCTCTTCTCCTTGCCCCCATTTCTTACTTTTATTTTATTGGATTTTGTTCCTTTGGGGAGAATGGAAAGTTATAAATGCGGTGAATACGTAAAAGCATCTTTGACAGTGGCAGCACTGTGTTCTTGCCTGCTGTCCCATGTTCCGCTCTGCATATGAAATACAGATCGTGCAGCCCATGCAGATGTCACCAGATATTAAATAGCTTCAAAAATGGATCGCAGAACATGGAAATCCTAATACTGCTTAGAAAAAATATTTTCATGTGTAATTCCCAGGGATATTCTTACGAAATAGAATTGTTATTACCTTTTTGTTTAAATGTAAGAGAAAGGATTTAGGCTCAGATTTATTATACTAGTATATTAACCACTATTGTTCTTTTGGCTTTTTGCCTCTGGATGATGTTTCACGGTTGAGAATTATTTTCTGTTTCCATCATCTTGAAACAAACAATGTGTTTTCCAATTGCCTTTTTATTTTCCCTGAGCTAACAGACCAGTACAATTCCCATTTGAAAAGATTCTTCTAAATTTTCATACATAACTAACAAAATACCAGGACTACTGATAAGTTCAATAATTCCCATGGATATGTTATATTTGTGTTTTATTTGTGATATATTCTAACATATCATTTAAAAAGATGTTTAAATAAATGCTCATTTAAAAATTAAACAGGGCTGGCTGGTTAGCTCAGTTGGTTAGAGCATGGTGTTGATAACGCCAAGGTCAAGGGTTCGGATCCCCTTACAGACAGCCACAAAAAAAATAATTAATTTTTTAAAAAATTAAACAACCTTGGGCCAGCCCCATGGCGCACTCGGGAGAGTGCAGCACTTGGGAGAGCAGCGGCGCTCCCGCCGCGGGTTCGGATCCTATATAGGAATGGCCAGTGCGCTCACTGGCTGAGCACGGTGCAGGCGACACCAAGCCAAGGATTGCGATCCCCTTACCGGTCACAAAAAGACAAAAAAAAAAAAAAAAAAATTAAACAACCACAACCATTATCAATAATCAATAAGTATTTCTTGAGCGACATTTCAGATGCTTTTTTTTTTAATGTTTGAACTTTGGAGGGTAAATAAAAAGTATAAAACTTATCCTCTGAGGATTGAAGACTGACTGGCAAAGACCAGTTAGGTTTCCATTGAACCCCACTGTTCCAGATGCCTTCCAATCTGCCTGACTGATTCTTGGAGACCCTATTTAGTCATTTCCTAGGGGTCGGTCCCAACCAGGCCTCTGACAATTGGCTGGGTCCTGTTCTAAATCAGGCAATGACACCGAACCTTAAAGCTGCTGTTCACCTGCCTCCAAGCACAACCACCTCTTAAAATCCACTTGCTGCTCCATCCCCCAACAAGACAGAGCCCCTGGGCCTCCAGACTGGAACACTCCAGACTTGTGATGTTTCTCTTACAGAACACCCTATGTATTAGTTTCTGAGGACCACCATAACAAATCACCACAAACTTAGTGGCTTAAAACAACACAAATTTATTACCCTACAATTCTGGAGATCAGAAGTCTGATGACAGACTCACTGAGCGAAAACCAAGGAATTGGCAGGGCTGTATTTCTTGTTGGAGGCTGTAAGGGAGAATCTGTTTTCTTACCTTTCCCAGCTCCAGAGGCTGCCCACATTCTTTGGCTCTTAGCCCACCTGTATCTGCAAGGCCAACAAGAGCTGTTAGTGTCTTTCCCGTACCACATCACTCTGACACTGACCCTTCTCCTCCTGTTTCCACTTTTAAAGACGCTGTGATTATCTTGGGCCCATCTGGATAATCTCACATAGCCTCTCTATATTAAGGGTTACTGATTAGCAACCTTAATTTCATCTGCAACCTTAATCTCTCTTTGCCATGTAATGTATTTATGCATTCTGAGGATGAAGACCTGGGTGTCTTGGGGTGGGGACCATTATTCTGTCTACCACAGCCCATCAGCCTAGAGTGAGTAACCAAGTAATTAGCAGACTAATGGGCTGACTGCTGAGTGTCCAGCTCTAGGAGATGACAGCTCAATTCCTCTGAAGCAGCCTGTTTTCAGGGGAGCCACAGCAGGGCAGAATTAAAGCCTAGCTTTACCACTTACTCCTTCCCCCTTTTGAGTTTTCCTGGCCTTGTCTATAGCACAAGCATGGTAATAAGACCTATTTCACAGGGTGACTGTAAATATTACTTGAAAAAATAGGTCAGTGTCTGGAATATAACAGCAGCTTAATAAAAAGGTGTTGCAAGAATGAAAATATAAAAAATAAAAATAATATATGAAACTATGTTCTACGGTACTAAGGTGCTAAGTCTAGAGACATAGCATCCTAGAGCTGAAAGTATCTTAACAATCATCAAATGGAAGATAAGGAGTTGAGGTTCAGAAAAGGAAAACATGTCATTCAATGGGTGACATAAATAAGATTAGAAATCAGCACAGGTCAGAAGCCATGAGACCTCTATCCTTAACAGCACTCATCAGGACTGGGATGCCAAGCAAGGACATCTGGCATCCAGCAGATGATGGGTACGTACCCAATCCCATTGTGCACGCCTCCTTAGATTCCTGTGTGTGTAGGAGACCTGGCCTTTCTGACATGTGGCAGCCACTCTCCTTAAGCTAACTTGTAACTATTTTTTAAAGACATTATTTCAGCAAAGTTTCAGTGATATGGGAAAGATGTTCACCACGGATACAAAGCAGAATACATAATAGTGCCTTCATGACAGCAGAAATTACATAGAAATAAACATGTTCGGTTGACTTGAAATAAATACAAAAAATGTCAGCAGTGTTTATCTCAATGTATATGGTGGGTACTTTTTATTTTCTTCTGTCTTTTCTAGATTTTCTAAGTGAGCATGACTTTTATAAGAAGGAAAAGGAAAAGTGCTAGTTTTTAAAAACAGCAATGAGAAAGATTGTTCATTTTTAGTCAATTATTTTATCCCCTCATAACCCCAGATTTTTAGAACCTGGGTATTCCAAACAAATATTTCCTTTATAGTTTCAAATTATTTCTTCCAGCTATTCCTTTTCCTATTTCTAGGGGATTCCTGCTTTATCCCATAGCACCATATTGCTAAAAAAAGAGAAAAAAGACACACTCTAACATTAACTGCCTTAGTAAACAAGTCTACAGATCATATAAAACCAAATTGCCACCACTGTGAAGAGAATAAATCAAAATGTGTGACTATGTACACAGCCCACAGCACCGTCATCAGCCTCACTTAACCAAAGTTCTCCAGCTTCGTGTTGTTTTGCCTTTCAGTTTCCACTACATTCATTATTCAGACAAACTCCTTTGTAACATAATTTCATATCAAATAAAGAAATGCATTCAGAGACTGTAACTCTAAGTAGGAGCACAAGTCAAGTCTCAGCCCACATTCCCCTAGATGCAATTAGTTTAATCTCTTTCTGAACGTGTTCTTAATATAGGCTTTTACCAGGGGCCATTTTTCATGTGTCTTGGTTTTTCATCACCAAATTCTTGAGTAAGACCACAGACATTAAAATGATAGCATATCATGTTTAAATCACGGTTAAGTTCAAGGGGGAAATAACACGCTCTGTCTCGAGTTAGAATGAAGGAAAAGTGATTGGAGATTATGACTGTATTGTTTTCATAATATTTGGATTTGTTTCTAACTGCTGCACTTGGGTTAAGGGAGTTAAATTTTGAAAGTCAGTCTAGAGCATTCAAAGGTCACTGTGCATACACACCCCAATGCTGGGAGGCAAGTTCTCAAGAAGATCTCAAAGCCCCTGAATAAAAATGAAAAGAAACAGTTTTATTCAAAAGTGACTATGAATTAAAAACCTATCAAAAATCAGAAATATTGAGCCCTACCTGATTTCCAAAGGGATAATCCCTACAAATCAGACTTAGGAGATATGCAGTGTTTATTTATTATTATTAATCATAGAGGACTTCTGGGAGTCACATGATTGATTGAACTGAATTTTTACATCGTGTCTCTGAGATTCGGAAATTTCCCAGTAGGGCCCCTGTCAACCCAGCTTGCTTTTCTATATCCTACATTCATTGATTCTCTCTCAATTTCCCCCCACTGACCATTACCTCTTTCTGTAGCTTCAGTCCCTGAAACACCCTGACATGTATGAAGGCCCTCAGCTGTTAGGACTTAGAATATACCTGATGTTACCAGCCTACTTATCATTTCTAAAATCTCATGTCTCCACTTTGATAATAATTATTACCATGATGATATTAACAGATAACATTCACTGAATGTTTCCTATGTGCCAGGCATTTTTACTTGGATTTTCTTTTTTAACTCCTAAACCTCCATAAGAGGTAGGTATCAGTTATTAAACTCTCTGAGCCTCAGTGTTCTCACTTGTAAAATGGGGGTATGCAAAATGACAAAGATCACACAGTGGGTAAATACTAGGTCTAGGAATCACACCCAGAAATTCGTAATTTCTTAAACTCACACTCAGGGTCATGCTCTTTAACATTGCACTATGCTTTCTCTAATCACCTTGCTATCCAAATTCCCAAGGTCAACCTCATCCACTCAGTCCATGGAACTAATTTTCTTCTATAGTCTATCTTATTCCAGAAGAGATATGTATACACAGACACACACACACACACATACATGTATATATAAATAATTTCAGAATTACAGAAGATTTGCAAAAATAGTACTGAGAGTTCACGCATTTTTTTTTTTTTTTACATTGTCTTCAGTCTTCAGGTCATCATCATCAAACTCAAATTAGCTGAACCACAGCATGACAGGGACACAGTCGCAAAGGCCGTCTAATACTTTAGTATTGCCTCACATGGATGACATGCTTCTAACTATCCCCTTGGTGGAGGCTCTCAGCTGGCCATCTCACACCTCTTGTTGTTAATGATTCCTTCTGTGCACAGCACAGACACTGACCTTGCAGATCCACATGTGCTTGCATCATAGATATGTCAGGGATTCTTGACTTTGTCGGGTCCTTAACCTATTTAAAGAAGTGTTCCTCTCCCTAGAAAATGTAGAGACAAATATTCCTACATATTTCAGGTAGTTTACAGACCCGAGGGTACCTCTCTTTGAGTTCAATCTTACCTTTTTTAGTTTTTAAAAGCTAACAATTGTAGTCTGACCTGCTCACCGCACTCCCTATCTTTTACTCAATCTCCATAGAGCTCCTCCACATCACTAACCCTGGGGAGGCTGCCAAAGAATTACAGAACCACTCCTCCTCAGACATGGCTTCAACCACTGAACTGTTGTTGGTTTGGGGCTGCAGAAATGGCCATTTGCCAAAGAACACATGTAACTGCCACCAGGACAATCTCATCAGGCAGTGAGGACAGTGGATCTACTTCTTCCACCGTGTCAAATCATTACTGCAGGGATTTCCTGACAGCAGAACAGCCCTGTTGGCTCCCCAGCTATGCACTTGCCAAAGGTCAATGCACTTATCCATGCAGACCCAAGTAACTTCTCACAAATTAGTATTTATGAGACTAATATTCTGTCCAAGCTAAACATTCTAAGCTAAAGGTTGCTGGCTTCTTTCTTGATAAATTGAAAGTCTGAACTTCTCAGGCTAATATTCTACTATAGGATCAGATGGTTATTAGTGAAATCAACACACCTATAAAAGGTTATCAACGAGAATCAGAGGACAGTTGATCCTTGAGTACTCACAGACCAAAAAAGTGAACTTTCTTTCAGATGAACACAAAACCAAAATGTTTTCACGTTCTCAAATACCAATGGGTTAAAAAATATAATAAGCAATTTCCAGTAATATTCACATTTTGAAAACATCAAATTAGTCCATCCTCAGTATCGTATGATAAAAAGAACCCAAGCTTTGGAATTAGACAAACAAAACTGAGTTTGGATGTGTCACTTAGCTATGTGACTTCACTGAGCTAAAATTTCCTCTTCTCTGAAATAGGGAAATAACATACATGAAAAAAATCTATTATAAGGATAAAATGTGAAGATGTTCATGAAGTACTTTGCACCAACAACAAACTCAATAATCTGAGCTCTCTCCTTTAAAATTCTTTCTAAAACTCCCAGGTATCCAGAAGAGCAAGAAGTTAGAAGGTTCCACAACTTGGGAGACCTGAATTATATCAAAACATAAGGTTTAAGAGATTAAGGGTACAGATCTCTGTACACTTGTCAGGGAGTCAGAGCTAAGGAAGAGTATTTAAAAATAATGGAGACCAATCCTGGGCAAGACAGAGTAAGCACGAGCCATCCTGTGTCTCCCACGGAATGCAAATATGAACTCTGGACAGAATGCATGGAGCAGTTATCTGAGGACTCTGAAAAATAAATGATAGCAGAAAGATCAGGAAAAGCAGAAACTTCAAGTACCACCGAACTGGTGGTAAATTTCCCATTTTTTCCCCTCTAAGATCACCAACTTGGGCATATATGCAGCCCCAAAACAAGAAGTGTACACCGGTGTGACCAGAAAGAACTGCAGGGGAAGACCTAGTTTTCTGGCCCAAAGATTAGGAAAAGGGGCTTAAAGGATCAGAGACAGTGAGGGCAGTCTTTATTTTTGTTTGTTTGGTTTTGGCTTTTTTAGTTTCTGTCTCAGCCCTCAGGAAATTCTGGCACATTGCAGCAGCAGCAGCAGAGGTCAGGCAGATGCCCAAAACTGAGAGGAGGGAATCCTTCTCTCTGATCCAGAGAGCCTGGTTCCAAGCATAAGGCAAATAGCCATGACATTTTTTTCCTCTCTGTCCTCAGCAAACACTAAACACAATAAATTCAATGAAATTCATACTCAAACATATCATAATACAACTTGAAAATTAAAGACAAAGGAAAAACCTTGAATGCAGCTAGAGGTGGGGGGGAGCAGGTAACATATAGGGAATGACAATTCAAATTACCACAAATTGCTCAACAGAAATCATGAAGGAATGAGATCAACATTTTTAAATTTCTGCAAGAAAAAACTGTCAACCCAGACTTTTATATCCAGTGAAAATGTCCTTCAGAAATGAAGGTTAAATAAAGGCATACCAAGATGAAGGAAAACTAAGAGGATTCATTGCCTCCGGACCTGCTCTAAAAGAAAATGCTAAAGGAATGTCTTCAGACAGAGGAGAAAGGACATGGGGGCAGGGGGTGGCTTGAAGCATCCAGAATGAAGAAATAGCACAAGAAATGGTAAACATCTGGACAAATATAATATTCTCCTCATTTTGCTAAATATGTATGGCTTAAAGCAAAAATTACAACACTGCTTGATAGGGTATACAATGTATATAGATATAATACATACAATAATTATAACATAAAAGGGGAAAGGTAAAAGTGCCTATATTGTATAGTTAGATTTCTACACTCCACTTGAAGTTGAAAATATTAATTCTGAGTGAAAAGTAAAAAGTTAAGTATGTATATTGTAATTCCCAGAGCAACTAAAAAAAACTTAAAATTCTATAAAATGATATAGTAAAAATCTCAACAGATAAATTAAAATAGAATACCAAAAACATCAAAAAATCCAGACATAAGCAGGAAAGGAGAAACAAAAAATGGAAAACAGAAGGAACAAACAGAAAACAATATAATTTTTAGGTACACTAAATCCAAACATATCACATAAACATTAAACATAAGTAGTCTAATCATACTATTTTAAGGACAGATATTGGTAGAATAAATTTTTAAAATATAATCCAAGAATATGTTCTCTACAAAACACCCACTTTAAATATAATGATATAGGTGGGTTATAGTAAAAGGATGAAAAAAGATATACCATGCAAACACTAGTCCAAAAAAAGCTTGAGTAACTCTACTAAAATCAGACAAAGTAGACTGCAGAGCAAGGAAAATTACTAGAAATAAAAAGAAACATTATATAATGATTTTTTTTAAGAAAAGGATAAACGTACAGACTCTATATTGAAAACTCCAAAACATTGAAGAAATAGATGAAAGAACACCTACGTAAATGGAGAAACATGCCATATTCATGGATTATAAGTTTCAGTATTGCTAAAATGTCAGTCCTAACCCCCCCCATTGATATATAGATTTATTGCAATTCCAATAAAAATCCCACCAGGAGTTTTTGTAGATATGCACAAGCTGATTTTTAAATGTATATGAAATGCAAAAGAAACAGAACAGCCAAAAAGATTCTAAAGAAAACAAAAAATTTGGTGTATTCACACTTTCTTTTATGACTTATTATAAAATCACAATAATCAAGATAGTGTGATATTTTAAAAGGGTTAGACACACAGATCAGTGGAATTGATTATAAAGTCCAGAAACAGACCCACGCAAATATGGCTAATTAATTTTTGACAAAGGTACAAAGCATTTCTTTGGGAGCAATGTTACCTCTGTTGAACAAAGATTTGATAAAGCGATTGATCTCTAATACTCTGTAATTTTAAATCTGTATAGATCATATTATAAGACCTTTAAAATTATCTATTTATTTATGTGACATAAAATGTGAGCTAAAATTGCCAATGGAATTGTCTATTATTAAATTATGTTGTTAGCATCTGGGGGGAAAAGTGAGTTAAATCCCTAGTTTGGGGAATGACTTCCCTAACTAGTACACACAGGCAGCTGGCCAGACTCAGTCCCATTAGAAAAATATCATTACATCATAGAAATATATGTATGTCCAAGTTACTGGCATACACTCTGAGTTTGAAGATTTATGAGATTATAACAATTTTTTCTAATCATGAAGAATATGAAAAAATGAAATATTTTTCTTCTAGTCATGTATCTAGGCAGATTGAAATGTTCTAATTTCTCTTGACATGTAGCCCATCTCTCATGAGCTTGTAAGGGTGTCTGTAACTGCAGCACCTGTCAAACACTCATTTACAATGATCGACAATCACAAAAAAGACAGCACAACCTCACCTCATCTTTAAAGTGGAGAAAGAAGCCTAATGCCAAATGTCTATTCTACAGCCAAGAAGGCATATATTTTCTCAGTCCCTAAATCACACACTGATGGCAAAACAAGACCCAAGCAGCTCTTCAGTATACTCCAGTCTTTCACTCTTTAATAAACTTAGAGATATTCAGCCCCACCGTGATAAATTATCACAGTATCACTTACCATTCACTTTGGCTTATATTTCTTCCCTTGAACTTCTACTCATGTGTTTCTCCTTCCATTTGGGTCACAATGAGTTATTTCATATTGGTTCCATCTCTGATGCTATCCAGTTGATAATTATTGAAGTCAAAGAGAAAGAATATAGTGATGTCAGAGAGGAAAGCTGACCAGTTTCCCAGAGAGTGTCTTCTGGAAAGATCACACTGTAGTTCAGATTTTCACAATAAGGAATTATATTATCAGTTAGATGACCATAATCTCTGGGATTGACTCAATTTAATCAAACTCCTAAACAGTTGATATAAATCATAATGTCAAGCTTTTGGTTTTGGTTTTTTATTTGTTGTTTGTTTTCGTTTTGATTTACTCCGAAGGAGACACCTATCTAGTGACAGAAAAATGAATGCCTACCTACACAAATGGCCAGGGACCTATGGAAACAAATTAGTAATCAGATTGTTAGATCAGAGTGGAATCCTCCAAAAGGAGAGATGAAGTAGAAAGTGATGATCTGGAATAGGAAAAACAAATAGCTGGCACACGTTCCACCATTCCCCCTCTTGCACCAATGGCAGACATTAATCAATCATTGTGCACTTCTGATGCTCAGCTCTACTGCAGCCTCAGCATCCATCCCACACAGCACTCTGGACAGCCCCATCCAATCAATCAGTGTTAGTATATAAAATGAAATCTCATATGCCATATCTGGCCTGGAGGGATGATTTGTCCAAGCCATAGATCTCCCTTCTCTGCCATAAACCAGAAAACCCTTCACTAGTCATCAAAATTTATATTTATAGCAGGTTTAGTATCCCTCTTTCACAAGTGAGACTGGACAATTATTGCCAAATTCTTCTCCTTTTGTCCTCATGCAGCTTATTTTATAGGTAAAGTTAGAGAGAATGGTCAACAGCAATGCTGAGCTTTGGAGGAAAAATTCTAGAGATGGGATCCAAGCATCTGTATTTGTAGACATCTCCATAAAAAATTTTAAAAGCACCGAAGTTGTGTACTGCTGGCCATGCAGGGAAAGAACCACATAATTCAACTGTATTATTCAACCGTCCTGTCTCTACCATTACAGAAAACACTGAACAACACAGTTTTCCTTGATGAGTGAGGACAGAGACTCAAGACCTCCCAAGCAATTAGATGTTGTACGTTCGGCAGTCGTTAGGATTGCTCAGTTCTCTTTTCTTCTGGGCATGGCAAAATGATACTGAATTGACATTTGCCAGCCCCCTTTAAGGTAAGTGTGGCCAGGTAACTTGATTTGGTCAATGGTATTAGAGCTGAAGAGACATACAAAGCTCTAAGAGACAGTGTGTGATTCACTGTGTTCTCTTTGCCTTTTCTACATGTCAGGTGCAACATCAGCTTTGGGCTCAAAGTAACAGGGGGTAGAGCCCTCAACCTCCCCAAGATAGGCATACAGAGTGAGCAGGACATAAGCCTTTGTTCTGTGGAGCCATCAAGAGGTAGGGGCTATTTGTTCCTTCAGCACTATCTAGTCCATTCTAACTGATACGTCACATAAGAGGAAACCTTTTTGCTACCCTTGCAAAATCTTTCTGGGAACTCTCAACAGGAGAAACAAAATTGCTTTCGGCCTCATCAAGGTTCCTTTAATTTTGGCAAACTCTAAACAAATAAGCAGACAAAAATAAACTCTCTTGATATTGTGGGATTTTCCAGATGAGCTGTCTGAAAAGGGCCAAAGAGCAGGTTTGAACACAATGGGAATGAGAAGGGGCGAAAAAACAAAGGAGACATGCACATGGGAACAATTCTGTGGGTCTTGTGCAAACTTGTGCTGATCCCTGACTTTTCATTTCCCCAGGATGACTGGGCACGGGCCCAAGCCAGTCTGTGCTGGAATAAAATACACTGAACCACAGTAAGCGTATTGGGCCCAGACTATCATTGAAAAAAGCAAGACAGGAACAGGAATGGTTAAATGTTACCAACATCACTTCCCAAGCAAACATTTAATTCTTTATTGTTTATATGTCTCTTCCACGATAGTAAAAACTTCAGATAACTGATTTGAAGAGGGATTGGTGCCAGAAAAGACAGTATTTTTTTTTCTGTCCAGCTTTCACAAAATATAGTACTTTTAGGCTGTGAAATATTTTTCAACAATACAATTAAAAATTTTAAGAGATGCCATCCAAAAATCTATAATCTACAAATCCAACTTGTAAAAGTTCACACAATGTCAAACAACATTTTTATATATATATATAATAGAAAACATGTTTTCCTGGGAAAGTAGTCTGCTGATATTTTTAATAATGCTATAGATGACTGATTCCAAGTCAGATATATGGAAGGAACTTTCTTATTGCCCCTGTTATTTTCTTTTCAAGAATATGTTTTGGAAGAAGAGTTGAAAATGGTGTATCAACTCACATAAAAATATTGTCCTTTCACAGTAAAATTTCATCAAAATTTCATGTTCAGTTATGGTTTTGAAGAAATATAAAGTCCTGGGCATATATTTTATAACTGTATATGGCACTTACAAGACCTATTTTTATAGAACATTCTGAAGGAGAAACTCAGTTACAGGACAGAGATTATGAACAGTGTTTTTCCCATTCAGATCAGATATTTAGTGTCTTTATGACTGGTATATGTATTAGCCCATTTCCGTTGCTTCTAACAAAATACCTGCAACTGAGTATTTTATAAGAAAATGAAATTTATTGCTCACAGTTTCAGGGGCTAAAAAGTCCAAAGTCCAGGGAACACATCTGGTGAAGGCTTTCTTTGGTGGTGACTTCAGTGATGGCAGAGTATCACATTGCAAAATGGCAAAGCAGAGAGAGACTAACCTCCTCGTTGACTCTCCTTTTAGAGCCCTCCAAATTATACCCATGACCACCATTTTTAATCCATTCACTACTGCATGGTCCTAGAATCTAATCACCTCTTCAAGATCCCACCTTTCAATTACCATCATAGGATTTCCCACCCTCAATGGTTACAGCAGAGATTAAGTTTGGGGGAGAAATTCAACCCAAAGAAGTATAGGTCAATTTGTCTATTTATTTAATAAAAAAAATTTTGAAAGTACTTACTACCTGCCAGACTCAGTTCTAGATGCTGAAGCTGCCACTGTGAATAAGAGAGACAACAACCATGGATCCATAGAGCTTATTGTCCAGTGGGGATAAAAAATCCTTAGCAATACATATATATTATATATCACTAATGATTTTTTTTTATTATACTATGTAAGAATTCTATAATCAGGGGATAGAAAAATGGTCAGAGGTATATTTAGATAAGAGGATCAAGGAAAGCATTTCTGAAGAAGACCATTTGTGAAGAATCCTAAATGAAGTGAGGAAGAGTATTCCAGATAAAGGGAAGAGGACGTGCAAAGGCCCTGAGGTAGGAACAAACTTGTAAGATTTAATAAACAGATATTGGAAACAGCAAGATCTAAGATGCAACGATGGGAGAAGACAGCAGAGGGAGTGTGAAGAAAGACATTATTGGAGGCAAAGAGGTCGACAACAGAGAAGCCAAATCACTGGATGCTTCATTGATGTGGTTAGTCCTATATCCTTTGGATGAGTATTTTTAAATTAATTTTGAATCTTTCTTATTAATATAAAGCTCAAAGTTTTACTCAAAGTGCCACGTTATCCCATCCCTCAAGTTTTTGTTATGATTTGGTTTTAAATATTTTCTAAATACCATTATGATTTTTTAAAATAAGCAATGCTCTGTTTGAGTAAGTTATTAAAATTACCAAATATGTGGTCTTCTGGGGGTTTTTATTATTGACTTCTAAGTTTATTGCATTGTAGACAAAGAATATGGTATGTATAATATTACTTCTTTGATACGTGTTGAGAGTTACTCTGTAGACCGGTACAGGATTAATTTTTTTTAATGTTCAATGTGTGCTTGGAAAAAAGCCGGTACTCCCTAACTTCTAGAATAGGGTTCTGTACACGTCCATTAGACCAACTGTGTTGATCATGTCTTCTGTATCCTCAGTGACACTTGTCTGCTTGATCTATTGTTATCTGTGAGACGTTTCACCCTCCTACCGTAGTTTTGTTTTTGCGCATTTCTTCTTTCAATCCTGTCCGTTTTTGCTTTATACACTTTTGTGATTATCTTGTCATCTGCAAGATTACCTGTCTTATAGATAATTATAGATTATCTATAATTGCTTATCTGCATTCAGGGCCAAGTTTCCAGTATCTTTCTGGTTAGCTATTTCCTTCTACTAGGATTCTTTAAATCCTATTAATATATTCTACCTTACAGTCTATTCAGTCTGACATTAATATGACTATTTCAACTTTGCCTAATATATATTTTTCCACCCTAGAACTTTCAACTTTTCTATGTTAGTATGTATTAAAAATATCCCTTGTAAATAAAACAGATTTTTTTTTCCCAATTTGAGAATTGCTGTCTTTTAATATGTGAATTCAGTCAATTTATTTGACTTATTTTGATTATTGATATATTTAGATTTAATTCTACCATTTTTATTTTTAGACAAGTTTTTAATGTTAATGGAATTGCAGTGGCAACATGATAGTAAAAATTTGGATTAGACACTCCAGAGTGGCACAAGTGACTTTGCTTTCTTGTAGGAGGCTCTTGCCTTGTGCTGGCCATCGGTTACACCTTCAGTCTTCACAGAGTATTAAAACCTTCATCCCTTGCCCTTTGGGCCAATGCCTCCTGAGATGCAGAACATCAGCTCCACCCCTCAGATCTAGCCTTTGAATTCCATCCTTCATCTCTGCTATATGAGGATCTACTCTTCTTTCTTCTGAGCTTGGCTGTGCATTTCATTTGGAGAGTGTCTTCGTTTATTTGTATTGCTATAACAGAATACCTGAGACAGGGTAGCTTATAAAGAACAGAAATGCATTTCTTTTAGTTCTGGAGGCAGGGAAGTTCAAGATCAAGGCACTGACAGTTGGGCCTGATCTCTACTTTCAAGATGGTGCCTTGAACTCCATTTCCTCTGGAGAGGAGGAACATCATGTCCCCACATGGCAGAAGAATGGAAGATGGAGAACCCACTTCTGTAAGCCCTTTTCATAGTGGCATTAATCCATTCATGAGAGTGGAGCCCTCATAGCCTATACACCCATCATTAGGCCATGACTCCCAACAATTTGGCAATGGGGATTAAATTTTCAAGACATGAATTCTGGAGGAAACAAAAACATTCAAAACATAGCAGGGAGATACAGGTCATATTTTATCCAGAACTTCTATGTATTTGACTTGATGTGGGACATTGTCTTGGTTTACTAGGGCTGCTATAACAAAGTACCACACACTTTATTAAATAACAGAAATTTATTTTCTTACAATTCTTGAGGCTACAAGTCTGAGATCAAGATGTCAGCAGGGTCAGTATCCTCTAAGACCTCTCTCTTTGCTTGTACATGGCCATCTCCCTTTGTCTTCATATGGCCTCCCTTCTGTACATATCTCTCTGTCCAAATCTCTTCTTATAAGAACACCAACCAGACTGGATTAGGCCTTATTTAATCTTAATTATCTCTTTAAAGGTCTCATCTCTAAATACAGTTACATTCTGAGGTGCTGGGGTTAGGACTTCAACATATTAATTGGGGGTGCGGGTGGGCACAATACAGCCCATAACAGGTACCCTCCCAATTCAGTCTGCCAGGTTGCCATAAGTGGGGGTTCTAAGTGGTCTTTCATGGCCCTCTCCAAGTTTAGTTCAAGACCAAATTCCAATGTCACCTTTCCATCAAGTTTATCCTGGCCCACTACCCACAGACAGAACTAAGTGCCTCCTCATTCAAGGCACTTTGTATATACTTCCCTTTTCATGTGATGTAATCATTGGGTATATATATCCTGACACAGGAGAATGATGTGACAATGCTGATAATTGTACAGCACCTCAAGGAAAAACTCCTTGAGGCATTGACTATTATTAATCACATTTTTGAAATAAAGAGGCAATGTCACAGAAGGTTAAGTAACCTATCCAAGATCACAAAGCTGGGAAGTGATATGTCAGGATTTGAACATAGGGGTCCTCACCCTGGAACTCATATTCTTAAACCCCTATCTATTGACTTCTGAATCAAAGGGTCTTGGTTTGAATTACAGCTCTACCACTGCATTCTCTGTGAGTCTGTGAGAATGTTGCTGTAAACATACCTCGTTCGCTCCTCTAGCAAATACTGAGAACTGTTATGTCCGTCAGTGCGTGGGGCCTGGGGATACTCAGAGCAAAACCCAGCATGGACGAGGGGGAGCTGTACCTGATGGATGATAGGAGGCCATAATTTCATTCAGGGCACATTATAAACCAAGAAAAGTGCCCCAACAGAAAGAAATACGATTCTTTGAGAGCTTATAACATAGAGGAAACCTGCTGTAGAGTTGGACAGACACCAGGAGGAGGAACTAGCGTTAACTAGGTGAGGATTGCAGAGAGATTACTCCAGACAGAGATAAGAGCACATCTCAAGATCCTATGGAGAAAGGGGGTAGGGCAAATTAAGGAGCTGTAGGAATGTCTGTGTGGCTAAAATACCTAGAGGTGGTGCTCAATGATGCTGGAGTGGCAGGCAGCAGAGAGACTGCAAGACTGCTCTAAGGATTTCCACCAAAAGGGTTTTACAGGGTTTAACCCATCCATGACTTGTGGCTAATAATTTCTTCTTTGTAAAGCTGTAGTAAGGAATTTATAAAAAAAAAAAAAAAAAAAAGTAAAGTGTCTGGGTCATGGTTAGCACTCAGACATTAATCTTTCCTTCAGTTTTCTCAACTGTATTTATTTTAGGAATGTCTAGTCAACAGTCCCATCCACTGGGGTTTTAGTCCTCCTTTAAATTGATTTCCACATAAAATGTAGGACACTGGTATCTCCTTATACAGCGTACACTTTCAGCCTTTAATTTGCATGGAAATTGCTAGATCAAATAATGTTGTCTTGCATAAAAACCACAACTATGAAATCAAGTAAACCCTGAAATGTGACCTTACCAGAGAATTTCCCAGACACCACCACTGTCAATTAGAAGCCACAGTGATTTGGGACAACATCTTTAAAAAAGAATAAGAAGTCCTCTTCCAAAGATCACCACTAAAACTCTCCTTTTATAGAGAGAACACGGGGTAGCAGCATTAACGTCATTCTTCCCAAACATCATTTGGTACAAATGAGCGCCACGTCCTCACATGGTGAGGAAGTGCTATGTTTCATTGTGTGTTTTCGCATTTTTAGGTGTGTATATTCCCTGACTTTTCCCAACCATCACGTACAGACATCCCTGTTTCTCTTCTTTACCACGTATAGAACTGGGAATCTTCAAGTGTACCACTACAAGGAGATTTTTTTGGTTGAGAAGGGAAGCTAGAATGTGCAGCTCCGACTCCGTCCCTAAGATTTACGTTTCTTACCGCATTCCTGGTGCTACCACCTCATTGGTATGGGGCAGTGCTGGAGCAGGAGAAATTACTCATACTTTTTCACACTTCAGCCTAATTATACACAAAAGACTTCTCTTTCTATCCCATAATATAACCGAGACAATGTCAGAATGACCACATCCCACTTTGCTAAATGGAGTATAAACAATTTAAATAAAGAGTACCATGAACGTAGGTAAAATGGTTTACCAGGAATCACCTACACAATGCCAACTTGAAGCCCCATGTAGCTGGAGGTAATTCCTAAGTTTTCATCTTCCTTTAACTCTCAATATCTAAGAGTTTATTCCCAGATATTGTAAACCTTATACTCTCTAGTAGAAACACTAGCCTGACAGAGAGACCCATATCTCCTTTGTTGTTTACCTAAAAACCCATCTCTTCCTTGGTTGACTAACAATAGGAATAAAATTTATATGAAAATTCACCTCCTATTCCTGTATAGGCTGAGGCTGTACTTCAATGGGCTCCAAGAGTTCACTGTCTCTCAGAACAAATCTAGAAATGCAAGATGCATGCATACAATAGCAGGAGGGTCATTTCCTTACAAACATTCCGTTCTCCAAACTCCAGATTTCTCAAAACACAGAAAGAATTTGTGCCACAGAAGATGGTATTTATACATCTAACACCCATGAACCATTCTCCCTTGTTACATTCTTTAGAACACAGATGTTACTTCAATAGCCACAATTATACCTATGTTGTATTTCATAATTTTGTAATAATATTAAATGACTTTATGTCTCTCTCCCCTAACCTCCAAATAGACTTAGTTCTCTGAGACGGTACTAGAATACTGTAAGACAAGGCAGAATATATTATGTCGGATCTACTCTAAAGGACAATAAACACTGAGAGGACCCCGGCTGTGTCCAAATCATCTTTCACACAGCTGTAGTTTTGACCTACTGGTTATTCTGCCTTAAATTGCTTATGGTATTTAACCTTTCATCTTTGTTCACTACCCAGCATCTCAACTTTCTTCTACATCTGGAGAATTCTCCCTGTATTTGACTATGGAAGCCGAAAATGTCTGATACTTGCTTTCCCAGACTCCCTTACAGCAGGGCATGAGCACATGACCCAGGCTCTGTCTGTCAGATGCAGCCACCGTGGACTTTGAAATGGGACCCAGCGGTGCCAGGAAGCAGGACACTCTCTGGCAGCAACTGAGGTTTCTGCAAGCCCAAGCTCTCAGGGCCCAACTGCAGGCACACAAGTCAAAGTGCTGAGGCTTGAGATTTTTCACCAGGACAGTTCTAGGGTGTGATTTTGATCTTTGTTTCTGGATATGTATGTTTGAGCCTGGTTTTTAGCTCTTTCAACGATACCCTTTTAATAAAACTCCTTTTCTGCTTAAATTGGCCGAAATCAGTGCCTGAAGCTTCCCGCTAAGAGTTCTCATTACATGTTCATTATCTAAAGAACCAGCTTAAAGTTCCCACCAACTGGGTGATGAGTGAAAAATGTGAGACAGTCACCTGACTATTGTTGGTGTAATTCCTGCAGATAAACAGGAAAAATGGTATTTTAGAAATAGACCAAGCTCCAATTGTGCAGCCTATAGAAACAGCCCAGAATGCTGTTCTTCTTTCTCTCAGAGTATAAATTATCCTCCCAGATAATTACTGATCAACCCAAAAACAATACCGTCTATTTGTAGTGACACACACACACAAATTCTTATGAGTTATGATGATAGTAAAAATGTTTAATAGAAAACTGTTTTCCACTTTTAAAAGATTGATATTCAGAGGTAAAGAGAGATTTTTTTTCAGGTGACTATTTTGGGCCACAGATTTGTGCACACTATTACTGAAAGCTTTTTATAGTAAATGTCACTTTATGTTTTTAGAGCAGAAATAAACTTTTCTAAATGAATCTGCATAATCCAATCCTTTACTTAGTCATGGACTCAGGACCAAGTGAATCATGCTTAATGGCAGAAGTCCTATCTCAAGATATGAGAAATAAGTCCTTTCCTGAACAGGAATAAGATCTTGTTGCCTCTTTGGCTGCTCTGTCTTCCTGCCCTCTATGTTTGTTCCTAAAGCTTCTGTCTGTGGACTCTCTCCTCACCATGTAGAGAATGGAAAAACACGAGGTGTCCTCTAAGCAAACGGGAATGGACCTCATCATACTGTCACCAAGGTTTTAGCACACAGCGCTGAGCAATGATGTGCAAACAGATTCACAACTGTGCCATTGTTTTAGGCTGTGGTTCGTCATATGTCAGTGTGCTTTCAAGTGCATACTCCTTACCAGCAGGGTTAACAACAGACCCTTAAATTACATAGTTGCGGGTGTAGACACAGCCTTCCAACCTTGGCTCTCAATCAGAACAAAAATTGTGCTGAGACGTAAAGAAAGTTCTGTACTGCTGGGAATGTTCATCCAGGGAAATCTAAAAATAGTGAGCTATTTTACTGTGGATGTCCAAGGGGACCTTAAGATAAAACTTTGCTTGTGAATTTCAGGCAAAATTAATCTGCTGAACTACCAGCAGAGAAATCCTTCCAATAACCCAGTAGGATAAGTTGTATTTAACCTGCTTGTCAATTCCAAACAATAGATGAGTAGAGCCCTGTATTAAAAATCCTAATCATTGGCTTAGAGAAAAAGCATACACAATTGATTAGTTATGTCTGCCACGGCACTGGAAGTGGGAAGCAGTAGCCTCAGTGCTATGGATTTGCAGACCCTTTCATTTGATGTCACTGAGTCAATTAAACATTGCATGATTTCCTCAATTCAGTGTTGAATTCTCCATCCTTGGAAACTCCCCAGCTGTTTCCTTCTGCTTATTTTATGATACTTACTATATTCCACTTTTTATCATTTACATGTTTCTGTTTTCCCCTTCTAGATTGTTAATTCTCCAGGGTAGGAAACTACATTTTATTTCTTATTGCATTCCTCTCAAATCCTAGTACACACAGTCTTCTATCCATCCTTTTACTTAATCCTTAAATTCAACTGTTGAACACTGCTATGGCCTGAATGTTGGTGTCCCCTCCCCAAATTCACAAATTGGAACCTGATGCCTGACTTGATAGTATTAAGAGGTGGGGATTTGGAAAGGGATTAAATCATGAGGGTGCCACCCTCATGAATGGGGTTAGTGCCCTTATAAAAGAGGCTCAGTGGGGCTTCCTTTCCCCTCCCACCATGTGAAGACACAGATGTCACCATCTACAAGGAACAGGCTCTCACCGGACACTGAATCTACTGGTGCCCCCATGTTGGACTCTCCAGCCTCCAGAATTGTGAGCAATAAATTTCCATTGCTTATAAATTACACAATCTAAGGTATTTTGTTACAGAAGCACTTAGCATGTTTTGCTAAACAGACTTAGACAAATACCTACTCTGTGCTGGAACTGGCTAGGCTCTGCAATAGAGACATACGTGAGATCCAGTCTGTACCTTCAACAAGCTTATGGCCTAGTAGACTATTGAAAATAATAGTATTCTTGCTCCACTGGTGTGATCTGTGCTAATGATCATCTTTTAGAGGAATCTGGTGTTTTATGGGTTATGAAAAAGCTTTCCTACATATTGCAGTTTGATGTCATCCCGGTCTTTTAACTGAGAAGTTAAAAGACTTGCCCGCAGGCTCACCATGACGTGTTTTGACAAATAAGTTGATGAATAGTTTTGAAAGTAACCATGAAGCCAATGGAGAAACCCTCTCAGGTAGGACTGTGACCTGAAGCCTGAGGCCTGAGACTTATCCCAGCTTCAAACACAGAGCATAAGCCTCAGTGACTATGGTAGGCTGAATAATGGCCCCCACGAAGATAACCGCATCCTAATTCCAGGACACTGTGAATACGTGCGGCTCTAGGGCAAAGGGGAATTAAGGGTGCAGATAGAATTAAGGTGTAAAATCAGCTGACTTTGAGACACGAATTGTAACCTGGCTATTCCCCGTAGGCCCTGTGTAATCACAAGGGCCCTGAGTGAGGAAGAGAGAATGAGAAGAGAACCAGAGAGATGACAGTGTGGGAAACACTTAGCCAGACGTTGCTGTCTTTGGAGATGGAGGGAGGGGCCATAGTCAAGTCATGCAGGTGGCCCCTAAAACCTGGAAAGGCGAGAAAGGGATTCTCCCCCAGAGATCCGGGGGTAGTGTAGCCCGCCAACACCGTCCCTGCAGCCCTGGGAGACTCATTTTGCACTTCTGACCTCCAGAATTGTGAAATAATAAAGTGTTATGTTTTAAGCCACTGAGTTTGTGGTAATTTATTATGGCAGCAATCAATAAGAGTCTAATACAGAGTCCTTGTGACCAAATCAGTTTCAAAATATCCTTTTCCACCAGGGTATATATATATGTACATGGCATGTATAAGAGTATTAAATAAGACAATAAAAGCACACAGCAGAGTAACCACCAGTGTTAGATACCTCCTCCTCTTTCTTGGAAATACCACATCCTGGGAGTCTTTTTTTTTTTTTTTTTTTTTTTGGAATCACAGTTTAAGCAATTTCTGGCATGTCCTATTCTCTATCTGACAACATTCAGAAATATTTTTTTAAATAACCAAAAAACCAAAACTAAACAATCTTCTTTAAAACAATGTAGGTCTCTACCCTTAACTACATAAGGATCCCCTGGGGAGCATTTAAAAACAATACAGATGTCCAGGCCCTATTTCAGACCAATTGAATCTGTTTCTCTGGGAGGAAGCCTCAAGCACAGGTCTTCTTTTAAAAGCTCCCCAGGTAATTCTAAGTCATGACAAAGGTTAGCAGCACCCACAGGAAGGCCACGGAGGTGCCCCAGTGCAGCAGACTCAGGAGTGACTTGGTCTGGCTGGGGTCAGAGGACAGTCCCCTTGTTCTTTGACCCCACACTTGACCCCACCAGTCCCACAATATCACTCCCCAGCTCCTTCTCCTAAACACACTGGTATTCCTATTTTATTTTTAGTCATGGAAAGCTCTTATCAAAAGAAAACAGACTCAGAAGTCCAGTCTGAAAAAAGATGAAAACTGAATTTGGGAGCCTAGAACCTTTCTGACACCGTCTGCATCTCCCCAGAACTTGAAATTTCAGAGTTAGACTTATTTGTTTACTCTGTGACCCTCAGAGCTGAGGTGGACTTGAATTACCACCTAGTGTAGTGTGTCCCAAACCGTATGCCACAGACCATTAGATTCTGAAGACATTAACAGGTGTCATCTGAAAAAATAATAATAATGGAGGCAGGAGTGGGATTCCATGGTCCATGGTAAAATACTTTAGGAAAACACTACCCATACTCTCCCACTCAGATACTAAAGGCTCTGAGATGCCTTGCAGTTTTTAAAAAAAATGTTGTTTAACCTAATGCTTCCTAAAATTATTTGACCAAGGAACCATTTTTGCAAAGAGCATTTGTCATCCAGAAGACCAAGTTTTGAAATTCCAGTTTCTTCTTGTGAGAGATGAGAAAATGGGGACTTAGAGACTGCAATGGATTGGATGTTCCCTCAAAACTCACTGAAGCTTAACACCCATTGTAACAGCTCGTTAAGAGGGTGGGAAACCAGATGATGGCAGCGTTGAAAAGTTGGGCCTTTAGGAGGTGATTGGAGAGTGATGACTATGCCCTTGTGAATGGACTAACTTGCTTGTGGAGTAATGGGTTAATGGTTTAGTGGGTTGTCACAGGAGTGGCACTCGTGGCTTTATAAGGAAACAAGTGAGCACTTTAAAGAGCTCTGGCCATCCATGCCATTGATTGCCCGTGTTGCCACAGGACCTCATAGAGAGTTCCCACCCAGAATAAGGCCCCTCACCCCATGTGACCCCTGGACCTTGGACTTCCCAGCCTCCAAAACTGTAACAAATAAATTTCATTTTCTTTATAAATTACCCAGTTTCAGGTATTCCATTATAAGGGACAGAAAATGGACTAAAACAGAGATGTTGTCATTTCACAAAAGGCACTGAGCACAGTCTGCCAGTGCCTCCCTGCATCCCCTTAACCCCCCTGAGCTCCCCCGACCTGGGCTGCCTCCAGCATGCAGGCGCCTTCCCACCTCCGGGTGCCTGTGTTTCCAGTCACTGTCTGAGAATTTCCTCAGGTCCCACAGATTCTTGGTCTGGATTCAGGGGAATGAGGGGAGTTGGTACATAAAGGCTCTGGTTTCCCCATCTTCCAGTGTGGGGTGTGCTCCACAGGGATTCTCAGAAGGTCTCCAGTGGGAGTGAGCCCTGGTTGCCCACTGTGAATACCTGCTCATGAGTTCTCCTTTAATTGGCTTTTCTCCTTTCCCTGCCCCTAACCCTACTTCCTCACCTGTGCTACCCAGGCCCAATTTCCTAATACACAGCCCACACCCCCGCACCAGGTCCTTGTCTCAAGGCCTACTCTAGGGGGAAACCCAAACAAAGAGTTATTCACAAGGCAAGTTAGGAACAATGACCTAGATTTAAGGCCCAGTTCAGACACTAAATACAGATAAATTGGCTTTTATAAATGAATCAGATACTTGTTCAAGTTTCCAAGTTTTAAGCAGACATAGACATTTACTCCTGAGACAAGCAACTAAATTCTACTGTCAAAATCAAAAGAGTTTAAGCTTTTTCTTCCTCTGACCCTTAAAAGGAAAAAGAAAAAGAAGGGTCTGATGTACAGTACATATGCCTCATCTTCAGAATGTAAGCAGGGTTTCTCCACCTGTGTACCCTTTGGTGAAAGGTCACAGTTTAATCATTTGTCATGTTGCTAGAAGTTTCTCTCAGAACAAAGAAGGAAACAGAAATACTTAAGAACGTTGAACTCAGGAATTTCTGAGTAGGCTGAACATCTGAGGTGGCTCTAGGCTGCCAGTTTTTGGGTTTTTTTTTTTCAAAAACAGTGAATAAATTTGCTCAAGAAATTAGCTGTCAATAGCAGCAGTATGAAAATCTAGTCAATGATTTAAGTTTGGCTGAAGATCACCAACTGTTTTCCCAATATTTAGTGCTCAGTTAAACCTAACACATTTTTCTTAGCAACTTCTTCCCCCTTTAATTTCCAAACCTGAAATTATAAGAAAACTTCAATATGTGGTTTTTGTAAATATTAGTTGATATCAAGCAGGCAGACGAGCATTTTCTGATTACTCTTTTACTAGAAGAGAAAGGTCATGGGAAAAGCCTACATTTTTACAGAGGGAGGGAGCCTAGTGGGGCTTCAGTCAATCTGGCCATATAGAGCTGAAAGAGAAATACCTACCACAATAGAAAAAAATGCATCCCCTTCCCTTGTACCTGCGAGGAGACCGATGATGTCTAAGGGCAATTGGACAGCCATCAGGACAGGCATTACAAATAGATAAGCGAGTTGTTAAAATCCATCTGCTCAGCTCCAAGTGTTTTAAGAACTGGCTGGATACGTGACTGTGTGCTTCAAAACACAACTACGTCTGACTGCTCCTCATCAAAAGTCACCGTTGCCTAGAAATCCATTCCCAGAGCATTGCTCCTGTGCCCCATGAGAGCATGACCTGTCATGCCTCCTGACTACTTTCTTGATCCTCAGCTTTTGTCAGGCCAATTGCCAGAAACTTCCCACTATCCTGTGGCCTCCCCCCAATCCCAGACAAATGACCAGACCATCTGACTCTCTCCTTGCTTAACTCTGGAACCAGATTTAGTTCTGAAGGGCAGAGAGTCCATCTGAAGACGTTCTTCCCCATCTTCCTCAGCCTAACACTGTGGGCTCCCGCTCCTGGATGGTACCAGCTCTTTCCACCTCTGACACCTTCAAGCAAGCCCCTCCCCATAGACATTGCATCTACTCCATATACTGCCCATAACCCTGCAGGTGGAGAGCACCCCCTGAAGATTACACAGGAGGTCTCTGTATGAGTCAGAGTTCTCCAGAGAAACAGAACCCAAAGGACATATAGAGATATATAGAAAGAAATGTATTATGAGGGATGGGCTCGTGTGACTATGGAGGATGAGAAGCCCACAATCTGCTGTCTGCAGCTGGAGGCTGATGCTGTAGTTCTAGTCTAAACCCAAAGGCCTGAGAACCAGGGAAGCCAATGAGGTGAATTATAGTCCAATTCCAAAAGCCCAAGAACCAGGAGCACTGATGTCTAAGGGCAGGAGAAGAATGTTCCAGATCAAGCAGCAAGTGAATTGGCCTTTCCTCTGCCTTTTTGTTCTATCTGGGCCTTCAATGGATTGGATGATGACACCTCCATGAATGAAGGTGTCTCTTCTTTACTTAGTACACCAATTTAAACGCTAATCTCTTCCAGAAGCACCCTTGCAGACAATCAGAAATAATGTTTTACCGCTATTTGGGCATCATTTAGCTCAGCCAAGTTGACACGTAAAATTAAGCATCACAGTCTCCTTCAAAGAATGCCTTAAGAGGGTGGGGAAAAGATGCCCTTCAGAAAGTCCACCATTCATCTCATTTCTCTGGATTAAAAATACCTAAGGCAACTGACTAGAGAGATGGAGAACATACAAAGTCATTATCAACCACAAGCATGCTGGATAAAATAAACTTACCAGATTTCTCTGCCAGCAGGGCCAATGAAATGAGATCTTGGACACAAAATGCATGCTTAGGGATATGACAAGGAAAAATGCCTGGGGTACAAGGTACTAAGCAACCTGAGTGCTTTTCCTTAGTTACAGGAATAATGGGGAGAGGGCAGCATTATGTGACAACACAAGGGTACTACATGCCCACAAAAAGAATGTAATCCAAAGGAGAAGATACCTGCAGAGAAAGGAAACAATGACAAAAATAATGCTGGAAACGGTGACTCAGTGAGAGGACACAGTGTTAGGCACTCGGCATACATGGACTTACTTGATTTTCATGATCCACATACTAGTTTGGTATTCTCATTCCCACTTTACAGATGAGTACATTGAGGCTTATAGATGATTATCCCTGATCTCATCACACAACTAATAAGTGGTAGGTTGGGGGTTCCAGCCCAGATTCTCCTCCAATGGTTGTCATCATTCCACTTGGCCACACTCTCTCTCTTCCTACTAATTTAGTTGTATTATCGTTAGAGAGCACATATGTGGTTTCTCAGGGGAAAAAAAGAAAGAGAGGATAAAAAACCCCACTAGATTTCCTTAAAGGATTGGTCTAGAACAGCAGAAATGCCAGTGAACTAAATCAATGATTGCTCCTTGGCCTTACACCCCACCATGCACCTAAGTCTGTGGCTCCCACCTGGGGACTCAGAGGAATTGCAGAAGATCCGTGTATCCATATGCACACAGAACATTGTCTGCAGACAAAATACATTGTGCCCATATCAAGATATTTCTGTGATTGATCATGTACTCTAAAGTGTTATTGAATTCACAGCAGATATTTGTCACTGTGTATTTCCCAGCCTAGGAATATTAAAAATATAATCAGAATCATGTGGGATGGATGTTTTTGTCATTAAAAGGGGATTTTTCAGCCTTACAATCCAGAAATTCCATTCCTAGATATTTATTCCACAGAGATGCAGCAATCTGTTCATCAATAATAGACATTATACAGAAATGAACATAGCAGCATATCCATAATTTTCCCATAGTGGAAATGACCCAAATGCCACAGCCACACAGTGAAATGCAGTACAGCAATAAAAGTGAACAGTTTGCAACCACACACAGCAGGATGAATCTCACAAACATGATACAGAGCAAGGAAGCCAGACACTTTGAAAAGTACCCTCTGTATAATTCCATTCATACAACATTCAAACAAGAAAAACTAATCTATGCTGCTAGAAGTCAGGAGAAGTGGCCTGGCCACTTAGCTCAGTTAGTTAGAGCACAACCTTATAACACCAAAGTTACACAGTCAGATCCCTATACCAGTCAGCCTCCAAAAAACAAAAAGAAGTCAGGGGAAGAGTTACGGGGAAGAGTAGAGAGTGGAGTAGAGAGAGTGGAAGTAGAGGGGGGTGGTCCTCTGGAGAAGCTTAAAATGTTCAATTTCTTCATTTGGGTGTTGGTTACATGGGTATATTCAGTTTTTGAAAATTTTGTGAGCTGTGCATATGATTTGTATATGTTTTTACATTTATGTTATATTTCAATGAAACATTCAAAAAATGGGAGAAGGGGTCATACCTATGATAAGATGACCCACTGCTCTATAGCAATGTTCATCCAAGCCACGCTGGGCATCTGCCCTTTGCCAAACTTATGAATCTCCCCATTTTTGCTCAGGACATCTCCCCAACCTCAAATCACCCATCCCCTTCAAATCTGTCTGTTTCAACCTTTCCCCTTCTTCGAAACCTAGCTTAATGGTGCCACCTCCAAGCCAGAAGTGAATTCTTACTCCCCCAAATGCCAGAGTGCTTTGACAGAATTTCTCTGATCACAACTCTGAGGTCCTGGGAGTTCTGCATATAGCCTGGCAATTAATAGGTCATCAATAAAGGGTTTCTGCTATAACAATATCTGCATCTTAACCTCATCATGTAGTCTTATGTTTACCTTACTTCCTGCGCTCAAGCAGCTCATAGTCTTGGGAGAAATATGTCTACTCATCTCTACTGCCCACCACGCCCAGCCCATTACCACACATCTAGCAGGAGCTCACAGGGTGTTTTTGAATGCAAACAAATGTCACTTGTACAAAGAACTTGCAGTGAAAGAGATACCTTGAAGATCTCAGTAGTCCAGTTTCGCACCTTTATAAATGTATATATAGAAGACTTCAAAAGGAGTATTGCCCTTTCTCCTGAATGGCTGGTATTTTATTGGTTTTATACTAGATTGAAAACCCTATTAGGGACCCAGTTATCTACAGGAGCAAAAATGTGAGCTTTTTCAATAAGAAAGCTGAAGGCAGCTGAGATGTCTGGATCATAGAGATGAAGAGGCTGAGCCCAATTTTCCAAGTCCTTTGGATCAACCTTGGCATAAGCTTCCATGTGCTAGGAAAAGGCATCCAACAATCAAATCAACAAGGCAACATGCAGTGAAAAATGACAGAGTGGCATCCACGGATAAGCCTTCAAGTCCCTCCAGCTTTGTCTTCCAGTAAGAACAATGGCATTTCTGAATAGTCCCCAATGTGTCCTCAGTTTATAGTTCTGCCTCCCCCCTTCCCTTTTTTCTTTCTTTTTCTCAAAAACTTGCACATTGCTCAGGACAAATTCAAAGTGAGATGATTTTTTTTTAATCATTAGGGCAAAATGATGGGTGTTGGAGTGCTAAGATTCCTGAATTCACAATACTGCTGCCATCCGTGATTTTAACTTTCTCTTTTCTGTTGGCAGAAGCCAAGACATTAGGAGATATTTTCCAGCATTACAGTCAAACTGTGCATTTTTAGATTTGTGGGCAAGCTGAGTGATCTCCAGCCAGAGTCTCAACCCTCAGCCCTACATTCCAGTGTCATTCTCTTACCACAGCATCATTTCTGGCCTCCCCCAAGTCATTGCTTTGGAGAAAATGAAGCGCATTTTTAGAATTTAATTTAAGAGCAAACCAGGCGACCTAAGGCCAGCTATTAAGGCAGCTGAAGTCAGCAGAAGGAAGAGTTGATATCAGCGAGATACACGTGGACAACACCTCCCATCAAGACCTGTATCAAGATCTTTTATACCTGCATCAAATATGTCATCAGAGGTTGACGTTTCCAGGTTTAAGCAGCCTAAAGTGCCCACATCTTTTCCTGCTTTTATTACAATTACAAGGAAACATAGCACTCAGATTTAAGTATGTATGCCAGCACTAACCAACTCACCATTCAGGTATCAACTTGAATTGCATTTTTCACAGAAGCCTGGCCCAGTCCCCATTAGGAGTGATATACATTCCTCACGTTCTTCCTTCCTAGCATCTGCTACGATTGTAATTTACTGATGACTTGTATAATCACACAGTGTCTGTCTCTCCACAGAAACGTAAGTTCCATGAGGGCAAAGACTGAATATGCTTTGTGCGTGGCTGTGCACCAGCATCAAAGATTTACTAGGTAGTATCTGATACGCAGTTGCTGCAGTTAACACCAGCATGAACGTAGGAAACAAAACAAAATGAGTGTTTTTTCTCTACTCTTACTCAGCAAGAGTCAACACAGAAGACCGACTTCTGGCTTCTGTGACCAAATGTGTGGAGATTCTCCTCACCTGTAAACAAGCAATAACTGCAGGGGACACCAGCTGGGTGTCCTCTCATTCAATTCAGTTCCGACATATGTTCCTCAAGATAGTGACAGATCCCACAGGTTGAGGGATCAGTCCCCAACACTGGCCCCCCACTTCAGATGCCAGTCACAAGTCCAGGCTTCTGGAACTTCTGACCAACCAAGCTATAAATTAGGGTTCCTACAACCCCTTCCTTGGGTTCCATGAGTTGGCTTAAGTGGCTCACAGAATGCAGGGAAACACATACTTACATTTACCGGTTTGTTACAAAGGCTACTACAAAGGACACAGATGAAGACATGCACAGGGCAAGGAGTGGGGGAAGGGGCACGGAGCTTCCATGCCCCCCCAGCACGCCACCCTCCAGGAACCTCCATGTGTTCAACCATCTGGAAGCTCTTCAAACCCAGACCTCTTGGGTATTTATGGAGGCTTCATTACACAGGCATGATTGATTAAATCACTGGCCACTGGTTATCAACTTAAACTTCAGTCCCTCTCTCCTCCCAGGAGGTTGGGGGAGTGGAGCTGAAAGTGCCAACCCTCCATCTTTCCAATGACCGTCCCCATCCCAAAGCTACCCATGGGCTGCCAGATATCATTAACACACAAAAAGGCTCTTATCGCTTTGGAGATTCTAAAGATTTTAGGAGTTGTGTGCCAGGAGACGAGGTTGGAGACCAAATATATATTTTCACAAGAACCTAGCAATTTCATAACTCCCACCCACCATGCCTGGAAACCAGGAAAGAAATAAAAGTGTTTCTCATGAGCCCATATACTTGGTGAATCTACGATCAAATTTTATTCATTTATCTTCCTCCCAGCCTCCAAGGCCTGATCTGCCTCCTTTCCCTAATTTATGGCACCACCAGCTCCAAGTGAAGCAGTTTCAAAACAGAAGAAACATCATTATCTCTGTCCTCTTTGTCAATCGTCCTACTTCTAATTGATTCCACTTCTAGAAACTTCTTTCAGCTGCCTGCTCTCTCCCTCCCCTCATATCACCCCAGTCTGGGACCTTGCTAACACTTCCTAGCATGTAACTGGCCTCTGACCTTTGCTCTTTAATCAGGTCTCTATATTTCTAAGCACTAAAGAATTCCTCATACCCTGGTGAATAAAATGTAAATTCCATAGCTTGGAATACTCCGTGTGGTCCCCCACCTGTCTCCAACTTCCTTCCCATGCAATCTTTCAACGTTCAGTTGAAATGCCACCTTATGCACAGAGACTTTTCTAATCCTTTTCCACCTGAAGATGCAACCAAATACTCCCATCACATTTTTTTGGAATTTTTTAAATGTTAGATTTCGTGAATTGTAAAACATCTGCTAAATTATTCCTATTAGTCTGAAAAGATCTTCTAGCCATAATCTACATCATATTGGCCTTTATTTACTAGAAAATGCCTAACACAATGTCTGGCACATAATAGCTTTCCAAAAACATTTCTTGAAATGAATCAAATTCATTGCTTCATTCATTCTTGCAACATCCAGTCTTTGTTTACCAACCACTGCCCCACCCCTGGGATAATGATGTAGAATAATTGTGTGACCTTAGGCACAGGATGTTAACCTTTCTACATCTTAGTTTCTTTGTCTGTAAAAAGAACTATGCTGTGAACCAAATGAGGTAATGCTTGCAAAGCATGTGGGCCAGTGTCTGGCACATGGTACATGCTCAGTAAATGCTAACCTTGTAGTCTTATCATTATTGTCTCACAAAGCAGTCTGTTCCATTGTTGGGCAACTATAATTACTAAAACATTCTTCCCAATTTTGAGTTAAAATATACTTCCCTATAACTCCTATTCATTGATCTCAATTTCTTTGCCTGTGGGCAACAAGAATGAAGTAATTTCAAAGTAGGCTCAGATAACACTTTTGAAAACCTGATTCTCAGGCCCAGGCCTGGAATTAAAAAAAAGAAAAACTGAGGTCAACTGGGGAGAAAGAGCTGGATTTCATTAATTCCATGGGTTTCTGAAAAGAGCTAAGGTTCTGTAAGTTGCTGTTCATTTTCTACCTTAGGAGTTTCACTCTGGGAGTTCAATATACTGCTTAAATTTCATTTATTTCCTTTAGCTGCAGGATTTGGGTAAGCAAGGAAAATTCTGCAAAATGACTTCACCATTGGCAGTAACTTGCCCGTGGCCAAATTGACTTACAATTACCCTAAGAGTGTCAGAACTTTCCAAATTAGCTTAGTCCCTGTCTGGTGCCGAGTAGACTCGTTGGGAGGGTCATGTCCATTGCTTGAGTCTAGCACAGGAATGATCTGGCTACCCCTGAAGAAGTGTGTGCCCACTGTCCTTATTTCCCCCACACCTGACTCAACTCCTAATGGCAACTATGACACTTAAGGACTCCTTTCTGTTTATTCAGGTTCCCACAGCCTCGACCTCTATACTCTTATCTCTGGGTTAATTTTTAAGCAAACGGCTTTCTACTGACCACAGTTTTCTTTGTTGAAGAGACCAGGCTTTTCGCTTTCTTCAATGTGCTCTAAAGCTTTTCCATTGTGCTCCAAGGTTGGACGAACCAAGCTGTAGAGAAGTCTTTACATCCACGCACAGGTCCTGGGGCCAACAATGTCATAAGCTTATTTTCAGAAATCTGAAATCATTTTCTGAAGTTTCCAGAAGACTCTGTAACTCTTCAGTAGTTGCAATGACTTATTTTCATGTATACACTAACTTCAGAATAATCCATAATTTTCTTCAGCTCAAGCATCTACAGAAAAACAAATTACGTCGTTTTTTACCAAATTCACTAAGTATCTACTATGTTCATTGCACAACAGCAGTAACGTCCCCACTTACCCTATGCCTCTATTTTTGTGCTCTGTAATCTATTATTCTACCAGATCGCCAGAGTGATTTTTTTTTAAATATATAAATCAGAATGTCTTATAGCCTTGCTTAAGAATGTTCAACAGCTTCAGTTCTGCTCAGAAGGAAATCATGGACTTCCAAGCCCTGCTGACTCTGGTTCTGGCATTAACCACCCTCTCACACCAGCCTGTGCTTAGCATGCATGAGCAAACAGAACTCCTCACAGTCCCGCAAATGTGTCAAGTCTTTCCTGGCACAGGGCTCTTAGTTTTGCAAGTGCTCTCTTCTCCACCTGGATTATTCTTCCCCACCTGGATTATTCTTCCCCACGCTCTAAACATCTGGCTCAGTCTCACTCTTTTATCTCCATCATGAATTTAACTTCCTAAGAGAACTCTAAAGTAGAACCTCCTTGCTCACCATGCAAAACTGCCCTTTAAATAATTTAGCTTATTTTCTTCACAGCCAGCCTGATTCCATGCCAGCCTTCTTGGAATTGCCATGATGTATGTAGACCATGGTGCCAAGTCCTAATAAATAAAAAGTCTAATGAGAAGAGAGTCTTCCAACATAGACTTGCTGCATGGCTCACTGCAGGGAGAGAAAAACAACAACACTGTATCAACTTATAGCTATTAAACTTACATGAATCGTATATAAAAGTTACCTCCATAAGAGGTACATAAGATGTCCAGCCACAGAGCCACTGCCAGGCAGAAGAACTAAGGAGAGGAAGTATTCCCTTCCCCTCTCTTCAGCACCGCCTTGCTCACTTTGTGAGAAGGAAATCCTACCCGTGACAGAGCTTCTCCTTGCCATTGGAGATGTGACTGCAAATAGATTTCTTCTTTAATATTCCAACTTCCTTCTGGATTGAGTTAGCAGCCCACTTCATACTCCTTAGATGCTGCAAGAGCAATGAAATTAATCAGAAGAGGAATTGCTCCCTAATCACTGCCATTGCTGTGCTCCTCAAAGGTCACCTGACATAGGAACTTCTGTTAACAGTGAATGAATAAGCTTGTGGCTTGTAAACTTAGCAAGAGTCATGTCCAAATTTCACAGGGCCTAGAAATTGGAAAAATTAAGTCAAATAAAATTTTTAAAAAGAGTAGTAGTATTAATAAATGTTAACATTTAGTGAGTGCTTATTCTGTGCCAGAAGTGGTTCCAAGCCTTTTACACATTTTATTTTATTTAAATCCCATATTAGTTGTTTTAAAATGTTCTTATTATCTCTCCAGATGGAAAGACTGAGGCACAAAGAGACTAGAAAACTAAACCAACGTCACCCAAGCATTAAGTAGTGTGTTAGGATTTGAATCAGAAGGACTGACTTTGACACCTGTGTTTTTAGTCACTTACTGCCCCACTGTGTGCCAGAAAGACTTAGGAGTAAATACATCACTAACAACGGTGACAACACCCAAGTACTCAGAGTCCCAAAGGCCAAAGGGTTTGCAGAAGTGGTGACACAAGGCCTCTGGCATCTTGCTGAAACCATGAGAGGCTGAGAAGTGTAGCTGGTCTGCTCAACCTTGAAAGATTCAATCTCACAAAAAGTTCTAGAGATTCTTGCAACATCTCACTTCTTCTCCAATGGGTAGATCATTTGTACCTAACTCTTGTCTGTCTGCACTTCTTCATACATCCCCCACCATACAGCCAGTTGTCATTCTAAATCTCCATTCTAATCACATAGAACACCCCACGCCCCACCTTTAAATCCCAGCTTTTCCACTTATATGTAGGGAAACTAGAACACATTACTTAACCTTGTCCTAGGTTGGGTGCCCTCATCTTAAATGGAACTATAGTAACTTTCTCACGATGCTCTTTCGAGGATCTATGGTAACTTTCTTACAATGTGCTTTTGAGGATCTAGTTCATAGTGACTGCTCAAAAAATGGTAGCTGTGTTGTAAAACAAAGACCTTAGCACTTGACTTTCCATGTGCATGGCTCCTACCAACATTTTCAAGTTTATCCTATGCTCATGTCCTTTAACAAGTATTCCTACAACTGAGGTTCACCCTCTCTCCTCTAGACCAGCATTCCTCCAAGTGTGGTCCCTGGACCCTCTGCATCAGATTCATCTGCAGTGCTTTTAAAGTTCAGATTCCTTTTTCTCCGCAACCTCGCCAGCATTTATCGTTCAGGGTCTTTTGGATTTTAGCCATCCTAACTGGGGTTAGATGGTATCTCAGTGTGGTTTTGATTTGCATTTCCCGGATGCTGAGTGATGTTGAGCATTTTTTCATATGTCTGTTGGCCATTTGTATATCTTCCTTAGAGAAATGCCTACTTAGCTCTTTTGCCCATTTTTTAATTGGGTTGCTTGTTTTCTTCTTGTAAAATTGTTTGAGTTCCTTATATATTCTGGATATTAATCCTTTGTCAGATGTATATTTTGCAAATATTTTCTCCCACTCTGTTGGTTGTCTTTTAACTCTGTTAATTGTTTCTTTTGCTGTGCAGAAGCTTTTTAGTTTGGGTGGGACTGCAAAATGGTGCAGCCTCTATGGAAAATGGTATGGAGGTTCCTCAAACAATTGCAGATAGATCTGCCATACGACCCAGCTATCCCACTGTTGGGAATATACCCAGAGGAATGGAAATCATCAAGTAGAAGGTATACCTGTTTCCCAATGTTCATCACAGCACTCTTTACAATAGACAAGAGTTGGAACCAGCCCAAATGCCCATCATCAGATGAGTGGATACGGAAAATGTGGTACATCTACACAATGGAACACTACTCAGCTATAAAAACGAATGAAATACTGCCATTTGCAACAACATGGATGGACCTTGAGAGAATTATATTAAGTGAAACAAGTCAGGCACAGAAAGAGAAATACCACATGTTCTCTATTATTGGTGGGAGCTAAAAATTAATATATAAATTCACACACACACACACACATACACACACACACAAAAAAACCGGGGGTGGGGAAGAAGATATAACAACCACAATTACTTGAAGTTGATATGACAAGCAAACAGAAAGGACATTGTTGGGGGGAGGGGGGGAGGGAGGAGGGAGGGAGGTTTTGGTGACGGGGAGCAATAATCAGCCACAATGTATATCGACAAAATAAAATTAAAAAAAAAAAAAAAGTTCAGATTCCTAGGCCTCACTCTTGTCCTTTTTAATCAGAATCTCTGGGGATGGATCTTGACTATCTTCATTTTGAGCAACCCCCACTCCCCCGGGCATTATGTGCATACACCAATGACCAACATTCACCGCCCTGTCTATGACAGTGTTCCTTTTCCTGAGGTTCCTTCCAGCCCTCATATCTGTTGCCCAAATCTCCCCAATAATTCAAAGTTTGACTTAAATTCCTCCTCCTTTATAAAACCTTCCCAGATTCCTCCCTCCAGAAATAATCTGTCCGTGCTTTGAATCATCACAGCACTGATTTATACATGATGACTCTTCCTAATGTTTGCAAGCTCCTTGAGGTGAGAGTTGATATGTAACTCACATAAATATCCCCCAAGTTATCTATCACAGGGCTGTGCATAGAGTAGGTGCTCAGTGAAAATGAATCCATGAAACAGCATGGCATCCAATCCCAATACTTTTAGATTATTTTGACAAACCACATCTATTAAAGTAATCGTCTGACTCATTTGGGGGAAGAGAAGGAGGGAAAATCGATAGAACAGACCTTATTCTCTTTCTCTCCTCCTCTTCCTCTCTGTAATTCCTGCAGTCATCACCATCCTTTATTCCTTAGCCCAAGTCCTGGGAAGGGAGGAATAAGGGGAAACCCTTCATCCCTTTCCCTTAGCACAGTTGAGACTGGCTGACCAAGTTAGGTAATTTCTCTTTCTATATAAAAGTAAGCAAAAAAGGAAATCAACATAGCAAGCCCAAACAGTGTAAAATTGTCAGCTTCCCTGGTACAGACTCCTGTTTAGCTCCGAGGGCTTGAATAATTTCTCCAACATCTTGGGTGACTTCTGGTTCCATGAGGACTGCAGGTTGCTAGCTCATTGATGCTAAACAAAAACTAATCACTCACTCAATCTGCTCTCTTCTCAAACCACCTCACTATGTTTTACCCTCACCCACTCATGATCTCTTTGCAGCCTCGATTTTGCTAAAAGGGGCACATCTTATCCCCAGGCAGTTCTAAGAAAGATATTGGTGACAGTGCCAGTGTCATTTCAGATCTAACAGTATAATCACATTGTGATAAGGTAGGAGCAATAATATTCATTTTCCATCCACTCTCACCTTACTGTGTCCCATGTCACTCACCCTGTAGTTATTCAGACACACCAAGCTCTTCTCATCGTAAGCCTTTGCATAAGCAACTTTCTCCACCTCAAATGCCTTTTTCCATTATTCATGTGATATAGGAATCTTTCCTTTAAGAATCATCTTTTCCTTTAAGCCTCAGCTTAAATATTTAGTCCTTATAGGGGGCTTCCACAGCTATATTTTTAATAAAAGTAGCCTCCTGTCTCAATTCTTTTCTATTTCTTTCACTTATTTATTGCCTTCCTAGCTCGTACTACAACCTATAATTCTTTTATTCATTTCTTTATTGACTTGCTCCTTGGCTGTATTTCCAGAAATGATACAAACTGGATAAGGTCATGAGTTGTGTTCATCTTGTTCACCATTTTTAACACATAGTAGCAGCTTAATAAATATTTGTTGAATGATTGAATACAGTAATTACACAATATATCACCAAAACGAAGGAAAGGGGTCACACAATCAAATATATCAAATCTTTATTCAAATACAATTTTACAACCAGGAAATAATCACTTCTGATTTAATTGTGTGACAATGTAAAATCTCGACATTAGCTCTATGATTTAAGTTATTTTGTTGCTAAAAGAAATAGGTCTTCCTCCTTCTGCTGGATTATGATTTATCATAAGCTTATTCTGTACATCCTAAATAATAAACTTCATTTCTCCCAATGGAGCCCAAATTCTAGAGACTACAAGTTGACATCCTCATGAAACATCAACACAGGAAAGACAACTTGAAGAAGCAGACGTGGCTATTTTAGAAGGAAAAAAAAGTCTACATTCTGTTTCCACTTTGCAAGTCTCAAAGAATTCTTTCATGACAATACACTAAGAACTACTTCGTGAAAATAAATAGCCACAGAGGAATATGAATTTAATTGCTTGAATTGCTGCATTAGTTAAAATAAAACAGCTGTGATCACATTCTCGGGTAAAAACCATTGTTCAACAAAGAGTTCTATTAAAGATCGCCCCAGTGATGAGTCTGGTTTTCTAAAATCAGGCATACCACTTCCTGGACCACCCATTGCTCATAGGGTAACAGTGATTTCAATTTTGGGAGGGGGGCATCTGGACTATGCCATAGGGCACTGGACTGCTTGATAGACTTTTTTCTTTTTCCCTTAAATACACAGCTCAAGTTACTCAAAATTACTCAGCAAAACAAATTCCTTTCATATTTCTGTAATCCCAAGACATAGGAAAGGTGCTGGGCTAGCAGCTTGGACTTTTAAAGTTCCAATTCATTAAAAGATGAAACAAGAAGCAGACTTTGTCCAAATTCTTCCTAAGCAATCTTAATGAACAGACCTTGGTCCCTGAGAACATGAGTCTCCAAGGTGGAGGTTTTTGACATTTCTCAGGATCAGAAACCACCTTGAGATATTGATAAAGGCATAGAGGCCTCCACCTAAAATTCACATACATGTATACAAGTATTAGTACAAAATTTGAAACCCAGCTTCCAGAAGAAGCTCTGCAAACATTCTAAAAATGTCTGTGGATCACAGACTCACATCTCCCTTTCTAAAATGCAGAACCAAGACTTGAGATGGGAAAAGCCAAGAATTCAAATGGTTTTTTTCATCAACCACCATCATGTATCTACCTGAAATCATTCTACCACACACCAGTCGCATCTCTAACCCTTCCACTGGCCAATTTGCATATTTTGAAACACACAACCAAAATATCAAAACAAGTAGATAAACAGAAGGGGAAGTTTGAGGGAAAAGGAGCAGAAGAGCTATTGAGCAGAAGCTTGTATTGCAATATTCTGTCCCACTGACCTCACAAGCCAGTGGTTCTCAAAGTCAAGTGTGCATGGGAGTCAACTTGGGAAGGTTATTTTAAAATGCAGATTTCTAGGTCTCACCTGGGCTTCCAATTCAAAACGACTCTGTAGTTTTATGAAATATTTGGGTGATTCTGAAGCTGGTGATCACTTAAACAAGTTTGATGGCTTCTGATAATGCTTCTCAGTGTTGAGAAATCCCTGGATTTTAGGATTCAATCTACATATTCCTTCCTCTCGTATCCCAGAAGTGGCACAAACACTCTTTGTCTGATTAAGCGTACCAGAGGTAGCACCATTTCCTCCCATCCACATCTCTTTGAAGGGAAACTTCCAGGGAAGAGACATAGTGAGAAGTTGCCAGATGACTCAGTGCCTAAGAATTGCCCAACTACTGATGATCAACTGACTAGTAGCCTGAATTTCATCTGCAAAGTCCCTTTTGCCGTGTAATGGAACATATTCATGGGCTTGACACCAGTGGAAGAAGGCCACGGAGGCTAAAATCTTTCCTACTGCAATTGCCCCCCCTTTTCTACCCATCCCTCAAGACCCTCCTCCAGGATGACTCTCTAATGATTTCACCCCAACCCTCAAAAATGACTCCTTCCTTTTTGAATTCCTATTATACCTCTTTTAGCTGTTTATTGTGAACTATAAAATACAGATAATGTCCCTCCCTTACTCTCTAATTGTTTTGTGTTTCTTCTTACCTGCTATCCGATTACTAGTTCATTGAGAGCAAAACAAGCTTTAAATGTCTGTTCGTCCCACACGATATATAACCAATCACGAGCACAGAGTAGGTGTAACAGTGCTTGTTGCTTTTGCCTGCCCACCATCTGTCCCCTCTTCTCATGCTTTCCTGGTAACAGCATCTCAGTTTTCATTCAGAGAACTACTGTTCTCCAGACTGTGCCCATTTGTTTCACATGGGGCTAACCCCGCCCTGATTCTGTAGTGGGGAACCCTGAGCATTTTCTGATTGTTAAACTTGCCCCCTTCTGCTGGAGAAACTGTTTTAGAGATTTTATGCTTGACTGTCTTGGTGACAAGCTCTGGCTCCTGCAGCTTAGCCTGCCTGCTTCCTGCACCTGCCCTCTTTGAGATAACAGCAGTCTCACATCCCCCAAGGGCCAGGTGCAAATTACGCTCCAAAAGTGACCAATGGACTGTGTCTCATAATCAGCCAATCCAAATTAGCTGGACTGCATCCCTCATTTACATAGAGGAACTGAATGGGAACTTGGGCACGAAAAGGGTGGGAATTTGGGCTATATAAGATGGTCTTTTCCTTTGTTCTAGGAGACACTGGTATAGGAGTTTTTGCTCCCCAGTGCTCTTCTTGCTTGCAAGCAAAAAGAGGTGCTGTAGTACTGAACAAAGAGCTGCAACACTAAACTAAAGAGCTATAAAACTGCAACACTGACACTGGTCTTGGATTCCTCTGTGCATTTGCCCCACAGCAATTCCAGGTGGGGCATGTGATCTAGGTTGGGCCAATCACCATAACCCATTCCTCTGGCCACAGTGATTTGTTCATGACTGTCACATGACCCAAGCTGGGCCAATGAGATTCAGTTCTGGGACTTCTGCAAGTACATCCAAGGAAAGAGTAGTCTCTTTCTGCATAGGTTGCTGGGGCTAATTAGTTTCTGCCAGCCATCTTGTCACCACTAGAGGAAGATCTGCCCAAAAATGGAGTGACGCAGATGGCAAGCAGGGATGAGAGATACAGAGCCAGGGACTAAGTCCTAGCAACCTGTTCCTGCATTCAACCAGGCCAGAAACTAGCTCCCAAACTTTTCAGTTACACGCAGTGTATAGCCAATAATATAAAACAGTATTTGAGCCTTTTGGGTTGTATTTCTGTCACTTCAACCAAAGATTTATTGAATACCTAGTGAATATTGATTGGTAAACTTCATACCCATTTTTAGACTTGGGAAATATTTAATATATTTGTGTTCTTAAAGCCAACAAAATACCCCATCACAAAAGGTCAGTTTAATTTCTGTCTTTCACAAAGAAAATGTATGGTCATAAATTATGGCCTCTGGAACCAGACAATTGAATTTGGATCCCAGCTCTGCCACTCACAATCTGCATAATTTGAGGAAGACCACAGGCTGAAAAAAAAAAGTGCATTGTTATTGAAAGATCATTTTCTGTAGGCAATAGACTAAAGGGGTGGAGAGACAGAGGCAGGGTAGAATTACCAATGTTCAGGCCAACAGCAAATGAGTGTTTAGACTAAGACAACATCATTTAGGATGCAGAGCAGGGGGGCAGAAAGCAAACTGCAAGACTTAGTGGCAAATTAAATATGAGGTGTGAGGAAAAGAAAGGGTCAAAGCACCTGGAAACTAGCTCAATTATTTTTATGGGGAGACATTAAAATAAAGAGAGAAATACCTCTTGCTAGCCAGGTGGTGAGGTACTCTTAAATTCTAGTTTATCTGTTGAACTAGTTTTGACAACATGGCTCCTGAGGGCCGACCCCGTGGCTCACTCGGGTGAGTGCGGTGCTGGGAGTGCAGCGGAGCTCTAGCCGCTGGTTTGGATCCTATATAGGGATGGCCAGTGCGCTCACTGGCTGAGCGCAGTGCGGACGACACCGAGCCAAGGGTGGCGATCCCCTTACCGGTCACGAAAGACAAAAAAAAAAAAAAAAAACATGGCTCCTGAGCTAGACCTGTGGCTTCCTTCCTCTCACAGGGCTTGAGAGCCTTCTCACCCCGAGGCAACAGAAGGAGATCTTTCTGGCAGCCGATGCTTTCATCTCTTTGATTTAAAGCTGTGTTAACCAAACAGTTAGAGGAATCCCAGTGGTGGTATATCAGGTGGTTTTAAGTGGATTACAGTTTGGCTAGCTGTGCACAGAGAAGACATTAAATAACTCTGAATTGCATAGGGAGAAAGTGATCTCCTTTCAGGCATCTTGATTATTTTGTCAAAGGAAAAAAAAAATCTCCTGGGGGGACTAAAACATCTTTAACACCTCTTTCTAGCACTGACTAATCCCCTTGTTTACTAGGGAGCAGGCCTCAGGCTTCAAAACCTTCAGGAGGCCACAGCACCTAGCTAGAATTTACTAGTATTGTTGTGTCTTTGTTGAATTTTTATGCATCCTTTCTATTTATGGCAAGTGGAACTTGTTTTCCACTTACAAGATATGTATGTCTTTTTAAAGTAATTTATTTTATCTTTAAAAAAAAATGATTCTAAAGGAAACTAAAGTGTGTGGCACCACCATAGCAAGGAGTCAGAAAAGGATGTTCAGATGACGGCTGTTTGGGGCCGAGGCTTCTAGAACATTGCTCATCATGGTGGAACTTCAGGCACTATGACAAATATCTTTTTAGGAGCTAGCACTCAGAGCATCATTAAAATCATACTGTGCATCTAAAAGCCTAGAGTGAGTAACAGAGCCTTCTCAGTGGATAGTGCATATTTCTGGGTACACCTGTCCTGCCCCAGGAAAGAATCTCAGCACTGCAGGGGTTCTGCTCCTAACCTGTGATGAAAACACCCTGCTGTGTGCGTTGCATCCTCAGAAGCCCCTGGCAGTCTAGTGCAATCACTTCAGCTCCTTAACCTAAACAACCCAGGAGTCTGTTTCGCTCCTTAAGTGTTAACACTCGCAGCAGCTGCGATGTTGGGAGATGCCGGGGCTCCTGCTCCCAGACATGCGCTGCTCGGCTGCACGTGGGATCGGGGCACCAGCCCTTCCCGGACACCCGCCACGCTTCTGCAGAACATTCATTGCCACGTGCCGCAGGAAAATCTGCGGACACGCATATCAAGCCATTTGGCACGGGGGGTGTTTAATTTCGACAGCGATCTTCTGTTTACTGAGGAGTCGGACTTTTCAAGGGTTTCGGGAAAAGCACTTCTGGCTGAGTAGGAGAGTTCCAACGCTACTAAACTTCTCCCCCTAGTGGACTTTTTATTGAGACTTCCAAATCCTTCAGAGCTAGGAGCACAAAGATCATCACCATCTGGGCTTGCAGCTTTTGAAATTCAGCCAAAAATGGTATTAACAAACAAACAAAAGAAGTAAATTGTTGTCGAGCCTGGGCTGGGTCTGGAGCTCACAGACCCCTCAAGCCCATTCACAAACCCTTCACACGCAGGTCTATGAGCTAGGTAACCAGCAAATAGGTCCCTGGAGCCTTGGTTGAAGAAGGAATAGTCTTTATTCAGCACACACAACACTATGAGCTAAGCAGTCCACAGAGAAACTCAGAAACTCAACTGCTACGGGCAAAGTCCAAAGTAAAACAAACTGAGCAGCTTCTAGCAGAGTAAACATGCTGTATTGTTAGATGGGCGCTCTCTGCAACCAGCCTGCTTCACAAACTGCAGAACACACAAAAGCAATTAAATAGAAAGATACATGGGTGCACATGCACACCAACTCCACCCACACACAACTTGTTTACAAGAAATGTTGAGGGAGCCTGACTAAATTATCCTATTTTCCCCCCAATTGTCAACCATGTGCAGTTCCTGCCTTGTGTGTTACATTACTTTCTTTTTGCCAACTGAGATAATTAAAAGACAAACATTACCTGATATCATTGGAAACTCATAACAGCATCAAAATAAAATTTAAAAAAAAAAAACTCATAAAAGCATGATATTTTAACCAGAAAGTGGGAAGGACACACTTTCAGAATAAATGCCAGCACCAGGGTTTTCTCCATGGGTTAGAGGAATGGATTTGACTCCTGGTTCAATGTTCTTTCTTCTCTAGCCTCCTCAGATAATACTTTAAAAATAAATAAATACACATAAGTATAGTCAACTAGTCTTTAACAGATGAGCAAAGGCAATACAATGGAGAAAAGATCATCTCTCAACAAATGGTTCTGGAATAACTGGGCATCCAAATGCAAAAAAAAAAAATGAATCTGGACACAGACCTGATTGATACCTGTAACAAAACCACTATTCCTTTTACCGTCTCCATAGTTTTGCCTTTTCTAGAATGCCATATAGTTGGAATTGTACAGTATGTAGCTTTTTCAGATTGGCTTCTTTCACTTAGTAATATGCACTTAAGTTTCCTCCATGTCTTTTCAATGGCTTAATTGTTTATTTCTTTTTAGTGCTGAATAATATTCTGTTGTCTGGGTATACCACAGTTTATCCATTTACCAACCGAAGGATAGCTTGGTTGTTCCCAAGTTTGAGGAATTATGAGTAAAGCTTCTATAAACATGCGTGCAAGTTTTTAAGAGGACATAAGTTTTCCAAGTGAGTTCTGAGACCAGCAGCATCAGAATCATCTAGGTGCATTTGAGAAATGCAGGATCTCAGGGCTGCCAGCAACATGCTGAATTAGAATTTGCATTTTTCCTCGGGTGATTTATATTAAAGTTTGAGAGGAATTGATGACAATACATGGTCCCTGTCCTCAAATTGCTTTCAGCCAATTAGAACACTTGAAAGAAAAAAAAAGTCTTTGATGTAGTTTGAGATGGAAAGAAAAGCAGCAACGTGGCTAACAATGACATACTCTACCCTTCATGTTCATTTCACGTTCTCAGTTTCTTCATATACAAGTTTTTCCACTTGAGACATCTTTATCTCTTCGCCATGTGTCCAGTTCTTTCTAAATATTTATTTATTTATGATCTCTGGGAACTTACCATATACTAGGCACAGTGCTAGGCATAGACTCTTTCCTTAAAAAGCATGCAAAAAAAATAAACAGGGTATTCCAGTTTTGTCTGTCTCTCCTATTAGATGAATGCCATAATGGGAGCATGCACAGGGTTTATTCTGGAAGGTTCTGGGAGAAGGTAATGAATTTGTTCGGCCTCCGTTAGGCCAGGCACTATTCGCTATCTCATTTACTTCTCACAACAGTTTCACAAGATGAGAATTATTTTCTTTATCTGACTGACAGAGAAACCAAGTCACTAAGTGGTTCAGCAATTTGCCTAAGATCTCACAGCTGAAAGCGGTCAGTTGGGTCCCATATCTGGTCACCTCCTGTCTGCTGAATTTATGTGACATAATTCTGTGTCACATAGCAGTTATTGTCCTTTAATTCATAAGCTTCCAGGAATTTGAACAATGATTGGGAGGGAATCTCATTTTCCACGGAATGGGCAGGGAAGGTGTCAGGCTAATCTCATCTAGTTCCTAAGGGACAGAGAACCACTATTTTACAGCTGGGTGTAAAGCTACACAACTTCGCCAATTGTCTGGTTAGGGCTATTGTCGGACTCCTGCCATTGTAGAAAGCAATTCATAACTAAAGCCAAAATGTTTCATTATTTTATTATGCTAAGTTTCCATTTGTATTGTCAGGGCTAGGGCTCCAACCCTTCAAACCCATTGCACAGACTGGCTCACCAGACCCATCACATGCCAGGCTGGGTCACCAGACCCCTCACATGCAGGTCCATGCTAGGTAATTAAGAAAAGATCCTGGGAGCCACTGGCAGATGAGACAAGCTCAGTCCTCAGCAGTAGCAGTAGCAGCAGCAGCAGCAGCAGTGGTGGCCTCTCAGGGCATTCTGGGGGCTTCCTGGGGGCACTGGCAGCAAGAGCTTGCAGCGACAGCCTCCAGCAACAGTAGTGGCCTCCCCATGGCCCTCCGGGGGCATCTCAGGGGCAGGGGGGCACTGTGGATCAGAGCCACTCATCCTTTATACTTAAGTCCATAACGCAGGACACCTGGGTGCACATGCGCAATTACATCAGACAATAACCAAGGAACACCTGGGTGCATGTGCATATTTACATCAAATGCTGTGCAAGATTCTGAACATCTGAGGGTCCCTGGCCATTTTCTTTCACTTTCCCTACACTGGGTTATATTGTAAATGAAACCTAATCCTGAGATGGAACATGGGTTTTTTCTCACTTGCTGATTATAAATACATGTCAATGAGTCCGGAAGCCCTGGCATGACGACTCAGAGAGAGAGCACGCAGTAGGGGAGAAAGGGATTCCTTAAAAAACTAAAAATAGAATTACCATATGATTGAGCAATCCCACTACTGGATTTTATCCAAGAGAAAGGAAACTAGCATACTGAAGAGATAGCTGCACTGACGTTTATAGCAGCACTATTCACAATAGCCAAGACACGGAATCAACCCAGGTGACCATAGGCAGATGAGTGGACAAAGAAAATGTGGTGTATATACACAGTGGAACACTACTCAGCCATTAAAAAGAATGAAATCCTGTCATTTGCAACAAAATAAATGAGCCTGGAAGACATTATGTTAAGTGAAATAAGTCAGACACAGAAAGATAAATATCACATGTTTTTATTCATATGTGGCAGCTTAAAAAAAAAAAGTTGAGCTTATGAAGAGTAGAATTGTGGTTACTAGAGGCTGAGAAAAGTAGGGGGAGGGGATACGAAATTACAGCTAGACAGGAAAATAAGTTGTGGTGGTCTACAGTAGTGCTAGATGTCTATAATTAACAATAATTTATTGAATGTTTTCAAATGGCAGGAAGAGAGGAGCTCAAATGCTCTCATCACAGAGAAACGATAATTTTTTGTGATGATGGATATTCTAATTCCCTGACTTGATCATCACACATTGTATACATGTCTTAAAATATAGTTCTATACTCTATAAGGAAGCATGCACAATTATTGTGTTAATTAAAAAGTAATAGTAAGTAAAAGAAAAGGAAAAAGAAAAAGTAATAATAATAAAATGCAAATCCAATTGCACACCTCCTCTGCTTAAAACCTTTCAATAATTTCTCTGGGCCGAGCCCGTGGCGCACTCGGGAGAGTGCGGCGCTGGGAGCGCAGCGACGCTCCCGCCGCAGGTTCGGATCCTATATAGGAATGGCCGGTGCACTCACTGGCTGAGTGCCGGTCACGAAAAAGACCAAAAAAAAAACCTTTCAATAATTTCTCTATACTCTTAGGTCCTCATGAGGATTTGTGTCTTTAGTTCATTGTCCCTGGATGACCTGAGCTCCACCAATCTTGCTAGCCTATCCACTCCACTCTTTTTCATCGAACTCCAGCCACATTGCTTTCTTCTGTTCTCTCTTAAATTCCACGTTCCCTCCCACCACAGGGCCTTGGTACATGGTCTTTCTTCATGACTTCCTTCATCTGAAAAATTCCTGATCATTCTTAGAACTCAATCAAAACATCCCTTCCTCCAGGAAAGCGTCCTCATCTCCCAGGCCACGTGCTGAACCCCTGTCCTGCACTCCCAGCACTATATACCTTTCCTTTGAAATACTGACCACGTTTGTAAGTGAACTATTATTTCTATGATTATTTAATGGCCACCCCCCTCTCTAGACCAGAACCGTTCAGTATGGTAAACCCAGGTCACATGTGGCTGTTGAACACTTGAAATGTCACTAGTGCCACTGAGGAAATGGATTTTTAATTTTATTTCATTTTAATTAGCTCAAATTTAAAAGCTCATCCTTGATTTTCTTGATGGAAAATTTAAAAGTATGGAACAACTTTAGTATGTGTATCTACTTTTCAGTTGTAAACTTTATAAACTCTAAAACAGAGCAAGTCTTTCCACTGGAAATTTAGCATCTGAATTTAAATGTGCTGTATGTGTAAAATATATGATAAAGACTTAGTATGAAAAATAATGTAAAATATCTTATTAATAATTTTTATATTGAGCATATATTCAAAGGAGAATAGAATGGGAATGAAATATATTAACAACAGTTTTATTTAATTAACAGGTTTATTTCACCTCTTTTTTTTTTTTCTACTTTCTAACGCGATTCCTAGAAGATCTAAATTGCATGTGTGGCTTGCATTATATTTCTATTGAACTGTGCTCTGTATATAGAGTCCTTGAAACTAGAACCAAGTATCAATTTAACTATTTTATGCTCAGTACCTTACAAAGTATCTAAAAATAATAGGTACTGAGTAAATATTTGTTTGACACTTAAATAAATGAATCATTAGCCATATCTGTCAAGATGGAGAGAGGGGATGGAACATTTGGTCCTACGTTTTCTAACTCTATGCTATTTTTTTCTTTGCCTAGCTTAGGCCCTTGGAAATAACGAGAATAATAACTATGACTATCATTTTCAGTCACCTCCTATGTGCAAAGCATTTTTAATCAATTTGAGGTTCGTTGTAAAGATTAGGGACAATATATATAAAGTAACTCACCCAAAGTCACATTATTAGTAGACAGCACTTAGTAAATGTTTGCTCATGAATAACTGAGTGAATAAATAACCCTGAAAGGCCCCACAAGATCAGATAAAAGCTTTGAGATCTCTGTTGCCTGAGATATGAATATGAATCCTTCAATTTTAGTTGATTCAAGATTGCTTGCTCCCACTTATAAAGGCTCATAAGAGATTTTAAAATATGAAATTCTGGAATAGAAACAAGAAGAATATTAACAGGAAAGTAAGTTGCTCAGGTTACAACAGTAAATTAGATTTGGAAACACCAAACATGCACCTGTCCTCAGGAGCTTGAGAGAAGGTCCAGGCCGTGGCTTCCTGTTCATCTGGAATTTGGCCAAAGATATTCCAAAAGCTCCACAAAACCTGGTTAATTAGAAATAGATGAACCTCGATGTGCTTGAGCCACACAGCACTTCAGGTCAATTATCCAACCTTACAAGCTCAAGAAAACATACTGTGTATCTGGCCACGTGCTTCACTCTCAACTTTTAAACCCTTACGTATATTTTAATGGCAATTTAATTCATATGGTTCAGATTATTTGCATTCATCTCATCAGCAAGTAATTTTTGAGAGAAGCTGCAATTTAATAACTTCCCTAGTGTGCTGTGCTTGACTCGAGCTCCTTCTGCCTGGGTTCTGCCAGCGGAGTCTGCTGGGTGGTGTTTGTATTAGCTAAAGGCAACATGGAGATTAAGAACAGGGACCTTGAAGCCAGAAAGCCTAGGTTCAAATCCATATCTCACCATTCAGGATGTGTGTGACTTTGGACTTACTTTCCTCACCTGTAAAATAGGTAAACTCATAATTAACACTTGTGGGTTATTGTTAAGATTAACTGAGTCGATGTAGAGGCTTCCCTCGATGAAGCTTCTATACGCCAGGCACTGTTCTAACCGTTAACTATCATTATTATTATTAGGTTCAGCTGCAAGTGGCAGAAAACTAACATTGAAATGGCTTGCACATGATAGCTTATCTCCCTTTCACATAGACAGAGGCAGTCCAGGACCGGTATGATGACCCCACGCTCTTCAAAAACCCAGATGCTTTCTATCTTTTCCACCAACCTCACCACACAAATCTCACCTTCTGATTCAAGATGGCAACCCCAGTTCCAGCCAGAAGGAAGAAGGAAAGAGGAGAAAAACACACTCTTCCTTTAAGAATGCTTCCTGAAAGTTGCACACCACTTCTGCTTATATTGCATCGAAAGGAATTTATTCTCATAGTCATGTGTAGCCTTAAAGGAAACTGGGAAATGTAGTTTTTTATTCCGTTATATTTATTCTATTATTATTACTGTACAAAAAAGGAAGACTAGATATTGGGGACTATTAGCTGCCTTGGTCACAGATTTGGAGTGGAAGACAGAAAACTCCATCCTTGGGGAGTTTGGCAAGCAGTGTGCAGATCCCGGATGCATACCAAATGGAGATCTTTGCATCATGGGCTGTAGTTGGAGAAAACTGCATCTTTCACTGAGTAACTGGCAGTCTCCACATTCTGTTTGTTTATAAATCCCGTAAATATACGCTGCATAAAACACTAAATAAATGTTTATTCTACTTATTGTGCAAAAGTGACCGCAAATCTTTTTCTTTCCACTCTCACCAGAAATATATCCATGGAAGGCATCAAATGCTTGTGGATTTACAAAGAAAAGGAAGATGTTACAACTTCTAATGCTGCTTCACTTAGAGAGGAAAGCTCTTCAAACACCTAAAGGCAGCCACACTATTTTGCAAAGCCACCTTCCCACCCTTTCCCCCGGAGCTCCTCCAGAAAGCAACCACAGATGCTGGTGTTAGACAAGACACCTTCCCATCCTGTCTCAGCCTTTACAAATAAAAGATGTTGACAACACAAATACAGATAATAGGAAACATATTTTTGGCCAGTGAGTTAGCTTTTTGGTCAGGCTTGAGGAGTGCAACAGATATTTGCAACAGATATTTCCCCAGCATCCCACTCCACTTTCTCCTTCCAAATGGATTGTATTTCTCAGCCTTGCAGTTAGGCTTAGGATTGGCTTAAGCCAGTCAATGTATGCAACCCCATGTCCACGACAATAGTTTCTGAGTTAGGCTTGTGATTGAAAACCTGTGAAGATGTGGAGGCCTTGGAGAAGAAAGCTTCTGTTGATCTTGGCCATTCTCTTGGGATCACAAGGGCTATTCAGTTTGAGTTGGAGTTTCTGTTAAGTAGCATTCTAATTGACACCGAGTCATCAAAGGAAAACCTGGAAATATTTAACACGAGACAAATTAATCAGGAAGCCATAACTGAAGCTTTGTGTTATAAGCCCTATCAGGATTGAAAGGCTGCTCTACCATTTTACCACTTGTGTGAGCATAAGCAAGATATCTGAAGAGAACAGGAGACGCAGTTTCTTAATCAGGAAATCGGGGATAACTATACAGATCTCACAGCATTGTTGTGTGTCAAACACCGTACAACATAAATGAAATTGTCCAGTACCAAGCCTATGAGGTACTTCAAAAAGTTTGTGGAGAAACAGAATTAAAAGATAATAGGAAGCTTTCCATGAACTTTTGAAGTACCCTCGTATTGCCTGCATACAGAAATCAATAAAAACACAATAAAGATACAGATAAAGAGAAAGGTGAAAATGTTGTTTACTGAGTGGCAACTATAAGAAATAAATTGTGTCTAAAGTCTTAGGTACACCCAAGGAGGCAGAAGGGTGGAGCCTGGATGGACAGCTGTGGACCCCAGACTTCACGTGATATGACATGAATGACAGAGATCCCAGACACTCCCCAAATAAAATCACATACAACAAAAAGAAAATACTTTTTATGGGATAGCTCTTCAAGTTTGGATAAATGCATACAGTTATACAACCATCAGCACACTCAAGACAGGGAACAGTTCCATCTTCCACCAAATTCCCTCATGCTCTTGCAATCATCTCCTTCCTCCATTCCCAACTCCCACCCCCACAAGATCAATGAGCCACCGATCTGTTTTCTATTCCGGTATTTTAACTTTTTCCAGAGTCATGTAAATGGAATCACGCATTATGTGATCTTCTGAATCTGACTTTTTTTCAGTTAATACAGTGTGTTTGAGATTCACCTGGGAGGAGGTATAAATCAGTATTTTGTTTTTACTGATGCCTATTAACATTTGATTAAAATTCACATTTCTTGTTAACTGTATCAGCCACATGGGATGACAGACTGGGGGCATAGAGAGCTGGATTCCAATGATCATTTTCAAACATATGCCTCCAAATATATGTATTTGGAACTGTCAAAGGAAAAGACATGTTAGAGTGTGCTATGGACTGAACTGTGTTTCCCCAAATTCCTGAGTTAAAGCCCTAACCCCCAATGTGACTGTATTAGAATGTTTAGGAGATGATTAAGATTAAATAAGGTCATAAGGGTGGGGCTCTAATCCAATAGGATTGATGTCTTTATTACAAGATGAAGAGAGACCAGATAGCAATTGCTCTCACTGTCTCTTGCTCTCTCTCACTCTTTCCCATCTATGTGAGGACATAGCAAGGTGGTAGCCATCTGCAAGCCAGGAAAAGAGCCCTCACTAGAACCCAACCATGCTGGACCTTAGCCTAGGACTTGTAGCCTCCAGAACAGTGAGAAAATTAATATCTGTTGTTTAAGCCACCCAATCTATGGTATTTTGTTATGGCAGCCAAAGAAGACTATCACAGAGTGACTTAGAAGAAAGACCCAAAATCAATCAGATGGATTTAATCCTAAACATCTATTTTCTTTTCAGTAGCATAAGGATAAAAATAGTCTCCCATGCAAGCTCATTATGAAGACTAAAGCACATAGGTGATGTGTAAATTGTTTACCCAGTTCTTGGCACCAGGAAATGCTCAATATACAACACTTCATATTGGCCAGCTTTGCATCCATGCGTACACCCAATATGGACAATTACACACACAGGGATGCTCAGGAAATACTTGTAAAACAATAATCTAAATGTAGTTGGACATGCTAAGGAACCTGTCTGTGTTTTCATTTTTTTAATATGCAAAATGAAGTAGTTAATGCAAAAGAATGTCTCTGACATCTGACACCTGTCTATTCTCGATTTACCATTATCTAAACAGGAAACAATCTTATGGTAGTCATTTTCACTTTAGTATAAGCAGACTTTAGTCATCATTACCACAAATAGATGTTTACATGTTAAACTATTTGCCAATAATCACAAAAAGAAAGCATGTTTACCGTTTTGAAGCATAAAGCCTTTACATCTAAGATGGAAAAGATTTGGGAGAGGAGGAAGCGTCAGTAAGGTCTTATTTATTTATTTATTTATTTTTGTACCTGAAAGCACAATTGGTTCCTATCAAGGCTCTAACAGGGGGACTAAGGTAAAGAAAAACGAAAAGAGTGACCCATCTCTTGGACATCACAGCTCCCTTGGGAAGGAAGAAGGAATAGGTGGCTGTGTTGGTGTCCACTGGTACCCACAGTATTGCTCTGGAACTGCCCCCCTCCAGCTCTTGAGAGCCAACTGTGTACTTCTCTTCCCAACTCCATGTTCAGAGATATCATGCTGGTAACTTGAAATTGGCTGTGCTGGGAGTGTTTCCATCACAGAAAACACTACAAATCAGGGCTTCCCCCACTTCTCTGGAGATCCAGTTGATAAACATTTACCAGCACACCACTGGGGCCATGGTCCAGAACTGCTAGTACTTCCCAGTGGAAGAGAAGGGAGCAGAAAAAACTGTTGTCCAGGAATCCCTAAGAAAGGTGAAGAATGGGGAACAGGGGTCTGGGATGAATGAACCAGAAGAAAGATTCGAGAAGGTTAAGGAAGCCCTGAATTTAAAGTTTGGATACACCTTTCTTTATTTGGACCTTAGATAGAACACCATTTTTGAGATTTGGTGTATATTTCTGGCCTGACCCTGATAATTAAACTATGTGTGGTATTGAGAAAATTATCCTCATGGATACTGGTTATACCTGTCTGCCCAGTAACTCCACTGCCAAAACAGTCACCCCAAATAAAAGTATTAAGAATGCATGCAAAGATTTTGTCATCAGGTGGTTTCACGCAACATTAATTGTCTTAGAGTGAACTTTGAAACCACCTAATATCCACCAACTGGGAACTATGTTTAATTCTATTATGGTGGATCCGTAAAAGTGGATGTTGTTCAGTTTTAAATTACCTTCTAAAACTTGATTTCTGTGGGAGAAGAGTCATGAGGAAAAGTGAGAAAAGCAAGTTACAAAGCAGAATAATTTTAATGATCAGAGTAGTACAAAATATAACAAGCCTTGAAGATTATAGTGTACTTAACTTTGAGTGGTGGGTTAATGGAATTTTTTTCTTTTCCTTTGGTACTTGCCTGTGTTTTCCAATTTCTCCATGTAAGAATGCATTACTGTCTGAAATAAGAAAAAAAGAATTGTTTTTAAAAAGTCATTTCTCCAACTAGATAATCTGGAAAGTTAAAACCTAAAATATGGCTTATGTATATAAAAGTAATACTAATTTAATTAATGAGATTTAATAA